>NC_133528.1:112076957-112731957 GCF_048544455.1 Silene latifolia
TTCTCTGCGTTGTTTGTCACCTCGAAGTCGAGTTTGACAAAGAATCGGTGTATGCTCACCTTCAGGAGAAATGAGCAACACTCCTATCCCAAATCCTCTTAGGTTTGATGCTCCATCGAAGTATAGGTCCCAGGAGTCTACATCTGTTTGAAGTATATCCTCGTCGGGAAATGACCAAGTATCTATGGTTTGTGCGTCGTTGATGGGATTTTCTGCGAAGAATTCGGCGACGGCGCGACCCTTTATAACTTTCAGTGGCACATATTTGAGGTCAAATTCTGAGAGCATCATGGTCCATCTTGCCAGGCGTCCGTTGAGGACGGGTTTCTCGAAGAGGTATATGACTGGATCCATTTTGGAGAATATCTTGACGGAGTAGCTAAGCATGTAGTGACGTAGCTTCTTTGTTGCCCACACAAGAGCGAGGCATGTCTTTTCGAGTTGTGAGTATTTGCACTCGTATTCCAAGAACTTCTTACTTAGGTAGTAAATAGCTCTTTCTTCACTTCCTACGGTTTGAGCTAGCATGGCACCCAAGGCGGTTTCGGTTACCGTGAGATATAAACCAAGAGGTTGATCTTGTTGTGGAGGCATGAGCACTGGTGGTTTAGCCAATATCTCCTTGATTCTGTCGAACGCCTTTTGACAATCGTCGTCCCACATGGTGTGGTCTGTTTTCTTGAGTTTCTTGAAGATAGGCTCGCAGATCATCGTGAGTTTCGATATGAATCGACTTATGTATTGCACTTTTCCCGGGAATCCCACGACTTCCTTTTTTTGTTTGAGGTTGTGGCATTTCGATCGAGCTTTGATTTTGGAAGGATCTATTTCTATACCCCGTTGGCTAACTACGTATCCTAGGAGTTTGCCAGATGTCACCCCAAATGTGCACTTTTGAGGGTTGAGTCTCATGTTGTACTTCCGTAGCCTTGCGAAGAACTTGCGAAGGTTCGCAATATGTCCCTCTCTTTCCTTGGATTTGACGATCATGTCATCTACATATACCTCAACTTCTTTATGCATCATGTCGTGTAGGAGTGTAGTCGCGGTGCGTTGGTATGTAGCTCCGGCGTTGATCAATCCGAACGGCATTACTGTATAGCAATAGGTTCCCCATTGGGTGACGAACGCGGTTTTATGCATGTCTTCCATGGCCATTTTGATTTGGTTATAACCCGCATATCCATCCATGAAGGATAGTAATGCGTGGTCTGCAGTATTGTCCACTAATATGTCGATGTGAGGTAGAGGGAAGTCATCTTTTGGACTCGCTTTGTTCAAGTCCCTGAAGTCAACGCAAACTCGGATTCTCCCATCCTTTTTGGGTACGGGCACTATGTTAGCTACCCAGTCAGAATACTCGGAAACTTTGATGAACCCGGCTTTGAATTGTTTGTCAACTTCTTCCTTAATCTTTAGAGCCCACTCTGTTCTCATTCGTCGAAGCTTCTGTTTCACAGGTTTGAAACCTGGCTTAATCGGAATCCTATGTTCGGCGATATCCCTGTCGATCCCTGGCATGTCTTTGTAGGACCAAGCGAAAACGTCTTTGAATTCATTTAGGAGGTCTATGAAATCGGCCCGTTCGGTAGAGCTCAAGGTAGTCCCTATCCTAAGTTCTTTGGGTTCTAGTTCGGTTCCTACATTGATGGGTTCGGTATCCTCAATTCTGAGTCCCCCTTCCCCTTCCGTAGTACTTCTTTGGCTACGTAGGGAGGTATTTCGGTCAAGTCTGGGTCTTGGTCATCCTCGGTATCATCATAAACAGAATTGCACTCAAGATAACGCAAAGAGTAAGCGAACCCGATTTATTCATATTAAGATTTGAGTAAAGTTGAAACAAAGAAGCCAACTGATCCATGGTCAGTGGCGGTAAAGGGACAGTAATTGGGGCATTTCCCGAACTACTGTGGCTACTTGAAAATAAGCTAGGAGAAATGAAGGGAGTGGGGATGACGACAGGAGTAGACTCTCTAATGACTTCTCTAGACTTTGACTCTGACTCCGACTCCGACTCTGATTCGAACTCGTCGTCTTCTGGTTCTTCTTTGAACATCTCTCCTTCTCCAGTGGTGAGCTTGAAGAGTCTTCCTTGATTGTTGGTCCATTTGATTGATTTTCTCCATCCTTTCTGCTGCTTTGTGTCGATTTCTGTGATCAATGCGGTGGGGTTGAAGCGATCGTCTTGAAGTATCGTAGTAATGATCTCATCCTGCGCGGCCTTAACAAATCGGTCCTCTCCAAACAAAAGGCTAACAGCTTGCTCGTCTAAGCAAGGTGCTTGACGGGTTTTGACGGTAGGAACCGTTTCTGGAGGGATGAAGTAGCAATCGTGAAAGATCTCGATTCCGGCTAACTTCCTCTCGAGGTAATGCCAAGGTTCGGGAAATCCGTGTAAGAGTTCCGAACTTCCTTCTTGAACGAAGTATCCATTTAAGGTGGGGAGATATGGCCTCATTTGGACTCCTACATACTTGCGATTTTGGACTTGGGCAAGCATTTCGAGAACTTCTTCTGTTGTGGGTTTGTACCCTAGTCCAAGTGGTATTCTCGACGAGTTGCCTTTCTTGTATGGCGCGAAGGTGTTCTTTCGAATCGGGTTCAAAGGCATTCCAGGGAAGTATCCCTGATTTTTGAGTATGTGGTTGACCACCAAGTTGGAGTAGGGATTATAGTACAAGGGTGCCAACTCACTTTCTATGACATTTACACTTTGGAAGCCCCCAAGTTCGTAGACGGGATCCGCAAGGACTTGATTATTTGATTGCTTCTCGATTATGGCCTTGATAGGCGACGAAGTGATTGTCACAACTTTGCCATTTAGTGGGATCTTGATCTTTTGATGAAGGGTGGATGTTACTGCTTTGGAAGCATGAATCCAAGGCCTTCCCAGAAGTATGTTGAATGAAGCTTCGATGTCCACTATTTGGAAGTTAACCTTTCGTTCGATTGGTCCCGTTGCTATAGTTAGGTTAGCAAGTCCTACCACTTTTCGTCGTGTACCGTCATATGCACGTACACCTTGATTTGTAGGAGTCCAGTCCGACTCTTTCATGCCTAGTTTGTATGCCGTTTTGAGGGGTATGACGTTGACCGCGGAGCCATCATTTACCAAGGTCATTGGCACATTTTTCTTTAGACAGATGACAGTGATGTATAGAGCAAGGTTGTGGGCGCCGTAGAAAGGTGGCAAGTCTTCGTCGAGAAAGTAATAGGATTACTTAGCTTGGGTGATTCTTGGAAGACCAAGTTGACTACATCTTCGGGAGTAGAGTTATGTGCTACATTTAATTTGGCCAAAGCTTGCAGTAAAGCTTGGCGGTGTGGAAAGGAGCTTGCCACTAGTTGCCGGATGAAAGATCGGCCTTGGTTCTTTGTAATTGCTTGAGCAAATGATCAGTGGGGTCATCTTCGTTGTCATTTGGTGTGATGACGTTGGTTGGACCGTTTTGAGTAGTGCTTTGGTATGGACGACCCGAGCGAGTTAGGTGATCCACATCTTGGTCTTCACCGTTTTGGACTATTTCCTTTACCAAAGAGTTTTCAATGAGGTATTCGTCTTCATCGTCATCGGCCCAAACCCCATTAATTGCAGCTAGTTCCTTCATTCTCATGATGTCACTTTCTAGTTGTATGATTTGATCGACTAGCTTGTCGACCACGGCGACTACTTCTTGCATAGTGGCATTTTGAGAGAAGGTCAATGGTACGCGCTCCTTAGGTGTTGCATTGGGATTGCGCAAGGTCGTTACCATGTTTTCTAGTTCCCACACTTGTCTATATACACTCCTTGCCCATGCGATGAAGTCGGAAATGGTAGGGGAGATGGTAGAGTAGTCTTTCTTTCTCAATTGCATGAATTTCATTTTCGGTGGGAGAAATGAGATGTGAGCAATCTAAGGTAGATTCATCACTTGTAATCACTAGAACTCCAAGAGGATTCTGAGTGTTGTTGGGCTTACCTCCTGGTGGAATTGGAAGTCGACCGTCTTCAATCATATCCTGAAGCACGTGTTTCAATTTGTAGCATTTTTCTGTGTCATGCCCCTATGGTATTCACAGTAGGAGTTTTCATCCCAGAATTTGGACTTCCTTTCAGGTTCGGGAGTAGGCCCAATGGGTTGGAGTTTACCTTGCTTCATTAGCCTTTTTAGAGCATTGGAGTATGTATCCCCAAGGTTTGTGAACTTCCTTGGTGGGCTAGTTTTCTTGGAAGGCTCGAGAAGGTTAACTTCGTCGGTCTTGCTAGTAGAGCCGTATGAACGACTCGTGGACCCCTGGTATCCTCGACCTACCGTTTTGGACAAGAGTCCTTTGCGGATATCATCTTCAATTCGTGTCCCTAACACGGTTAAGTCTTTGAAAGTCTTGATATTTTGATATCTCAAATGGTTGGCATATATGGGCTTGAGATTGTCCACGAACTTCTCCACAAGAGTGGCCTCATCCGGGCGTTCAACTAGTTGAGTACTAGTCTTCCTCCACCTACTTAGGAAGTCGGTGAATCCTTCCTTGTCATTTTGGGTAAGAACCTCTAGAGTACGCATATTGACTTGGATTTCGGCATTATCCGCGTATTGTTTCGAGAACTCGATGGCGGCGTCCTCCCAAGTAGCGACCTTTTTGTGATCTAAAGTGTAGAACCATTGCTTTGGGATGGTGTCAAGAGATGAAGGAAAGATCCTTAAGAACATCTCGGGTTTGATGCCTTTGATAGACATGTAGTCCTTGAAGGCGCGGATGTGGTTCAAAGGGTTCTCATATCCTTTAAACTTAGGGATATCCGTCATGCTAAAGTTAGTGGGCAATTTGGAATTGACGGCTTCATACTTACGATTGTTCTCCCTGTAAATGTCATCCCCCTTAAGGTACATCAATTGCTCCTCTAGGTATTGGAGCCTTTTCTCTGCTGCGGTTGTTCCTAGGACAGGATTCTCATCTTTAGACTCGTCATCGGAGAATTGTAGCACTCCACCTTTAGGGGGAGGTAGCTTTCCCTCTACATCAAAGATACGGCCTTCGATAAGCTCAAGGCGGTCATAGGTTTGTTCTTGGGTAATTTGCATTTGGGCTATCGCGGCTAGGATTCGATCATTACTCTCTTGAATTTCTTTGGAGGTTCGTTTCATCACTTGACCCAGGCATCTTGGAAACTGGATAAGAGATCGGCGACGAATCAAAACACGATCGACCATTCTATCACACTTGCTAAAAGAGGAAAAGTTTTGACTCGTGAAGTGGGTGTGTGCCACTTGTGTTGAGTGAGTTTTGAAGAAAGACAAGGTCTTTGAAAATGTGTGTCCTAGCCAACTGTAGTGTAGTTGTAGGAGTGGACTCGAGGTGAGGTTTGAAATGGGCTTGTGGCCCGAATTTTGACATGACAAATGGACAGAGTTTTGACCGTATTTTGTGCTAATTAAAGGCCCTATTTCGAAATTCTTGATTGAAAACGGGTTTTGATTTTTTTTGAAAATTCGTCATGGTTTTGTTTAGAAATGGTGATCACATAAGGTTTACACATTTATACAAGCATTATAACGGGATGCTGAGTGCATTTAGAAGGGTTTTGGTTAAAAGGGTGGGTTGCCATACCGAACCATCAAACCCGAAGTCTGTGGAGAGGCTCGTGCCAAACAAGAGTAAGGCCGATTCCTAGTCCATTTCCTCAAGTAGTGAAGGCGCTTGATACAAACAAGAGTAAGCATCATGGTATGGATGACGTCAATCGCTATCCATCCTTAGGCCCAAATAGGAATTAGGACCGTTTAGACGGGACGATTGGTCGAATGGGTTGGGTTGGGCCTAGGAAGGCCGAATAAACGATCTAGGAAGACCGAGTTATGAAAACCGACAATTGTCTTGTAAAAACTTATTCCCTAACCTTGTTCAAGTTTCACCCTTGGCTACAAGTAAGTGTATTATCCCCAGCGGAGTCGCCAAACTGTGGACAGCGGGCCGCCCACGGGGGCGCTTGGCGAGAAGGGGCTCGAAAACAAGCGTTTGCATTTTGTAAGGAGTCGCCACCAATTTTATGGGAAATTGGAACCGTTCGAATACCTCGTGTCATGTCAAGACACAAAGTAGTGACATGAACACTAAGCAATCGTTACCCTTAGCATTCTATGTCTAGAATGACTCTCGCGGATGCCAATGAACACGGGTGCTCACGGAGATCTGGAGTAAGGGGTGAGGGTACGTATTAGGAAGCTCTTTTGATCGAACACCTAATCCCGCCCGCCTCGATAGCGGCCTCTACTAATGATTAGGGAAGTTTATTCGTACTCGATATATCGTCGGCTACATGCATGCAATGCAACATCCATAGATTAATCCTAACATATGAGAATTTAACTAAGTCGGTTGACACGTAATTAGCATACAATTGATGTCGAAGTTGGATTTAGGGTTCATTTACATGTGAAGCATACAAACAATAAAGGAAATACAATAATTATAAATTACAGTAAATATAAATTACAATAATTACATCGGAATAGGCGATTTATGTCGAAAATACCTTTAAAACGGATAATTTGAGAAAAAGAAATAAAAGAATAAAACACGACAGATCAGAAGGTGATAATACAGATATTAGTTGATTAATACGTAAACTAATTAAACTAGGTCAAAGCAGAAAAGGAGTTCGGGGACGAGAATTCACCACTGGACAGCGCAAAGAGCATCTGCGCCCTTTGGAAGAGCGCGTAGCGATTCTTTGCGTCTGTTCCAAGGGTGAGTTCTGGCTGTGAAGCCGGAACTGCAAACTGTTAATGTTAATTGGTAAATTAATGGTCAATTGGTGTTATTTACTCGGATAGAAGTGATTAATGAATTATTTGCATATGATTGAGGTCATAAAAACAGTAAAACATGGATGAGACGGAAATAAACGGATTAATTATGTGAAGGGTCGATGTTAATGAATGATTAATTAAACCAACTAACTAAACGAATTATTAACTAAACATGATGAACGACGACGAATTAATGACTAAACAGGTGAAAATATATCAACAATGAATCCCAGAAACTCAATATGGTTAAATTGAATCTCTAAAATCCGGGTTTGAATTTAATGACAAAAACCCGTAAATATTGATTATTTAGGATTTAAGTCGGATTTATGACGATTTAAACATGTTAATGATAATGGTTAATATACATACGAATTATTAAACTATCATGCGAACGAATTAACAGACGAACGAAACAAAAGAAATAAATTTGACACGAATCACAGAGGACGGAGGAAGAAGAAAAGAAGCAGGAACTGCGGCAGCCTCACGAAGAGGCGCAGCGGTTGCTGCGCTCCTTCGAAGAGGCGCAGCGGTTGCTGCGTCTTTTCTCGACGTCTGTCTACTGGAAATCCACAAAAAAGGTTTTAAAGACGGTTTTAGAAATCGGTTTTAATGAGATGCTTTCGACATAAACCTTACAACGGTGATACGATAATTAAAAATACAATAAATAAAAGAGAGATTTACACCCTCAGACTTACATGTTGACGGAACGAGATGAACTAAGAAGATCGATTAGTGAATGCTCGACGCGAATGCAAGGAAAGAGTGCCCTCGAAAGAGGAAAACGATTAAACAAGTTGATTAATTAGATTGATTGAGTGTAGTGGTCAAATTGGTCGGTCATGCAACGGAGAGGTGGTACCGGAAGATCCGAGCTTACGTGGTCGGAAGTCCAAGCACGTAGGCGCCAATTAGTAAGAACGAAGTCTAGAATACAAAGGGAGAAGAGAAGGGCGGACACTCGCGTGAGAAATATGAGGAACGAAAGCTCCTATTTATACTAATCACGTGAAGAAATAGGGTTTCGGAGACTCTTTGGAAGTGAATCTCGGAAAGATATGAAAAAGATACGTAAACCATGCAAAGAAGGGCACGGGAAGAGGCGCAGCAGCCCAGCTGCGTCTCTTGGAAAGAGGCGCAGACACTGCTTGCGTCTATTCCCAGGAGATTTCCTCCTGCTTAAGAAAGATTTCCGCGTTTGAGTTATGGTAGGACGGAAATAATTCGATTATCTTTTGAATATTACGAGATATTATTTGCCAAAAGATAAAATTTGAGAAATATGGAATAGAAATATCCGGAACATTCCGAACATTCGACTCGGGATTTAACGATTATCGAGAAAATGGAGACGGTTTTTGACCCGGACTCGAATGTACTCTAATTATCGCCAAAACGACCGTATCGGCACGTAGATGACAACTAAGAGGTTGACATTAATATTTGAGCAATCACTTGACGATAATCTTACGAACTGTCACAAATCGTTCCGCGAATCAAACATGCGGCCCAATCATCACCGGGTGGTTTGCGAGGGGTGCAGAAACGAGGTGTCTACACATGACAATAATTTTGAGCCATTATGGTTCTGGATATCGAAAAGATAGTGACCATGGAAATAATTTGGTTATTTACTAAATCCGTATCATGTATCATTTTACGCTCAATTGGTTGGTATGTTACCACAATAATTTAGTTGGCTTATGTATCATTGTATTCCTACTTTCATTAGTGCGTGTTTATTTAGATCTTACTTGACAAACCTCTTAGCATTAATACAACACCAAATATCATCATTTAGTACTCACTAAGTCACTAGCATGAATTTATGTAAAATGATGTACAATTGATTAAAAAAAATGTCTTGATGAAAACATAACTTTAAATGACACCCGTGATTTTTCACGGGTCACAAAACTAGTTAGTTTTTTATTAAGACAAACTATTAACAACGGGTCCTTAAAACAAAACCGTTGTGATATATTAATAACAACAGGTCAGTAAAAGTCAACCGTTGTCATAACTTTATTACAACGGTTAAAATATACCCGTTGTAATATATTTTCACCCAATTTGCGCCAAAATGAAATATGTCTAAAAAAAGCAATGACAACGGGTAGAAGTACTACAACCGTTGTTGAAAGTAATAACAACGGGTAATGTCAATATAACCGTTGTTGAAAGTAATAACAACGGGTAATGTCAATATAACCGTTGTTGAAAGTAATTACAACGAGCAATGTCAATATAACCGTTGTTATTGTTTAACCTTTTTTTTAAAAAAAAATTACTGTAATTGCATTACAGTCCAAACCTGTAACAATACAATAGCATAACAACTTTAATCAGCAATTTCAACAACAGGATCCACATCTAATAATAAGATCAAGAAAAATAAGACAACACCACCAGCATGCATATACTGCATATCTACAGGATTTACCATGCCATGCAAATTTGGGAATCTTTAACAATGACCATTGCTTCTATTAGCTTTTTAAAGCTACCAATAGCTAAGGACAACATACATACACTCCAGCAACACATCTCAAACTTGCTATAAATTCAGAAGCTCGGCATCCCATTAGCTCAGTATCCATTAGCTCCCCACAACTCACAAATAAACCATCAAATTACTCTGAAAATGACTCAAAATGTTGGTCGTCCATATCACTGTGTCCTAATGAATGCCCCAGGCCACATAGATATAGACAATGGAAAATTTGCTACCAAAAGTTGTAATCCTTTGAGGAATAAGCTTATTGAGCTGGGATACTCGGTCAGCAAAATTAAACCACAATGGGGGCCTTGGGGATTCAAAGGGAGTCTACTCATTCCGTTTGGAACATCACCTGTACATGCAGAATCAGCATTTAAGCTTGACATGATGTTTCAACTCAGAGGCCATGGCAGGAACGAATGGAATACTCCGAATAGATTAACACTCGAACCATACCTCTGGGTAGCCACAGACGAGGATGCCGAGTTTCTGAAGAATACCATGGACTATGTCCAAGTGCCCTATGCGACCATCTTTGATGGGCAACATTCGGCCAGGTCAGAAAGCATCGATGCCTACAACCATGTTGTGGCTGTTTTCCAAGCAATGTACACCTAAAACCCCTACAAAATATGTCCGTGTCTGTGGCTGAAACTTCCAAGCAACGTCGTGTATTATTTATTGAGTGTCAAACTGTGTGTGTGTGTATCCGCCTATCATAAGCAGTGTCGTGGGCCTGTATGAAAAGGCAACTTAAATAAAGGTAATGTGTAACCCTGTCGTCTTGTAAGATTTCCAGTACTGTTGTATAAGTAGCGTCGAGAGTATCAGTGCTTTACGTTTGTATTAAATATGCAGTTCCTAAATGCAAATCTGTTCAATGGAGATAGTTATTTAAAAAAAAAGAAAAAAAATTAAAAGGAAGATATATATATTTAAAAAATAAAAATAAAAATAAAAGCTAATAACTTACATTATAGACCATCTCAGGATCGGGGACGTTTCTTGGATGTCATAGTTTCTTCGTTAACCCAAATACCTTCACCATGGTCATCACGCATATAAATGCTTCCAGTGTCCTCATGATCAGTGTCAACATCGTCGAAATAAGATACATTGGTAGAGTGATCCATTCCCTAAAAAACGACATCCTGACAATCATCACCATTATCGGATGGACTACTCCTTCTACTCCTTATAGACAGTACAACAGACCACTTCTTATCCATAGGATCGGTGACATAGAACACTTGTTTAGTTTGGGATACCATTATGAAAGGATCATCCTTATTATTGCCAACCTTACCCAGATTGACCAACGTAAATCCCATCTTATCCTTTCGGACACAATGGATGTTGTTATCAACCCAGTTACATCGAAACAAAGGCATTGTGAAATTAATGTAATCTAATACCAATATTTCTTGAATAACACCATAATAAAGGCATTTTCCCCAAATAGGCTTTTTATCTTTTGAAGTAGCAAAGTGCATTGCCTCAAATTCAGAACTCACACCACTATTTTGCATTGTGCTCAACTCATCTTGATCGCGGGTGTAAAAAGTATATCCATTTGGACCTGATGTAAAAGGTGACCCTGGCATTTGGACCTAAACCAAGACGTAGTAACCTAGAAGAGATGTCATCACTAGTTTGATTCGTATACTCTAAGACAATATTCCTAAACCACTCTTCAAACGTCTTCGTATGCTCGTTTGCAATCCACTTCTCGGTCTTGTTTGGGTGATCGTATTTGAGCTCATCTTTGTGTTGTTGAATATAAGGTTGCACCTCATCTTTTTTGTTTAGCACATACGTATGTGCTAAATGCAACATTTCACGTGTCACAATTTTTTCAACCCGGCCCCTAATACCTTTTCCGGTCATCCAGTCACTATAACGATTCTTAGGAACGCCAATCAACTCCTCAGGGGAGATATGAGCGTAACAATATGAAAGAGCTTCGTCTAAAATAGCGCGTTCAACAATACAACCTTCCGGACGATACCTATTAGATGTATAGTCCTTGTAGACTTTCATCAATGTTTCGAAAGGATACTGGTATCTCAAGTACACGGGCCCAAGGTACAAAATCTCCCTAACCAAGTGAATGGTCAGATGAATCATGATAGTGAAGAAAGAGGGTGGAAAATACATTTCCAACTGACAAAGAGATGTCACAACGAGGTCCTGCAATGAATCTGCGTCATCGGGATCGATGACTTTCTCGCATATGGACTGGAAGAAGAGACATAATCTAGTTATAGCATATCTTACCTTTTCAGGTAAAATGGAACGAATAGCCACATGTAGTAATTGTTGCATCAAAGTGTGACAATCATGTGACTTGAACCCTATGATTTTACGTCTTGCATCGACACTAGGCTTTTGATGTTCGACGAATAACCATGTGGCACTTTAATTCCATTCAAGCATGCATATAACTCTTTTTTCTCATTCCGTGAAAGGGTATAAGTTGCTGGCGGCAAAAATGTACGATTACCTCTCTTCTGTGGTGCCAACTCTAGCCTAATACCCATCATTTTCATATCTTTCCTAGCTGCGGCGTTATCCTTTGTTTTACCGGGAACATTCAGAAGGGTATTGATAATATTATCACAGACAGTTTTCTCAATGTGCATGAAATCGAGGCAATGCCTGACCTCCAGGTCAGGCCAATATGGAAGTTTATCAAAAAATATGGATCTTTTCTTATACCCACGAGTAGACAATTTTGCCGCTCTTCTTCCCATAATCTATCTCAATATGCTTTACTTTCTGATAAACTTCATACCCACTCAAAATTCTAGAAGGTTGACGAAGTTCTTGTCTTCCATTGAATGCTTTCTGCATCTTGCGATAACAATGGTCATGATACAAGAACCTCCTATTTCTCATATACACATACTTACGAGAAGACTTCAAGTATTCAGACTCGATATCCTCCCCACACAATGGACAAGCCTCTTTCCCATGAACTGTGTGCCCAGAAAGGTCGCCATAGGCCGGATAGTCAGATATTGTACACAATAACATCGCTCTCAAATTGAAAGTTTCGTTCTTATATGCATCAAATACTTCTATCCCACTATCCCACAACATTCGCAAATCATCTAGAAGAGGTTCCAAATAGACATCTATATCATTTCCAGGTTGTTTAGGGCCTAAATTAACAACGACAATATCAAATACTTTCTTTTCATGCACACATATGGAGGTAAGTTATAAATAGCCAACACTACTGGCCAAGTACTATGTTGGCTACTCATGTTTTCGTGTGGGTTCATTCCATCAGTGGAGAACGCTAGACGTAAGTTTCTAGGTTCATTGCCGAACTCGGGATACTTAGCGTCGAACAATTTCCATTGCATACCATCTGCCGGGTGTCTTAGCTTTCCATCATTTATTCTTCCAGTTTCATGCCAAGTTAACATTTTTGAATCATCGGGATTCGCATAAATCCTTATGAATCTTGATATCACTGGAAAATAACACAACACCTTAGCCGGGATCCCTTCCTTATCCTTATAACGCCACTCCAAATATTTCGGGCAATTGGTTAAGTTTTGATATAATTTTCGATACAATATGCAATCATTTGGACATGCATGTATTTTCTCATATTTCATACCTACTCCTTTTATTAGTTTTTTAGCCTCATATGTCTTAACATGTAGAACATTACCATCTGGAAGCAACTCCTTTATCAAGGCTAAAAAGCTAGTGAAACACGTGTCACTTACCCCATTTGCCCCCTTGATATTATACAAATTCACCACAGCCGACATTTTTGTGAACTTACAACCAGGATACAGAGGTGCTTCAGACTCACACAACTTCTCATACATGTTGTTAAGGTCATCCCAATTAATAGTGTCATCACCTACATCTTCAAAAGCATTCGACTCATCATCATTCTCTTCATTATCTATAGACCCAACATTCAACTGGTCTGCTTCCAACTCTTCCAACTCAAAAAAATCGGCAAACTCAGGATCATCAGTTAGCCTTTCGTATACCTCAACATCATCTTCTTCAACGCTATTCTCGTCCTCTAATGGTTCCCCATGAAAAATCCAACGTGTATAGGATTGACTAAATCTCCACTTTTCTAGGTGTATTTTAACGTCCGGAAAAGCCATATACCTAATATTACCACATCTTTCACAAGGACATGGAATACTAGAAGAGCCTTTCAAATTGTTCGCAACGACTTCATAAAATTCAGCTAAACCATCCTTATAGTTGGGGTCACTCATATTTACAGCAATCATCCAAGTTCGAGTCATTTTTCTACATTCGTAATATATAGGCAACTAATTCAGAAAATCCAATAATAGGCAAACAAATAAATGAAATTCAGGAAATCAATTAAGCTAAATTATCAACAAATTAGATAATAACCCAACAAATTCACAAATTCAAAAATAATCGACATTCATAGGTTAGGAAATTGAACAATCCTATATCTATATATAGCTTGAAAATATTAATAAGAAATAGTTAATAAGCTAAGAAACATATATACCTGATTGATAAACAAGATGAGGGAGAGAAGACGGTGACAACAGTGACGGAGATGAAGACAGAGAGAGACGATCAGGGAGGAATGGAGGATGATATTTGTGTAGCAGTATTAACTAGCTTGTGTTTGTGTTTTGTAGCATATAGCAGAATAAAGTGATTTGTTGTTCTTTAGAACTAACTTCAATAACAATGGTTATTGCATCTACAACCGTTGTTAAAAAATAATAACAACGGGTACTAATATAACCGTTGTAATTACTTTTCACTAATTTTGCGCCAAATTATTAACAACGGTTATAATGTATTACAGAGTAAACTGTTGTTATTAGTTTTTATATTAACAACGGTTTTGCAAGTTTGACCCGTTGTTAAAACCAATAACAACGGTTAACAACACATAACCGTTGTAATTAAGTTTAGTAAAATTTCGCGCAAAGATAATTATCCATTCTACAACGTCTTTTGGTGATTTTCGTGAATAAGTGTTGTTAAAGGGCCGTTGTGGTTGCCTGGATTTGTAGTAGTGCAAGCATGGTACTTTATATTATCTTCAGGGATCTACGCTGCCAGGTTCGGTTGCTATTGCATCCTCAGGTATTGATAAAGAAGATTTGACCAAGCTATGGCATATGAGGCTTGGTCATATGAGTGAAAGGGGGATGCAGATTATGTCAAAAGAAGATCTTCTGTGTGATCACAAGATTAAGGATATGGATTTTTGTGAGCATTGTGTATTTAGGAGCTATATCGTAGCAAGTTTCCTAAAGCAGTGCATAGGACTAACGGCACACTTGATTACATCCATTCTTATTATTGGAGTCCTTCTAAGGTGTAGTATTTGGGAGGCCGCATGTATTTTGTGTTGATTATTGATGACTATTCAAGGATGACTTGAATTTATTTGATGAAGCACAAAAATGAAGCCTTTACCCATTTTAAGCAATGAAGTGCATTAATGGAGAATCAAACTGGGAAGAAGGTCAAGAGGTTGCGAACTGATAACGGTCTAGAGTTTTGCTGGTCTGAGTTCTGCAAGAATGAAGGGATTACGAGACATTGTACAATCCGAGATACACCTCATCAAAATGGTGTAGCGGAGCGAATGAATCAGACACTTATGGAGAGGGCAAGGTACATGCTCTCTAATGATGGGCTGACGAGAAGATTCTAGGGACAAGCAGTTAGTACATCATGTTATCTAATAAATCGGGGACCTCACACGAGTCTGAATCTTAAAACTCCATTTGAGATGTGGTTAGGTAAGCCGGCTAACTATTCTATTTTAAGAGCTTTTGGTAGTACTACTTATTATCATGTAAATGAGGGTAAGTTAAGAGCCACGAGCTGAAAAAGGGAGTATTTGTGGGCTATGGGGATGGTGTCAAGGGATACCGCATCTGGTCTCCAACTGAAGGCAGGGTTATTATGAGTAGGAATGTCGTCTTTGGTGAAAATTCCATGGTTAATCCTACAGTGAAGTCTATTATTATGTCAGATAGTAGTAGTGTTGATAAATAGGTGGAGCAGCAAGTCACCCTTGATGAGGGTGAACCAGAGGAAGAAGATCAACCACTACAGTCCGAGTCCGAGTCTGAACCATTAGGTTCTTCATTACCAATTCAGAATCAGCAAAGTTTAGCCTGTAAGCGGTCAAGCAGCCCTAATTTTTGGAAGCCTCCTAATAAATTTGGTTTCGAAGACATGGTGGGTTATGCACTTCAGGTTGTTGAGGAGATGAATCCTGACTTACATGAGCCATCCACCTACAAAGAAGCAGTTACATGTTCTGAATCTGCCCAATGGCTTGCTGCCATGTGAGATGAGATGGAGTCACCTCAAAAGAATCAGACTTGGGAATTATCCAAGAAGCCTCAAGGCAGAAAGATTGTTACTTGTAAATGGGTCTTCAAGAAGAAAGAAGGAGAAACTGTTGCTGAGGGTATAAGGTATAAAGCTCGATTGGTAGCTCGTGGGTTCAGTCAGAAAGAGGAGGTAGACTACAACGAAATATTGTCGCCCGTGGCCAGACATACTTCCATCAGAGTGCAACTAGCAATAGTTTCACATCAGGATATATAACTTGAACAATTAGAAGTGAAGACAACTTTTCTACTTAGAGAGTTGGAAGAAGAGATATAAATGACTCAGCCAGGTTCCAGGTAAGGAAGACTATGTCTGTAAGCTGAAAAGGTCCTTATATGGGCTAAAATAGTCGCCGAGGTAGTGGTATAAAAGGTTTGACAACCACATGTTGGAGATTGGCTAAAATAGGAGTCCGTATGATTGTTGTGTTTACTACAACAAGGTCTTTCATTTATCTGGTCCGTTATATAGACGATATGTTGATAGCTGCAAAGAGCAAGTCCGATGTTCAGAAATTGAAGGGTCTTCTCAGTGTTGAATTTGAGATGAAAGACTTTCTGGGAATGGAGATCTACAAGGATAGAAACAAGAAGAAGCATTTCTTATCTCACAAAGGCTATATTCAGAAGGTGTTATGAAGGTTTGGCATATCTACTGCTAAACCCATAGATACTCCCAGTGCATCGAATGCACATCTGTCTGTTGCTTTCGCACCCAAATCAACTGAAGAAATGGAGTCCCGAGTTCCATACTCTAGTACAATGGATAGCTTGATGTATGCTATGGTCTGCATTAGACCTGATCTAGCGCAGCCGGTTAGTGTTGTTAGCAGGTTTTTGGTTGATCCTAGTAAGGAACACTGACATGTTGTGAAGAGGATTTTTCGGTAGCTTAAGGGTACATCTGATGTTGGTCTCATTTATTATAACACCCCTTTCTTACCCGACCAAGTTAATTGGGAGATGTTACCATCTCGATTTCCCGAGGCAGTGAAATCGGAAATACAATTAAGAAACTCTTTATATAAATAACAAGTTTAGTGATCTACATAACAAAGAATGAATGAATAAAATATGAGCTATACAAACCATCTATGTTATCTATCAACTATCCAAGTACTTGACTCAAAGTCCAAAACGTTAATACATGTCTCACCATAATAGAGAAACGATACTGACAACCATACAGGTGCACTCGGTCAAGTATAGGGCTCCACTCGATCGAGTGACTGTCCCACTCGGTCGAGTGCCTGGTCTTCCAAGAGGTTCCCAGAATTTACTAAGTGGTCCACTCGATCGAGTGACACTGCCACTCGGTCGAGTGGTTCATAATCGATCGAGTGGTTTACACTCGGTCGAGTGGGTCCTCTACTCGTCGAGTGCTTTACTTCAGGAGTTACTCCAGATTATGGAGAATGTCCACTCGGTTAATTGGTATGGGTACTCGGTCGAGTGCCTCAAACTCGTCCGAGTTTCTTTTCTCACTTGACCGAGTACACCCTCTAAAGGATCATGTACCCATTCCGATTAACATAAGACCACATATAACCCTATTTCACATGTTTCTAAACGCAAGCACGAAAAAAAAGCATAGATATGATATACGATATACACATGACGATAAATAGCATGTGATTAGTACTTTCCTATTTATAAACAACTAAGTTTAACACTTCAACGTGCTCACACATAAACATCCAACATGCTTCACATTGACTTAGCTATAATTACTCATGTCACCACATCATGTGCTACCAATCATGAAACTATATCACAAGGACCAAAAAAAGAATATGCAACAACCATATGTGCCAAGAACGTCCCATTACCCCATGCGTTGTGACCGACTCGAGTTAAGAGGACAAGAGTACAACCTTGGGACGTCTCCCAAGCTTGCCACGAGTTCCCACAACTCAAACCGGGTTTATTTTAATTGACACACCTAGGTTCATTGGTTCATTAGTTTAGGCTCCAAAATCGTCGCTCTGATGCCACTTTGTAACACCCCCATAAGTCGGGATCTTTCCTCAAGGTAACCCTAACACATGAGAGTGTCAAAAGACTTGGTTTTTCAATTTTGTTGTGCGAACAAACGAATGTAAAGTAATTTAGGACTACGATTTAAATAGATAAGTTGTAGCTAGATAATTAGTTACATGTTAAGGGATGAAAATACCATCCCATTTAATTACAACCATATTGAATTAAAAGGCGGAGTCTAAAGAGTCAAAAACTAGACAACAAGAATGATGACAACAAAGTGAAGACCGCTCCCAAGCCTCCGCATATATGCAAAGCTAACATGTCAATTCATTGCTCCCCATATGAGCGGAAATCATCGTATGGTTCACCAGAGACATTTTGAAAACACTTTGGTTAGCTCTAATAATACAAATGTTCATGAGTGGCATGCTACTATGATAATCTACATGAGTATGCAATTGAGATTAATACAATGATGCACGATAAATAAAGTATCCACATCCAACACACCGATGTCAGGGACACACCCGCGACACCGCATCACACTAGGTACTCGAAACACGTCCGTGGTACCGGGCCCGAGAGCGACTCAATTCCCTCGTGTCTCAACCGCAAGGGTCCTTCTAAACTCAAGTCCTTAATGTGCACATCCCTTTTGGAGTGCGAAGCTCCAAGAGGCGACTCAAGCGTAAGACGGTCTTCCAACCGTCTTACGTTTCCTTAATAACCATGTATTACAACCAATGCCAAAACCAACACATTCTCCAACAGTCAAAATTAACCATATAGAATGATAAATCTCAAACAAGTAGTATGCTTCTCAATTAACACAACTTATGACATGTAATAAATGCTCAATTCATTAATAACCCACCCTTTTGAACCAATATCTCATAAACATGTTATAATGCAATCTACTTAACAATATGAGACCAACAATGCTTATCCAACTTTCCTTATGTATGAATATTGCCAAACAATAACATACCATCAAACCCTAATTATCATTACTCATTTTATAATGCAACTACAATGCCATTAATGCTAATTAATGCACAAACAAACATCTATATCATCAAAGCTAAGTAGGGAAACTCTACCTCTTGCTACTCTTCAATCAATCAACCAACCAAGCTAGAAGGACTCCTCAATGAGGTCTCCTCCTACACAAATTATGACTACTATTATTACTAATTACTTCAACAACAATAATACTAATTAGCTTCCTTAATTACCCTAATTAATTAGCCATAACTCTAATTAATTACAAGACCAGACACTAGAGAAATTAAGGTCTACTAAATAAGAATAAGGGAGAAAAGTTAAGGATAAGCTTACAAATGTAAATAAATGAGCAAGAACAAGATATGGAAGGCAAATCTTCAAATGTGTGAGCTAGATCTTGAAGGATAAGATGTATAATATTTTTAGAGGTTTTTAGAGAGTGGTAAGGTAAGGTGAGGGTGATTTACGTGAAGGAAATATGAAAAGATAAGGGTTAGAGAGTGATAGGCCACCTACCACAATCTCGTGCAAAAGCTGTACAACGACAGGTCACCAGTTCGCTCAGTCGAGTGAACCCTTCACTCGGTCGAGTGATGGTCTCCGGTAGCCTGCCTAAAAACTGGAGGACTTAATCGATCGAGTATACCCCTACTCGATCGAGTGAGACACTACTCGGTCGAGTGCATTGACCGCGCGAGGCTCTAAAAGCATGGGTGTTACAAATATCATGATATATTTCATTCTTTCAATTGATTTTCAATTTACAGTAACTAAATGGATCAGGAAGTTGTTTAATTACCTTCTATATACATTCATTTTTTAAGCTTATTTATGTAATCATATTAATTCAAGCAACCTTTTGTCTATCATGAAGTAACAACCGGTCGATGAAGTGCTCACAAAGTTTAAGATGCTCTTACGTTCGACTCCTCACTCTTGCATTATATTTTCATTCTAATCATTTTTTTTTCAATGTTCATATATATGATTATAATTTCGTTTCTTTGAGCTCATTCCTTGGTAAATTAGTTTTCAATAAAATGGATTTGAGAGTTTGATTAATTTTCTTCTCCTAAAATTCTTTCAAGTAGTTGTGTGAGACGATATTGTTTCTTGCAAGAATCTTGTCTGTGTCCTGAAGTATCTATCAATCAGTTGATGTACTCGCTAAATTTTATCAACACCCCTCATGAGGCATCAGGCATTTTATTGATCATCGGGCATTTTTGTTGAATGATAAAGTTGAGTTGTCTATATCTATATAATGTATATAATAACATAAAAAGGTTTCTTGAGCTCCTATTGAAGTGACAAGTCAGCTCATGCCCTAATTGCCACCTGTCACAATATATCTACGTAGCATCTTTATATTTTGTGTCTTACCGCTAAGAAACAAAAACAGGAAAAGCCAAAAATATCGACAACCCGTCTCTTTATCTTCAACCTCTTTGTATACGTCGCACGAAACCGAAACGTCCAGTTTAATAATTCAATTGATTGCCCCATTAATCCATTATTCACCATTATTAATCTATATCTATTCCATCATCAATTGCCCTCTTTGTATACCTAAGCAAAACCTCCAGTTTAATAACACAACTAGTTTTGAAACCCGTGAAAAATCACGGGTCCTATACAAATTTCCTTTTTTTTGTTAATACTATTTGTATAAAATAAAATTTAATTTGGAAACATTGCAGACGATAAAATAGGATGGAAATTATGAGATTGAACATAATAACACAGTAATACAAACAATAATAATATGAGATTAGTTGGGGAATAGAGGCACTGTATTTGTCGTTAAAATGTGGGTATTTGTAAGAGATACAAAAAAAAAAATCTAATCATGAGTAACTCTTTAATAGGTAAAAGAAAAATAGACTAACAAAGTGAATGAAGTAAGACTAATATAGTAATTGAATACATTGAATACGTGTCTCTTTATTTAAATTTAATTATCATTTGATGTTTTTTTTTCTCTTGTAAGAATTATCCGTCAATGTTGTGTCGATACTATCACTACAACTAAAAGGCCAAGAATAACTAATAGGCTAAAAACCTTAGCATAGTTATTTGAACAAAAATAGATAGCTAATATAAATTAAAATGATCAACGTCATGATGATTAGTCCATTTAAAAGCTTCAGATTTGATCATCCATATGAACACATCCTCCAACATCAAATATCGTGTTAGCTCATATTGAACTAATATCTGAAATTAAAAAAATTGATAATCCTTAAATTGTGTTCTGTAGTCATCGATTGTCATGTATTAATAATTAAAATAGGAAAATCTCCCAAAAAAAGAAATTCCAAGAAAAAAATGAGAAACATCATGCTACCTCTTTAAAAATCCACATACTTATCGATTGTCATTTGCACGTATTGATCTCTAAGTATGTTATGCTCGTGAAAATTCAATCAATTGTACAAATTAGTATTATGCCAAAATCAATTGTACACGAAATACAAAATTGCATAAGATATACCGAGTATATGTAAAATATTATCAGATGAGTTTTGTATTAATAATTAAAATAGAAAAGTCTCCCAAAAAAAGAAATTCTAAGAAAAAAAATGAAAAACATCATGCTACCTCTTAAAAAATCCACATACTTGTCGATTGTCATTTGTACGTATTGATTTCCATGTATGTTTAGACACCTCATTTCTGCATCTCCCGCAAACCACCCGGTGATGATTGAGCCGCATGTTTTGTATGCGGAACGATTTGTGACAGTTCGTAAGTTTATTGTCAAGTGATTGCTCAAACACTTGTGTCTACCTCTTAATTGTCATCTACGCGCCGGTACGGTCGTTTTGACAGTAATTAGAGTACATTTGGAGTCCGGGCTTAAAACCGTCATCATTTTCTGATAACCGCTAAAATCCCGAGTCAGAATGTTCTGGAATGTTCCGGATATTTCTATTCCATATTTCACGATCTTTTAATCTTTGGTAAAGAATTTCCCGTAATACTCATACAAAATATTAAGGAAAATAAGATTAATCCATTATTCCATAAATTAAACACGGAAATCTTTCTTCCGCAGGAGGAAACCACTTGGGAACAGACGCAGCAGGTGCTGTGCCTCTTCCAAGGGACGCAGTGCATGCTGCGCCTCTTCCCAAGTCTTTTTCTGCGTACTTTTCGTATCTTTTCATATCTTTTCGAGATTCACTTCCAAAGTTTCTCCAAAAACCCTAATTCCTTCACGTGATTAGTATAAATAGGAGCCTTCGCTCCTCATATTTCTCACGCGAGTGTCCGCCCTTCTCTTCTCCTTTTGCATTCTAGACCACGTTCTTACTTTTTGGCGCCTACGTGCTTGAACTTTCGACCACGTAAGCTCGGATATTTCTGAGTACCAGCCTCGTTTGCATGACCGACCAATTTGACCAACTCCACAATAATCAACTTAATCAATCTGTTTTAATTCCTCTTACGAGGGCACTTTCGTCTACATTCGAGTCGAGCATCACTAAAACATAAACTTAGTTCATCTCGTTTCGTCAAACATGTAAGTCTGAGGGTGTAACTCTCTCTTTTATTATTGTTATTTACCTTTTGTAATCATTAATGTAAGGTTTATGTCGAAAGTACTTCTAAAACCGATTTCTAAAACCCTTTGTTTAAATCCTTTTTTACAGATTAACAGACGATAAACGTCGAGAAGGGACGCAGCAACTGCTGCGCCTCTTGGAAAGGACGCAACACTTGCTGCGCCTCTTCCTAAGGTTGCCGCCGTTCCTGCTTCTCTTCTTCTTCCTTCGTCCTCTGTTAGTTTCGTTTCTTTGTATTTTTTTTGTCATTGTTTGCTATTGTTTCGTTCACATAATAATTTAACATATTATTAATCACTGTTATTATATAATTCATCATTAAATCCCGACTTAAATCCCTTATAACCAATATTTGCGGGTTTTCGTCATTAAAATCAATCCGGGTTGTAGAGATTCGATTCATTCATATTGAGTCTCTGGAATTCGATCTTTGATATATTCCCATATGTTTGTTCATCATTAGTTCTTCATTAATTCGTCATATTTAACCTAATTAGTTCACTCATGTCACTAATCAATCTTTACTTCATGTAATTAATTCGTTTACATTCGTTTCATCCATGTTTTATCGTTTTTATGACTCATTCATATGTAATTAATGTATTAAATCACTTTCATCCGAGTCGAATATCGTAATCAACCATTAAATTCACCCACGAATACTAACGATTTGCAGTTCCGGCTTCACAACCAGAACTCAGCCTTGGAACAGACGCAGCAACTGCTGCGCCTCATCCAGAGGGCGCAGTCCTGCTGCACCCGTTCCAGGTTGATTTCTGTCTCTGAACTTCCGTTCTGCCTTGATCTAGTTTAATTAGTTTACGTATTCAATTAGTTGTCATTCGTATTATCATTAATAATCTGTTCGTTTATTTATTTCTTTCTCAAATTCTCCGTTTTGAAAGTATTTTCGACATAGATCATTAATCCAATGTAATTATTGTAATTTTCATTATTTATCATTGTATTTCTTTTATTGTATCACTTGTATGTTTTCACATGTAATTGAACTTAAATCTCGACTTTGACATTTATTGTATGTTAAATTGATTGTTCACCGACTTAGTCTAATTCTCACATGCTAGGATTAATTCTATGGATGTTGCATTGCATGCATATAAATTGACAATATATCGAGTATATACGATTTTCCCTAATCATTAGTAGATGCCGCTATCGAGGCGGGCGAGATTAGGTGTTCGATCAAAAGAGCTTCCTAATACGTACCCTCACCCCATACTCCAGATCTCTGTGAACATCCGTGTTCATTGGCATCCACGAGAGTCATTCTAGACATAGAATGCTAAGGGTAACGAGTTCTTGGTGTTCATGTCACTACTTTGTGTCTTGACATGGCATGAGGTATTCGAACGGTTTCCAATTTTCCACAATAAATTGGTGGCGACTCCACAAATGCAAACGCTTGTTTCCCAAGTGCCCCCGTGGCATGCGTCCACAGTTTGGCGACTCCGCTGGGGATAATACACTTACGTGTAGCCAAAAGGCTGAAACTTGAACAAGGTTAGGGAATAGTTTGTACAAGACAATTGTCGGTTTTCATAACTCGGTCTTCCTAGATCGTTTCATTCGGCCTTCCTAGGCCCAACCCAACCCATTCGACCAATCATCCCGTCTAAACGGTCCTAATTCTTATTTGGGCCTAAGGATGGATAGCGATTGACGTCCTCCATACCATGGTACTTACTCTTGTTTGTATCAAGGACTTTCACTACTTGAGGAAATGGACTAGGAATCGGCCTTACTCTTGTTTGGTACGAGCCTCTCCACAGACTTCGGGTTTGATTGTTCGGTATGGCAACCCATCCTTTAAACCAAACCCTTTTAAATGCACTCAGCATCGCGTTATAATGTCTGTATAAATGTTTGTACCTTACGTGATCACCATTTCTAAACGAAACCATGACGATTTTTGTAAAATTAAAATCTCTTTAAGATGTAAATTTAAAAAAAGCCAATGATTAGCGCAAAACCGAGTCAAAACTCTGTCCATTTGTCGAGTCAAAACTCCAGGCCCAAGCCCATTTCAAAACCTCACTTCGAGTCCACTCCTACAACTACACTACAGTTGACTAGGACCCACATCTTCAAACTTCGTCATTTCTTCAAAACTCACTCGACACAAGCGGCACACACCAACTTCATAAGTCAAAACATTTCTCTCTTAGTAAGTGTGTTAGTATTTTGATTCGTCGTCGATCTCTTATCCAGTTTCCAAGATGGCTGAAACGAGCGACGTAAGCACCGACCAACCCCAGAATGGTAATGATCAAATCCTAACCGCGCTAGCTCGCCTCCAAGTTACTCAAGATCAAGTGCACGATCGCCTCGATACAATCGAAGGCCAAATTTATACCGTAGAAACGAGGTTGCCTCCTCGGGAAAGTGAAGTAGATGATGGGTTTGTGAACAACTTCGGGGAAGAAAACCCTACCATAGGAATGACTGGAGCTGAGAAACGACTTCAATATTTGGAGGAACAATTGATGTATCTCAAAGGGGATGACATTTATAGGGAAAATAACCGTAAGTATGAGGCCGTGAGTTCCAAGTTGCCAACCAACTTCAACATGACGGATATCCCTAGATTCAAGGGGCACGAAAACCCTTTGAATCACATCCGTGCTTTGAAGGACTACATCTCTATCAAAGGCATCAAACCCGAGATGTTCTTAAGGATCTTTCCTTCATCTCTTGACACCATCCCAAAGCAATGGTTCTACTCTCTAGAACATAAGAAGATCGCTACTTGGGAAGATGCCGCGATCGAGTTTGCTATGCAATATGCGGATAATGCTGAAATCCAAGTTAACATGCGCACTTTAGAGGTTCTTACCCAAAATGACAAAGAAGGTTTCACCGACTTTCTAAGTAGGTGGAGGAAGACTAGTACCCAACTAGTTGAACGCCCAGACGAAGCTACCCTTGTGGAGAAGTTTGTGGACAACCTAAAACCCATCTACGCGAGTCATTTGAGGTACCAAAACATCAAAACTTTCAAAGACTTTACCGTACTAGAAACAAGGATCGAAGATGACATCCGTAAACGACTCTTGTCCAAAACGGTAGGTCGAGGATATCAAGGCTCAACAAGTCGTTCTTACGGCTCCACTAGCAAGACCGATGAAGTTAACCTCCTCGAGCCATTCAAGAAGAGTACCCCACCGAGGAAATTTACAAATCTTGGGGACACTTACTCCACTGCTCTAAAAAGGTTGATAAAACAAGGCAAACTCCAACCCATAGGCCCTACACCCGATCCGGAAAAGAAATCCAAGTTCTGGGACGAGAATTCATACTGCGAATATCATAGGGGTATGGGACATGACACAGAAAAATGCTACAAATTGAAAAATGTGCTTCAAGACATGATTGAAGATGGTCGACTACCAATACTGCTGGGAGGTAAGCCCAACAACACTCAGAATCCTCTTGGAATTCTAGTGATCACAAGTGAAGAATATACCTTAGATTGTTCACACCTCATTTCTCCAGTCGAAGATGAGATCCACGCGATCGAGAATGAAGGGTTCTACTCTACCATTTCCCCTACCATTACCGACTTCATCGCATCGGCAAGGAGTGTGGATAGGCAAGTTTCGGAATTGGAAAATGTGGTGAAAACATTACATGACCCCAATGCAACACCTAAAGAACATGCGCCACTAATTTTCTCCCAAAATGCTACTATGCAAGAAGTAGTCGCCGTGGTTGATAAACTAATCGACCAAATTACACAATTAGAGGACGAGATCATGAGAATGAGGGAACTAGCTACAGTCAATGGAGGATGGGCCGATGATGATGAATACGAGTATCTCATTGAACACTCCTTAGTCAAGGAAATAGTCCAAAATGGTGAAGACCAAGATGTAGACCACCTAACTCGTTCGGGGCGTCCATACCAAAGTACTACTCAAAATGGTCCAACCAACGTTATCGCACCAAATGATAATGAAGATGACTCTACTGACCATTTGCTAAAGCAATTACAAAAAACAAAGGCTGATCTTTCAGTCTGGCAACTAGTAGCAAGCTCATTCCCACATCGCCAAGCTTTACTACAAGCTTTGGCCAAACTAAACGTAGCACATAACTCCACACCCGACGATGTAGTCAACTTGGTCTTCCAAGAATCACCGAAGCTAAGTAATCCTATTACTTTCTCAGATGAAGATTTGTCGCCTTTTGGCGCTAGTCACAACTTGGCTCTTTACATCACTGTCGTTTCCTTAAAGAAGAATGTGCCAATGACCTTGGTGGATTATGACTCTGCGGTCAACGTCATACCCTTGAAAACAGCATACAAACTAGGCATGAAAGAGTCGGATTGGACCCCTACCAATCTGTTGGGGCTGGTGTCCTCTACAGTTAGTGCAATGACATATAAATCTCTAAAAGGATCAAAGGGTATACCTTCGTGTTATTATCAGTTAGTCCACGTTTATCAATAACGGTTGGCTTGCTAGATAAGTTTGACGTTATTGTCATACTGATGGCGGTGATCAACTGGTCCCTAAAAGTCACACCTATAGGATACGTTTGAGAGATGTGAGGGTATGAAAATACGGTCATGTTGATGCCTAATATGACTAAGCAGTTAGTCGGAGTTATTATTGACTAATAATTAGTCAAACGCGATGTTGAGATATTTTTTTAATACGGATTAAATAATAATGGCTAAAGTGAATTAAGCGGTTAATTCGTAAATTGAATATAAACGATTATATTTAATTGATGTATATTGAATTAATTATACAATATTGTCTTTGTCGGACAAGTATTAATATGTCGACTAATCCATGTTACTAGTCGATATCTTAATAACCGATAACCGATGACGATTTATAATAAAATCGTGTCATATACATTTAGCGAAAATCGAGTCGGACCACGAGTTAAAAATAAGGAGAAAGTGGAAAGCCCACTTCCCCCTTCATGCAAACTCACGGCCGAATGGGACAAAAAGGAGAGCTTCTCTTCTTTTTGACCTAAGGCATTTCATTTACACACAAATTAGGGTTTCGGGGCAATTTTCTCTGAAATTCTAGATCTCACATCGAAAACCTCACAAAAACTCTCTCAATATTGCAAGGCAATTAGAGAGTACTTTCTAACACAAGGGGCATAGTCTCAGATGGTCTTGGGTGCAACGATTAGGAGGAAATCTGTATTGATTTCTGTTCTTAGGCCGCATTCACAAAGGACCCGAGGTTGATTCTTATACCTTTATCGTTTCTCTTGTATTTTTCGTTTATGACAATAATCACATGTTAAAGATACGTTATAGTCCTAAAATTTAAGGGAATTTTACGGATATTTCCTTTCAAGTGGTATCAGAGCGAGGCCACGTAAATTATTCATGGTGATTTTCATTAAACGATTTGAATCGATAATCTTTTTGCATTGAATACCGTGCGGTTGCAATTTTTTTTTGTCTCGGCAGAATTTTTTTTTATGCACGGCTGGCTTTATTTTTTTGCATTGGAAGCCGTGCCACACGGCTTACTGCTGATCAGTCTCAATCGTCTGATTTTGTTTTTCGATTTGTTCTTTGCATATTGTTATTTTAAACGATAATCATAGCAATATGTTAAAGATTTGTCAATTGTAATTTTGTTTCTATACGGATTAGTTTAAATTTGCAATTGGTTATTTTTGTCAAATCGATTTTGCGAGGGTTGTTGAAGCTCTCGATGGGCTGCTGAAAAATATAAAAAAAAAAAAAAAAATCTCTGTTCGGCCGTGCTGTTTTGAGCCGTTTAAAAATTTTTTTTTGTGTTTTATTTTTCTGCTCTCGGCCAGCAGCTATAATAATAAAAAAAATTTTTTTTTTGTCTTTTGGCCATAACATGTGCATAATTCGGATTTTATGCATTCGCTTGATAGTGAAACGGTTCACTCACGTACCATTTAGTTATTTTAAAGCAATTTAAAGTAACGGATTATCATGAATTAAAATTAAGTTGATAGAAGCGGTTTTATCACATAATTTTAATCGTTAAAAGGTGGTTTGGAAAAATTTAACATAATTACGGAATTATGTCACGAATAAATTTTATTTTAGTTGATGCATTTTTATTTATCGTTATATTTGAATGCCTTGAATGTTTTATTACGTATTTAATTTTACAAACGGTTGTAACTTAGTGTGGCTTTAGTAGAACGTGTTACCGTAATGATGGAACACGGTCTTGGTTGTATTTTGAGATCTTGTATCTCCGTTTTGGTTTTTCCTTGTAATTACAGTTTTTTTTTTATTTAGAATGTAAATAGGTTTATATTTTGTAATTTTTAAATTGTAATTTTGAGAAGATCAAAGATGGAGATCGGATGCTCACTCCCGCTGCATGGACAAAGATGGAACATCAAGATAAGCTTCTCGGGTCCAACGGTGGATTCCAAAGTTGTATTATGTTCTTTTTACTAGGATAGGCCACACTAGGACTTTTATTTACGTTTTGCATTCTTTTACTTTTTTTTGTAACGATAGTTTGCATCATTTTCCGCCTAAAACCAAACCACCTAATATTTGCATGAAAACTGACTCATATAGAGGTTACGCGTTAGTTTTCTATGATATACAGATATCACACGTTTTAATAAGCCATCACCTAAATTAATTCATTCACGCAATGCTAGTTTTTCGTACACTTAAAATGAATTAAAACTAAGTTGATGGGATCTTCCTCGTATAACCAAAAATTGAGAATAGTCTTTATAGGTCAAACTCCAATGAATCCCTTCTTCGTCGGTAGGCATAATATGACCCCTTTTACGTCGGGTAAGTTGGAACTGATTGACCTATTTTATCTCAACACTATGGTCACTCGTACGATCCTGTGATTATGGTGGACTATAGATAGGATTTACGGAAATCTATCGACCAAGAGTTCTAACGATAGAACTAGCTAAACAGTTGGCTTATCAATTTACGGAAATTGAGTCTTGGGATCATTTGTATAATTTTTGAGGTAGATCGATTATACAAGTGCAATGAGTCTACACGTTAAAATGTATTTTAAATAGACTTAAATCACCTCGATGAGTTGCTTATTTCGTTTTGTTTTTCTTTTCTTTTCAGTGTAGATCACGATCACTTAACTGCTAATAACAAAATGGCTGGCCGTGCTGACGACCCAATGCCAAGTGCCACATTAGACCGTGAGTCCGGCCGGATCTTCATGAATCGATGAATCAGTTTACTCGATCAAGAATGATGGATCAAACTTCGCGGATCGGGAGGCGGCATTACGGAATCGCCGCCGCCGACGGAAGCTCAAATATCTGACAGAGCCCATCCCGTCAAACCCAGGCCCCACGGCTGGAGCTAGCGAAATCGCCAAGTATAACGATTTCGTCTTGGAAGCGGGTGCGATTAAAAACGTACTCATTTTTGCAATGGAATCCAATTTGCAGAAACGCTTCATAGCCCAAGGTGCAAACAAGATTTTCACCACGCTCACTAAGGAATTCTCGAAAGCACCGAGAATCGTGACCTATGAGCATACCACTCGCTTCTTTGATGCGAAACTCCAGAAGGGCCAACCGGTTGGCCCACACATTCTCAGCATGATTGAGAATGTCGAGAAACTGGAGGCGCTTGATTGTAAAATCAGCGAGAACATCGTGATTGACCGCATGCTTCATTCACTCCACGATGGTTTTGCGCTCTTTAGAGCGAATTACTATATGAATGATTTGAAGAAAAGTTCTCATGAACTACACTCCCTACTCGTACAGACCGAGAAGGATATGAAGTTTAGTGGGAGCTTGAAACAGGATGTTCTCGTTGTGTCAAACAAGGGCAAGGGTAAGGGCAAAGCTCAGGCAGACCTAGCAGTAGGTAAACCGAAGTTTAAGAAGTCGGGATTAGGTAAGAGTGGTCCTGGTGAGTCGAGCACCTAATCAGGCGCGACAAAGAGCAAGACTGGTAACATGGAATGCCATCATTGCCACAAGACTGGGCATTGGAGGCGTACATGTCCTGTATACCATGAGGACATAAAAGCAAGTCGCGTTAATCCTGTTGGTATGTCTTCTTCTTCTTCTTCTTCTTTTATTCATATGATTGAGATTAACCACGCAAGTTACGGAACTTGGGTACTAGATACTGGTTGTGGTTCTCACTTGTGCAATCATGTGCAGGGCCTCCGAAACATCGAACCCCTCGTAAAGGGTGAGGTGGACCTGCGTGTCGGGAATGGAGCACGAGTGGCTGCCGTCTCGAGGGGAACATATGTGATCCAGCTTCCTAGCGGATTTGAGTTATTTATTTATAACTGCTATTATGTACCCAGTCTTTCTAAAAACATTATTTCAGTTTCTGCACTTGACAAACTTGGTTTTTCATTTGTAATAGAGAATAATAGTTGCATTTTCTCATTACACGATATGATTTATGGCAAGGCAGTCTCCATGAACGGAATTTATGTTTTAGATCGGACCACCGAAATATTACACGTAATGAATAAAAAGTTAAAGGTTGGTGACAAAGATCAAACATATCTATGGTAATCGCCGTATGGGACACATTAATGAGAAACGCGTTAAACAGCTCATACAGAATGGAGCTATCTCGGCCTTTGATTTTCAATCATTTGGCACGTGTGAATCATGTCTCATTGGTAAGATGACTCGAATTTCCTTCAAAGGTGTTGGAATGCGCGCTGCTGACCTATTAGGACTCATACATACGGATGTGTGTGGACCTATGTCAATCACCGCACGAGAAGGCTATAGGTATTTCATCACTTTCACGGACGATTTAAGTAGATATGGCTATGTCTACTTAATGAAGCACAAAAGTGAATCCTATGAGAAATTCAAAGAATACCAGAATCGGGTACAGAACCAACTGGGTAGAAAGATTAAAACACTACGATCAGACCGTGGTGGCGAGTATCTTTCTCACGAGTTTGATCAACACCTTAAGGACTGTGGGATTGCCTTACGATTAACTCCACCGGAACACCTCGGTTGAATGGTGTGTCCGAACGGAGAAATCGAACACTACTTGATATGGTTCGATCCATGATGGGTCACACCGTGTTGCCTGATTCATTGTGGGGTTATGCTCTTTCGTCACCGCTCTAATACTTAACTGAAGTCCGTCTAAAGCTGTTGACAAGACTCCATATGAACTATGGAAGGGAACGGTCCCTAACTTGTCCTTTATACGGATTTGGGGCTGCGAGGTTTATGTCAAGTGGAGACACGAGGATAAGCTCGGCCCGCGATCGGTCAAGACATACTTTATAGGTTATCCTAAAGGAACACTTGGTCATTACTTTTATTCGCCAACCGAACAACGTGTGTTTGTTGCGGCTAGTGCGACATTCTTAGAGAAGGAATTTCTCGAGAATGCGAAGAGTAATAGAACCTTCGAGCTGTCGGAGATTCCAGAACCAAATACCGAGCAACCATTGGAGGAACCAGTTCCTTTAATCCCGGCTGCGGTGAATATTCCTGAGGAACCTAGGAGGTCGGGAAGAGTCTCTATTCCTCCGGACAGATACATTGGTATGGTCGAGGAACATGACATAGATGACATTCTACTCTTAACGAGTAGTGAACCCGCAACCTATAAAGGTGCCATGACTAGTTCCGACTCAAAGCTATGGCTTGAGGCCATGCAATCCGAGATGGACTCCATGTATGAGAACAACGTATGGGATCTTGTTGACTTACCTGCCAAGGTTCGTCCCCTTCAATGCAAATGGCTTTACAAGATAAAGCATTCTGTGGAAGGTCAACAAGATATCTATAAAGCACGACTAGTTGCTAAAGGTTTCACCCAAGTGCCAGGTTTGCACTACGATGAAATTTTTGCACCCGTAGTCATGCTGCGTTCCATTCGGATTATCTTAGCGATTGCCGCTTTTCATGACTATGAAATTTGGCAGATGGATGTGAAAACCGCCTTCTTAAACGGTTTTTTGGAGGAAGAGTTGTACATGGTACAACCCGAAGGTTTCATCGATCCCGAACATCCTAAGAAAGTATGCAAGCTTAAGCGTTCCATTTATGGACTTAAGCAAGCTTCTCGGAGTTGGAATCATCGTTTCGACCAGGTGATAAAAGAAAATGGATTTACTCGATCGGTCGAGGAACCATGTCTATACATCAAGTCGAGTGGGAGTAAGATTGTCTTCCTAATATTGTATGTCAATGACATACTCCTGATTGGGAATGACATACCTCTCTTAACTTCGGTAAAAGTATGGTTGAAGAACCATTTCCAGATGAAAGATCTGGGTGAGGCACAAAGAATTTTGGGCATCCGTATCTATCGAGATAGATCACGTCGGATGTTATCTCTCGTCAGAGTCTTATATAGACAAGATACTAGAGAGATTCAAAGATGACTAACTCCAAAAAGGGGTTTCTTCCTATGGCTCCAGGGGTGCATTTGAGCAAATCTCAGGCACCAGAGACACCGGAAGAGAAAGAGCGCATGACACGGATTCCTTATGCCTCGGCTATAGGATCAATCATGTATGCCATGATATGCACACGTCCAGACGTGGCATATGCATTGAGTATGACAAGTCGATTCCAACAGCATCCAGGTGAATCACATTGGATGGCTGTCAAGAACATTCTTAAGTACCTACGGAGGACTAAAGATTGGGCATTGACTTATAGAGGCGAAAAAAGCTATGCGCAACCGGTTACGCAGATGCTAGCTTCCAAACGGATCGAGATGACTCGAAATCTCAGTCTGGATTCGTTTTTACTCTTAATGGCGCTGCAGTCAGCTGGAAGAGTTCCAAACAAAGTGTTACAGCAGATTCTATGACTGAGTCCGAGTACTATGCCGCGTCTGAAGCTGCAAAGGAAGCGATTTGGATGCGTCAGTTCTTACAAGGACTATCTGTAGTGCCTAGTTCGAATGATCCAATCACCATCTATTGCGACAATAGAGGTGCCATCTTCCAAGCTAAGGAGCCTAAGTCTAGCAACAAGTCTAGACATGTACAACGGAAAGCTCATCTAATCCGAGATTACGTGGAGCAAAAGGAGGTAGTGATAGCAGATCCTCTCACTAAACCATTACGTGGAGCAAAAGGAGGTAGCTACACATGATAACATAGCAGATCCTCTCACTAAACCATTACGACAAGATAAGCATGATGGGCATGTTAATTCCATGGGAATTAAATGTGTTCCTGAGTTGTAGTACTCTTTTATGGATTAGATTCATTCTCTTTTGTACTCTATACGACATCATCGTTTTGATATTTATATATTTTGTTTTTCATGTGGATTTGTACGACAATTTTGAACACCACAAAGTGAACTGAACAAACATTATATTTTTGGTCCTTAATTGCCCACGTGAGCTGATAACTCTGGCAATTATTTTGTAACGTTAGTTGATGGTGGGTTCAACGAGCCATAAGTCAAAAGGTTGACTGACCAATCACATAGGCGAGTTATACGGATATCTCGTAGGACACAATTGTGACATCGACATGGAGTCCTAAATGTTTTATAACATTCGGTGCCAGGTCATGGATAGGACCTCCATGGTGATCCTAAGAGTCGATTCTTTTGACTATCAACTGTCTCTTGAGACTAAGGCAGATTTTGGGTGACTTTGGTTTCTTTCTCACGGTCATCCGTAACAGGGGGCCAAGTAGATTGTTTCTGGGTCATTTCATGCTGTGCTTAGATCGGCAGGAGTCGAGTTGAAGGAAATATTCAGCCTTTATCAGGTACTCGATATTTCTCAGGGCCACTCGAGGAGTCAGAATCGAAATGCATGGCCATGCTCGAATACGAATTCGTTTTATCAGTTAAGTTACTCTCTAGTCGGGGAAACCACTCATGATACAGATCGATTGTAAAATACGACCTTTACGGATCAGGATCTGCAAATTGTTTTACATTGAGTGGGAGAAATTTTAAATGGATATGAGAATCGGTTATCGCACATACACTTGTACGGACAAGTGGGAGTTTGTTGGAGCCGGTGTCCTCCAGTTAGTGCGGATAACGTTATTGCACGTACACTTGTACGGACAAGTGGGAGCTTGTTGGGGCTGGTGTCCTCTACAGTTAGTGCAATGACATATAAATCTCTAAAAGGATCAAAGGGTATACCTTCGTGTTATTATCAGTTGGTCCACGTTTATCAATAATGGTTGGCTTGCTAGATAAGTTTGACGTTATTGTCATACTGATGGCGGTGATCAACTGGTCCCTAAAAGTCACACCTATAGGATACGTTTGAGAGATGTGACGGTATGAAAATACAGTCATGTTGATGCCTAATATGACTAAGCAGTTAGTCGGAGTTATTATTGACTAATAATTAGTCAAACGCGATGTTGAGATATTTTTTTAATACGGATTAAATAATAATGGCTAAAGTGAATTAAGCGGTTAATTCGTAAATTGAATATAAACGATTATATTTAATTGATGTATATTGAATTAATTATACAATATTGTCTTTGTCGGACAAGTATTAATATGTCGACTAATCTATGTTACTAGTCGATATCTTAATAACCGATAACCGATGACGATTTATAATAAAATCGTGTCATATACATTTAGCGAAAATCGAGTCGGACCACGAGTTAAAAATAAGGAGAAAGTGGAAAGCCCACTTCCCCCTTCATGCAAACTCACGGCCGAATGGGACAAAAAGGAGAGCTTCTCTTCTTTTTGACCTAAGGCATTTCATTTACACACAAATTAGGGTTTCGGGGCAATTTTCTCTGAAATTCTAGATCTCGCATCGAAAACCTCACAAAAACTCTCTCAATATTGCAAGGCAATTAGAGAGTACTTTCTAGCACAAGGGGCATAGTCTCAGATGGTCTTGGGTGCAACGATTAGGAGGAAATCTGTATTGATTTCTGTTCTTAGGCCGCATTCACAAAGGACCCGAGGTTGATTCTTATACCTTTATCGTTTCTCTTGTATTTTTCGTTTATGACAATAATCACATGTTAAAGATACGTTATAGTCCTAAAATTTAAGAGAATTTTACGGATATTTCCCTTCACAATCAAGGTGTCCGCGCATATGATGGTACACGACGAAAGGTAGTAGGATTCGTTAACCTAACAATAGCCACCGGGCCAATTGAGCGAAAAGTTAACTTCCAAATAGTGGACTTTGAAGCTTCCTTCAACATACTTCTGGGAAGACCTTGGATTCACGCTTCCAAAGTGGTAACATCCACCCTTCACCAAAAGATCAAAATCCCACTAAATGGCAAAGTGGTGACGATCACTTCGTCGCCCATGAAAGCAATAATCGAAAAGAAGTCAAATAATCAAGTCCTTGCGGATCCAGTATATGAACTTGGGGGCTTTCAAAGCATAAGTGTCATAGAAAGTGAGTTGGCACCCCTATACTACGATCCCTACTCCAACTTGGTGGTCAACCACATAGTCAAATTCCAGGGATACTTCCCGAGAATGCCTTTGAACCCTGCCCGAAGAAACACCTTCGCACCCTACAAGGAAGGCAACTCAAAAAGAACACCACTTGGACTAGGATACAAACCTACTAAAGAGGAAGTTCTCGAGATGCTCGCTCAAGTTCAAAGCCGTAAGCACGTAGGAGTCCAAATGCGACCATATCTCCCTACCCTAAATGGATACTTCGTTAGGGAAGGAAGTCAAGAACTCTTTCACGGATTTCCCGAACCTTGGCACTATCTCGAAAGGAAGCTAGCCGGAATCGAGATCTTTCACGATTGCTAATTCATTCCTCCAGAAACGTTTCCTACCGTCAAGGCCCGTTAAGCACCTTGCTTAGAAGAACAAGCTGTTAGTCTACTATTTGGAGAAAATCGATTTGTTAGAGCCGCGCAGGATGAAATCATTACCATGATACTTCAAGACGATCACTTCAACCCTATCGCGTTAATCACAGAAACAAACGCGAACCAGCAGAAAGGATGGAGAAAATCAATCAAGTAGACCAACAATCAAGGAAGACTCTTCAAGCTCAACACTAGAGAAGGAGAGATGTTCAAGGGAGAACCAGAAGACGATGAATTCGAGTTAGAGTCAGAGTTGGAGTCAGAGTCGGAGTCTAGAGAAGTTACTAGGGAGTCTCCTCCTGTCGTCGTCCCCATTCCCTTTGTTTCTCCTAGCTTAGCCTCAAATAGTAACGGTAGTTCGGGAAATGTCCCAACAACTGTCCCTTTACCGCCGCTGACCACAGATCAGATGGCTTCTTTATTTATACTTTTCTCAAACTTTAATATGAATAAATCAGGTTCTGCTTACTCTTTGTGTTATCTTGAATGCAATTCTGTTTACGATGATACTCAGGATGACCCAGACCCAGACTCAATTGAGATACCTCCCTACATAGCCAAGGAAATACTACAAGAGGGGGAATGGGGACCAGTAATAGAGAACACTAAACCCATCAATGTAGGAACCGAACTAGAACGCCAAGAACTTAGGATAGGGACTACCTTGAGCTCTACCGAAAGGGCCAGTTTCATAGACCTCCTACACGAGTTCAAAGACGCTTTCTCTTGGTCCTACAAAGACATGCCAGGGATTGACAGGGATATCGCCGAACATAGAATCCCAATTAAGCCAGGTTTCAAGCCCATGAAACAGAAGCTTCGTCGAATGAGGACAGAATGGGCTCTCAAGATTAAGGAAGAAGTCGATAAGTAATTCAAAGCCGGGTTCATCAAAGTTTCCGAGTACTCTGACTGGGTAGCCAACATAGTACCCGTACCCAAAAAGGATGGGAGAATCCGTGTTTGTGTTGATTTTAGAGACTTAAACAAAGCAAGCCCTAAAGATGACATTCCTCTACCACATATCGACATATTGGTGGACAATACCGCAGATCACGCATTACTATCCTTCATGGATGGGTACGCGGGTTACAATCAAATCAAGATGGCCATAGAAGACATGCATAAGACCGCCTTTGTCACTCAATGGGGAGCCTATTGCTACACGGTCATGCCATTTGGGTTAATCAACGCCGGAGCTACATATCAACGCACCGCAACTACACTCCTACATGACATGATGCATAAAGAAGTTGAGGTATACGTAGACGACATAATTGTCAAGTCCAAGGATAGAGAGGGGCATAGTGCGAACCTTCGCAAATTCTTCTCAAGGCTACGAAATTACAACATGAGGCTCAATCCTCAGAAGTGCGCATTCGGAGTAACATCTTGCAAGCTCCTGGGATACGTCGTTAGCCAACGAGGTATAGAAATAGACCCTTCCAAGATCAAAGCTCTGATCGAAATGCCACAACCTCAAACGGAAAAAGAAGTCAGAGGATTCCTGGGAAAAGTGCAATATATAAGTCAATTCATATCGAAACTCACCATGATCTGTGAACCTATCTTCAAAAAGCTCAAGAAAACAGATCACACCATGTAGGATGATGACTGTAAAAGGCATTCGACCGAATCAAGGAGATATTAGCTAAACCACCAGTGCTCATGCCACGTCAACGAGATCAACCTCTTGGTTTATATCTCACAGTAACCGAAACAGCCATGGGCGCCATGCTAGCTCAAACCGTAGAAAAGGAAGAAAGGGCTATCTACTACCTTAGTAAGAAGTTCTTGGAGTACGAGTGCAAATATTCACAACTCGAAAAGACATGCCTCGCTCTTGTGTGGGCAACGAAGAAGCTACGTCACTACATGCTTAGCTACTCCGTCAAAATATACTCCAAAATGGACCCTGTTAAATACCTCTTCGAGAAACCCGCCCTCAACGGACGCCTAGCAAGATGGACCTTGATGCTCTCAGAGTTCGATCTCAAATACGTACCTCTGAAAGTTATAAAAGGGCACGCCGTTGCCGAATTCTTTGTAGAAAATCCCATCAATGATGCACAAACAATAGATACGTGATCGTTTCCATACGAGGATATACTCCAAACCGATGTAGACTCCTGGGACCTTTCCTTTGATGGAGCATCAAACTTAAGAGGATTTGGAATAGGTGTGTTGCTCATTTCTCTGAAGGCGAGCATACACCGATCTCTGTCAAACTCGACTTCGAGGTGACAAATAATGCTGCAGAATACAAAGCTTGTCTCATTGGACTACAAGCGGCAGTGAGCTTAAGCATTAAAAACCTCCGAGTGTATGGGGATTCGTCCCTGATCATCAATCACGTTACGGGATCTTGGAAAATCCGAAGCGAAAGCTTAGCACCCTATCAAGCCAGAATAGACCAAGTTTCCCAATTCTTTGATCACGTGACCTATCTACACCTACCTCGAGAAGAAAATCAATTTGCAGATGCTCTTGCAAAACTTGCATCTTTGAGTAATATGCCAGATGACATGGTGGAAATGCCTTTATGCATCGAACGACGATCAAAGCCAGCTTATTTCCACCAAATCACCGATGAAGAGGAAATCACAGAGGAACCTTGGTTCCAAGTAATCCTAAACTTCAAGCTCAACGGTACCTATCCACCATATATGGATAAAAGGGGACAACGTGCTATACGCCTACTAGCTTCCCAATACGTTCTCATGCAAGGAGAGTTATACAAAAGAACACGTCTTGGTGTAATCCTACGTTTCCTTGATCATTCACAGGCACGGAAAGTGATGGAAGAGGTCCATGATGGAGAATGCGGTCCTCACATGAGTGGGCCCATGATGGCAAAGAAAATCACACGTTTGGGTTATTATTGGACTACAATGGAATCCGATTGCATTAAATACGTAAGACATTGCCACAACTGCCAAATCTTTGGGAATGTACAGCATGTTGTGGACATGGGGCCACGGGGGCGCTTGGGAAACAAGCGTTTGCATTTGTGGAGTCGCCACCAATTTTTATGGGAAATTGGAACCGTTCGAATACCTCGTGTCATGTAAGGACACAAAGAAGTGACATGAACACCAAGAACTCGTTACCCTTAGCATTCTATGTCTAGAATGACTCTCGTGGATGCCAATGAACACGGATGTTAATAAAGATCTGGAGTAAGGGGTGAGGGTACGTATTAGGAAGCTCTTTTGATCGAACACCTAATCCCGCCCACCTCGATAGCGGCCTCTACTAATGATTAGGGAAGTTATTCATACTCGATATATTGTCGATTATATGCATGCAATGAAACATGCAAGTTTTAATCCTAGCATGTGAAGATTAACTAAGTCGGTGAACAATTAATTTAAAAAACAATTGGATCGAAGTTGGGATTTAAACTCAATTATATGTGAAAACATACAAATGATCCAAAATACAATGATAAATACAATAAAAATACAATAATTACATCGGGTTTAGCGATTTATGTCGAAAATACTCCAAAACGGATAATTTAAGAAAAAGGATAAAATAATGAATCAACGAACAAATCAGTAGGCGATAATACGGTTAATAGTAGATTATACGTAAACTAATTAAACTAGGTCAAGGCAGAACGGAAGTTCAGAGACAGAATTCAACCTGGAACAGGCGCAACAGGACTGCGCCCTTTGGAAAAGGCACAACAGATGCTGCGTCTGTTCCAAGGGTGAGTTCTGGCTTTGAAGCCGGAACTGCAAATCGTTAATATTAATTGATGATTTTAAGGATTGATTATGATATCCGTCTCGGATGGAAGTGATTTAATGGATTACATACATATGAATGAGTCATAAAAGCAATAAAACATGGATGAGATGAACACGAACGAATTATTTATATGGATGAAAGATTGATTAGTGACATAGGTGAACTAAATAGGTTAAACACAACAAATTAATGACGAGCTAATTACGAATATACCAAAGATCGAATTCCAGAAATTTAATATAAACAAATCGAATTTCTACAACCCGGATTAAGTTTAATGACGAAAACCCGCAAATATTGGATTATAAGGGATTTAAGTCGGATTTAATGACTAATTAAATGTATTAATGATGTTTAAACAATATACATGTGAAATTATTGTGATTGTACGTCAAAGAATTGAAAGATAAACGAAAACAAACAAAAGAAAACGAATTTACAGAGGACGAAGGAAGAAGAAAGGAAGCAGGAACTGCGGCAGCCTCACGAAGAGGCGCACTAGGCACTGCGCTCCTTCGAAGAGGTGCAGCAGTTGCTGCGTCCTTTCTCGACGATTATCTTCTGGTAATCCGTAAAAGGGTTTTAAAGCACGGTTTTAGAAATCGGTTTTAACAAGTATTTTCGACATAAACCTTACATTAATGATACAAAAGGTAAATAACAATAAATAAAAGAGAGATTTACACCCTCAGACTTACATGTTTGACGAAACGAGATGAACTAAGTTTATGATTAGTGATGCTCGACTCGAATGTAACGAAAGTGCCCTCGTAAGAGGAAAACGATTAAGATTAGTTAAGTTGATTGATTGTGGAGTTGGTCAAATTGGTCGGTCATGCAAACGAGGCTGGTACTCAGACGGATCCAAGCTTACGTGGTCGAATGTTCAAGCACGTAGACGCCAAAATGTAAGAACTTGGTCTAGAATGCAAAGGGAGAAGAGAAGGGCGGACACTCGCGTAAGAAATATGAGGAGCGAAGGCTCCTATTTATACTAATCACGTGAAGGAATAGGGTTTTCGGAGACTCTTTGGAAGTGAATCTCGAAAAGATATGAAAAAGATACGAAAAATACGCAGAAAAGGACCTGGGAAGAGGCGCATCAGTCACTGCGTCTCTTGGAAGAGGCGCAGCACCTGCTGCGTCTGTTCCCAAGTGGTTTCCTCCCGCAGAAGAAAGATTTCCGTGTTTGGTTTATGGAATGACGGGATAATCTTATTTTCCTTAATATTTTGTATGAATATTACGGGAAATACTTTACCAAAGAATAAAAGATTGTGAAAGATTTATAAAATATGGAATAGAAATATCCGGAACATTCTAGAACATTCTGACTCGGGATTTAGCGGTTATCAGAAAATGAAGACGGTTTTAGGCCCGGACTCCAAATGTACTCTAATTACTATCAAAATGAGCGTATCAGCGCGTAGATGACAACTAAGAGGTAGACATCAGTTTTTGAGCAATCACTTGACGATAAACTTACGAACTGTCACAAATCATTTCGTGTACCAAACATGCGGCCCAATCATCACCGGGTGGTTTGCGGGAGGTGCAGAAATGAGGTATCTACAGAGCCCCCACTTTGACCGAGGCTTGGACAAGGCGAAAATCAAAGTATAGCCATCAGGTCAATCGAAGATTACAACCTGACGACTATGGCGACGCGAGGCGGTTCAAGGGGTCTGAACCAAAGACCTGTCGTCGGGAACATTTTAGAGTCTGTCGAATATCGGGGAGGGTCGTTTAAAGTCCATTAGACTACATAAGGAAGCTCGCCAGCCATAAGAAGAGATCATACCTGAAACTTCTTGAGAGACGTTTCTGGAGGTGCATAGGAGCTAAGGGTAAGCGTAGGAGCTAAGGGTAAGCGTAGGAGCTAAGGGTAAGACCTAAAAGATATATAAGGGTTTGTGCTAGGGTGTGGGGCCCTACAATTTCAAACTAAGGGGTAACTAAGGCTTGAGTGTAGGAACTCTACTGGTTTGGGAACTTCTAGAGAATGACACCTTTATCGCACTCCGCGGGGAAACAAGAAATATTGTGAATAGTAGGACACAGGCGGGAACTGCTGGGAGAAATCTGCTTGGGTCGTCTTCAAACAAACTTCGGAGGGACTTGAGAAGGACGATTATATGTCGTGAACTCTCGTGTTGGGAAACCTTATCAGGAATTTATCTCCTTGTCTCGAGAGGGATTGTCGATCCGCTTACTCTCGCTGGGGGAATATAATGAAGGCGTGTCGAAACACCTGTCCAAGAATACCTGCTCGTTGTGATAAGCAAGGTCTTGGGAGCGATAAATAATGTATAATAGTCTGTAGTTGGATTAGAAATGCGGGTCTGAACGAAGAATTATCGTCAAACGGACCAAAAAGATAAAATGGTATCGGGGAAGAGGCGCACCAAAGATGGGCCCATAAATAACGAACTCATAACGAATTTTTGAAAACTCGTATGGAGGGAAGCTAAGGAAGAGGCGCAGCGCCTGCTGCGTCTGTTCCTTAGTGTGTCTTTTCTGCGTAAAAAACGCGATAAACAGAGGGTTTCATTCATTTGTTCGAAATACAAATTATCAATTTCTCTCTCAAACTTTAACCATTTACGCCAAAATTTGATCTAAAAGCTTGCATTACCATGACTAATCGAGGTATGTATATCATTCTTGCATTAATCTTCTATAAAGGACGAATTGGATCGACAAAATTAGGGTTCCCAACCCTAAAATGTCAAAAATTTCCCCCAAATGATCTTGCCTTGTAAAATTGATCATGTAAATGGCTAATTGGTAGTATAAGGATCATAGCCATGTATTTGTTTCGAATTTTCGTTGAGTTTTGAGCATTTGATTGAAATTGAGACGGTTTCACAGCTAAACCGTAAATTGCTTCGAAAATGGCCTTAGGATTGCCCATTTGCGATGAAACTTGATATTTGGAATCCTTGGATGATGGGTAAACTTCCTACCATCTCGAAATTGTGGTTTTTGATGGCTTTTTCAGGACACTTTTCTAGGGCATAATCGCCGTTATAACGAAATGCTGCCGAAATTTTGACTTGAACCCATGACTAGGCTTCAACTTAGGCTTGACTTGACCTAAAATACCACATGAGTGATCGGGTTTGTGGGAATAAGGCCAAAGATGGCGAGAAAAGAGCGGTTTCAGGGCTTCCGAAAGCTCAAAAATCCTTAATCAAAGCTCGTCGTCACTTGACGCGGCCTAAAATTACTTTAATTTTGCAGGTGATGAGGCTTCTACTTCTGGGAGAGCTCCCATGGAGATAGACACTGCTGTTGACGCTTCTCGTGCTCTCGAGGAGGCTTTTACTGCGGCTAGGGCAGTCGGGAAGGTTGCTGAGGACGAGATCCTCGAGGAGCAGGTTGCTGAGGAGGAGGAGGCCCCGAGACGGGCCAACGTGGGACGAGGAGGTCGCCAGCTGAGGAGAGCACCCGCGCGGGCTGAGACCTGGGATAGTAGGCACTTGCTTTGGGCTGTGGAGGGTCACCTGTCCTATAGGACGGTGAAGAGCTTGGTAATCTTGAATTCATTACTCATCACTCATATTCTTTTGTTTTATTCGCTCATATCTCTTCCAATTTCATTCAAACTAAAGATATATTTTGTTTCAAATCACAATAGGAGGCCGGGAACATCAGATCGTTCTCGGGCTACACGACGGCCATGGAGTGCTACGAGAGGCTGTCGGCGGAGGAGCGCGCCATGATCGAACGGGGAGCGTTTGGTGCCTTGGTGCAGGCTTGGAGGGATATCGCGAAGAGGAAGCTACGGGCTAACCTTAGCCTGGTCCGCGCTTTCTTGGACCGACTCTGGGACATGACTTCCACTTTTCACATGCCTTTTGGTGAGGTGGGAGTCACGTTGGAGGACTACGACATGATCTCTGGTCTGCCGTGCGGGACGTGAACGCTCTTCAGCTGGACAACGTGAGCATCTTACTTATATTCGTTTTGCTTCTTCATTACTTTTTAAACCGATCATAAGAATGATTCCTTGTTTATCTTTCCCCAGTGGGTGCCCAAGCCTTGGGCGGAGTACGCTGGCGCGCCTCCTTTTGTGGAAGAGGTCGTTCGACCTAGGAGCTCGAGCCGGTTGTTGTTGAGGACGTCGATGGGTCCTGTGTGGTACTTGGGTGAGCGCTTGGCTCGTCAGTGCTCTCGAGATGTCTTGACGGTTCCCATCGATCCTCCTAGGACGATGTTCAGGGAGCCTTCTGAGGCTGAGAGGGAGGCTGACTTGGCTGGCGTTGGTGGTGACGCCCTCCTTCTTCCTGGCGAGGAGTACTCAGCATTCCTCTACGGGAGGTTGGCTTACTGGCCGGTTGTGGTAAGTACTTTATCCTTATTTATTTTTGCTGATTTTGAGAATACGATGAAAGATCATCGATTAATGGGAATCATTTAACTTTGTAGCAGGTCGAGGCGGCGGGCATCGAGCCCCCAGAGTACCCCAAGACCCTCGAGTACACTGGCGCGACTGGGAGGACGACGATCTCCGAGCTGCGTGACTTTGACGTAGCTGTGACGGATGTTGGCCTGGACGACTGCCAGCATCTGATTCGGAGGGTGAGCCTCCAATTTGCATGGTTTTCTTGTGTAAAAACGCGACTGGCAGCATCCCATTATTAAGAACATCTTCTTTTTAAAAATGCAGGTTGTGCCGTCTCGGTTTGTAGCGTTATGGAGGGTGACCAACCGGTTGAGAGCTACTGCCATCGAGGCACTTGTTGGCGGTCGAGGTCGTCAGGTATGAACCTTTCTTTTATGTCTTTTCTTCCTAATTTTGATTTTCCAACTTTTCTTATAATTGCTTGAAATTAGACCTGTCAAACGGGTCGGGCGGGTCGGGTCTCGGGTCGGGTCATACGGGTCGGGTCAGAATACGGGTCGAGTCAAATACGGGCCGGGTCAGATACGGGCCGGGTCATACGGGTCACGGGTCGGGTTAGGGTCAGAATACGGGTCAAGAAATAACTTTTAACGTCTTTTTTAAACAATTTTTTTAATTTAAAAAATATTTTTTTAAAAAGTAAAATATATTTAAAATTATTATTTTAATCATATTCATCATATACAATAATTATATTGATATAATTATTAAAATAAAGTTTTTTAATAATTATTTTATTATTAAATATTATAAAAGTTATATAAAATTGACTTTTTGGTTGAATTTTTAATTTTAAGTAATAAAAAAATAATTTTTTAACTATATTTTCAAATATAATATATAAATATTAATATTTTTAATAAAATTCATGATTTTTCCTTGACCCAACGGGTCGACCCGTTCGGGTCGGGTCTCGACCCTAAAATAATGGGTCATTTCGGGTTCGGGTCAAACGGGTCGCGGGTCGAAAAAACCGGGTTTGTAACCCTTAAAAAACGGGTCGGGCGGGTCGGGTTTTCGGGTCGGGTCGAATTTTGACAGGTCTACTTGAAATGATTGACATGAGCCAATTTTGTTGCTTGCAGGGGAGGAGTGAGCTGGAGCGAGAGTTGGCCCAGTCTCGGGAGGAGACGGCTCACTTGTTGAGGGAGTTCGAGGTTCGTGACGCCGAGATTGCTGCTCTCGAGGCGAGAGTTGCGGAGTTAGAGGGCGACCGGCAGTAGCCTCGTTTTGTTGTTGTTTGTATCTTGCACATTTGTACATTTTAGGACTTACATTTTTGGACATTTTGGATTTTGCTTGGGGCTCGATCCCCCAGTTTGTTGTACATTTTTTGGTTGTATATATGATGGCCTGAGTGCCTTTGCTGCTGGGTTGTGTTGCTTGTACTTGCAGGTTAGCCTTGAACAGGTTTGGTAGATGACGGTTTATGCCGTCATGCTGCCGAAATTTACATAGAAATCACGCAAAACATACATTTGTATATACATATGGCCTAAATTAGCGCAAAACAAATGACTCAAAAGTGCTAAAAATTTAGAAAAATGCAAAAATTTAACGGAAATGACCGGACGGTAGGGAGGGTTACCCCTTAAAAAAACGAAAAATAGAAATCTATAAGTTAGAAATGTAGTATAGGACGGGAGCGAAATGATTCGCCAGAACAGAAATAAATAAAAGAAATAAGTTTGAAATAAATTACATTGAATTGGAGAAATGATTCCCCGAAAAAGAAAAGAAATAGAAAGGACTATATAAGTGTGCTAAAATGACGAAAATGCTGATATTGCCTCGAAATGCGCATCCGCGAAATTTAGGAAACACGAATTATGGTAATTTTGACGTGTTTACCAAAACATTAACCCGTAGGAATAGGAAATCATTCGTTAAAGGATTTAGGAAAGATCCAACGCGGAAATTCACAGAAACAACGCTGAGGAAGAGGCGCAGCTCCGAGGCGCAGCAGGTGCTGCGCCTGTTCCCAAGTGTATCCGTTCTGGCGGATTTTTGGAAACAAATTTTAGTATAAATAAAGTCGTCGATGGAGGTTTTATTCACACAATTCTTCCGTCTCTTCTTCGTCTTATTACATAAAATTCTCAATATAATCATTCATCATGAATACTTTGGAGATTCGTCTAAAAGAGTGGACCAATGAGTTTACCAACATGGAGAAGCACGATATGGGTGCTTATAATCTTGGATCTTTGTTGAGTTTGAAGCTTATCAAGGTTGTCAAACCATTCCTAGATGCTTGTCTTGATTATTGGGACCCGAATTATCATGTTTTTGCGTTCCCCGGAGGTGACATTTGTCTATTTCCTGAAAAAATTGTTGCGATTGGTGGGTGGGACCCAGAACACTTGCCTGCTATTCCTTCTACTTCACAAGGGTATAAGAACAAATTTAGAGACTTGCTTGGGTTGAAAAGAATTGAGGTGGATCGTCTAGTGACCTCGAAAGGAGTGCGAATGTTGGACTTTATTGATCGATTCATTAACAAGGCCGACCCCACCGTTTCTTATGTTGCTAGGCAAAGGGCATTTGGGTTTTGCTTGTTGCATGTATATGTCCTTCAAGGGCATGTTGATGAAGATTTGAGAGGCGATCCCCGTCTCCTGGGCCTAGTTGAGCAAATGGAGCTGCGCAGGAGCCCAACTTGTTTTTGCTTAGGAGAGATCCTATTGGGTTTGGATAATAGGAAAGCCAGTCGCGACCTACCGTATTTGGGAAGTCCCATTATTTTGCAGGTAAAAGAACACTTTTCTTTTTCTTTCTTTTTTTTTTTTTTGTTTTTTTTTTGTTTTTTTTTTGTTTTTTCGCTCGTTTTTTTAATACCCGCTTTTGGTAGGTCTAGCTTATGGAGCGCCTTCGATTGATCGAGCCCCCAGTTCATGTTCTTTCTTATCATGCTCGTTCGATTGCAATGAGGACCAGGCTTTACATGGTGGACTTCACTCGGGTCTGCAATTATTGGGAAAACAAACTGAAGAGTGATAATGGCCCTTTGATTAGATGGGTTGTACCATGGTGGCATCTCAAATTTGTCACTGGAGTATGTTCCTTGGATCTTACCCGATCTGTGCGCATTCCTGGCTTGGAATTCATGGTATACATCTTCCCGGAGAGGTTGATGAGACAAGTTAAAATGAAGCAGATGATCCCAAAGCTTGACACTGTCCCGCAGACTGCCGTGGCGCTTACTACTGAGAGTCGAAGGGAGTGGGCCATTAAATGGGCTCAAAGAAATGTGTGGTTCTTGAACTCTTCTGTTAGTGGCTTATGGGTGTCGGACTCCTATCTGCGGTGGAGGAAAGCTACTACTCCCGAGGAGCGCGAGAGATTGAGGAAACGCGAGCCCGTTGAATACAAGGTGCGCGAAGTGGAAAAGGAGAAACAGAAGCATCATGGTGAGTTTCGATATGAATCGACTTATGTATTGTACTTTACCCAAGAATCCTATGACTTCTTTTTCTGTTTGAGGTTGTGGCATTTTGATCAGAGCCTTGATTTTGGAAGGGTCTATTTATATACCTCGTTGGCTTACGACGTATCCCAGGAGTTTGCTAGATGTTACTCCGAATGCGCACTTCTGAGGATTGAGCCTCATGTTGTACTTTCGTAGCCTTGCGAAAAATTTGTGAAGGTTCGCAATATGCCCTTTTCTATCCTTGGACTTGACAATCATGTCGTCTACGTATACCTCAACTTCTTTATGCATCATGTCATGTAGGAGTGTGGTTGCGGTGCGTTGATATGTAGCTCCGACATTGATTAACCCAAACGGCATGACCGTATAGCAATAGGTTCCCCATTGAGTGACAAAGGCGGTCTTATGCATGTATTCTATGGCCATTTTGATTTGGTTATAGCCTGCGTACCCATCCATGAAGGATAGTAACACATGGTCTGCGGTATGTCCACCAATATGTCGATATGTGGCACAGGAAAGTCATCTTTAGGACTTGCTTTGTTTAAGTCTCTAAAATCAACACAAACACGGATTCTCCTATCCTTTTTGGGTAAAGGTACTATGTTGGCTACTCAGTCAGAGTACTCGGAAACTTTGATGAATCCAGCTTTGAATTGCTTATCGACTTCTTCCTTGATCTTAAGAGCCCATTCTGTCCTCATTCGACGAATCTTCTGTTTTACGGGCTTGAAACCTGGCTTAATTGGGATTCTATGTTCGGCAATATCCCTGTCGATCCCTGGCATATCTTTGTAGGACCAAGCGAAACTGTCTTTGAACTCGTGTAGGAGGTCTATGAAACTTGCCCTTTCGGTGGGGTTCAGGGTAGTCCCTATCCTAAGTTCTTGAGGTTCTAGTTCGGTTCCTACATTGATGGGTTCGGTGTTCTCTATTACTGGTCCCTCTTCCCCCTCTTGTAGTATTTCCTTGGCTATGTAGGGAGGTATCTCAATTGACTCTGGGTCTGGGTCATCCTCAGTATCATCGTAAACAGAATTGCACTCAAGATAACACAAAGAGTAAGCAGAACCTGATTTATTCATATTAAAGTTTGAAAAAAGTTGAAACAAAGAAGCCATCTGATCTGTGGTCAGTGGCGGTAAAGGGACAGTTGTTGGGACATTTCCCGAACTACTGTTGCTATTTGAGACTAAGCTAGGAGAAACAAAGGGAATGGAGATGACAACAGGAGGAGACTCCTTAGTGACTTCTCTAGACTCCGACTCTGACTCAAATTCATCGTCTTCTTGTTCTCCTTTGAACATCTCTCCTTCTCCAGTGGTGAGCTTGAAGAGTCGTCCTTGATTGTTGGTCCACTTGATTGACTTTCTCCATCCTTTCTGCTGATTCGCGTTTGTTTCTGTGATTAACGCGGTAGGGTTAAAGTGGTTGTCTTGAAGTATCATAGTAATGATCTCATCCTGCGCGGCTCTAACAAATCGATCTTCTCCAAACAATAGACTAACAGCTTGTTCGTCTAAGCAAGGTGCTTGACGAGCTTTGACGGTAGGAACCGTTTCTGAAGGAATGAAGTAGCAATCGTGAAAGATCTCGATTCCGGCTAGCTTCCTTTCGAGATAGTGCCAAGGTTCGGGAAATCCGTGAAAGAGTTCTAGACTTCCTTCCTTAACAAAGTATCCATTTAGGGTAGGGAGATAGGGTCGCATTTGGACTCCTACGTATTTACGGTTTTGAACTTGAGCAAGCATCTCGAGAACTTCCTCTTTAGTGGGTTTGTATCCTAGTCCAAGTGGTATCCTTTTTGAGTTGCCTTCCTTGTAGGGTGCGAAGGTGTTTCTTCGGATAAGGTTCAAAGGCATTCCAGGGAAGTATCCCTGGGATTTGAGTATGTGGTTGACCACCAAGTTGGAGTAGGGATCGTAGTATAGGGGTGCCAATTCACTTTCTATGACACTTATGCTTTGAAAGCCCCCAAGTTCATATACTGGATCCGCAAGGACTTGATTATTCGACTTCTTTTCGATTATCGCCTTGATGGGCGACGAAGTGATCGTCACCACTTTGCCATTTAGTGGGATTTTGATCTTTTGGTGAAGGGTGGATGTTACCGCTTTGGAAGCGTGAATCCAAGGTCTTCCCAGAAGTATGTTGAAGGAAGCTTCGATGTCCACTATTTGGAAGTTAACCTTTCGCTCAATTGGCCCTGTGGCTATGGTTAGGTTAACGAGTCCTACGACCTTTCGTGGTGCACCATCATATGCAAGGACACCTTGATTGGCAGGGGTCTAATCCGACTCTTTCATGCCTAGTTTGTATGCCGTTTTCAGGGGTATGATGTTGAACGCGGAGCTATCATCTACCAAGGTCATTGGCACATTCTTCTTTAAGCAAATGACGGTGATGTAAAGAGCCAAGTTGTGACTAGCGCCAAAGGGTGGCAAATCTTTGTCTGAGAAAGTAATAGGATTACTTAGCTTCGGTGATTCTTGGAAGACCAAGTTGACTACATCGTCGGATGTGGTGTTATGCGCTACATTTAGCTTGGCTAAAGCTTGCAGTAAAGCTTGGCGATGTGGGAACGAGCTTGCTACTAATTGCCAGACTGAAAGATCAGCCTTTGTCTTCTGTAATTGCTTGAGCAAATGATCAGTAGAGTCATCTTCATTATCATTTGGTGTGATAACATTGGTTGGACCATTTTGAGTAGTGCTTTGATATGGACGCCCCGAACGAGTTAGGTGGTCCACATCTTGGTCTTCACCATTTTGGACTATTTCCTTGACTAGGGAGTGTTCAATAAGATACTCGTCCTCATCATCATCGGCCCATACTCCATTTATTGTGGCTAGTTCCCTCATTCTCATGATCTCGTCTTCTAGTCGTGTGATTTGGTCGACTAGTTTATCAACCACGACAACTATTTCTGCATGGTGGAATTTTGAGAGAAGATTAGCGGCGCATGTTCTTTAGGTGTCGCATTGGGGTCATGTAAAGTTGTCATAACATTTTCCAATTCCCAAACTTGCCTATCCACACTCCTTGCCCATTCGATGAAGTCGGCGATGGTAGGGGAAATGGTAGAGTAGAACCCTTCATTCTCGATCGCGTGGATCTTGTCTTTGACTGGAGAAATGAGGTGTGAATAATCTAAGGTAGATTCTTCACTTGTGATCACTACAATTCCAAGAGGATTCTGAGTGTTGTTGGGCTTACCTCCCGGCGGTATTGGTAGTCGACCATCCTCTATCATGTCTTGAAGCACATTTTTCAATTTATAGCATTTTTTTGTGTCGTGCCCCTTACCCCTATGATATTCACAGTATGAGTTCTCGTCCCAGAACTTGGACTTCTTTTCAGGTTCGGGAGTAGGTCCTATGGGTTGGAGTTTGCCTTGTTTCATTAGCCTTTATAGAGCATTGGAGTATGTGTCCCCAAGATTTGTAAATTTCCTTGGTGGGGCACTCTTCTTGGATGGCTCGAAGAGGTTAACTTCATCGGTCTTGCTAGTGGAGCCGTAAGAACGACTTGTTGAGCCTTGATATCCTCGACCTACCATTTTGGACAAGAGCCCTTTACGGATGTCATCTTCGATCCTTGTTCCTAGTACGGTTAAGTCTTTGAAAGTTTTGATGTTTTGGTACCTCAAATGACTCGCGTGGATGGGTTTTAGGTTGTCCACGAACTTCTCCACAAGAGTAGCTTCGTCTGGGCGTTCAACTAGTTGGGTACTAGTCTTCCTCCACCTACTTAGGAAGTCGGTGAAACCTTCTTTGTCATTTTGGGTAAGAACCTCTAAAGTGCGCATGTGAACTTGGATCTCTGCATTATCCGCATATTTCTTAGCAAACTCGATCGTGGCATCTTCCCAAGTAGCGATCTTCTTGTGTTCTAGAGAGTAGAACCATTGCTTTGGGATGGTGTCAAGAGATGAAGGAAAGATCCTTAAGAACATCTCGAGTTTGATGCCTTTGATAGACATGTAATCCTTGAAGGCACGGATATGGTTCAAAGGGTTCTCATGCCCCTTGAATTTAGTGATATCCGTCATGTTGAAGTTGGTTGGCAACTTGGAATTTACGGCCTCATACTTGCGATTATTCTCCCTATAAATGTCATCCCCTTTGAGATACATCAATTGCTCCTCTAAGTATTGGAGTCACTTTTCAGCTGCAGTCACACCCATGGGAGGGCTTTCTTCCCTGAAGTCATTCACGAAGTCATCAACGACTTCGCTTTCTCGAGGAGGAATCCTTGTTTCTACGGTATAGATCCGGCCCTCGATGGTGTCAAGGCGATCATGCACTTGGTCTTGATTAACTTGGATTTGAGCCAGCGTGGCTAGGATTCGATCATTACTATCTTGGAGTTGATTGAAGTTCGCGTCACTTATTTCAGGCATCTTGGAAACTGGATAAGAGATTGACGACGAATCAAAACACGATCGACCATTCTAGCACACTTACTAAGAAAGAAAAGTTTTGACTCGTGAAGTGGGTGTGTGCCACTTGTGTCAGTGAGCTTTTGAAGAAATGACCAAGTTTGAAAATGTGTGTCTTAGTCAACTATAGTGTAGTTGTAGGAGTGGACTCGAAGTGAGGTTTTTGAAATGGGCTTGGGCCCGAAATTTGACTCGACAAATGGACAGAGTTTCGACTTGGTTTTGCGCTAATGATGGGCCTTTTTCGAAATTTACACTTTAAAAGGGGTTTTGATTTTACAAAAATCGTTATGGTTTTTTTAGAAATGGTGATCACGTAAGGTACAAATATTTATACAAGCATTATAACGGGATGCTGAGTGCATTTAAAAGGGTTTTGGTTTAAAGGGTGGGTTGCCATACCGAACAATCAAACCCGAAGTCTGTGGAGAGGCTCGTACCAAACAAGAGTAAGGCCGATTCCTAGTCCATTTCCTCAAGTAGTGAAGGTCCTTGATACAAACAAGAGTAACAATCATGGTATGGATGACGTAAATCGCTATCCATCCTTAGGCCCAAATAAGAATTAGGACCGTTTAGACAGGACGATTGGTCGAATGGGTTGGGTTGGGCCTAGGAAGGCCGAATGAAACGATCTAGGAAGATCGAGTTATGAAAACCGACAATTGTCTTGTACAAACTATTCCCTAACCTTGTTCAGGTTTCACCCTTTTGGCTACACGTAAGTGTATTATCCCCAGCGGAGTCGCCAAACTGTGGACATGGGGCCACGGGGGCGCTTGGGAAACAAGCGTTTGCATTTGTGGAGTCGCCACCAATTTTTATGGGAAATTGGAACCGTTCGAATACCTCGTGTCATGTCAAGACACAAAGTAGTGACATGAACACCAAGAACTCATTACCCTTAGCATTCTATGTCTAGAATGACTCTCGTGGATGCCAATGAACACGGATTTTCACAGAGATCTGGAGTAAGGGGTGAGGGTACGTATTAGGAAGCTCTTTTGATCGAACACCTAATCCCGCCCGCCTCGATAGCGGCCTCTACTAATGATTAGGGAAGTTATTCATACTCGATATATTGTCGATTATATGCATGCAATGCAACATCCAAGTTTTAATCCTAGCATGTGAAGATTAACTATGTCGGTGAACAATTAATTTAACAAACAATTGGGTCGAAGTTGGGATTTAAGCTCAATTATATGTGAAAACATACAAATGATACAAAATACAATGATAGATACAATAAAAATACAATAATTACATCGGGTTTAGCGATTTATGTCGAAAATACTCCTAAAACGGATAATTTAAGAAAAAGGATAAAAGAATGAATCAACGAACAAATCAGTAGGCGATAATACGGTTAATAGTAGATTATACGTAAACTAATTAAACTATGTCAAGGCAGAACGGAAGTTCAGAGACAGAAGTCAACCTGGAACAGGCGCAGCAAGACTGCGCCCTTTGGAAAAGGCGCAGCAGATGCTGCGTCTGTTCCAAGGATGAGTTCTGGCTGTGAAGCCGGATCTGCAAATCGTTAATATTAATTGATGATTTTAAGGATTGATTATGATATCCGACTCGGATGGAAGTGATTTAATGGATTACATACATATGAATGAGTCATAAAAGCAATAAAACATGGTTGAGATGAACACGAACGAATTATTTATATGGATGAAAGATTGATTAGTGACATAGGTGAACTAAATAGGTTAAACACAACAAATTAATGACGAGCTAATGACGAATATACCAAAGATCGAATTCCAGAAATTCAATATGAACAAATCGAATTTCTACAACCCGGATTGAGTTTAATGACGAAAACCCGCAAATATTGGATTATAAGGGATTTAAGTCGGATTTAATGACTAATTAAACGTATTAATGATGTTTAAACAATATTCATGTGAAATTATTGTGATTGTACGTCAAAGAATTGAAGGATAAACGAAAACAAACAAAAGAAAACGAATTTACAGAGGACGAAGGAAGAAGAAAGGAAGCAGGAACTGCCGCAGCCTCACGAAGAGGCGCAACAGGCATTGCGCTCCTTCGAAGAGGCGCAGCAGTTGCTGCGTCCTTTCTCGACGATTATCTTCTGGTAATCCGTAAAAGGGTTTTAAAGCACGGTTTTAGAAATCGGTTTTAACAAGTATTTTCGACATAAACCTTACATTAATGATAGAAAAGGTAAATAACAATAAATAAAAGAGAGATTTACACCCTCAGACTTACATGTTTGACGAAACGAGTTGAACTAAATTTATGATTAGTGATACTCGACTCGAATGTAACGAAAGTGCCCTCGTAAGAGGAAAATGATTAAGATTAGTTAAGTTGATTGATTGTGGAGTTGGTCAAATTGGTCGGTCATGCAAACGAGGCTGGTACTCAGAAGGATCCGAGCTTACGTGGTCGAATGTTCAAGCACGTAGACGCCAAAAAGTAAGAACGTGGTCTAGAATGCAAAGGGAGAAGAGAAGGGCGGACACTCGCGTGAGAAATATGAGGAGCGAAGGCTCCTATTAATACTAATCACGTGAAGGAATAGGGTTTTCGGAGAGACTTTGGAAGTGAATCTCGAAAAGATATGAAAAAGATACGAAAAATACGCAGAAAAGGACCTGTGAAGAGGTGCAGCAGTCACTGCGTCTCTTGGAAGAGGCGCAACACCTGCAGCGTCTGTTCCCAAGTGGTTTCCTCCTGCGGAAGAAAGATTTCCGTGTTTGGTTTATGGAATGACGGGATAATCTTATTTTCCTTAATATTTTGTATGAATATTACGGGAAATACTTTAACAAAGAATAAAAGATTGTGAAATATTTATAAAATATGGAATATAAATATCCGGAACATTCCAGAACATTCTGACTCGGGATTTAGCGGTTATCAGAAAATGAAGACGGTTTTAGGCCCGGACTCCAAATGTACTCTAATTACTGTCAAAACCGTATCGGCGCGTAGATGATAACTAATAGGTAGACATCAGTGTTTGAGCAATCACTTGACGATAAACTTACGAACTGTCACAAATCGTTCCGCGTACCAAACATGCGGCCCAATCATCACCGGGTGGTTTGCGGGAGGTGCAGAAATGAGGTATCTACACATGTCCCTCCTTCATTGCTCTATACGATGGTATATCCTTGGCCATTTTCTGCCTGGGGAATTGATATAATCGGGAAGATAACTCCATCCGGAACAGGAGGTCACTGTTTCATCCTAGTGGCAATTGACTATTTCACCAAATGGGTAGAAGCGGCTTCCTACACTAGTCTCACGGCGAAAAATGTAGCAAAGTTCATACAAAACAACATCATCTGTCGATACGGTTGCCCACATGATATCATTAGTGATAATGGATCACATTTCCAAGCTGAGACTGAGCAATTGCTAGCCAAGTACAAAATTAGGCATCACCACTCTTCGCCCTATAGACCACAGACTAATGGCGCGGTAGAGGCGGCAAACAAGAACGTTGTCACAATTCTCAAGAAAATGATTGACAACTATCGAGATTGGCCAAGCAAGATACCCTTTTCTTTGTGGGGATATCGTACATATGTTAGGACGCCTACTGGAGCCACCCCTTTCTATTTGACCTACGGCATGGAAGCTGTACAGCCAGTCGAGTTAGAAATACCATCATTGCGTATCTTACTCGAAAGTCAAATCCCGGAAGCCGATTGGAAGAGGGATAGATATGAAGAACTCATCCTCCTGGATGAACGTAGACTACGCGCATTACATAATGTCCAAACATATCAAGCACGTATCAAACGAGCCTTCAACAAAAGGGTCAAGCCAAGGATCATCAAGGAAGGAGACTTAGTACTCAAGTCGATTAGAGCTCTTTTACCTGTCGACCCACGAGGAAAATTCAAACCTAATTGGGCTGGGCCATTTCTAGTCAAGTCCATACTTCCAGGGGGTACGGTTAGAATCACAGACCTAGATGGGAATGAATTTTCCAACCCGACGAACCTTGCCCAACTAAAGCGGTATTATGCCTAGAATAGGAACAAAAAACACGCCTCGCGTAACCTCACATGTCGCTCTTGTGGCACTAAATAAACGGCCCCTGGCCAAGCTGAAAAAAGCTTATGTCACCTTGCTCTTACATTTTGACAATCTGTCATCCTCATATCATCAAATAAACTAGATTGCAACTTAAGAGTAAGTAAAAAGCTCATGCTTATTTTCTAAGTTCATTACAAGCTCTTGCTTAGAACAATTATTCTTTTACATTTACTCGAACTACGCGTAAGGGTTTGATTTTATTTTTTTAATGAATACGTAGGCAATCCTTTGCAGGATACAACCCATTAATTTCAAAATGTAAATAGAAGGACATTTGCAGTTGCATTTGGAATTCGACAAGAATAATAAATAGAAAATCACGACGGTTTCATAACCAATTAACCTCCTTTATTTCATTCATTTTCTAATAATAATAATAGTACGTTACATAATAATATTGCTAAAAATAAACAAAAAAATAAAATAGGCTAGGATTCTAAAACCCCACCTTCTTATTACAATAATAATAATAAATAATGATAAAGACTTGGGCTATTCCTCCATTTTCCCTTTGCCCTTGTCGTTTTTGTTATATTTCATGTCACGGCCTTGAGCCGGACGCTCTTGCGCCACTTCGGACCTAATCACCAATGGTCTTTCTCGAGGTCTAGCCTTCCCATTCTTGTCAATCACTTTGTCCACGGCAGGAGAGGTCTTCAGTTTCTTCGAAGGATGAACAACTCGAAACCCGGCTTCTTCCTCTCCCTCGGCCAGTTGCTTCTCTTTATCCTTTTCCACCTCGCGCACCTTGTAGTCAACGGGCTCGCGCTTCCTCAATCTCTCACGCTCCTCTGGAGTAGTAGCTTTCCCCCACCGCAGATAGGAGTCCGACACCCATAAGGCACTAACAGAAGAGTTCAAGAACCATACGTTTCTTTGAGCCCATTTAATGCCCCACTCCCTTCGACTCTCAGTAGTAAACGCCACGGCAGTCTGCGGGACAGTGTCAAGCTTCGAGATTGTTTGCTTCAGTCCAACCTGTCTCATCAGCCTCTCCGGGAAGATGCATACCATGAAATCCAAGCCAGGAATGCGCACAGATCGGGTAGGATCCAAGAAAGATACTCCAGTGACAGATTTGAGATGCCACCATGGTACAATCCATCTAATCAAGGGGCCATCATCACTCTTCAATTTGTTTTCCCAATAATCGCGGACTCGAGTGAAGTCCACCATGTAGAGCCTAGTCCTCATAGCAATTGAGCGAGCATGATAGGCAGGAACATTAACTGGGGGCTCGATCAATCGAAGACGATCCATAAGCCAAACCTACCAAAAAGCAGATGTTAAAAAAAAAAAAAAAAACAAAAAAAAAAACGAAAAAAACAAAAAAAAAAACAAACAAGAAAAAGAAGAGAAGAAATTCTTTTACCTGCAAGATAATAGGACTTCCCAAATAAGGTAGGTCACGATTGGCTTTCCTGTTATCCAAACCCAATAAGATCTCTCCTAAACATAAACAGGCTGGGCTCCTACGCAGTTCCATTTGCTCAACTAGGCTCAGGAAACAGGGATCACCTCTCAAATCGTCATCAACGTGCCCTTGAATGACATATACATGTAACAAGCAAAATCCGAATACCCTTCGCCTAGCAACATAAGTAATGGTGGGGTCGGCCTTGTTAATGAATCGGTCAATAAAGTCCAACATTCGCACTCCTTTCGAGGTCACCAGACGGTCCACCTCAATTCTTGTCAACCCAAGCAAGTCTCTAAATTTTTTCTTATACCCTTGTGAAGTAGAAGGAATAGCAGGCAAGTGTTCTGGGTCCCACCCACCGATCGCAGCAATTTCTTCAGGAAATGGGCAAATGTCACCTCCAGGGAAAGCAAAAACGTGATAATTCGGGTCCCAATAATCAAGACAAGCATCTAGGAATGGTTTGACCACCTTGATAAGCTTCAAACTCAACAACGATCCAAGATTATAGGCACCCATGTCGTGTTTCTCCACGTTGGAAAACTCATTGGTCCACTCTTTTAGACGAATCTTTAAAGTATTCATGATGAAAGATTGTTTTGAGAGTTTTATGTAATAAGACGATGGAAGAGACGGAAGAATTGTGTGAATAAAACCTCTATCGACGTTTCTATTTATACTAAAATCTGTTTCCTAAAATCCGCAAGGACGGATACACCGGGGAACAGGCGCAGCACGTGCTGCGCCTCTTCAAAGGGACGCAGCTTCTGCTGCGCCTCTTCCTCAGCAACGTCTCTGTGATTTTCCGCGCTGGATCTTTCCTAAATTCCTTAGCGAATAATTTCCTATTCATACGGGTTATTATTTTGGTAAATGCGTCAAAGTTACCATAGTTCGTGTTTCCTAATTCCACGGGCATGCATTTCGAGGCAGTTTAGCATTTTCGTCATTTTAGCACACTTATATATTTCTTTCTATTTTTCTTTTTTCGGGGAATCATTTCTCAAATTTAATGTAATTTATTTCAATCTTATATATTTCTTTTTATCTTTTTTCTTTTTTTGGGGAATCATTCCACTCCCGTTCTACATTACATTTCTAACTTATAGGTTTCTATTTTTTTCATTTTTTTGGGAGTAACCCTCCCTACCGTCCGGTCATTTCCGGCAAATTTTTTGCATTTTTGAATTTTTTGCATTTTTGCGCTTTTGAGTCATTCGTTTTGCGCTAATTTAGGCCATATATACAAATGTATGTTTTACGTGAATTTTTATGTAAATTTCGGCAACATGACAGCGTAAACCGTCATCTACCAAACCTGTTCAAAGCTAATCTGCAGGTACAAACAACGCAACTCAGCAACAAAGGCACTCAGGCCGTCATATATACAACCAAAAGAGGGATATGTACAACAAACTTGGGGCTCGAGCCCCAAGCAAAATCCAAAATGTCCAAAATGTGGGTCCTAAAATGTACAAATTTTCAAGATACAGCCAACAACAAACAAAACAAACAACAACAAAAAACAACTACTGCCGGTCGCCGCCTAACTCCGCAACTCTCGCCTCGAGAGTGGCGACCTCGGCGTCACGAACCTCGAGCTCCCTCAGCAAATGAGCTATCTCCTCCCGAGACTGAGCCAGCTCTCGCTCCAGCTCGCACTCCCTCTACAAGCACAACAATTGGCTCATGTCAATCATTTCAAGCAATCATAATAAAGGTTAGAAAGTTCAAAAATGAAGTAGACGAAAGGTTCATACTTGACGACCTCGACCGCCGACAAGTGCCTCGACGGCAGTAGCTCGCAGCCGGTTGGCTACCCTCCATAACGCCACAAACCGAGACGGCGCAACCTGCATCATCAAATAAAAAGCTTCTCAATTATTGGATAAATTCAAGCAAATGTGTTCTTACACAAAAATCATACAAATTAGAGGCTAACCCTCCGAATCAGATGCTGCCAATCGTCCAAGCCAGCATCCGTCACAGCCACGTCAAAGTCACGTAGCTCAGAGATCGTCGTCCTCCCGGTCGCGTCAGTGTACTCGAGGGTCTCAGGGTACTCCGGGGGCTCAATGCCCGCCGTCTCAACCTTTGGCAAAGACAAAGGATTGCCATTAAATCGATGATCATTCATCATACTTTCGAAATAGTCATAAGGAGAGTAAATGCTCACCACAACCGGCCAGTACGCCAACCTCCCGTAGAGGAACGCCGAGTAGTCCTCATCCGGAAGCAGAAGGGCGTCACCGCCAACGCCTGCCAAGTCAGCCTCCATCTCAGTCTTAGAAGGCTCCCTGAACATCATCCTAGGAGGATCGATGGGAATCGTCAAGACATCCCGAGAGCACTGACGAGCCAAGCACTCGCCCAAATACCACACAGGACCCATCGACGCCCTCAACAGCAACCGGCTCGAGCTCCTAGGTCGAAAGACCTCAGCCACAAAAGGAGGAGCGTCAGCGTACTCCGCCCAAGGCCTGGGCACCCACTGGGAAAAGACAAGCAAGAAATCATTCTTATGATCGGTTAAAAAGTAATAAAGAAGCAAAATGAATATAAGTGAGATGCTCACGCTGTCCAGCTGAAGAGCGTTCACGTCCCGCCGGTAGACACCATGAGAGGAACGCTTGCTCCTCGTGCGACACATCACCCAATCCCTCACAACGGGATAGGCCTTCTCCAGCGGCTCCGTCCTCTTGGGCGAGAGGCTCGGAAAGTAGGAGTACACCCACGCCTGTGAAGCAAGGTAGTCAATAACGATCTTTTGTAATTCGATAAGGAGAAGAAGTGATTTTAGTCTAAATAAAGGTTCATACCTGCAACAGTAATCCAGGGCTGACAGCACCAGGAGAAGTCCCCTTCTCCATCAACTCCGGACGAACCATGGCCTTCATAAAGCGGATGAGGACCGCAAAACCAGCAGTGACCCAGTCCCAACGTCCTAGGGAGCTCAGGTCAGAAAGAAAGGGAAGGAGCTTCGTCGACAGCCTCTCTCCCTTGTCTCCGCGGTAGATCGAAGACAAGAACCACCAGAGCCACAAGCGGGCCCTCTGCTCAGCTGTACAGGGAGGAGGAGCCGTCTCCCTCCCGTCAATCACCACCGACGTCGGGGTCTTCCCCACAAAGTAGTCTCGGACGTAAGAACTAGGCACCAAACCAGGCACTGCAGCAGCCTTCGGCGCCAAGTTCAAGCCGATCAACCTCCTAGCACCGGCCGAGTCCACCCTCATGGCAGTCTCCGGCCACTCCACCGCCTCGGTCCCGCACGGCAGACCAGAGATCATGCCGTAGTCCTCCAACGTGACTCTCACCTCACCAAAAGGCATGTGAAAAGTGGAAGTCGTGTCCCATAATCGGTCCAAGAAAGCGCGGACCAGGCTAATGTTAGCCCGCAGCTTCCTCTTCGCGATATCCCTCCAAGCCTGCACCAGGGCGCCAAATGCTCCCCGCTCGATCATGGCTCGCTCCTCCGCCGACAGCCTCTCATAGCACGCCATCGCCGTCGTGTAGTCCGAGAACGATATGATATTCCCGGGCTCCTATTGTGATTTGAAACAAAAGTTATCTTTAGTTTGAATGAAATTGGAAAAGGAATGAATAAATGAAATGAAAGAAGATGAGTGATGAATTCAAGATTACCAAGCTCTTCACCGTCCTATAGGACAGGTGACCCTGCGCAGCCCAAAGCAAGTGCATTCTGTCCCAGGTCTCAGCCCACACAGGTGCTCCCCTCAGCTGACGACCACCTCGCCCAACATTGGCCCGCCTCGGGGCCTTCTCCTCCTCCTCCTCCTCGAGGACCTCGTCCTCAGCAACCTCAGCAACTACCCCAACAGCAGTGAAAGCCTCCTCGAGAGCACAAGAAGCGTCAACGGCTGTGTCTATGTCCATGGGAGCTCTCCCAGAAGTAGAAGCCTCGTCACCTGCAACGTTAAAGTAATTTTAGGCCGCGTCAAGTGACAACGAACCTTTATTAGGGGATTTTCGAGTTTTAGAAGCTCCGAATTCGCTCTCTTCTTGCTATCTTTGGCCGTACTCCAACAAACCCGATCACTCATGTGGTAATTTGGGTTAAGTCAAGCCTAAGTTGAAGCCTAGTCATGGGTTCGAGTCGGAATTTCGACAGCATTTCGTTATAACGACGATTATGCCCTAGAAAAGTGTCCTAAAAAAGCCGTCACAAACCAAATTTCGATGGTGGGAAGTTTACCCATAATCCAAGGATTCCAAATATCAAGTTTCATCGCAAATGGGAAATCCTAAGGCTATTTTCGAAGCAATTTACGGCTTAGCTGTGAAACCGTCACAATTTCACTCAAATGCCCAAAACTCAATGAAAATTCGAAACAAATACATGGTTATGATCCTTATACTACCAATTAGCCATTTACAAGATCAATTTTACAAGGCAAGATCATTTGGGGGAAAAGCCCCAAATTTTCGACATTTTAGGGTTGAAAACCCTGAATTTTGTCGATCCAATTCGTCCATTATAGAAGATTAATGCAAGAATGATATACATACCTCGGTTAGTCATGGCAAATGCAAGCTTTTGGATCAAATTTTGGCGTAAATGGTTGAGATTTGAGAGAGAAATTGATGATTTGTGTTTCGAAATAATGAAATGAAACCCCTGTTTCATCGCGCTTTTACGCAGGAAAGACACCCCCAGGAATAGACGCAGCAGGTGTTGTGCCTCTTCCAAGAGACGTAGCTCTTGCTGTGCCTCTTCCTTAACTTCCCTTCATACGAATTTTCAAAAATTCGTTATGAGTTCGTTATTTGTGGGCCCATCTTTGGTGCGCCTCTTCCCCGATGCCATTTTATCTTTTCTGGTCCGTTTGACGATTACTCTTCGCTCAGACCCGCATTTCTAAGCCAACTGCAGACTACCGTACATTATTTATTGCTTACAAGACCTTGCTTGTCATAACGAGCAAGTATTCTCTAACAGGTGTTTTGACACGCCTTCATTTTATTCCCCCAGCGAGAGTAAGCGGATAGACAATCCCTCTCGAGACATGGAGATCAGTTCCCGATAAGGTTTCCCCAACGAGAGTTCACGACATACAATCGTCCTTCTGAAGTTTGTTTGAAGACGACCCAAGCAGATTTCTCCCAGCAGTTCCCGCCTGTGTCCTGCTACTCACGATATTTCTTGTTTCCCCACGGAGTGCGATAAAGGTGTCGCTCTCCAGAAGTTCCCAGACCGGCAGAGTTCTTACACTCGAGCCTTAGTTACCTCTTAGGTTGAAATTATATTTGGCCTCCTCCCCATCGATGCTTTCCTTTAGGGTCCCACACCCTAGCACAATCCTTACTTATCTTTTAGTTCTTACCTTTAGCTCCTATGCTTACCCTTAGCTCCTATTCTTACCTTTAACTCCTATGCTTACCCCTTTAGCTCCTATGCACCTTCGGAAGCATCATGAGAAATAAGTCTCAGGTATGGTCTCTTCTTATGGCCGGCGAGCTTCCTTACGTAGTCTAATGGACTTTAAACAACCCTCCCCGATAGTCGACAGACTCTAAAATGTTCCCGACGACAAGTCCTTGGTTCAGACCCCTTGAGCCACCTCGCGTCGCCATGGTCGTCAGGTTGTAATCTTCGATTGACCTGATGGCTATACTTTGACTTTCGCCTTGTCCAAGCCTCAGTCAAAGTGGGGGCTCTGAAGACACCTCATTTCTGCACCTCCCGCAAACCACCCGGTGATGATTGGGCCGCATGTTTGGTACGCGGAACGATTTGTGATAGTTCGTAAGTTTATTGTCAAGTTATTGCTCAAACACTTGTGTCTACCTCTTAATTGTCATCTACGCGCCGATACGGTCGTTTTGACAGTAATTAGAGTACATTTGGAGTCCGGGCTTAAAACCGTCTTCATTTTCTGATAACCGCTAAAATCCCAAGTCAGAATGCTCTGGAATGTTCCGGATATTTCTATTCCATATTTCACGATCTTTTAATCTTTGGTAAAGAATTTCCCATAATATTCATACAAAATATTAAGGAAAATAAGATTAATCCGTTATTCCATAAATTAAACACGGAAATCTTTCTTCCGCAGGAGGAAACCACTTGGGAACAGACGCAGCAGGTGCTGCGCCTCTTCCCAAGTCCTTTTCTGCGTACTTTTCGTATCTTTTCATATCTTTTCGAGATTCACTTCCAAAGTTTCTCCGAAAACCCTAATTCCTTCACGTGATTAGTATAAATAGGAGCCCTCGCTCCTCATATTTCTCACGCGAGTGTCCGCCCTTATCTTCTCCCTTTGCATTCTAGACCATGTTCTTACTTTTTGGCGCCTACGTGCTTGAACTTTCGACCACGTAAGCTCGGATCTTTCTGAGTACCAGCCTCGTTTGCATGACCGACCTATTTGACCAACTCGACAATAATCAACTTAATCAATCTGTTTTAATTCCTATTACGAGGGCACTTTCGTCTACATTCGAGTCGAGCATCACTAAAACATAAACTTAGTTCATCTCGTTTCGTCAAACATGTAAGTCTGAGGGTGTAAATCTCTCTTTCATTATTGGTATTTACCTTTTGTAATCATTAATGTAAGGTTTATGTCGAAAGTACTTCTAAAACCGATTTCTAAAACCCTTTGTTTAAATCCTTTTTTACGGATTAACAGAAGACAGACGTCGAGAAGGGACGCAGCAACTGATGTGCCTCTTCCTGAGGTTGCCGCCGTTCCTGCTTCTCTTCTTCTTCCTTCGTCCTCTGTTAGTTTCATTTCTTTGTTTTCTTTCGTCATTGTTTGCTATTGTTTCATTCACATAATAATTTAACATATTATTAATCACTGTTAGTATATAATTCATCATTAAATCCCGACTTAAATCCCTTATAACCAATATTTGCGGGTTTTCGTCATTAAAATCAATCCGGGTTGTAGAGATTCAATTCATTCATATTGAGTCTCTGGAATTCGATCTTTGATATATTCTCATATGTTTGTTCATCATTAGTTCTTCATTAATTCGTCATATTTAACCTAATTAGTTCACTCATGTCACTAATCAATCTTTCCTTCATGTAATTAATTCGTTTACATTCGTTTCATCCATGTTTTATCGTTTTTATGACTCATTCATATGTAATTAATGTATTAAATCACTTTCATCCGAGTCGAATATCGTAATCAACCATTAAATTCACCCACGAATACTAACGATTTGCAGTTCCGGCTTCACAGCCAGAACTCAGCCTTGGAACAGACGCGGCAACTGCTGCGCCTCTTCCAGAGGGCGCAATCCTTCTGCGCTTGTTCCAGGTTGATTTCTGTCTCTGAACTTCCGTTCTGCCTTGACCTAGTTTAATTAGTTTACGTATTCAATTAGTTGTCATTCGTATTATCATTAATAATTTGTTCGTTTATTTATTTCTTTCTCAAATTCTCCGTTTTGAAAGTATTTTCGACATAGATCATTAATCCAATGTAATTATTGTAATTTTCATTATTTATCATTGTATTTCTTTTATTGTATCACTTGTATGTTTTCACATGTAATTGAACTTAAATCCCGACTTTGACATTTATTGTATGTTAAATTGATTGTTCACCGACTTAGTCTAATTCTCACATGCTAGGATTAATTCTATGGATGTTGCATTGCATGCATATAAATTGACAATATATCGAGTATAGACGATTTTCCCTAATCATTAGTAGAGGCCGCTATCGAGGCGGGCGGGATTAGGTGTTCGATCAAAAGAGCTTCCTAATACGTACCCTCACCCCTTACTCCAGATCTCTGTGAACATCCGTGTTCATTGGCATCCACGAGAGTCATTTTAGACATAGAATGCTAAGGGTAATGAGTTCTTGGTGTTCATGTCACTACTTTGTGTCTTGACATGGCATGAGGTATTCGAACGGTTTCCAATTTTCCACAATAAATTGGTGGCGACTCCACAAATGCAAACGCTTGTTTCCCAAGCGCCCCCATGGCCCGCGTCCACAGTATGTCATGCTCCTGAAAATTCAATCAATTGTACAAATTAGTATTATGCCAAAATCAATTGTACACGAAATACAAAATTGCATAAGATATACCGAGTATATTTAAAATATTATCAAATGAGTTTGACCAATATAGTAAAATCTTATAATGGAAAAGAGAACATGAGAAAAACGAATGATCTGTAGGTTGATAAAAAATTATAATAAAAATGCATGTCTATTGTTGTGCTCATGGAATAAACATTATCATCTCAAGAAAGAAAAAGTAGTAATTAAGAAGTCATAATATCATCAAAAGTTTCAAGATAAACTAAAAACATGATCATTATAAAGGAACTTGAGAAATGAGTTATTGAGAAAGAAGATGAAAAGGATAGTTAAATGCTTGTGGTAAATTGAATAAAGTATTGAAGTGGAAGATGATAAAGAGTTTATTGTCTTCTTTAATTTTTTCTAATATTGTAATTGTAAGAATAAATATTAGGGGACATAAAACAAAATAATTATGATATGATGAAACTTGTAATATGGCTTCTTGAAATCATGTGGTTGGTTATATCACATGTCATTTAAAAATGTACTCAATGTTAGCCTTTTTATACTATTATTATTATTATTATTATTATTATTATTATTATTGTATAGAATTTAAAGAAATAAATAAATGTATGCTTTAATTTTATGAGCTGTATTAATATTGAAATTTTTAACCGATTCACTAACATCTATGTTCTCTTCCAAAAATTTCAATAAAAAGTGAAATATAATTTTAAATTATGAAACTTTTGTGTGAATTGGTAAGTTACATCTTTTTTTGTTTTTTTAGCTCATCAAATCTTTAATATATACATTTAATTTAAGAATATTAATGATGTCTTTTGATTTTCTTTATTTGTATGTTACACAATATGTAATGACATTTTTGTAAGGACTTAGTAATCATTCATTTTTTTTAATAATTATATTAAATTACCAATAATCTAATAATAATTAATAATTAAATAATCAATAAAAATGAATAGAAACTAATGGGGTATAAAATATCATGTGGAAATAAATTAAATGCTAATGCCATGTGAAATTAAATTAAATGCTTTAATCTAGCCTTTTAACTATATTGTATAGATTGATTGCCTTATTATTCGCCCTTATTAATATATATTCATTGCTTCTACAAATTTCAATTGACTTCGCTCTTCGCATCTCTAACGGCCGATTTAATCCTCTCATAACCCCATTATTAAGGTTGTTCAGTACCCATAAAATCCCAATTTGAAACGTCGTCTTGCTTCATTAACAAATTATTCTATTACTGAAATCTAATGTATTTTGTATTCTTTTTCAGGATTTTTGCAGAAATAAAACGAAAATCCGTTGGGTGATTTGGCCATGGTGGTTTCAAGTTCATAATATTAACGACGGAAATATAGAATCAGGTCCTTGCCTCTCTTTTTGTTCATCATTTTCGATTAGTTTGATTCGGTTTTTATTTTCCCTCTTTTTGGTTTTAAAGTTATTTGGTTTCTTTCTTTCAGATTTGAATTATTTCTTTTAATTTGATTAATCATAGTAAATAGGTCGATCATGGCCATGCTTTTTGTTCATGATTTTCTATTCGTTTGTTTCAATTGCGATTTATCCCACTGTTCTTCTTTTTTAATTTTTCTTTTTATTATTTTTAAAAGATTTTGATTACAAATTGATGCACAAAGGTTAAAACCACATCATTTCCCAAGCTACAACTATTTTAAGCTAGTAAACTATTCCAATGGTGTAGTTAGCTTTTATACTAGCTTGATGGGAGACACATACCAAATTATTTTTTCATAAACATTAAAGAAAATGAAAAATTATCGGAACTAATTTTTTATTGGTTGCTTGGTAATTATGGGCCAATCTAAGCAAGTAACTTAATGAAGCAACAAGCTTAAGGCAAGTCATTCAACATATCCTTCCCCAATGGTGTAGCAACTAGCTTGCAATTTTGAGAAATTGGAAGCAAGTCCCTAAGCTACACCATTGAACTTGCTCTAAAAACAATTATACGGTATGATGTCATGTTCTTTTATTTGTTAGGAGGGTGTTAATTTTTACTAATGATTTTGCTTACATATTAAGCGTTATTGCATAATACTAATTTTTGCAGCACAAATCTACATCGCAAAAGAAAGGTTGTTGATAGAGAAATTACCGGTTGTCGTTATTACTAGAATTAACTATCAAATTAACAATTTATAAACCTAACTAGACTCTACTAACTTCTAACAATAAGGTAATAAAATGGTAAGTTAGGGTCGAACCCAAGGGAAGGACCTTTAACTAAAGACTCGAATTGTAAACTATTGACCAAAAATCACTAACTAAGACTCCTCTTAACTAATTAAGACACTAATGACAATTTAGACTTAACAATTGGGACTAATCACAAACAATGGATATTAACAATGTTCAACTTGTAGGAAACATAAATGAAGAAAGCATTTGGTTGGAAACAACATGTAAAAGAGTAAAAATGAAGATTTTCCTATAGAGACAATTCAACAAATAAGTAGTATGCAAGAATCAATATAAGGGAGAAACTTGGTGTAACTTGGTTCAACAACTACTTCTTAAATACAAAGATCCTCTCTTTTCTTCCCTCAACAATTACTCAACAACTTTCATAAGATGGTGATTACTTGCTCCTAAGTTAGAGTAGTTAATCCTACCTATATGGTCACCCAATTGAAAACCACAACAGGGGTTACACACAAGAGCATTAAGATCAATTGCAAACAAAAGAAGTCAAGATTAATCCTTTAGGAGGCTTAATCCAACTAACCCAAAGATCAACATGCAAATTCCACTCACAAAGATACAAACTTTAATCCAAACTCGTAAAGATGCACGCTTGCTACAAGGATTGCAATAGTAAGATGATTAACATGCAGGGTTGATCATTCCTAACACAATAACATCAAATATAAATAAGAAATTCAAGGAATATGCAATAATTATTGAGGAAAGATTGAAAGAGTCTTACAAAGCTTTAGGAAAGTAGAGTCTACCCAATTACACCAAGCAAAAGGTCTAGCCTTCCATAACCATAGATGAATCTAAGGTTAATGGAAATATTGGCATCAAAATCAAACCAAATATTACAACTTTCTCCAAAATACCAAGTTCTTCCTTAACATACATGTAAGTTTTTGAGATTATTCAATAATGAGGTCGTTTGTTTGGTGCTAAGGAGGTTTTTAGATATCAAAATTCTAGATATGTATAGGGAGGCACGAGAATCTAGGTTAAGACTCTCAAGAAAGCCCAAAACACGGAACTAGAGTTGCGATATTCAGAGCAGAGCGCAGGCTGCACACATTTGCGCAGGCTGCATTTTAGACTGACAACAACATCTTTCGAAGGCCATAGCTCCCTCGTTTCTTGGACAAATACGGCGTGCGACCTACCGTTGGAAAGCTAAGATCACAAGCTTTCATTTCCACTTGGCCTTGCATCGATGCGAGGTATATAACTCGAGATACACTCGTTTGAAGTTGACCTTTGTGAAACCGAATTTTCAATTCTTCATTTTGGCTCTTGTTTGTGCATGCCAAAGCTTCAATTCTTCTTTTTTCTTGCTTCTCTTGACTTTGCACTTATTCCCTTGGCTTACCTTTTGCTCTCCTACTTCACCATCGTTGACCATGGCTCAAGTTTGACCCCTTGACTTTGACTTGTCTATATTTCGATCTCTTTGACTTGGCTTTGGCAAAATGATTTCTTCTCCTCAAGTCACCGACATAATACACTTACACCAACCTCAAGACATATAAGCCAATGACAATTATAGTTAACCAAAGTGTATCAACCGGCATATACAATATTTCATATTCAAAACCCGGAATTTAATAACAAAAATATACTAAACACAACTAATTGACTCGACATTATTTGACTCAATCAGTTGTCAACACGAACCACACGCAGTTTCCCAACAAGCTAATATTTTTCTATACAATTGCAAATGAGCAACTTAATTGTCATGCGCTGAACGGCTACACATGAAAATGAAATCTAATTGCCTTTGTCTCATACTCTTGATCTGCAAGTGATTGACAGAGATTTAATTGCAGATGTTCCACTCGTATATGCCAGATTTAATTGATTAACTTGGAATACTATAATTACCAAACTCATATGTCATATTATGGTATATGGAGATGTAGGATTTTCTTTTGATATGAGTATGATCTCGGTTGTAACTATCGAGGTTAAGCCCACACGTTGAACACCACGCTTAGAAATGGTCTACGAATATTAATCATTCATTGTTTAGTCAATCAAATTTTACACAAAGTTTGGAAAAAAATATCACATTTATATAATTGATTGATCAACAAATACTTTTAGTAACGACCATTATACCAATTTTAACTATGAGGAAGAAAAAAAAAGAGATTTATAAGGGAAAAAAAAGTAAAAACTATGAAAAAAATTACTCCTATAAACTACGAAATTTATCCAGTTGTGAACTTGGGATAGAGTAAATAGCTCTAATTAGACATTTAGTGGAGCCTTTTGCGAATTAAATCAGTAAAAACTAAGGATGGAGTAAAGAGTAATGCGAATAGACAATTAGGTAACGACGGATATTAAATTTGATACTTTTCTTCGTTTTACTCATTTGTTTACTTTTTTTATCTTTGAGAAAGAAATTTTAATCAAATTTAAAGAAATGATTGAGAAAGATACACTTAATATTTATTTTTGTCTCTGACTTCAACTTGCTACTAAACCACAATTCAAAGACTTCTTTTTATAATGTTTTGAATTTTCACTTTATTTACCCACTTTAATACTTCCTCCATTCAACTCCACTCTACCACCTTCCTTTTTCACGCTTGCCAACACGTGTTTTACGCGCTAAATATCGTTAGCTACGTATTTGCAAAAATTATAAAAGTTAGATAATTTTAATGTACTCGTAAAGACGAATCAAATAAGATCCCACATGAATATATTTTCACTTACGTATCGAGAGAAAATCGAAATTGAATACACAATTGTTTTTTTTTTTGTTACTGAATACACAATTGTGAATAGTGTAAAAAAGTGAAATAGGTAGAGTGGAGTTGAATGGAGGAAGTATATAGTTCCACACTTCCATGAGAGAGTGGGTGGGGCAAACATTTAGGGTAATATGGTCATTTATATAGTTCATAAAGACTAAAACTTAGAAAGAAAATAGATAATTGAGTAATTTAATAATTACTCCCTTTTAGATACCACTTTTTTAAAATTACTCCCTTTTGAAAACTTTTTAATAATTTACTCCTATAAAATGTTCTCAGGTCAAAAATTGCACCCCAAATGCACTTTCAGGTGAAAAAACTTTATTTATGACCGTTTTGCCCCTATCTTCTTCCCTCATTTGTAAAACGTGTTCTGAACTTGCACCATTCGTCAACCCAACCATCTTCATCTTTAATTGTGAGCTCGGAATTAGACCTTCGTCTTGCCTCAACCACGCTGCCAACGTGATACCCACACCTGCTCCTTCAATCATCATCACATCCGCACCATCATGGCAACCTTTAATTCCAAGGAGCAGCATCATTTCCCGCGCCCCTCATCTGCCTTCAAGCGCGGAATCGAATCGACACCACTCCATTCACGCACTATTGCAGCAACAACACCATTCATCAACCCCAATTAAACCAAACACGTACCACCACCAACCACCAATACCCAACACAAACCACAGCCAATATCGCCAATTTCTCGACAATTCTCCCCGACCACCATCAACCACCAATACCCAACACAAACCACAAATATATCGCCCACACTTCAAATTCCCGACATGGAAAACTTTTAAACAATTAAAATCAAAACAAATCAAATCAGTAATTCCTCCATTTTCCTCTGTCACCTGGGTTAGGAGGAAGAAGCGTTTTTCAAAGGTTCAATTAGTTACTACCCAGATAAACTTTCTTGTCATCTGGGTAGTGTTCCCTAATTTCCCAATTTTCAAAGTTTCAATTAAACACTACCCAGAAAAATGTTTTTCAAACTTTCAATTAAATCCCTAATTTTCCAATTTCCTCTATCACCTTGTTTGATTTTTTGATGTTTTCGCCAGGCCAATAAGTGTTGGTGTTGGTGTGGTAGTGTGACACCCCCATACTCCAAGTGCCTTACCAGGACCACTTAAGATATGAGAACGTCACCATCTCGGTTACCCAAGACAATGATAATCAAATGACAATGGAGAAACATAATTTAAATAACAACATAGTTTAAAGTGATTACATGTTCAACACCAAAACTGTTAAACTGAAATACAAGGTTCTCAGACGGTCTACTGATAAAACTATCAAAGCTATAAAAAATCGTATGACACAGCGGAAGACTTCTAAACGCCACGTGATGACTCATCCCTGCTATCCCATACGCGTCATATCATACCTGCTCAATAACTGCTCACCATCCCCGAATGGATCACCACAATTTTTAAAACATTTAAACGGGGTCAGTACTAATTACACAATCAAAGCCACACTGAAACAATCATACAAAAAGCTCACACACAATCCCAGTCTCCATCTCCAATCACCTCATAACTGACTACACACTAAAGTGTGTAGCTCTGCCAGAGTACCCATCGCAACAGATACTCCTCACCGCCAGTGGGGACCGCAGCCGTTCCCACCTAAGCCCCGATCATCTCCATCGAGCGATAAACCCATGTTCATTAATGTGCACATCCCTTATGTGGCGGGTTCCACAGAAGGCGAATCAAGGGCGTGAAGCCACTCCGGCAAGTGACTCTACTCAGCCAGGGACGCACCCTGAAGAACACAGACAGATAAACAACAACCACAATACAACATCAACAACCGTCTGAATCAATCAACAATATGAAAGAACAACCGTCTGAATCAATCAACAATCACTAACTACAGCACAATCACCACACACATCATGTAACTAATACTGAGTAGGGAAACCCTACCTGGAATGCAACCACCACAGACGGTCTAGCAGCTAATCAAAATCGTTCTTCAATACAATCACCTCCTATCAAACATACAATCATACAATCAACATTTAATAAACACAGTACTCCCAAAACCCCCAAATTACCCAATTAGGGTTTCAACTAAAATCAATGAAACAACATAAAAATTGTACTAGGACCTTACCCACAATACGACGGTCCCAACGCCGTAAAGAACACAACCATCCGATGACTCTAGCCCTTAGGATTTGCCAACAACGTGATGAGAGAGAACTACGTAACTTCTTTTTCTTTTGAAAGGTTTAGAAAGGTGAAAAGTGATTAAAGAAAATGACGGAAGCCTTTTATATTAATCTCGCGTTATTAGCAAAACCCGTCAAAACAAATCCGTAAAACACACTTACTCGATCGAGTAAGTGACTTACTCGATCGAATACCCAACTTACTCGATCGAGTACCCTACAGGCAGACTACTGATTTGCGTCAAAAACTACTTACTCGACAGAGTAAGCCCTACTCGATAGAGTACCCAAAGACTCATAAAACCGTAGTATTACAGGTAGTGGTAGCATATTGGCGGTGGTTGGTTATGGAGGATTGGAGGAAGTAAGGGAGTGAAGGATGTGAATGATAAATGAAGAAGATGAATATAGAGAAGGGTATTTTCGTCATAAAAATAAACTTAAAATCAGAAAATTTAAAATTGACAGAATTTGTCACTGAAGTGTCAATTTGGGTGCAATTTTTGACCTGAGAACATTTTATGGGAGTAAATTATTAAAAAGTTTTCAAAAGGGAGTAATTTTAGTAAAGTGGTTTATAAAAGGGTGTAATTATTAATTTACTCTAGATAATTATCCATTAATCTATAAAATTTTATTAAAAGGCTAGCCTCAAAAGGCCACGTAGACAATGCCACGTGGGATAAGGAAAAGCCACGTATGCATTTGCAATGCCACATCTTAATCCGCGTGTCACTCTAATCTATAAAATTTTATTAAAAGGCTACTTTAAACACCTATTAAATGTCACGTAGACATCGACTAAAAGCCACCTAGGATTATAAATGTCACGTAGACATCGACTAAAAGCCACCTAACAATAAATTATTTTTTAATCCACACTTTTTTCCTTATTTTAAAAAAAAAACCAAAATCGGATTAGTAATCCCGGTTCTTTTACTCCAACCACATATGAATCAACTACATATACAATTTTCAAAATATCATCTTCCCCAATTTTTTTGCCAAAATGCCTTTGGATTGCCGATGTCCGCGTTGAAATATATTTCTATTTATACAATATAGTTAAATGACTAGCTAAATCATCTATAAAATACCATTAAAAGACTAACTTGAGTAGTATTTAATTGCCATGTGACAACTCTAAAAAATCTCCTACTATGCTATAATATTTCATGTATAATTAAGTTCTAATAATAATAATAATAATAATAATAATAATAATAATAATAATAATAATAATAATAATAATAATAATAATAATAATAATAATAATAATAATACATTCAAGATGTTTTATTCTGCATTACTCCACTTTTGTTTTTCTTCTTCTCCCATTCATTATAAGTCCACCTATATATTTGAGTCCCTAAGTGCTCATTACATCCCTTATATATCCCACTAAGGATGGTTGAGATTGAAAGCAAAAAAGCATACTTAAAACTAATGAGTTTCCTATACACTAATTAATCACACTTTCTCTCTCTAGCTTTAATTATACATTCACTAATTCATTATCATACACTTAACAAAAAAAAGTCTTCTTATGTTTCAAAGTTTATACAAATTTTACGAGTGTAATTCTAACAGGAAAAAATGTAACTTTAACAAAAAAAAAAAAGCGGTTTTGACGTAATTTTTTTTTAAATTTGTAATTTTAAACTACGAAGCGGTTTTGACGTATATTATTTTGAAATTTGTAAGTTTACACAAATTTTTTTTTCGAGAGAGTTTATACAAATTTTACGACACTTTTACTGTTTTAAAAGTGTAATTTTAACAAAAAAAAGTGTAACTTTAACAAAAAGAAAGCGGTTTTGACGGATTTTTAAAATTTTACAACAAATTTTGAGAAATATTATTTTGAATTTTTCAAATTTTAACATAACTAATTGTAAACTGAGTGATTTATAAGTGTAACTTTAGTCTTTTAGAAGTGTAACTTTAGTCCATTAAAGTGTAATTTTAGTCCATTAAATTGTAATTTTAGTCCAGAAGTGTAACTTTAGTCCATTAAAGTGTAATTTTAGTCCATTAAATTGGAATTTAAGTCCATTGAGAGTGTATCTCTAGTCCATATTAAAAGTGTAACTTTAATGCATTGAGAGTGTAACTTTACTCCTTTGAGAGTGTAATTTTAGTCCATTGAGAGTATAACTTTAGTCATTGAGAGGGTAACCTTAATAGAGATAAGTGTAACATGGAGATAAGTGTAATTTTAATAGATAAAGTGTAATTTTAATGGAGAAAAGTGTAACTTTAATAATAGAGAAAAATGTAACTTTAACAGAAAAAGTGTAACTTTAATAATAAAAAATATAATTTTAATAGATAAAAGTGTAATTTTAATGGAGAAAAGTGTAACTTTAATAATAGAGAAAAATGTAACTTTAACAGAAAAAATGTAACTTTAATAGAAAAAAGTGTAATTTTAATGGAGAAGAGTGTAACTTTAATAAAGAAAAATGTAATTTTAATAAGTGTAACTTTAATAGAGAAAAGTGTAACTTTAACAGTGAAAAATATAACTTTAACAAAGATAAAGATAAGTGTAATTTTAACTTTACTAGAAGATAAAAATCAACAAATAAAGAGAAAATATGAAAAAAGAAATCAAGGTTTAACTTTTTAAAACTAGATCTAAATGGTTCATAAAATTTTAAAAATATAACTAATGTCATACTAACACCCGAAAATAAAAAAAATGCATGTAACAAGACAAAAAAAATATTTACTACCGGAAAAAAATGTACATAATATACATATAACACACGAAATAAATAATTTTTTTTTTTAAAAAAAGCAAACCAATTACAAAACTAGATCTCGAAATATAAACCAAATACAAACACAACACGATTTAAATCAAATATAAACACAAAACGATTTAATTCAAATATAAACACACAAAAATACCACACCAAATATAACACAAAACGATTTAAATCAAATATAAATACAAAATGATTTAATTCAAATATAAACACACAAAAATACCACACCAAATATAAAGCAGATCTCGAAAAAAAAAAAACCAGATCTAATAAGGAAGAACGAAAAGAAAAAAAAAGGAAGAGAGGAGGAGGAGCAGCAGTGGTCGATGGTGGGGGTTGGCAGTGGTAAAACACGGATGAAGGTTGGCAGTGGTGGCCGTGAGAGGAGGATGGCGTTTTGGGTGTGGTTGTTGTAGGTGGCGGCTGGAGTGGGGCGTCAGGGAGGGAGGACTGAGGCGAGGCCTGGTGGGTTTATGTTGGTGGTGGTGGTGGTTGGGTGTTCGGCGGTGGGCTGGGTTGTCGGCGTAATGGTGGGCTGGGTTGTCGGGGTAATGGTCGGGCAGTGTTGGTTGAAGGGGGAGTACTGGTGGTCGGGGTAGTGGAGTGGTGGGGGTGGATGGTGGTGGCTGTGTGGGTGGAGGTGGGTTGTGCCCATGGTGGGGGGGGGTGGGGGGTTGTGGAGGAAGAGGGGGAATTTTTTTTGATTTTTTAGGTTTTGAATTTTTTTGGTTTTTGGGAGAGGATAGAGTTTTGAGAGATAAAATGAGTGAAATTATGGGAGATGAGAGAGAAATGAATATTTGGAAAAGTATATATATATTAGATTAGTAATTAATTAGTATGAGTTAGTAATTAATTAGTAGGTAGGAGAGAGAGAGAGAGAGAGAGAGAGAGAGAGAGAGAGAGAGAGAGAGAGAGTGGTGAATTAGTTTATTAATGACCATTTTGAGTGTTTAATCCCAACCCTCCATCTTCATGATCCAAAGGCTCACAATGAGACTTATGGACTCACACTTAGGGAGGGGACTTATATGATCTCTACTTGTAAAATAAGTATAACCTCTTTATTTTGTTGTGTTTTATACGGAGTAGGATTCAATGTCATGATCTTCTTTGATGTGAACGATTTATTGTTATGTTGTAAGTTACTATTTTCGCCTATTGTTTACCCTTTAATTTTCATATATGTATAGTTTCTATTTTTACCAGCTTTAAGTTCAACATGACAAACAAAACCTTATATTTCACCTCATTCATAATTTTTTTAAAAAAATTAAAAAATATAAGTTGCAAACACAAAAAAAAAAAATGATGCAAACCTTTTATCTCCCTCACATAACTTTGGTTATCAATTTACCCTATTTATTTAACTTTATTATCTTCTTAATGATGATCTTTTTGTTTTCCCCTCACCATTATATAACAATAATCATAATTTCCATGTTATTCAATTGCTATGCTAAATTAGTTGAATGTATTAATTATTAATAGGTATAAAGATGAGAGGAAACTAAAAAGTTTATTACATTTACATTCTTTTGTCACATTAAAATTTGTCATTTTAGGTACCATTTAATTAAATTGTATTGATTTATTTATAGACGAGTGAATGAAATCAATGTCATGTAATTATAAATTGATAATCCATGTCACATTAAAATTTCCATGTTACATTTAATTAAATTTGACATTTTAAGTACCCTTTAATTAGATTGTATAGATTATAAATGGGGTTTTAGGGCCGCCGCATGAAACTTCATAGTGAAAAGAGTTGCATATTCAACTAATAAAAAGTTGCTTAAGGTAATTTTTTTAAATTATGTGAGTATGTATCATCCTCCTGCAATTTGAAAACACAAAAATAATAAAAATAAGATTCTAATTAATTCAATATACAATAAAGAAAAAAAGTAAAAAAATATTCTAGTTATCAGTAAAAAACTTCCGAGAGACGGTCTCTCAATAGCGTTATTGAGAGACCTCTCTCATGATGGGGTGAGAGACCCACATAATTTCTTTTTTTCTCTATTACGTCTCTCCCGAAATTAGTGAGAGACGGTCTCTCATGAGACCTACCGTGTAAACTTTACATACCAATTTTTGGAATAAAATGAAAATTATAATTGTTATATAATGGTGAGGGGAAAGCAAAAAGATCATCATTAAATAAAAATGATAAAGTTAAATAAATAGGGTAAATTGATGACTAAAGTCATGAGAGGGAGATAAAAAGTTTGAATCAATTTTTTTTAATATATTTTGTATGTTTGAGACTTTATATTTTTAAATTTTTTTACTAATAAGCATGTGACACATGATAATAAAAAATGAATTTTTTTTATGACAAATGGCTTAGTGAGATGACTTAGTGAAATAAATATTTAGTCTTGCCTTTTTATAATATAGCCATTGTCGGATTGTTGCGTCCCTAGTTTTGGTCATGCTACAATGCATTTGCAATTGCTTTGGCTTGTCATCGTGCACTTTCCACCACTGCGAATGGAAGTGATCGCTCGCAAATTTACGAAGATCCTCACTATCCCAATTACAATCATAATCTCTATAACAAGTCCATGGCTTCAACCCAAAGAAGTGGATTGTGTATGGATTCATAGAAACCGCCCGCTTTCCTACTTTAGCATTATTGAGAAAAACCTTCATAGAGCTCAAATTCAATGGTACCCTATGCCAATAAGTCAGTACCTCATTCATATAACCCTGATCCCCACCATTATAAGAATTCAGTGTGAAACGTTTATTCATAAGTGTGTTAAATAAGCACTCAGAGGGCTCTAATAGTATTATCCCGGAGTTGAAGTAAAAGCCATGATCAAGACGCGCAGTGAGTTGAGGGTAATGAAAGAAATGATCTAGGTTTCGAAGCACTATAAAGTCGGAGTCGATGAATATGACCTTGGAGTACTCAATTAACTGCCACACTCTGAGTTTGCTATAGTTCCAAACATTGTAGGCAGTGACTTTAGCATAAGGACTCTTAATTCTCTCGATCCACTTGATCTTCCAACCGGCAGCTTGGAGACCGGCAATGGAGTGGTTCGATATGGTTCGATCAGCGAGCTGGACGAGGTCCTTTGTGGTGTTGGTGAGGAGGATGCTATGTGCTAGAGTTATGGCCCCACATACATAAGATTCTGAGGAGTGTAGGACTGTCACGTAGGCTTCCTTTTGCCTCATCATTGCTTTAGGCCGGTGCTTTGAAATTGAGTTTACTTGCAATTGCAATGTGCCTGTTTAAATTACCCAGTTAACAAATAGTCTGGATTCTATGAATTTAATACCGTCTTTATGATCAATAAAAGTTATAGATTTAAAAGAAAAAGTTAGGGCCCGTTAAATTTCAATTATAGCAATTCAGTCCCTTTAACTTAAGCAAAAAGTGAAATTTTGAATTTTTTTTTTGGGACTAAATTTTCAACAAAAAATCATTTTATATTAATATTATACAACTAATAACACAAAAAAATTACCAATTTCAACTTTATTAATTTATATAAATTAAATTATTCATCTAAAGAATAAATTTTCATCCATATACAATAAATAAAAACAAATATGATAAAATTCCATAAACTATTCTTACATTTATAAGTTGTTTAACAGTGGGGTATGATTTGACTTTCGACTAAAGTTATAAGCCTTGATTACTATCTACAAAAGAAATTTAAGGGACCTAATTTTACCATTCAGAAAAGTTAAGGATATCAATTACCACTTTAGCAATGATTTAACACATATTCGACGTTATACTCCCTCCTATTTACGCATTTTTTCCCTTATCCGTTTGGCAAAAGAAATAAAAAATGATTTTGAACCACACAAAACACTCTACCCAAATGAAATTGAATTTGGACCACAAAAAAAATTCAAAAAAAGAAAGAGGGAAGAAAATCCGACTATCAGAAGTAAGGAAACACGAAACAAATGAATGACTAGGAGGGAGTAGTTTTTTGAATTCCGGTTTAAAAACTTGTTTGGATGGAAAGATTTGGACGGAAAAGAAAGGAAAAGAGAGTAGAAGATTTGATATTTCGTATGTGGATAGCAAATAAGTGTCAAGAAAAAAGAGGAGAATGATTTGGAGGGATTAATTTTCCATATTCAAGACAAATCAAAATCTTTCCATAATAGGAAAGATTTGAAAGGAAATTGTATCCAAATATCACACCCAATTTCCCCCTCCCATTCCCTTCCCCCCCTTTCCCTCCCCTCCATACCCATTCCCTCTATTTCCCTCCTATTTTGGTATCTAAATAAGGCTTAAATAAGCTCTATAATTGGCATACCACAATTTAAGAAAAGCATTCAATAACTTTTGACATAATTTTGGTTTGTTTTAGTGTCCCTTAATTATCATTTATGACACGATATAAGATTATAATGGAAAAATGTAATCATTTTATGACAAAATATAAGCATTTTACGATAAAATGTACTCCCTCCATTTTTTAATATATGACGTTTTGTTTTTTCGAGGCGAGCCTTTGACTTTAATATTTACAAAAATATATTTGGTAAAAAATTATAAAAATTATACCATTAAATTCCTTATGAAAAACGCTTTCATATGAGTATACATATCACTATATTTAAGCATATAATTTGAGAGATATTGAAGAGAGAAGTATGTGTCTCGAAATGTGAGAAAGTCATATATAGAAAAACAGAGGGAGTAATTATTATCCGAGACATAAGAATTTATGAATAATTATTTTTTATTATAAAACTGTCACATTTACTCCATCACGAGCTGAGGTCAAACTTATTTTTGGTTTATATATGCATTTAACCATGTACGTATTTTTCAGTTGAGGCCATTTCATTGTCACTTTATCCATCTTCTCTCCTCTCCTTTTGTTCCATAACTCATAAAAATATAAAAACACCTGCCAATTTAGGTGGGAAAAATTAATATAATAATTTTTCAATTCATATAATTGAAAGAATAATTTACTTAATTGAAACAGAAATTGCTAATTAGAGATTTTAACCGAATATAAAAATTTAATTGACATCGTAATTTGAAAAAGATTAACTGAAAAAATTAAGCCCAACTAAAGACAAAAACAATTAAATCACCTTAATCAACCCCAAAAACTAATGGAATTTGTTGATAAAATAAATGAAGTAATTACTAGTATTATATGAAATTAAGATTCATAATTAAATAATTTGAGTTTGTGTACTTCTCGGTCTTTCCTTACCTCATAATATAAGAGAGCTTTTACAACAATATTGCTATTAGAGGTGTGCATTATCTGGTCCGAATTGGAAAATTGGACAAGAAGGGCCGGAATTGGCCACAACAGTATCGGATTTAAAAACTTCGATCCAATCTTCGGTCTATGTTTTGTAAGGATTCAAGTTTATGATCTTTCTAGTCTGACCCGATCTTGTTTTTCCGGTTCGGACCAGAGAGGTTTAATGTTTTGTCTTAGAGTAGTTTATATAAATTTCTTTATAAATGTTGCCAACATACACTTAATATGTCATTATTAAGCTCTAATATTTCTCCTGTCCCGATAAAATATTATCTATGTTCATTTGGGTTGTATCAGTCATCTGTATCTAATTCTATTTTTGGTAAGATTACACAAGTGGACATGTATGTTAGAGAATTTCTTAGTTTATCAATATTTCTTTTAGTCCGTTTTTTTTATGATCTCTGTGACGAAATGAATAGATAACAAATGACCATGATGGAAGGTGTAATACATATACTCCCTCCAATTCTATGTATTCTTCCCTTTGTTTGTGGGCACGAGAATTAAGGATAATAATAAAATAAGAGTAAAAAGTTGGGTGGGGTTTGGTAGTAGGAGAGAGGGATGAATAATTATGGGTTAAATAAGAAATGGTGGGGGCCAAAATATTAAGGAAAGTAATAAAATATAAGTAAAAGAGTTGGGTGAGGTTTGATGATAGGAGAGAAAAATGAATAAAATAAGAGTAAAAGTTTCCAAAATAAGAAAGAGGAAGAAAACCTGAATAATCCGTTTTAGGAAATAGGGAAGAATAGATAGAATAGGAGGGAGTATATTTTTTCGTTCTTTAGGTATAACTAGACCTAGCAAACGAGTCACTCAGGTTGGATTAATTCGGGTTAATTCATGTTGTTTGAATTTGCAAGAATTCGGACCGAATTGGATTATTACAGATTCGGGTTATTTCGATTGGGTTATTTTCTAGTTATTTGAGGATACTAAATTGACATGAAACAATAGACGATAAAACAAACAAATACTAGTAAAACGAGGCTCATTTGGGTCTCCAACATAAGGAAGGGCAAACTCACAAGTTCCAATGGGCATGTTCAGTATCTCCTTAAGTCTATCAACCTCAGGCTTGTAAATCCAATAATCACCTTCATTCCATATCAAATCATCACATCTAAACATCTCCACCATTGGCTCACATTTAGAGATAAACACCCCATAAACATCCTTACTTTCATTCCCATTCATCGCGCTTTCGACTATAAGGTGAGCAGTTGCCAAGCTCAATTGTAGCCTATGGACATCCCTAATCCCCTCAGTTTGACTTTTATTGTATCCTTCTCCACATGGCAATTGCGCCACTACCACATCGAGGGTAGGGTACTCTCTCGCGTTTGGTGTAGGTATCTCTGGACACCTCGGATTATCGCCTATTACTGCAGGGAATAACTTATCCCATGTCACATTAGGAGAGATGGGTTCTAATTCTATCGTCACAGGGTCAACAATCCCGCGTAATAGTAAGGGGGATAGCTGGTTAGCCTCGAAATTGAAAAAGCCCACCCTAAGGTCTCTTTCTTTATGAGCTAAGTAATTCCCTTTAATGACATCAAGCCATTTGGGGGGTTCGAGTGTCGTCGACAAGGATTGCTTGTCGAGGTGGATGATATTGGTGGGTTGGGTTAGTCGAAAGTGATGGGTTACTAAGATGATTTTGACGGAGATGAGAAGTGAAAAAAGAGAAAATAACATGAATCTTGGCCTTAAAGACAAAGATATTACCATGGAATAAGTTTTTGGGAAGTTGGGCATGGTTAAACTCAAATGTTACATATATAGTTACTCACTTAACCAATATTTTGCATTTGAAATATAAATAGCTCATCTTTTGGTGAAATAATAGCTTAATAATGCTCTTGCATGGATGCACGTCTGGTTTTTTTTTTTTTTTTTTTTTTTTTTTTTTTTTTTTTTACAGCAGTAAATCGTGTAAACCTAACTATTCATAGCCTTACAAGCAAGGCTATGGGCTACATTATTGAAAATTCTAGGAACATAACTAAAAGCTAAGCAATGAAAAGAAGAAAAACAATAATAGATATCTTCCAAGGTTGCCTTTAGCAGATGATTTGGCCGTTCCATTCCTCTGAGCTGCAAAATCAGTGATAGACAGTCCGACGAGATCTCCAAATGTCGCAATCCCCTTTCCCTAGCACATAAAAGTACCAAAAACACACCAAGACCTTCCGCCTGCAACGCTGATTCCGCTCTAATTCTCCTGTCTGTGCTATCGAACCTATCCCCACTTCCAGACATAGCAATCCACCCAACCCTCGCCTTATCCAACCCCTTCCAACCCGCATCAACCATCACTCGTACATTTTCACAATCACCTATCCTACCCACATCACACACCGGATTACTATTACGAACCCAATTTACACTATCCCCCTCTAAAGTAATAGTGTTGCCGCTCAAAATGCATGAACCTTTTTTAATCTCATCAATGGCTTGAATTCCGGTGCTTACAATTTGTGACCAAAGGTTAAAGAACATCATAGGATGAAAATCCACTCCTTGAAACAGTATTCGGTTACGAATACTCCAAATGCAGCAAATTATGGCTAAGAACCGCATCTGTTGCTCCTCCGTACACTCGACATTTTCCATGTAGAGTATCCAATCAATAACCCATGTGTCAATGCTAAAAAAGAGTCATGGTCTATACGAATTCCAAACTCAGAACTAGCCCACAGCCTTTGGGACACAGGACAGTCCCTAAATAAATGCTCCATTGTTTCAATGGCCATCTCTCCCCCTGACAAAACTTACAACACGAATCCACCTCAATATTCCGTTTTGCAAAGTTACTTCCCACAGAGAGTGAATTAGTAATAATCCTCAAAATAAGAATTTTCCAGGTTGGCGGACCCGGTAATGTCCATAGTTTTTGTTTACAAAAATTCCGGCCAACCTTACTTAGCCTCTCCTCTTATCCTTCTGTGTTCCTCTCCTCCATAAAATCTTGAAATAAAATCTCATAACCACTTTTGACACTATAGTGACCATCACTATTATGTAACCAATAGACTTCATCACTTGTCTGTGACTTACACATGGGTTTAGCTAAAATAGCTTGTACGCTTTCATCCACCAAAATATCTCTAAGTAAATCTTCATTCCACGTAACCCTCACACCATCATTGCCATATAACCTTAAATCTTTAACCGTAAAGTGTCGAAGTCCCACATGATCCATCTCCAAACACACATCCTTAGGTTCCGGATACTCTCCATTGACCCATTTATTAGTCCATACATTCAAGTTTGAGTCCAAACCTGGCTTTCATCCAATTTGTTGCCTCACAAAGTGGAGGTCATGTAGAACACTTCTAGCACCCCATGATAAGTTGTTTCCATTTTGTACAACGCAATTGTCCTTCAAAACTTCATCACCCAGCAGCTTTTTACAGAAAACACGTGTGAAAAAAGAACGATCACCCGATAAAATCCTCCACGCATGGTTCCCTAGCATTGCCTGGTTAAGGCACTCAATGTTCCGAATACCAAGACTTCCTTCCCTCTTTTGTAAACTAAGAAACCTCTGACGACACCAATGGATTGTTCTCCCCAATCTACCACCCGCCCACCAAAAATGTGATAATAAGGAATTCACCTTATTAGTCACACTTACCGGTATTTTAAATACCGATAGAAAGTAATTAGAGATGTTTGATAGGACGGATGGGATTAAAGTTAACCTTCCCGCTGGAGTAAAAAAGATCCCATTCCATGAAGAAATACGCCTCATGAAATATCAATAATTCCTTTGAAAAGTTCCCTCTTCGACCCTTGCAAGTCCGTTGGTAGTCCAAGATATTTTCCCAATCCTTTATTACCCTTAACTCTTAGATTGCGCATTCGACAACGCGCCTGTGCTAGGGTAGTACTAGGGCTAAAAAGAATTCCCGATTTATCTTCATTCATTCCTTGGCCGGACACCTTGCAATACTTCTTCAAAATAATCATGCAAAAAGAAAACCGCATCATCCGCAAAGAACAGATGAGACAACGCCTCCTCTCCATGGCATAAATTAATTCCTTTCAAAGAGCCATTCTGTTGTGCTTTTATCACATTACATGATAAAGCTTCCATGCATAAAACGAAAAGGTAAGGTGAAAGCGGATCTCCCTGCCTTAAGCCACATTTCGGTTGAAAAAACCTTAATGGTGCGCCATTAAAAAGGACCTGATACGAAACTGTCGTGACACTATTCATGATTAATAATATCAGTCGTTCCGGTACCCCGAACTTATAGAGCACAGCTCGCAAAAAATCCCAACGCACCGGATCATAAGCCTTACTCATATCCGCTTTAAATGCATACCGGCCAGACCTTCCTTTCTTGTGTGAATTGATTTTATGAAGAGCTTCATGTGCCAACAAAATATTATCAGATATTTGTCTCCCCGGAATAAAGGCATTATGGAAATCCCTAACTAAATAACCCATCACCTTTGCCATTCTGTTTGTGATACACTTAGAGACAATACGCATGAAAACGTTACACAAACTTATCGGACGATAGTCTCCCACCTTCTCTGGGTTATCACATTTAGGAATCAAGGTAATGAACGTCCTATTATGTTCCTTAAGAACCATCCCCGAGTTTAGAACTGACAAAACCGCCGATATCACATCCTTTTTAATTAAATACCAACATTTTTGATAAAAGAATGCCGGTACTCCATCCGGTCCCGGTGATTTAAGTGCACCCATTTGAAACACGGTCGTTCGTACCTCTTGAGCCGTGAAAGGCCGACTTAACGCATCACAGTCATCACTATGAACTTTCTTATTGAGCCCCCCTAACACCTCCTCCATTAAACTTGCCCTTGAGTCTTCATCAGAAGTTGTAGTCGGGTTATATAAATTAAAGACCGATTCATAAAACATATTTCCAACAAGGTCCGGCTCATAGATTCAACTATCTCTACCATCCTTAACCCCTAGAATAAAGTTCCTACCCGCTCTTCCTTTAACCCAATTGAAAAAGTACTTTGTACAAGTATCTCCCTCAACCATCCATTTCAACTTTGCCCTTTGTCGCCAAAAAACCGCGGCCGCTTTTGAGAATTCACGGACATTATCATTAGCTCTTATATACACAGCATCATCGCCATCACTAATTGCAGCATCCATACCCTTTTCCAGCTCAGAATCAAACTCGTCCCATTTCTGTCGCCACTCAAGTCTCTTATCTAAAGCCCATCGTTGTACTTGTTGTCGTACATTAGAAAGTTTTCTTGCTACCTGAAAGGCCGGAGATCCACGAACTCGAAGCTTCCAAACATCCTTGATAATGTAAATACACTCTTCATACGTGAGTACCCATGCATCCACTTTATATGGTTTGTTACTTACATTTCGCGTGAGGTGCAAGTCCAATTCTATTGGTGCATGATCCGTTATTTGTATAGGGTAATGTTTAATTCCCGTATCCGGGAAAAGCGTAAACCATTCCTTTGAACCAAGTGCTCTATCAATTCTTTCGTACACACGTTTAGAGCCTTTACGATTATTACACCAAGTGTATCTCGGCCCTTTGAAGGGGATGTCCACCAACTGATTATTGATTTTCCAAATGTTAAACTCCACTGCCCCACTAATTGGTCTTGTGTTCAAACTTAGCTTATCACTTCCAAACTCAACTTGGTTAAAATCTCCCAGAATTATGAACGGATGTGCTAGATTTGATAAACATTCCTCCAATTCGTCGAGAACTGAACTTCGCAAATGAAAGGATGGGCCACCATAGAAAAGCACCAAGTACCATAATCGACCATTACGTTTTTCAACTAATAAAACGATAAAATTATTACACGTCAAAATGTGGCTCAACTTGGCCTCTTTCCTCCATCCCACCCAAACCCCCGAGCTTCCATTGGCATCTATGCCTACATTATTATGGAAACCAAAATGCCTAAACAAAGGAGAAATACAACCAACATTACACTTAGTTTCAATTAAAAAAACAAAATCATAATATTTAATACTTAATAGCGCCCTAATTTTTGGAATTGTAGGAGCAAGCGCATTGTTGAGACCCATACAATTCCAGGTGAGCCCATTCATGGAGAACCAAGAGGTTGACTAGGTCCAACCTCCACAAAACCGCCAGTGTTACTAGCATAAGACGAGTCTGTTGAAACCTCAATCTCCATGTCAGAAACCGCCACTCTGAAACCCCCTACACCAACTGCCCCAGGAACAGTCAACTCACCTCCAATGCACCTCTTTTTAGCCATCTGAGAAAGGTACTTCTTAGCACTACCAATGGAGTCCACTGCCTCATCAGGAACCAAGCTCTCATCAACCTTTGAACGACATTTCCTTTTCCTAGCAGCAGCAATAGCATCCCTATTCTCCCCTACCACACCAAACTTGGAGTAACAATCTGCTTAACCCATAAGACCATCAGATAGGCAAGCAACCTTCTTACCATCATCCATCATAGCAATTATCCTGGCAGATGGTGTTCCATATGAAGGAAAATCAAAGAATTTCAATTTCTTTAATGCTGACCAGCATCCAACCCAGAAATATGCTCACTTCCCACCATCCCACATTCTCGGTCACCTGGCACGTCCTTCCAGAGTTCTTTTAATGGTTTGACATCAGCTAACTGAGCCTCAAATTCTTTATCCTTTCTGATAATAGCTGCTGGAGTAACAGAAAGAACCACTTCTGTACCCTCTGCTTGAGCTGTAGCCACCTCACCTCCCTCCACGGAATGAGGGAGACCATTAAGACACAAATCAATATTAACTTCGTTCCCAGACACCTCCTCCATGTTCTCAAAAGTTGTCATCAGATTAATTGCAGAGCCGTGATGAACAAGAGAGGATTCATTAGAAGGAGTTGTTGGAATATGTGTCCTCCGACAATAATGCGATCACAACTGTCGATCATGATGATCACATGTTTAAGTCTCATTTTAAGAATACATGTGGGAAGTAATATTTTACTGTCAACTGGTCCACACATATCGGTAATGATTGGCTGACTAGAGTTTGACATTACTGTCGTGCGACGGTGGTGATCAGTTGATCCCCTTAGTTCATACATAAAGGGTAACACTCTTAATTGAATATTTAGTTTGTCGTATGATGATACGGGTTAATTAAATTGCTTAAAATTGACGGACGATTTTGGAAGTAATATTTACGTGTCTCATTGTAATTTGATTAAATAAGATACGGTCTAAGTAATCGAATTGTTTTATTGCTTAGACGAAATTATTGTTTACGGAAACAATTGAACTGAATGAATAATTTATTATAAATATAAGATGTTGTAATTTATAATTGGTAAAGTATTTTGGTACAAGTAATTGTGAATTACTAAGTCGATTTTGTACATGACGTATTTTGATTAATACGTTGATTTTTAATACGTTAAAAATACATGACAATTTTACATGACTTGTGACTTGTGACTTGTGACAAATTGACAAAGATAAAATGGAATCCATTTTATCCCATATGGACCGAAATATGGAGGGAGTATGGTGTTTAAATTATGTTAAATTATTTGAGTGGAAACAAAATAATTACACCTAGCCTTAGCCATGCAAGCCTATGTTTTCTTGGATAGAAAAACTTGATCATGCATTGGCTCCCCAATCCCTCCTTCCACCGGTTTTTGGAGAGGCTAATAGAGAGTTTTTTTCTCTAATATTATTCATTCATACAATATACAATTTTTCTAGTGTAAGAAAGTAGAAAGCTCTCTAAGAAAAACTAGAGAAATAAAACTCCAAATATCTTCCTCTCTTGGCCGAAATACAAGAGATAAAAATAATAGTTTTGGGTCAATTTTATTAAGATTAATATTGTTCTAGTATTAATAATATTAGTCTCTTAGGAGGTTATCTTGGGTATAATTCCTTGGTAGAGATTCTATCCTTGAATCTTTATTCATCCATATTAGGAGAGCTCAAGAACAAGTAAGAAGGAGATCTTACTTGTGCCCTTTGATCCGAAATCTCAATGTAAGAATGATGATTTCTTCTTTATGCTTATTCATGTTTGCATGCATAAGATCTAAATTAATTTTATGACTAAATTAAATTGTAACATATAAGAATATGTTGTATTATAAGATATAGATTTCTAACAAGCGGTATCAAGAGCCTTAGGTTGTTTGCATGCAAATCGGTTATAGTTTTTCCGAGTTATACGAATAACAAATAAAACTTATAAATTTGTGTTTATTATAATATATCACGAAATCAATTATGTATGTTAAAGTTTCTGGTCCTAAAATGTATTTAGGATATTTTGGTTAATTTATGGATTTTTATTGTTCATTTTATATAATAATGGCATTAAAATGTGATTTTATGATAAAAATGTCATTTTTGGACCAAAATTAGCTAAACTTTGATTTTTCCAGTGGTTTTTGGATATGTTTTGACATATATTATATTTTGATGACCTGTAAATGTTCATAATTTTATGAGTTCTTATGCTCGAAATATGGATTTTTCATGATAAAATCGGATTTAAATAGAAAAATAGGTTAATATGAGTTATATTTCTAATCTGGTTATAGAAATTTAATATGTTGTCACATGCAATTTTATAAGATGTGTGTAAAATAATTGGCTATAATGAAGTCTTTATGCATTATTTATGAATTTTTGATGAAAAATAACATAAATAGTGACTTTAATTAGTGAAAATTGCTAAAACATACTTCATGACTAAGGAAAAACATCACATGTTGCATTTTATCATATGTTTTAGATATAAAAGTGAAAAGTAAATTAATATAATTTTTCTCATATCTTTATGATAATGTTTGATAAATCCGATAAACTGCAACATTGTTTTTCTCGATAAATTTCGAAATATTATCATGAGTGTCATGGTATTTTTCCAGAATGTTCATGAGTTTAAAATTTCAAATTTATTTGAAATTTTTGTGATTTATTTGAAGTTTATGGCATTTTATTGTAATTTTGAGTCCATTTATGAACAATTTTAAGAAATATAAGTTAATTATTGTCAATATATTAGTGGAGACTAATTTTGAGTCCTAAGTTGGTTAGGGTAATTAACTTGTGCATAAATATGATTTTATGTAATTTATTGTGATTTTAAAAGGTTGAATCACGCAAATCCGTAATAACCGATTAATATACGATATTGGCTCCTTAAAGGCGATTTAGCATAAAATTGGGCATGTTCATACATATTATAATGCTGCATTTTTTATGATTGTCATAATTTTATTTTATGTAATTTTCGAATTATGTAAGTTTGCTTAGTATAGCCTTAGTTTTTTAATTGGTATTACCCGAAATGTATGGGAATATCGATTCGGTTGTAATTTATTGTGATCTCATGTCACCGTTTTTTAATTTAATAGATTTATTTTATTTCTAATTACAAATGTATAATAGGAAATTATGTAATTTGTTATGTAATTTATTTATTCCGGAGTTCCTTGAAGACAGTGCCACTCGAGAAGGCGATCCATTAAAGACGGTGTTACCTCGAGATGCGTGTCATGACCGAAGTTCAAGGGACCAATGGATTTGGTTTACGAATTTGTAATAGTTTATTAGATTTACTATTTTAGGAAGGCCATACTAGGATTTATTTTTATGCTTTGCATTTTATTTATATGTTGCATGCATCGCTAAATCGCCATAACTAAAACATGCATTATCATTAAATCAAGTATATCGACCGTGTCAATTACAATTATCGTAGTTCACCGCTTTAGTTCACTTAAAACGTGATAGATGATAAATTGACATGACCTCTCGCTAAAATAAACAATTGAGACTTAGCATTACCAAAAAGTAGAAACCATGAAAACCTATTTCGTAAGGGAGTGCACTCGACCACACTGGGGTACAAACCTTGTTACGTAGGGGAAGTGGGTGATAAATGTCTATCCACCGAATTCATGTTGATAAGGGATGAATCGGCTACACCGTGCCCAAGTTAATGTGGATTTGGATCATGGACACATTTATTCGAAATTTGGGTTGAACTCAACAAAAGTATTGATAAGGGATGAATCGGCTACACCGTGCCCTTGTCGGATGTGTTTTGGGCTAAAGATAAATGTTAATGTAATTTTATCGACCAAGAGTTCTAAAAGTTGAATAGATTAAAGAGTTAATCCACCGAGTTATATTGATAAGGGATGTATCGGCCACACCGTGCCCAAGTTAATATGAATTTGGATCTTGGAATCATTTATAATAGTTGGGTAGACGTCACTATATAAATGCTCATATCTTGTTAATTTATTTACAAGTATGATATTAAAAAGACAAATGTTAATATTTCCTTTTTCTCCATACTTGTAGTTCATTACAATGAATCCATCAAACGCTACTACACCGATAACTATTGAGTCTTGCCACAATGTTTTTGACGACATTTGCTTCAACAATGATTTCGACACTACTAGAGAACTTCATTTTGGGATTGGTTCGGATGGAAACCTAAACTTCATCACTTCTTCTAAACCTCCTACAAGATCTCTTGTGAGCCGGTCTCAGGAAGACCGCCTCATAAAATCTATAGGATCTTTGTCTTTGGAAGATAAAGATGCCAAAACTAGTGGGAGCTCAAGCAATCAAGTTCTTGCTTCAAAGGGCAAAAAGTTCAAGAAGAAGGGAAAGAAAGGGAAAAACTTCAAGCAAGTTGAAGATGAGTGCCATTATTGTTATGGCATGGGACATTGGCTTAGGAATTGTCCCGTATATTTGCGAAATATAAGGGAAGGAATCATCGTTCCAAAAGGTAAAATTCCTAAGGAAATTTATGTTATTGATATAAATTATACTTCCACTACGACATGGGTACTGGATACTGGTTGTGGTTCTCACCTTTTTAATCATTTACAGGGTTTAAGAGACGTGAAGAGGCTTAGCAAAGGAGATGTGGATCTACGTCTTGGGAATGAAGCTCGAGTAGCGGCCGAATCCAAGGTAACTTATGTATTAGCTTTGCCTAATGGGTTTGAGTTGTATTTACATAATTGTTTTTATGTGCCTACACTTTCTAAAAACATTATTTCAATCGCTATGTTAGACATGGACGGTTTTTGTTTTGTCATTAAGAACAATCGTTGTACTATTTCTAGGAACGACTTGGTTATAAGCCAAGCTTCTTCCATTAATGGCATTTACATTTTAGAAACCTCAAATCCGACTAATGATATCTATAACATCCAATCAAAGAAACTCAAATCAAGTGACCCAAATGAATCGTTCATTTGGCATTGTCGATTAGGTCACATAAACGAGAATCGCATCAAAAGATTAATTTCGACTAATGTGATTACACCATTTGATTTTCAATCATATGGAACATGCGAATATTGCCTTCTTGGCAAGATGACTCGTAATCCTTTTAGCGGTAAAGGAACACGAGCTAGTGAACTATTGGGACTCATACATACCGATGTATGTGGACCAATGAGTATCACCGCTCGAGGAAATTATGACTACTTCATAACCTTCACCGACGACTTGAGTAGATATGGGTATATCTATTTAATAAAGCATAAGAGTGAAGCTTTTGAGAAATTCAAGGAATTTCAAAATGAAGTGGAGAACCAATTGAACAAAAAGATAAAAGCACTACGTTCCGATCTTGGTGGAGAATATCTTAGCCTTGAATTCAATTCACACTTGAAAGGTTGTGGTATTATATCACAACTTTATCCACCCGAAACACCACAACTCAATGGTGTTGCCGAAAGGAGAAATGGAACCCTACTTGATATGGTTCGATCAATGATGAGTCAAACCGAGCTACCAAACTCATTTTGGGGATTTGCGATTCAAACCGCAATTAGATCTTTGAATAATAGTCCCACAAAGTCAACCGAAAAGACTCCTTACGAGATGTGGACGGGAAGAGTTCCTAATATATCCTACATGAAAATTTGGGGATGTGATGCTTACGTCAAGGCAAAGACCGACAACAAGCTTGCCCCAAGATCCGAAAAAAGCATCTTTGTAAGTTACCCCTCGACATCTCAGGGTTACTACTTCTACAAACCTCAAGAAAACAAAGTGTTTGTGTCTTGCGAGGCTGTCTTCTTAGAAAGAGAATTTATTTCTAAGAGACAGAGTGGGAGAAATTTTGAACTTGATGAAGTTCAAGAGCCACAAACCGAAGTAGAGACGCAAGAAGATGTTCCTTTGTCATCTAGCGCGGTTGTCCCTCCTCCTCTTAGAAGAACGGGCTGAGTTATTCGCCATCCCTATCGATATGTGGGACTTATCGAAGAAGATGGAATACTCGATGTGTTGCTTTTAGAAAGTGACGAGACCGCCACCTACAAGGCCGCAATCTCTAGTCCAAATTCCTCCTTATGGCTTGAAGCCATGAAGTTCGAAATGGATTCTATGCATGAAAACCAAGTTTGGAACTTGGTAGATTTGCCTAAATGGGCAAGACCTCTTCAATGCAAATGGATTTTCAAAGTAAAGAATGGCATAGAAGGACATGATGATGTCTACAAAGCTAGGCTAGTGGCAAAAGGATTTACCCAAGTCCAAGGTCTCCATTATGATGAGACCTTCGCCCCCGTAGCCATGCTAAGATCCATACGGATTTTGTTAGCGATTGCCGCATTTTATGATTATGAAATATGGCAAATGGATGTCAAAACCGCTTTTCTAAATGGGCATTTAGAAGAGGAGGTGTACATGATACAACCCGAAGGTTTTGTTGATTCTAAGAATCCTAACAAAGTGTGCAAGCTTAAGAGATCCATTTATGGTCTTAAGCAAGCATCTAGAAGTTGGAATCATCGATTCGATCCAAGAGGTAACCACTTCCATATGAAGGATTTAGGAAGTGGTTAGGTAACCACTTCCATATGAAGGATTTAGGAGAAGCACAACGCATATTAGGTATCTGGATCCATAGAGATAGATCCAAGAGGATATTGGCACTAAGTCAAGAGTCTTATGTTGATAAGATTCTTCGACGGTTCAGTATGGACAAATCAAAAAGGGGATTGGTACCTATGGTAACTGGGACAATATTGAGCAAGTCTCAATCTCCCTCCGAACCCTATGATGTTGAACGCATGAAGTTGATCCCTTATGCTTCCGCTGTTGGATCAATCATGCACGCCATGATATGCACACGTCCTGATGTCTCGAATGCCTTGAGCATGACGAGGAGATATCAAGGAAATCCAGGTGAGAGTCACTGGATAGCCGTCAAAAACATCCTTAAGTACTTGAGAAGGACTAAGTATTCTATCTTAGTGTTTGGAGGAGACACCGAGCTCCGTGTTAATGGTTACACGGACTCGAGTTTCCAAACGGATAGAGATGACATGAAATCATAAGCTAGTTTCGTTTTCATGCTCAATGGTGGTGCCGTAAGCTGGAGAAGCTTCAAGGAAGCTTTGACTGCGGATTCAATAACGGAGGCTGTGTGGATCAGGAAATTCACGGAAGGTCTAAGAGTAGTACCTACCGCTAATGATCCCATCACTCTCTATTATGATAATAGTGGGACGGTCTTCCAGCTAAAGAGCCTAAGTCTCGTAATAGATCTAGACATGTACTTAGAAAATATCATGTAATTAGAGATTTCATTGAAAGAAAGGAAATTGCAATATGTAAGGTTAGGACGGATGACAACATAGCCGATCCGCTCACCAAGCCTTTATCGCAAGCCAAGCATGATGGACATGTTGCATCCATGGGACTCAAACGTGTACCAAGTTTATGTTAGATTTTGAAATGAAATAAAAGTGTTGTTTTTGTTCATGTTCATAATCACATTTGTCTTTTATCTTGTCTTTATACATTGTTACATCCAAATGGGTTGTAGTGACAAATTGAATCCCGTTAAAGTAAACACGGATTAACATAGTATTCGCCCATAGTCACTTGTATGAGGTGACGTCTCGAAGTGACTAGAGTGTGATGCGATTTATGGCAAGTTAAAATGCTATGAAGTCATGTGAGATGACTAGTCGATCTTATAGGCAGACTGTTAGGAACACCTTGTCGGGCCTTATGACTGCTTATAGAGTTATGGCAAATTTGTATAGCCTGGTCGTGGCGAGAGCTACTATAGTATTCTAATGAGTCGATTCTTTTGACTAAAGACTGTTCGCCTAAGGTGGCACAGTTTCAGATTAACTTTGATTTGTATTACAACGACCTTCGTAAATGGGGTCAAATGGGCATATTTTGGGTTATGATGGCTGTGGCTACTCGAAGGGAACAAGTGCAATAGGAATTGGCCACCCCTTGTCAGGTTTATAACAATATCTCAAGGCCACTCGAGGAGTAATGAACTAGAAATACGTGGCCACGCTCGGAAGATATCCATGGTGGATAATTCCGGTCAATCAGTTATTCTCCAAATCGAGGAAACCACTCTCGATATGATCACTTGCAAGTACGACCTGAAAGACACCTTGCATTGAGTGGGAGATAGTAATAGGACAAGAGAATTGGTGACGCACACTTGTCGAGGACAAGTGGGAGATTGTTGGAATATGTGTCCTCCGACAATAATGCGATCACAGCTGTCGATCATGATGATCACATGTTTAAGTCTCATTTTAAGAATACATGTGGGAAGTAATACTTTACTGTCAACTGGTCCACACATATCGGTAATGATTGGCTGACTAGAGTTTGACATTACTGTCGTGCGACGGTGGTGATCAGTTGATCCCCTTAGGTCATACCTAAAGGGTAACACTCTTAATTGAATATTTAATTGGTCGTATGACGATACGGGTTAATTAAATTGCTTAAAATTGACGGACGATTTTCGAAGTAATATTTACGTGTCTCATTGTAATTTGATTAAATACGATACGGTCTAAGTAATCGAATTGTTTTATTGCTTAGATGAAATTATTGTTTACGGAAACAATTGAACTGAATGAATAATTTATTATAAATACAAGATGTTGTAATTTATAATTGGTAAAGTGTTTTGGTACAAGTAATTGTGAATTACTAAGTCGATTTTGTACATGACGTATTTTATTAATACGTTGATTTTTAATACGTTAAAAATACATGACAATTTTACATGACTTGTGACATGTGACAAATTGACAAATTGACAAAGATAAAATGAAATCCATTTTATCCCATATGGACCGAAATATGGAGGGAGTATGGTGTTTAAATTATGTTAAATTATTTGAGTGGAAACAAAATAATTACACCTAGCCTTAGCCATGCAAGCCTATGTTTTCTTGGATAGAAAAACTTGACCATGCATTGGCTCCCCAATCCCTCCTTCCACCGGTTTTTGGATAGGCTAATAGAGAGTTTTTTTCTCTAATATTATTCATTCATACAATATACAATTTTTCTAGTGTAAGAAAGTAGAAAGCTCTCTAAGAAAAACTAGAGAAATAAAACTCCAAATATCTTCCTCTCTTGGCAGAAATACAAGAGATAAAAACAATAGTTTTGGGTCAATTTTATTAAGATTAATATTGTTCTAGTATTAATAATATTAGTCTCTTAGGAGGTTATCTTGGGTATAATTCCTTGGGAAAGATTCTATCCTTGAATCTTTGTTCATCCATATTAGGAGAGTTCAAGAACAAGTAAGAAGGAGATCTTACTTGTGCCCTTTGATCCGAAATCTCAATGTAAGAATGATGATTTCTTCTTTATCCTTATTCATGTTTGCATGCATAAGATCTAAATTAATTTATGACTAAATTAAATTGTAACATATAAGAATATGTTGTATTATGAGATATAGATTTCTAACAGGAGTCCCCCCCATCACCTGGTTGAATCATCCAACTACTAGGGTAGGAGTCAGTATCCCCCTTCCCCTCAGCATGTTCCTTTTCACTATCAGAGCTAATTACAATAGCATTAGCTGGACTATTCCCAGCCACATCACGCACCATAGGATCCAAATTATCTCCAACAGGTACATTATTCTCACCCAACACAACCTCTGGATAATGGTAAGTTATTGGTATCCCCCCTGGTGGTGGATCAAAAGTTTGCTTATAACCACAGTCATCATCAAGCACCCTTGCCCATTCAATGTCACTTTCAACACGATTCAAAATAGCCTTCTGCAGTCTTAAATCACAATCCGGGGTCCTTCTTTGACGACCATGCCCAGTAAAAACAACATATGGGTCAGTTGCTTGCACCGGCTGCAGCAAACCAGGAACACTAGCAAACTGTTCCTCAAGACCCTCAAAGTCTTCCCCAGCACTATAATAAACTTCCTGATTTGCATTACTCCCTTCCCCTACCAACCAAACACCAGCACCTATACGCCTCCCCTCCTGACCTTGCACCCCACCACTCCCCTCTCCCACTTCCATATTATCCCGATTCAACCCAGTAACAGGAATCCCATCAACCCCAGCTATAATACCCGTCCTTTTAGCGACCCATTGACCAACGTTGACCGACCTTGGAGGTAGGCAATAGCCCTTAGTGTTACGTGCCAGAGTTACCCTGTGCCTTGATTGCCTTGGGTTTGGGTGGTACTCGATAGAGTAGAGGCTACTCGATCGAGTAGCTTGGGTAATCGATCGAGTAGGGGCCACTCGATCGAGTAGGTCGGTTACTCGATCGAGTAGCGTCTTTTCAGCAAGGGTTTATAATCGTGTTTCGAGAAATCGTAAGTCGTTTCCGCCAACTTCCTTCAGACCTATATGTCACCTCCCTCCTTTCCCTTCACCTTAATTCCTTCCATGGGAGCCTTTGAGGATGCTAGTGCCTTGTGGATGAGTTGCTTGAGTCGAGTAGCGGTCTTAACGCCGATCTAGGATGCGTAGGTATGTCATCATCATCATCTTTATCTTTGTTGTTCCTTGTAGGGTTGTGTTAGTAGTAATAGGCTTGTATACTGTTTTTATAGGGGTTGCTTGCTTGGTTGATGTCATATGGTTGATCGAGGAATCGCTGCTTTTGGTTAAAGGTAGGTTCGCCTACTCAATCTCTGTTGGTTGTCTAGTGTGTCGTTGTTGTATTGTTGCTGTGACCGTGTGGCTGTTTGTGTCTAGTAATTGGCTGGTGTATACTGTTTCGTTGGTTGTTGTTGTGGTGTAGCTGTCTGTGATTGTTTGTTTCTGGTTCTCGAGGTGTGTCCTCGGCTGAGTAGAGTCACTTGCGGGAGTGGCTTCACGCCCTAGTTTCGCCCTCCGTGGAACCCGCCACGGGAGGGGATGTGCACATTAATGGGACAGGGTTATCGCTCGGTATGATGAGCGGGGCTTAGGTGGGAACGGCTGCGGTCCCCCACTGGTTGGGCTGGTCCAGTGGACAGTCGGTGACTGAGATTGGTTGGAGTGGTTGTGACTGTGTGTGTGTGTGTTTGATTATGTTTGTAATATGTTGATGGATGATTGTTGTGTCTTGCCTCAGTTACTGATCTTGTGTGGTTGTCTTGTTTGTTTTATGTGTCTGCCGTGATCCCTTATGGTGAGCAGTCCGTCTTAGCAGGTGTTATCTTGGATGGTTGATGGAGTCCTGGCTAGGATGAGTCCTCACGAGTTATGACAGAAGTAGTATATAGTTGATGAGTTGTATCTTTATCTAGTAGTTTGGCTGTAACACTTGTAAAATAACTGTAATTGTTCTTTTATCGACTTTTGATGATTACTTACCTCGGGTAACCGAGATGGTAACACCTTTATATATTATAGGGAAGGTCTTGTTAAGGCTCCTTGGTATATGGGAGTGTTACAAAGTGGTATCAGAGCGACGATTTTGGAACCTGTAACAAATGAACCTAATGAACGTAGTGAGTCTAATAAAATGAACCTGGTGTATGTATAATGGGAGCTCCAGCTGATGCTATATTTTGGCTGAGTAGGCACCCTCATTTCAAAATCTTGGCCCCATTGTGCTTAAGCCAGTCACTGGGTATGGGGATGTTGAGTCGGCAATTAGATGCCTAATTTATATGGTGACTATGCTAGAATTGATTGTGGTCGAGTCTCAGTTGAAGTTGGCATGTGCGTAATAGTTAAGTTAGAATCATGTATTGTGAAGTTTTGATGGAACCAATATGTGTGTGTGATGATAATGAGGAATGTGAAAGGTTTTATATGATAGAAGTATGTGAAAAGAGTAGAAACGTGTGATACAATATGGAATGTAGTAATGGTTGTATTTGTTTCAGGTTGTTAGAAATGGTAGCTTCTATACGGATTTGTAAGTCTTATAATGGTGCTAATGATGGTAATTAAAAGAGTTATAGAATTGTAATGAGAATATCAAAAGTAGTAATGGATGAATGCGATTTATGAATGGTTGAAAACTCCCGCATGTGATGTGATTAATTTGAGTAGACTAATTTGTCTAGGTTGAAACACAGTTACATTGCTAAGTAGACTTGGATGATACCTGGAAATTTAATGTTAAATATGTGTTTATAGCAATGTGATTATAAGTGTGTTAGTGACGTTGTAGACGAAGGTTTAGATATGAAATAATGCATTAAATGTATACATGAATGATTCAATAACATGATAAATTATGTTGCATGAAGTTAGCTATAGAATAAAATGATATGAATCCTAGTGGTGAAATCGTTGCGATACAGTTGAGTAGTAATGGTATAATGTGAATGAATATGATAACCAGTGACGACTTTCGAACTTGGTTTGGAATCGACACGTGATGTTGTTTTGCAGGAATCTTCAGTTAATCTTCTAACTTCGACCGTGTACCCAATCTTACTTGACCGATTATGAGTGCCTACTAGACCGAGTAGACCTCACTCGATCTAGTTAGGAAGCTATGACGTCGAAGATGTAGGAATTCCCTACGAAAACTCGAACAAATAGCGCCTACTCGATCGAATAGAGGGGACTCGATCGAGTACCCTACTTACTCGATCGAGTAAGCTACAGTACATGAATTTTTGCGGGTTCATAAACCCTTTTTCTTCCTCATTCTTCTTATTCTTTTTCACAACCTCGCAAACCCTAACCCCTAAATGTAACACCCCCTCATACCAAGGTGCCTTACCAGGACCACCCTACCATGAAAGTGTGTTACCATCTCGGTTGCCCGAAGTTAGTACTTATCAAAAGCGTCTGAACTAAGCACATTTATTAAAATACCATAAAGAGTTAAAGTTTACATCAAACCAAAATCCAAAACTGATTCAACAAAACAACTCCATTGTCTGACAAATAGTGAAATCAAATCTAAGACTCGGCCGGTGATTCTATGACTGGTAATGACAACGCTCCCATGACTGCCCCAAGCTTACCACTAGCAATATCTGTCAAGCCTGCTCACCATCCCCGAAAGGATCACCGCAGATTCCACAAACAACAGCGGGGTCAGTATTACTCAATCAATATAAGACAAACAAACGAGATAACCAGCTGATCACCCTCCAACCCCAGTCTCCCGATCTCACACAATAACCGACTACACACCAAAGTGTGTAGCCCTGCAGATTACCCATCGCAACAGGTAATCCTCGCCGCCAGTGGGTGATCGCGGCCGATCCCACCTAGTCCAGCTCATCAACGAGCGACTAACAATCCCTGTCCCTTAATGTGCACATCCCCTCTCGTGGCGGGTTCCACGGAGGCTGAACTAGGGTGTGAAGCCACTCCCGCAAGTGACTCCACCATAATCACAAACACACAGTACTACAACTGTCACAACATCTCCACACCAATACCGTCACAACAACGTCCCTACACCGGTGATCAGCAGATAACAACTAACACAACAATCACGTCTTAAACAATGAACAGTAAACTGAGTAGGGAAAACCCTACCTTAGAAATCAACAGTAGAACGGAAACCGAACAATCAGAAAGGCTCCTCTACGAAGTCTTCTCCTATACAATAACCACATAACACAATTACACATTACACAATCCCCCGTATTTCCCAATTCCATAAATATAATAACCCCAAAATAATACAAATGACATGGAAATGAAACTTACCAACAGTGGAAAAAGAGATTATACGCAAGGACCACGACGATTGCACACACAACGAGATTAAGGGATGATTAGGGAGTGATTAGGGAGTGATTAGGGTAATCGTAAAATGATGAGGGTTGAAAATGATGTTTAGAAACTGACGCGGAATATAAAAATAACCCTAAACATTACCTAATCAAACCGGTAAAATAACACTCGCCAGACCGGATACTCGGTCGAGTAAAGCTATACTCGGCCGAGTATCCTCTACTCGGTCGAGTATTCTCCATACTCGGCCGAGTATTCCTCGGCAGACCCAAAACAGACTCCACAATTAACACTACTCGGCCGAGTAGGCTCTACTCGGTCGAGTATACAGCTTACTAAAATCTGTAGTATTACAGTCTTTCCCACTTAAAAAGAAGTTCGTCCCGAAGTTCACACTCCAACCTAAAATGAGACACCACAAACACAAAAGGCACACTACAAAACAAAAAAAAGACTTCCCACAAAACATTTGTCAACCCAAAGAACTACACAAAACACCACTAACCCGACTCAAAATAAGGTAAAACACAACCGCGACCATCTGTTACCCCCCCCCCCCCCTAAAAAGACAACGGTTACGTCCCCGTAACCAAACATACCTGATCAAAAAGGTTGGGAAAACGTTCTCGCATGGCTTCCTCGGGTTCCCATGTGGCTTCCTCCACATTGTGATTAGACTAAAGAACCTTGAGTAAGACCGTCTCACCATTCCTTGTCTTACGAACCTTGCGATCAAGGATCTCTTTAGGAACCTCGGCGTAGGACAAGGATTCATCAAGCTCGATGTTCTCCATCTCAAGGATATGCGGCGGATCACTCACATACTTCCGAAGCTGAGAATCATGGAAAACATTGTGGACTCTATCCAAAGCTGATGGCAAAGCTAATCTGTAGGCTACTTCGCCTATACGGTCCAAAATCTCATAAGGACCTATAAACTTCTGACTTAGCTTACCTTTCTTCCCAAACCTCATCACACCTCGCATAGGTGACACTTTCAAAAGGACCTTGTCACCTACTGCGAACTCAATGTCCCTGCGGTGTAAATTGGCATAACTCTTCGACGATCTTGGGTCGCTCTCATCTTTTGCCGAATTAATCTGAACTTGCTCAACCATATCTTGTACCAGTTTGTGGCCCTAAAACCTTTGTTTTAACCGTCATCCCAACAAACTGGACTTCGGCATTTCCGACCATACAAAGCCTCAAAAGGTGCCTTCTCGATACTCGTATGATAACTGTTGTTGTATGAAAACTCGATCAGATCAAGCCTGTCTTCCCAGCTGCCCCCAAACTCCATGACACATGCCCTCAACATGTCCTATAAGGTCTTGATGGTTCGTTCTGTCTGACCATCGGTTGTCGGATGAAAAGTTGTACTCATCTTCAAGGTTGTACCCATCAACTCCTGCAGCCACTACTACAGATACAGGCTATAACAACGGCTGATCGGAGCCATTTGGTGTTCACAATTAAGCATATGTGGTTGTTGGTCAATGGTCGATACAAAACACAATTTATACTTCACAAACAACTCTACAATTAGTAAAGAGGCAAGTAAAGGTCGGATCCCAAGGGACGGGTATTGAAATGAAGATTCTATTGTAACTAGTGATGTCTAGGGGTGTCACAAATTGGGTTGATGTAGAAGGTTACTAAACTAAAATAGCAATGAAAATAAACTAACAAGATAAATAAAATGAGGGTGTAAACAATTGATTAAAAGCACTAGGGTGTCATGGGTTCATAGGGGAATCATGGGATATGATCATACAAACATGTTCTCAAATTATAAGCAAGCAATTATTGTTGTGATGGATTGAGTTGGGTTATATCTTACAATCCTAGGAAAGTTTGGGTCCCGGAGCCGAATCTCTTGGATTGTACAACACCTACAAGTCGACTTAATCTTCCCTACTTAACACATGCATGGTCTAACAAGACTCGAGTTGGGTTATGTCTTACAAGTCAAGTTGAAAGGATAGAAGATGATAGTAAATGCAAGGATTCATAGGCTTAGCATTTCATCAAATATAACATGTGCATGTATTAAGATCAAAACAAGCAAGCAAATAAGATATGAAAGCATATTAATTTAAGCATGAATCATTCCCCATGTTGGTTTCCCCTAATCACCCATTAAACCCTAGCTAAGAGACTACTCACTCATTATCATATTGATCATGCTAGAAAGGTTGTCAATCATACTAACATAATGAAACATGATGAATAAATGAAAGTAATTAGCAATAATTAAAAAGGGATTAAGAGATTATACCTACTAATGATTCCAATAATAAAGCAAGAATAATAGAAGTACTTGAATCCTAGATTGAGAGGTTGTCAATCTCCCAATAATAACCCAAATAATCTTCAATTACCCAAAATAAAGTAAGAACAAGAGAGAGATTAAAGAACTAAAACTTGGATTAAAACTTGATTAATATTTGATTACAATATTGAAGAGAGATTTGATTGATATTAACTACACTAATTATTGATAAGAAGAACATGCTCCTCTAATTAGACTAATGGGGTCTTTATAGTGAAAATTAGGGAGGATGCATTAGGGTTAACTAAGGGCTAAACTAGTAATTACACTTTTTAAGTTGAGCAAGGAGCCTCAGGGATTATCCGAGAGAAGGGCTTCTTCATTTCGTAGCTTGAAGAACGAAAGCGTCTTTGTCTTTGTAATCCGTGCGGGCCGGGAGTCGGGACGGCCGGATCTGGGATGGACGATCCGAGCGGATCAAGGAACAAGACGCTCGGACTGGGCATGGGCAATCCGAGCGGATTCCTGGTGAGGACGCTCGGATTGGCGAGGACGGACGGATTCTCTACAATCCGTTCGGATTGTAGTTCAAGCAGACTTTCCTTCTTCTTTTTCTTCCCTTTTCTTCATGAATTCCTTGGGGATTTCCTTGGGGACTCAAGGATCCTTTTCTCAACAATGCTCTTCTACTATGCTATGTACAAAGGCCTTCTAGTCTTGTCTCTCCTTGATGCTTGGTCATTGAATATGATCAATTTAGCCTTGTTTTGCCATGAAAATGCAAGATTCTTACTCCTTTCCTACCAAGGGATCAAAATCTCAAAGAATATGCAAAACAAAGAACTAAAGATAAGAAATGACCCAAATAGGCACTAAAAAGCATGGAAACAATGGTAATTCGGGGGCTAAATATGCGCCAATTATGGTCGCATCAAATATCCCCAAACCGAACCTTTGCTCGTCCCGAGTAAAGAGGTGACAAAGACTAGGACCAATACTAACCTAACCTAATAATAATAGCCGATATGAGACAATTAGCGGGTCTCACTCCGCCCCTTCAACTCACAACAAGACAACCATGAGGTAGGATGCCTTCTTGCAAGGCAAGGTGGGTCTTGCCAAAATGGCGACACATCCAAACATTAAAGCACACAAAACACATAATGGATGCATCTACAAAAAGAATAGCCACTTTCCTCATCTAAGTGGCGGAAATTATCTACAAGGGAAGCATTTCAAGGGTACACAATCCTTCATAGATGCAATTTGTTCAAACTACTAAGCCTAGAAGGATACCAATAAATCACCTCCAAAAGGTGTCAAGCTAGGGTACCTTTGTCCTCAATCGTTAAATGCTTTTGTCAAGAGTAGACTCCCTATGGTGTTAGAAACACTGGAGGATCGCGGAATTCCCCCTCTTGCCTAGACAAGAAGAAGGGTCGTCCCCTCTCTACCATGCACAAAAATGGATAAGATGGAAAAAGGGATCGATAGTTTTTGAGTTTCATTTTGGGAGTTTGCTTTTGTTTTTGTTTTTCCCCCCAATTTCTTGTGGCATTTGACATTTGAGAACACTTTCTTGCCATTTCTTTTTGACTTTTGGCATTTCAATACTTGACAACTTTTTGCATTTTCTTTTTGAACATTTTCAAAGTCACCCCATATGTAGGGAGGGTGCCTTGTATTTGAAGCTTTTAGGAGTTCTATTTTTGCTCCTCTTTTCATTTGATGCATTTTGCAAACTTTCTTTTACTTTTCATTTCATTGAACTCAAATTGATTTCTTTTTGTGCCCATTCCCTTTGATGACAAAAATGTATAGTAGAACATGGATGAATGATGGAAGTATGCATGGTTTCAAGGGTCACCTTGGAATAAACGGTAGCCAAGGAGTTATCACACCACAAGGTACTCTTGACTAGGCCTTAATCCATGGGTCAAAGGATACTAGCATGACACATCCTAGGGTGTTTTACAAGTATTCTAACAAGCAAAGTCTTAAGAAGAAAAAGCATCTACTAGGGCCTATATACACTTGTCAAGCTTCCCAAGTAGACGGTTTCGCAAAATTTTCTAACATGCAAACTACATGCCATGATGCAACTAACATATAAACATCCTAATGCATATGATTCTACCAACTAATATGCCATATAAACTAAGTGCAAGTCCTAAGTTCACATTGTTATACCGCATCAATCAAAATAAAGCCACATAGTCATTAACATAAAGAGGAAAAAGGAGATTGGAAAGATCATACCATGCGGTCTTCAATATCCTCATGTCTCGGATGTGGCGTAGTCAATCAAAGTGAACAAGGATGAAACAAACACAATATATACAAGACAATATATACAAAGGAAATGAACTTGTTTTTGGTTTTTCAATTTTTCAAATTTTTATGATTTTTGAAATTTTTCAATTTTTATGGTTTTTGAATAAAAGTTAAGTGTTAGAATTCCCATCCCCACACTAATATGGGCATTGTCCTCAATGACCAAAATGATGGAAATTATGCAAAGAATGATGCATGATTTCTATACTAAATGCAATTCTACACTAGGCTATACTACATGATGCATGGTTTTTGTTATGACGGAGAGGATAATTTAAATTACCTCCCGTTGCGTATGCATTAACTTCCCCAAACCAAGTAAGACACTATTGCTAATGTCAAAGCATGGCGGAGTTCATGCACATGCTATGCTATGCATGGAACTAGATTGTCATTTTGGATTTTACAAAAGTGGGAACAATGAAGAACACCTCAAAGGAACCGAGGTGTGAGTCCTTTGATGTTGCTAGGACTAAACCAACAATGAGTCAAAGTTAAATAAACAAGATGCAAAGTTCTTTTCATGAAAAATAAAGATAAAGAGGAGAGATGAGAAAACTTCACTTGAACTAAGGTGGGTGCCTCTTGCCCGCTCCACCTAGTGATGAAGTAATCTCCTAGAAATCGGCATCATCTCCTTCAATATCGGTATCCCAAATATCCCTAGAAGCATCACTTAAACTTGGATCCATGAATTCATCTTCTTCACTCTCAAGCTTCACCGTATCACCTCCACAAGAGTCGCCGCTCTCCTCCCTCTTGTGACCGTTTGCCCCTTCATTGGCCTTGTCCGAGTTAGGAAAGAGCAACTCCATTTGAGCCCATGAAGGAAAAGCTCCTTCTTCACTTATCCGTCCCTTTTGAACCATGTCGTGGTATTGAGGGTAAAGAGCATAATAGTTGTCCACCTTGGTTTCATATTGACGGTAGTGCAAGTCTTGCAAGATTCCCGTGACAAAGTCGTCACGGGGGAGGATGAAGGGATTCGGATGGTTGTAAGGTTGGTAGGGAAAGGGGTAGGGAGGCACCTTTATCTTTTCACCTTGAGTTTGTTGTTCTTGTTGTTGTGGTGGAGGAGCTTGTGGGGGTGGAGCTTGCCTTTCTTGACTTTGAATGAGGTAAGAGGGTATTGGGGACAAGCTTCCTCTCCTTGGGGAGACTCGAGGTAGGTCGGCCATCGGAAGGTAGATAGGATCACTTCCTTTTGTCAACCATTTGATCCTTTTATCAACCCCCTCAAGGGTTATCCAATGGTGTTGGACAACAAGGAGGTCTTCATTAATTCTCATTCCTCCCGAGAGTGGAGTGTACTCATTGTTCTCATTGAACCTAGGATTAAAGTGCTTTGCAAGTCTTGTTATGGGTCCACCATTCACTATATGCTTCTTCCCATCATCATCACCATTTCGGAATTTCGCCCACTTTTCTAGCAAGACTAGCGGTGCATTAAGATGATACCCGTCTCTCCCTTGAATGTTTAGATAGGATTCCATGAACATGAGGTCCATTTGATTCACAATTGCCGGGTCTCGGCGGGCGAAGAGGGTACCCGAAAGAAATCGGTATGTGAGCCTCAAGATTGGGTTTTGGATGTGAAAAGCAAGACACTCTTTGGTAAGAATGAAGTCCCGGCCCGTCATGGCCCTCCACAAGGGTGCGACACTATACTTCTTGGGTCTTGATGTTCGGGTAGGCGAGACATCAAGACCGAACACTCTCGCAAATTCCACAAGGGTCATTGTTCTAGAGACATTCTCCAACCTAAACTCTATGCTAATCACTTTGTTTGAAGTGGTAATCTTTAAGCAACTCAAGAATTCGAGCACAAGAGACCGATAGGTGGGTTCAAACATGCGAAAGAGTGTTGAAAGACCAAAAACCTCAAATAAAGCCTCCACTTGGTGAAAGATTCCAAGTTTTCTCAAAGTATCATGACAAAGGAATTTAGTGGGAAGAATATTCTTACTTAAGAGTCGATGGAAGACCAATCGCTGCACATCATCAAGGAATTCCACATTCGAGAAGTCGTCGAGCCTTGTGAGGTCTACAATTTCCACATGCTCTCTTCTAATGGTGTTGAGATGTGAGGTAGAGGAACTTCCCACCATCCTAGGTCTTCTTGCATTTCTAAAGGAGGATCTTCTAGGTGCCATCCTTGAGTTCTTTTGATTTGGGTTATTTTGTTTGAAGATTTGCTAAGGTTGTTCTTTGTTGATTGAGAATTGGAAACCCTAGAAAATTTGGGGGTTTTTGATTTTGAGGGTGAAGAGAATGATTTGGATATGTATGGGAGTTACAAGGGGGTGAGTTTTATAGGGTGAGTGGAAGGAGTAGTGATGTGTCATTATATGGGTGGTGGGGTGTAATTTAATTGAGAAAAGTCGGGTCGAGAAACGGGTAGGGAGACGAGCGGATTCGAAGCTGAGACGCTCGGATTCTCCTCTCACGGGACGGGCGGATTCTGGGCAAGACGCCCGGATTCTGCCGCAGAGTAAAATCCCAGAATTTTTCTCGCCTCAAGACGAGCGTCCCGAGCATAAGACGCTCGGATTCATCAGGGTCAGGACGGGCGTCTTATTGAGAAGACGGGCGGATTCTTCGACAGAGATTTTTCTTTGAAATGCTCAGGGGAAAAGACGGGCGTCTTTCCACTAATCCGGCCGGATTCTCTCAGACGGGCATCTTCTTCCTAGGACGCTCGGATTCTTCATCAGTCCAGAAACCTTCAATTTCTCAACACAGCTGGACGCGCGGTTTTTCCCTTGGACGTCCGTATTCTGCCTGGACGTCCGGATCTCCAGAGAGACGCACGGATTCTTGCTGCGGGTGTTAATTTCTTTTCCTTTCTTTCAATGCATCCCCACACTTAGGAATTTTCTCCTTCCTTCATTCAAAAACTCATTAGTAACCCTCCCTCACTTGCGCTCATGAAAAGAATTTATGCTTATTAAACAAATGCAATTAAATAATAAATACAAGTTAGAGGGTTAGTATATTTACAAACGGTGGTTTAGGGAGGACTCCACCAAACTCTCATTCTTGATGAGATGTCAACCTCTCCAACAAATGCTCCTTCATAGTATGGCTTCAATCTTTGACCATTTACCTTGAACTTGCTTCCATCTTCGGCCTTGAGTTCGAAATCTCCATACTTCCCAACTTCGGTTATCACATAGGGACCCATCCATCTAGAGTTCAATTTTCCCGGAAAGAGTCGGTAGCGGGAATTGAATAGAAGGACTTTGTCTCCCTTGTGCAAGGCCTTTTGCCGAATTCTCTTATCATAAAGCAATTTTGTTTTTTCTTTGTAAATCTTTGCATTCTCATAAGATTGTAGTCGGAATTCCTCCAACTCTTGGATTTGGATCATCCTCTTTTGACCGCTCAATTTGAGATCAAGATTGAGTGCTCGGATTGCCCAATAAGCTTTGTACTCCAATTCGATTGGCAAATGACATGCTTTTCCATATACAAGCTTGTAGGGGACACCTATGGGAGTCTTATAGGCCGTCCTATAAGCCCAAAGAGCATCATCAAGCTTTGTGCTCCAATCTTTCCGAGTCTTGTTCACAACTTTTTCAAGAATTTGTTTGATCTCTCTATTTGAAATTTCCACTTGACCGCTTGTTTGAGGATGATATCCCAAGCCGGTTCGATGTTGAACACCATATTTGGTCAAAAGGGATGCAAGCTTCTTTTCATGGAAATGTGTTCCTCCATCACTAATGATAGCTCTAGGAACTCCAAATCTTGGGAAAATTATCTTCTTGAAAAGCTTGGTGACCGTTTTTGCATCATCATTTGGGGTGGCAATTGCCTCCACCCACTTTGAAACATAATCTACGGCCACAAGGATGTACTTATTCCCATTAGATGTCACAAAGGGTCCTTGGTAGTCAATTCCCCAAACATCGAAAATCTCCACCTCTAGAATGCCCCTTTGCGGCATTTCGTTCCTCCAAGATATATTGCCCGTTCTTTGACAAGCATCGCAATGAATGATGAATTCTCTTGTATCTTGAAACATTGTGGGCCAATAGAAACCCGATTGGAGGATTTTCGCAATGGTTCTTCTTGCTCCATGGTGCCCACCGTAGGGTGATGAATGACATCCTTCCAAGATTCCTTGGATTTCCCATTGAGGGATGCATCTCCGGTAGAGCCCATCACTACACTCCTTGTAGAGGTTTGGATCATCCCAAAAGTACCTCTTCACTTCGAATAGGAATCTCTTCCTTTGGTTGTGGTTCAAGTTTGGAGGGAGCACTTTTCCAACAATATAGTTAGCATAATCGGCAAACCATGGGGTGATGTGCCTTTCAAGTTGAGTTTGAATAGCCATCAAGATATCGTCGGGGAATGAGTCATTGATCGGGGTTTCTCCATTTTCATCATGAAACCGGATCCTTGACAAGTGATCCGCCACTACGTTCTCGGCTCCCTTCTTGTCTCTTATTTCCAAGTCAAATTCTTGGAGTAGCAAAATCCATCTCAACAACCTTGGTTTTGCCTCCTTCTTTATCAAGAGATGTCGAAGAGCACGGTGATCCGAGAATACAATCACCTTGGATCCAAGTAAGTAGGACCGAAATTTATCCAAAGCATATACAATGGCAAGAAGCTCCTTTTCGGTCGTGTCATAATTCACTTGAGAAGGGTCGAGGGTTTTGCTTATGTAATAGATGGCATGAAGAGCTCTCCCTACCCGTTGGCCAAGTACCGCTCCAACGGCGTAGTTGCTAGCGTCACACATAATCTCAAAAGATAACTCCCAATTTGGGGGTTGGATGATTGGTGCCGAGATCAATGCTTCTTTGATTCTATTAAAAGCTTCAACGCACTCGTCAGTAAATTGGAATTGGGCATCCTTAAGCAAAAGTTGAGTGAGGGGTTTTGCTATTTTAGAAAAATCTTTTATGAAACGTCGCTAAAAACCCGCGTGACCGAGAAAACTTCTCACCCCTCTAACATTCACGGGAGGTGGGAGTTTCTCTATCACCTCAACTTTAGCTTTATCTACCTCGATGCCTTTTTCCGAAATCAAATGACCCAAAACAATTCCTTCATTAACCATGAAATGACACTTTTCCCAATTTAAAACAAGACTAACATCTTCACATTTTTGCAATACAAGAGAAAGATTATGCAAGCATGAGTCAAAGTCCTTTCCATAAACACTAAAATCATCCATAAAAACTTCCATTATGGTCTCTAGATAATCGGAGAAGACACTCATCATGCATCTTTGGAAAGTAGCGGGGGCATTACATAATCCAAAAGGCATCCGTCTATATGCAAAAGTGCCATAAGGGCACGTGAAGGTGGTCTTATGTTGGTCATCCGGGTGTATAGGGATTTGGAAGAATCCCGAATACCCGTCAAGGTAGCAAAAGAATTTGTTAGAGGCTAACCTCTCAAGCATTTGGTCAATGAATGGTAAGCGGAAGTGATCTTTCCTTGTTGCGGAGTTCAATTTACGGTAGTCAATGCACATACGCCAACCGGTGATCATTCTTGTGGGTATTAATTCATTCTTTTCATTTGTCACTACCGTAGTACCTCCTTTCTTAGGTACAACTTGGACGGGGCTAACCCACAAAGAATCCGATATGGGATATATGATTCCCGCATCAAGTAATTTCATGACTTCTCCTTTGACAACTTCTTGCATGTGGGGGTTCAATCTTCTATGGGGTTGAATGGTAGGTCTATGGTCGTCCTCTAGATGAATCCTATGCATGCAAAAGTTGGGACTTATCCCCTTAAGGTCATCTAGACTATAACCTATAGCCTTTTCATGTTGTTTCAACACATCAAGCAATTTACCCAATTGGTCATCATCAAGTCTATCATTAACAATCACGGGTTTGGTCTTTGATTCATCAAGGTAAGCATATTTCAAATTCGGGGGAAGGGGTTTCAAAGTAGGAGTTTGTACCTCACTTTCCTCCTTTGGAGTTTCATTGAGAATTTGCTCCATCTCCATTAGACATTCCATTCTCATGACATATTCTTCTTCACTTTCATTAACCTCATCATATTCAAATTCCATGATGGGTTCCTCTTGCTCTTGAGTTTGTAGAATATCTTCTAGGATAGATTGCTCATCCTCTATGGGTTGACATGCTTCTACTAGAATATTATGCACCAACTCGGATTGTGCATGGGTGAGTTCTTTGTTAGCTAGAGCGGCCTCAAAGAGATCCACCTCCAACTCCCAATACATGCTCTTAGCCTTACTTGCTTCTAAGGCCTCTAATGCTTGCATGGGATCCTTGAAGTAAGGGATACTCAAGTGGTCCTCTACAAAACAATCTATGAAATCCATTCTTGCAAAATATCAAACAACTAGAAAACAATTAGAACAAACCTTGAGGAGTTTTACTTCCCCAAGGTGAGAAAGACACAACTAAAAACAATAAAAGAAATCTTAAATCAATTAAACACCGTCCCCGGCAACGACGCCATTTTTGATCGGAGCCATTTGGTGTTCACAATTAAGCATATGTGGTCGTTGGTCAATGGTCGATACAAAACACAATTTATACTTCACAAACAACTCTACAATTAGTAAAGAGGCAAGTAAAGGTCGGATCCCAAGGGACGGGTATTGAAATGAAGATTCTATTGTAACTAGTGATGTCTAGGGGTGTCACAAATTGGGTTGATGTAGAAGGTTACTAAACTAAAATAGCAATGAAAATAAACTAACAAGATAAATAAAATGAGGGTGTAAACAATTGATTAAAAGCACTAGGGTGTCATGGGTTCATAGGGGAATCATGGGATATGATCATACAAACATGTTCTCAAATTATAAGCAAGCAATTATTGTTGTGATGGATTGAGTTGGGTTATATCTTACAATCCTAGGAAAGTTTGGGTCCCGGAGCCGAATCTCTTGGATTGTACAACACCTACAAGTCGACTTAATCTTCCCTACTTAACACATGCATGGTCTAACAAGACTCGAGTTGGGTTATGTCTTACAAGTCAAGTTGAAAGGATAGAAGATGATAGTAAATGCAAGGATTCATAGGCTTAGCATTTCATCAAATATAACATGTGCATGTATTAAGATCAAAACAAGCAAGCAAATAAGATATGAAAGCATATTAATTTAAGCATGAATCATTCCCCATGTTGGTTTCCCTAATCACCCATTAAACCCTAGCTAAGAGACTACTCACTCATTATCATATTGATCATGCTAGAAAGGTTGTCAATCATACTAACATAATGAAACATGATGAATAAATGAAAGTAATTAGCAATAATTAAAAAGGGATTAAGAGATTATACCTACTAATGATTCCAATAATAAAGCAAGAATAATAGAAGTACTTGAATCCTAGATTGAGAGGTTGTCAATCTCCCAATAATAACCCAAATAATCTTCAATTACCCAAAATAAAGTAAGAACAAGAGAGAGATTAAAGAACTAAAACTTGGATTAAAACTTGATTAATATTTGATTACAATATTGAAGAGAGATTTGATTGATATTAACTACACTAATTATTGATAAGAAGAACATGCTCCTCTAATTAGACTAATGGGGTCTTTATAGTGAAAATTAGGGAGGATGCATTAGGGTTAACTAAGGGCTAAACTAGTAATTACACTTTTTAAGTTGAGCAAGGAGCCTCCGGGATTATCCGAGAGAAGGCCTTCTTCATTTCGTAGCTTGAAGAACGAAATTGTGCTGTGCTGTAATCCGTGCGGCTGGGAGTCGGGACGGCCGGATCTGGGATGGACGATCCGAGCGGATCAAGGAACAAGACGCTCGGACTGGGCATGGGCAATCCGAGCGGATTCTGGTGAGGACGCTCGGATCGGGCGAGGACGGACGGATTCTCTACAATCCGCTCGGATTGTAGTTCAGCAGCTTTCCTTCTTCTTTTTCTTCCCTTTTCTTCATGAATTCCTTGGGGATTTCCTTGGGGACTCAAGGATCCTTTTCTCAACAATGCTCTTCTACTATGCTATGTACAAAGGCCTTCTAGTCTTGTCTCTCCTTGATGCTTGGTCATTGAATATGATCAATTTAGCCTTGTTTTGCCATGAAAATGCAAGATTCTTACTCCTTTCCTACCAAGGGATCAAAATCTCAAACAATATGCAAAACAAAGAACTAAAGATAAGAAATGACCCAAATAGGCACTAAAAAGCATGGAAACAATGGTAATTCGGGGGCTAAATATGCGCCAATTATGGTCGCATCAACGGCTAAAAACCGTTGTTATATAAAATAGCGGATGTTGTTAAAGCGTCCGTTGTAAAAGGTTTTAACAACGGTTGGTTTTCTTAAGCAACCCGTTGTTAAAACTATTAACAACGGTTTGAAGTATCAAAACCCGTTGTGGAAAGTGTGACTCAATTTTGGTGGGAAAGTTATAACAACGGTTAATTTACAAGGAACCGTCGTTATAACTAAAGACAACGGGTTGTATCTACATAACCGTTGTTGTTTGTTTTTACAAAATAAAAAAAAAAATTAAATTAAATATTACTAGATGCATGCATAATTACGGGTCCCGTTATAATTCCGATGCATGCATTATTACTACCATCCCTGTACTGTGCATATGAATGGACAATATATAGAATGAGAAGGGTTTACATTAGATTTGAAGCCGGGAGATATGATGATTATGGCACAACTTCCTAAACATGCATATATTATATTAATTAAAAAACAACTCAAAGGACACATTACTTAGTATAAATACATACATTATCTCAACCACCATTCCATTATCTCACTATCTTCAAACCCTAACTGCTAAAACAATCTCCAACCCCTAATTAATCTTTCAAACTAACAACTCCAAAGTTCATCAACAAAATGAACGATTACATCCTTAAAACTCTTACTATGACCGAGAACAACAACAGACTTCATCCGCCGGTTGCTCCACATCGAGGACAGTTTTAGGAGATATCTTGTGGATGCTCAAGCCGCACTCAAGGACGCCAAAAGAAATGGCTTGACAGAGCAAAGCAGATTGTTGCGGCTATATGACGATATATCAATCTGCTGAACGAAACCTCCAAATAGCTAAGGAGGAGATGAGGGATATCATAGAAGAGAATAAGACTCTCTATGAAAATATAAGAATTGCATTTTTAGAAATGTAATTCTTTTTTTAATTTATGTATATATATATATATATATATATATATATATATATATATATATATATATATATATATATATATATATATATATATATATATATATTAATGAATTATTAATTAAGTTTATCATGCATTCCTCTCTATCATCTTGCTTCTTCTTTGTTTTATTTTATTTAATTTGTTTTACGAGCTAATTAAGCAAATAATAACATAATAATGATCGATAAAAACCCATCATATATACATGCAAATGAAATAATTAAAAAAATAAAACAATGATGATGAAAGACGATGAAACCAACAGTGACGGCGAGATTTACCTGATAATTAGAGAAAGTAAGAGACGATGAAACCAACAGTGACGGCGAGATGATAAAGCGACGATGAGAAAGAGAGAAAGAGAGAAAGAGACGATGAGAAAGTGTGTTTGCTGTGTTTGTGTGTGTTTGTGTTTGTCTGTGTTTGTGTTTGTGTTAGGTTATGTATGTGTTTTGTGGCTGTAGCTGATCTGTGTTTGTGTGGTTTATAGTATTGAAAATATTGACAACGGTTGTTCAACAACAACCGTTGTTAAATAAGTTTTAACAACGGTTGTAAATCAACACCCGTTGTCAAATAAGTATTAACAACGGGTTTCAAAATAAACGTTGTGATTACTTTTCACTAACTTTGCGCCAATTTTGCGCCAAATTATTAACAACGGTTGTGCAAATTTAACCCGTTGTTAAAACGTATAACAACGGTTATATAACCATACCCGTTGTAATTAAGTTTAGTAAACATCGCGCCATACATTCTACAACGTCTATTGTGATTTTCGTGCATAAACGTTGTTAAAGGGGCGTTGTAGTTGCCTGGATTTGTAGTAGTGAGCTCTTGCCAAAACTTGGATATGAACCTCGCATCACGATCAGAAACGATATCCTTGGGTATACCATGTAACCGTACCACATGCCTCCTATAACGCAGTGCCAGCTGCATCTTAGACCAAGTATCTTTCATAGGAACAAAGTGAGCTGACTTGGTTAACCGATCAACAATCACCCAGATCATGTTATTACTTTGCTGTGACCTAGGCAACCCCACAATGAAGTCCATAGATATTGACTCCCACTTCCACTCAGGTACTTCCAAAGACTGTATCTTACCTTGTGGTCTCCTTTGTTCACCCTTGACCCCGACTCGACAGTCAAACATCCGGCCACAAACTCAGCTACATCTTTCTTCATGTTCGGCCACCAAAAAGTCTTCTTAAGATCTTTGTAAAGCTTGTCACCACCCGGGTGAACTGAATAAGGAGTGCAATGAGCCTCCGTCAAGATCACTCTCCTCAACTCTGCATCCTCAGGAACACACCATCTCCCATCAAAACGGACACTCCCATCTGTATGGATAGAAAACCTGGAAACCGTCCCACTCTCTACTCTTGACTTCCATTCCTGAATCTTAGGATCAAGCTCCTGTTTACTCTTGATGTTCTCATATAACTCTGGCTCGATCGTCAAATCCCCAATGGAATCTCCCTTCCTTAACATAAAGATCCCCATCCTAGACACCTCATCCCTCAGCTTCAGCAAGGACATGACCGTACATAGCGAATGAACGCTCTTCCTGCTCAAGGCATCTGCAACAACATTAGCCTTACCGTCGTGATAGGTGATCTCCATATCATAATCTCCGATCAGCTCCATCCACCATCTCTGTCGCATGTTAAGCTCCTTCTAAGTGTAGATATATTTTAGGCTCTTATGATCAGAAAACACCTTAAAAGTTGCTCCGTAAAGGTAGTGCCTCCAAATATTAAGAGCGAAAACAGCCGCACCCAGCTCCAGATCATGAGTATGGTAGTTCTCCTCATATGGCTTCAGCTGCCTCGAAGCATAAGCTATGACTTTCCCTGCCTGCATCAAAACACAACCAAGACCATTCTTTGAAGCATCGGTGTATACCTCAAAGTTCTCACATCCCTCTGGCAAAGCTAGGATAGGAGCTGTGGTCAAGCGTTCCTTTAAGGTCTGAAACGCCGTCTCACAACTCTCATCCCAAACAAATCTGGTCTCCTTCCTTATCAAAGAAGTCATAGGCCGTGCTATGGTAGAAAAATCTTTCACAAATCTCCTGTAGTAGCCAGCAAGGCCTAAGAAACTCCGAATCTCAGCAACATTCTTCGGTGATTCCCACTTTGTTACGACCTCAATCTTACTAGGATCCACATATACCCCCTTCTTAGATATCACATGACCCAGAAAAGCCACCTCCTCCAACCAGAACTCGCACTTAGATAGCTTGGCATAAAGTTGATTCTCTCTTAGAGTATGCAAGACTATCCTCAAGTGCTCCTCATGTTCTTCCTTAGTCTTAGAATAGACTAAGATGTCGTCGATGAAAAAAACCACAAACCTGTCTAAGAACGGTGTAAAGATCCGGTTCATCAAATCCATGAAAGCTGCTGGTGCATTGGTCAACCCAAAAGGCATCACCACGTACTCATAATGACCATATCGAGATCGGAACGCTGTCTTAGGAATATCCTCATCTGCTATCCTCAGCTGGTGATAGCCCGACCTCAGATCAATCTTGGAAAACACACCTGCTCCACTTAGCTGATCAAACAGGTCATCAATCCTAGGCAAAGGATACTTGTTCTTCACTGTGACACGATTGAGCTCTCTGTAATCAATGTACAGTCTCATACTCCCATCTTTCTTCTTTACAAAAATAACTGGGGCTCCCCACGGTGACACACTAGGCCTGATATAACCCTTGATTAGCAACTCATGTATCTGCTTTTTCAACTCTGCTAACTCTTTAGGTTCCATACGGTAAGGTGCTTTGGATATCGAACCTGTTCCCGGTTTAAGCTCCACGCTGAAATCAACATCCCTCTTGGGAGGCAAACTCGGTATCTCCTCAGGAAAGACATCATCAAACTCTCCCACCACAGGTATCTCAGCAGCTGTCTGCGGCTCTACTCGGCGATCTCTCACATGACAGAGAATCAAGGGGCACTTCTTCCTCAAACATGACTTTAAAGTCATCACAGCTATGAACTTACACTTAGGTTTTACCACAAACCCCGATAGGACACTCTAAAACCCTTAGGACCTTTTAAGGACACTCTCTTTTGCCGACAATCTATCTTGGCATCATACTTACCCAGCCAATCCATCCCGACAATCACCTCAAACCCATCCATAGGAAACTCTAGCAAGTCTACCGGTAAATCTACCCCTCCAACCACCATAGACACTCCCTTATACAACTTGAGACACGACACCGACTCCCCCGAAGGTATGAACACATCATCTTTTACATCCTCGAACTTCCCCAAACCCATGGACAAGGCATGACTCTTAGACACAAAGGAATGGGTAGCCCCCGATTCAAACAAAACAAAGGATGGTACATTATGAACAAGAAAGGTACCGGTAACTACATGAGCGTCATCCTGTGCTTCCTATTTGTCCATCATGAAAAGCTTCCCACTGTTTTTCTGTCCTCCACCCAGAACCGAAGCATTGGAGGTACTTGGCTTGGCTGCTGAATCTTGGGTGGTGCTATTGTTCTGACGCTGATATGATCCACCACCACTGCGGTTATAACTACCCTGGTTGCCCTGTCCACCTCTGTTGCCCCATGAACCTCCCGGTCGGTTACTAGCAAAACTCTGAGTTGGTCCCTGAGAGAAATTCCCCTGCTGAGCTCCTGAACTAGTGCCGGGCCTGTAACTCGTGCATTCTCGTCTCCTGTGGCCTACACCACCACATTTGAAGTATGTAAGGTTAGAGTTGTCACTCACACTCCGATCTCCATTCTTTCCCCAGCCACGAGATCCCCCCGAGAAACCAGCTCCACCAGAAAAAGCCTTTGCATGGTTGAAGTTCCCTTTCTTGTTGCCCGACTGGCTGTTTCTTCCACTGTCAGCCTTCCTCTTTTCAGCAGCAGTCCTCTCATCGAAAACTCTTGAGAGATCTACCATTCTCTCAGCTTGACCCGCTCTTAGGTACACTTCCTTAAGGTCAGTAGCAACCCTAGCTGGCATACGACTCACGATCTTGGCAGATAAACCCCTCTCAAAACGGAGAGCCAAACCCCTCTGTCCTAGCTGCATGTCCTCAACATAACGAGATAGCTCTGGGAATGATGATAGTAGTCAGTGACTGTCATCTCCTCAGACATGGTGAAGGAATCAAATTCAGATCTCATCTTGTGTCGAATATGCTCCAGCACAAACTGCTCTCTCATAGCGCTCTTCAACCGAGACCAAGGAATAGCTCCTAGACCCTCAGCCTGGTAATAAGCCCTAGCATCTTCCTTGACATTTTGCCACCAAACAGCAGCTTCACCTCTCAGGTAGTATACTACCTGCTCAACGATCATGTCTTCGGGGCACTTAACCATTTCCATGAGAGCTTCAATCTCACGGTGCCACTTCTCGGCGACTTTGGTTCTCCCACCCCTTCATATGTGGGAGGGTTGAAGCGAGCAATGATGATCTTTGAGTGAGTAGCATCCATCGGCTTCTCATTCCCCTTTCCCACATTTCTGAGAGCTTCAAGGAGAGCCTCTTATTGCTCAATCATGCGAGCAACCTCATCAAGAGTCATCTCAGAAGCTTGGATCTGTGCGGGGGTCCTTTTGAGTGGCATTTTGAGCTGATAAGAAACAAGGAAATGTAAGCACAAAAGCCTACGGCTCAAAATGTAACAATCTTCCGCCAAAGGAACACTCGGTCGAGTATACGACAATACTCGGTCGAGTAACGACTACTCAGTCGAGTATCCCAGATACTCGGTCGAGTAATCGTCTCCAGTAGCTAACGTCAAAAACCCAGAAAGCATACTCGGTCGAGTACAAACAATACTCGGCCGAGTAGTCACTGCTCGGTCGAGTACACCTACTTACTCGGTCGAGTAAACACGTACAGTAGCCAAGACTACTCACTCCCAATCAACACTCGGTCGAGTGCTTGGTTACTCGGTCGAGTACCTGCCCTGCTCGGCCGAGCCATACTAAAGACGGGTTACCCGGTATAAAGTCCCCTATCATGCTTTCTATTCCCTCATCAAACATATAACAGCAGGAACTTAAACGCCACGTTATAAACACACAACCATACCACTCATTCACAGGCTAATCCAATACACCAAAAGTTCACATACCCGTCCCTTCTACTACTTTTCCAATCATCAAACTGACGAATTCCACATATAAATTTCCAACCATCACTTATTATCAACAAGAATCTTCACATACAGGCACATACAAGACATAACTCTCATCACACTTCCCCATGTGACCGACTCGAGTTAATGAGGGCCAGATTACGACTCCGGGACATCTCCCGAGTCTTTGCGGTAGCTCCAAACAACTCTCCCCGGGTTCATTTTATTTAGACTCCCTAAGTTCATTAGATTCATTTGTTTAGGTGACGGAATCTTCGGCTCTGATACCACTTTGTAACACCCCCTCATACCAAGGTGCCTTACCAGGACCACCCTACCATGAAAGTGTGTTACCATCTCGGTTACCCGAGGTTAGTACATATCAAAAGCGTCGAAACTGAACAAATTTATTAAAATACCATAAAAAGTTAAAGTTTACATCAAACCAAAATCCAAAACTGATTCAACAAAACAACTCCAATGTCTGACAAATAGTGAAATCAAAACTAAGACTCAGACGGTGATGCTATGACTGGTGATGACAACGCTCTCATGACTGCCCCAAGCTCACCACTAGCAATACCTGTCAAGCCTGCTCACCATCTCCGAATGGATCACCGCAGATTCCACAAACAACAACGCGGTTAGTATTACTCAATCAATATAAGACAAACAAACGAGATAACCAGCTGATCACCCTCCAACCCCAGTCTCCCGATCTCACACATTAACCGACTACACATCGAAGTGTGTAGCCCTGCCAGATTACCCATTGCAACAGGTAATCCTCGCCGCCAGTGGGTGACCGCGGCCGATCCCACCTAGTCCAGCTCATCAACGAGCGACTAACAATCCCTGTCCCTTAATGTGCACATCCCCTCCCGTGGCGGGTTCCACGGAGGGCGAACTAGGGTGTGGAGCCACTCCCGCAAGTGACTCCACCACAATCATAAACACCCAGTACTACAACTATCACAACATCTCCACACCAATACCGTCACAACAACGTCCCTACACTGGTGATCAGCAGATAACAACTAACACAACAATCATGTCTTAAACAATGAACAGTAAACTGAGTAGGGAAAACCCTACCTTAGCAATCAACAGTAGAATGAAACCGAACAATCAGAAAGGCTCCTCTATGAAGTCTTCTCCTATACAATAACCACATAACACAATTACACATTGCACAATCTCCCGTATTTCCCAATTCCATAAATATAATGACCCCAAAAGAATACAAATGACATGGAAATGAAACTTACCAACAGTGGAAAAAGAGATTATACGCAAGGACCACGACGATTGCACACACAACGAGATTAACGGATGATTAGGGAGTGATTAGGATAATCGTAAAATGATGAGGGTTGAAAATGATGTTTAGAAACTGACACGGAATATAAAAATAACCCTAAACATTCCCTAATCAAACCGGTAAAATAACACTCGCCAGACCGGATACTCGGTCGAGTAAAGCTATACTCGGCCGAGTATCCTCTACTCGGTCGAGTATTCTCCATACTCGGCCGTGTATTTCTCGGCAGAACAAAAATAGACTCCACAATTAACACTACTCGGCCGAGTAGGCTCTACTCGGTCGAGTATACAGCTTACTAAAATCTGTAGTATTACACTAAATCTCTTTCAAACTCTTGAATTCTTGTGATTGTGGTGATTTATTTGGTGATATCCCTTGCTTATAATTGTTCTTTTATTTTCTATTTGATTAAGGTATGAATTTCCTTCTTATTTAATGTTTTTCATCAACTAGAAACAATTAGGATGATAGAAAAATCTGAAAATTCGATTTATATGTGAGAAAATTTACTTGTAATTGATGTAATATGATCTAGATGTTTCCCTTTTATGATTATTGTTGTTTATAATACAAAACTCAAATAGAAATTGCATATATTGGTGACCGAAATTTCTATGATTTGGTAAATTGAATTGATTTTGGTTGTCTCTTACATGTTGAAGGATGAAATTTGAGTAGTGTATGTTGTACATATCATGTGGGAAGTTGATTTTCATGATTTTCACCTCAAGATTTGTCTTAAAACTTCGTCTTAAAAGTGCCTCAAACTGAAAATCATCTCATATGATTGGAAATGTGTGTTGTACATGATGTATTTTGAATATATGAGTCCTAAAAATTGTAGTAGTTGAATTAATTCATGTTAATTACGATAAAATTTTCACAGCTGTAAAAACCGTCTGAACTTTGAGAATTTGAATTTTTACTTGGAAATTGGGAATTGTTGGTGATAGTGTGTACTTAGATGATCCTTTTATGAGCAAATATGTGTCCTTTATACGTTTTGGTGCATATATGTAGGGTATTTAAATTATATGTTGAAACAGATGCCGAGACTAAACATAGGGACCAGACAAAGTAAGAGGGGTAGGGCTTCTGAGCCCTTGGTTGGAGAGGGGAGTGAGCCGGTTGTTCCAGCTGTACCCGAGTACCCATCAGTCTTGTTCGTAGACTACAACCAAAGGAAGAGGTTTGTAGCTTTACAGTCCCGCAAGATGAGACCGACCCGTTGTGTTGACACGACCATCTTGGAGGATCTGGGTATTGAGACGGATGTCCGTCACATTTTCGAGACCTTGGGGTTCACTGGGCTATACCGTTTACGGAAACATTCCTATGCTTTTCTGACCCTTGAGTTCATGAGCTCGTTTAAATACGCGCCGACTGAGCAGACTGTGCAGTTTCGTCTTATGAACACCAGTTTTATGTTAACCATGGCCATGTTTGCTTCACACCTTGGTTTGGCTAAGCCTCCCAAGGATGCCCTTCGTGACATACCGTCTGAGTGCGGGTTTGCCGCCTTATGCCCTGTATTACCGGGAAATCAGCTCCCACCGCTAGTAACATGTTGATCAACGATGTGCAACATGTTACCTTGAGGATCTTTCTTTGTGCTGTGTCGTGTCTCTTTTACGAGAGGTCTGATATGAGTACGTTAAACTCCCACGAGTTGTTGCTTCTGATGGCTTACCTTAACCCTGAGCGGACCGAGAGAGTGATCTTTAATGCTACCGCTATGGTTTGTGTCAGTCTTGCTTTGATGGCCTCCTCTAGTACTAGGTTCCTGAGTTGTGGTGCTATTGCCATCCGGTTAGCTGAAAAGCTAACTTCTTTTGAGGCTTCCTCCGAGTACGTTCCTTTAGCCACCCCGGTGCCTAACATGGATAGAGATTATTTCCTCGACCTGAAATGGTTGAGAACCTTGGCGGATGGTAGCCTAGCATGGAGGGTATGGGGGATGAGCTGGATGAAGATACCAGCTCCTGAGCACCTCCCACCGATTGAGCCTTTAGCTGCGACTGTGGTAGCAGCTGATTCTGATGAGGAGGAGGAGGAGGATGCACCTCCAGCGAGACAGACATATTTCATCGACCTGATGATCCTTCAGGTTATGCTCGAGCCAAGGAAGGGGGAGAATGTGAGCATTGCGGAGGATAGAACATGATAGGGAGAGGACCACACCGAGTGAGGGAGAGGATGGCTGAGACCCAGTCACAGCTGGAAGCACCACCACAGCATCCGTTTCCTTGTTACCCTTACCTTGATACCCCGGCGACACGTGACAGATACCTGGCAGAGAGAGTGTCTTCTACCTTGACGCTCCGGAACATGCACGAGTTGGCATATACCCAGGGTATTGGGACCGAGGGACCACATCCAGTGTGGTGGAGGGGAGTGGGAGACTACAACGGGGTTTTCCACTCCTACGGAGTGGACAAGTCCACATGGGGAGCACCACAGTCTTATCCTTACGGCGGTTTGACCCCATGGTACGTGAGTTTAGAGGTTGGAGCAGGGGATGATGCGTGTCTTGGGACTTCAGGGGCAGGTATCTCAAGTTGTGACGGAGCGGAAGATGAGGTCATGGATGAGCAGCAGTAGCAGGAGTGATGCTCCTTTCTTCCCCTTTGTTTATGGTTGTTGGTTATGTTGGATATTAGTTTATTTCATTTCGTACTTATTTTGTTCGGTTTGTATTGGTGGCCATAAGGCCGTATTTGCTTTCCTAGACTTGTTTGCAAGATTTATGGTCGGGTTATCATACGACTCGCGGTTATGCGATCGTATTTATATATTTCGTGTTGTGTTAGGTACGTTTTCGAGGTAATTTGACATGTGGCCACTCGACAGAGTGCCCCTCACTCGATCGAGTAGCTGCAGGCTTGACAATTAAAAAGGTATTCTGATCTCGGGCTACTCGATCAAGTAGCTAAGACACTCGATTGAGTAGGTCCAGCTCGATCGAGTACCCAGTACACTCGATCGAGTAGCACTGTTACAGGCCCTTTTCGAAAATAAAATTGTTTGAATGTTTCTATTTCTACATATTTCGATACTTATAATAGTTATTGAAGGTTAGTAGCATATTTGGGTTGACTTATTAGTTATGTTTGGGTCCATGCTTGACTTATAAATGACATTTTGTGGGAATAGAGGTTATACAAAGGTTTCTTTTATTGCATTTATTTTACTTCCTCACCTCTACAAGAGAGCCTAACTTATTTATTATCGAAAAGACTGGTTACTTATTTCAACGAATTTCTATAACTACACTATATACAATTGATATATGCATGCCTTTTATGGTTCTTGGTAAGTATTCTCGTAAGGTAGTGTATATATATATATATATATATATATATATATATATATATATATATATATATATATATATATATATATATATATATATATATATATATATATATATATATATATATATATATATATAAGACTATGTTAGTCGTGATCAGTGAGTAATGTCGACAAGGTGCTTTATGTGTTAGGAAAATTGTTTGATGGTGAACTTCGTGGGCGAAGTTCCTTTTTATAGGGGAAGAGTAATGTCGCAAAATTAAAAAGGCCGATATTATAATAATTTTGTTGTTTGTTTGTAATGTTTTCTATTGTCTCTGTTATATTTCTAGCATGAAGTTATAATTGTTTTAATCGTTTTGATGAGTAATTTGTATGTTTAAGTAAAAGTTGACTACTTTACAATGAAAAGATAGTTATAAAGAGATAAGTATGTCGGGAACGGTAACGAAGTGTTTGAATCACGCAGTGTAATAGGATCGTTGTGTGACATGTTTGGGTGTTGTTAGTTTTGTACTAGTGAAAGTATAGTCTCGTAGTTGCGTAGCTAAAAGTTTGGAGTAGTGGTATAGTCGTTGGTCGTGTCGGTACATGTTGGGAGTTTGGTAATTGAAGTTGTGGGTCATAGAAGTTGGGGTATATGGTGTGTCGGACAGTGATGATGATGACATAGTAAGGGTAATGCTTCTAGAGAGTAGTGACCTGTGTTGGGAGAACAGTGATGCCGACCTTGGTTTCTTGTTTTATGGGCGGGGGAGGATGAGTTGAGCTTTGGGGACGAAGTTCTTTTTTAAGGGAGGAAGATTGTAATAGCCGTCCTTTTAGGGACCCGTTGACCGACCTTGGGGGCAGGAAATAGCCCTTAGTGTTACGTGCCAGAGTTACCTTGTGCCTTGATTGCCTTGGGTTTAGGTGGTACTCGATAGAGTAGAGGCTACTCGATCGAGTAGCTTGGGTACTCGATCAAGTATGGGCCACTTGATCGAGTAGGTCGGCTACTCGATCGAGTAGCATCTTTTCAGCAAGGGTTTATAATCGTGTTTCGAGAAATCGTAAATCATTTCCGCCACCTTCCTTTAGACCTAGATGTCGCCTCCCTCATTTCCCTTCACCTTAATTCCTTCCATGGGAGCCTTTGAGGATTCTAGTGCCTTGTGGATGGGTTGCTTGAGTCGGGTAGCGGTCTTAACGCCGATGTAGGATGCGTAGGTATGTCATCATCATCATCTTTATCTTTAATGTTCCTTGTAGGGTTGTGTTAGTAGTAATGAGCTTGTATACTGTTTGTATAGGGATTGCTTGCTTGGTTGATGTCGTATGGTTGATAGAGGAATCGCTGCTTTTGGTTAAAGGTAGGTTCGCCTACTCAGTCTCTGTTGGTTGTCTAGTGTGTCGTTGTTGTATTGTTGTTGTGACCGTGTGGCTGTTTGTGTCTAGTAATTGGCTAGTGTATACTGTTTTGTTGATTGTTGTTGTGGTACAGCTGTCTGTGATTGTTTATCTCTGGTTCTCGAGGTGCGTTCTCGGCTGAGTGGAGTGACTTGCGGGAGTGGCTTCACGCCCTAGTTTTGCCCTCCGTGGAACCCGCCACAGGAGGGGATGTGCACATTAATGGGACAGGGTTAACGCACGGTATGATGAGCGGGGCTTAGGTGGGAACGGATGCGGTCCCCCACTGGCAGGGCTGGTCTAGTGGACAGTCGGTGACGGAGATTGGTTGGAGTGGTTGTGACTGTGTGTGTTTGATTGTGTTTGTAATATGTTGATGGTTGATTGTTGTGTCTTGCCTCAGTTACTGACCTTGTGTGGCTGTCTTGTTTGTTTTATGTGTCTGTCGTGATCCCTTATGGTGAGCAGTCCGTCTTAGCAGGTGTTGTCTTGGATGGTTGCTGGAGTCCTGGCTGGGATGAGTCCTCACGAGTTATGACAGAAGTAGTATATAGTTGATGAGTTGTATCTTTATCTATTAGTTTGGCTGTAACACTTGTAAAATAACTGTAATTGTTCTTTTATCGACTTTTGATGATTAATTACCTCGGGTAAACGAGATGGTAATACCTTCATATTCTAGGGAAGGTCTTGTTAAGGCTCATTGGTATATGGGGGTGTTACACCAGCAGTCTGATTCACAGGTCCACCATCACCTCCTTCTCTCATAACCACATCATGTGTCAATCCTTGTGCATTACCTTGAGCCATTTGTTGAACATTCCTCCCTAATAATGGACACCCCCCTCCTCACCCAAATGAACCGATCCATTGCCTACCTGAAACACCACTGGACCAGCAAACGGTTGAGCAGTGACCGCAAAACTCATTCCTGGCAGAACTTTACCACCAGGTGTTGTCCCCAATTCAAAATCCACAGCCCTCTCTCTTGTATGTCGCCCAGGATTTTCATAAGCCAGACGTCTATCCCCTAAATGTAACCTTGATGAGATATACCTAGTAGTAGACGGTGTTGCACTTAAATCCATATTGAACATTGTATAATTACTATTCGCCTGGAAAACCATGAATCCTCTCTCAACTGATCTGTCCAACATACCATTCACAGATGACACCACTGACATCATATTTTCCCGACACTGTGAACCCTTATGCCCAATCTTACCACATCTAATGCAGTATTTAAAGACCTCTTCATATTTAAATTGCACCCACAGGAGATGACCATCATCCATAGCCAGGAAAAACCCCGGCATCAATGGGTCATTGAGCTTGAGACAAACCCTTAACCGCAGATAATCATTCCTAGGAAGTATTTGAAAAGGTTCAACATTATAAAGATGACTCAAAAGTTTACCTGCTACATGCGCCATATGCATATTCAAGCATTCAAAAGGCAGCCCACAAACCCTAACCCAAAGCTCAGCGTACGGAAACCGAACAGTTCTAGGTATGGTATCAGGATACCATTTAGCAAGCACCATTAAAGCCCCATCAAAAGTAACAGTACTCCTAGTCAGGAGTCCCTCAAGATCAGACACACTCTCACAATGTAGCACATAGATCTCGCCCATCCTAAACACTGTTATCCTACCATCAGTGCTCCATTTCTTCCGTATCATATCATTTATCAAATCATCCTCAAATAATCTGTAATCAACCAGGAACCCTAAATATAAATTCCCCCATAACTCCCTTTATCGCCCCAACTCAGCAGGATCCACATTAATCACCCCTCCTGACCTTGGAAACCGCCATTGGTCTGCATGCAAAGGATTATTAGGGTTAAAATCAGCATTCTGATAAGGTTGATGAGAATTTTGATGGTGATAAAAGTTCTGATGAACATCAGCTTCATTTCGCCCATCATTGCCAAAACGCCCAAACTGTGCTTCAAACTCCATTGGTACAGCTGATGATTTTTTTGTTGTGGTTTGATTATAATAATGATTATTGTTTTGATGTTTATTGAACTGGAAAAAAGAAGATGATGTTTTGAATTTTGATGGTGAAAACTTTCCCATCTTAACAGCTTAAATAGATTGAAGAAAACCCTAATGCATGCAGACGGAAGGATTAACGTTTCCTCTCCCCCAATCCCACCAAAAGCTGCAGCATTTGATTGGAGTAGCTTGTAAAAGTAACTCAAGGCACCCCAAACGAAAATTAAATGAGATACTCAGCAATGATTGTAATATTAAAGAAAGTTTTTTGAATTAAAAATCCAGTTGATTAAGACTAATCAGAAGCTGGATAACCAATTGGGAACGATTAAAAAGGTAGGGTTTGATTATTTTATTAATGGACCAATAATAAAAGATTGAAGTAATGATTAGGGAAAGTTTTTGGAACGATTTTTGTGATAAGATGTCAGAAAAATGTAGGGTTTCTCAGTTACCCAATCGAAGATCATGGAAGCTGCAGAGTTTGTTGTTTTTTAATTTTTTAATTTGTTGGTAACATTGGGCTCTCAGAAAACGAGAGAAAAGGCTCTCTCTAGGTTAGAGAGAGAAGTTTTTTGACGTGTATTATTATTCCACGTCTGGTAGTTGGATGTTTTATTTTCCAGCTACTTGAATCGCCATATTTACATTATACGTACATATTTATAACTAATAGGGAGTATAAAACAGTAGGATGCGAACAAAACCACTCATATATTTTCACATGTGAGTGTTTCACATTGATAGAAGAGGAGATGAGTTACCACTTTATAAGGCAAGGGGCTACTCCCTCTATTACTAATTAGTTTTAGAATGAACCTCCTTGACCTAATGAAGCGGACTCTCTCTACTCCATTGGGGTGCGGTCCAAGCTCGTTACATGATTTAACATAGAAGAACATATTTTTATTTTATTTATTTTTATTTTTCTTTGTCAATGACCATCATCCATAGTTCAGTACAAATGGATTATAGTACTTCGTACCTTATTTAATTGTGCTTCCCATGAATTTATGGTACGACTTTTGAAAGGGACTAAAAATAAGGGGATCACCCATGCATAGACAGACCTGGGTCGGGCGGACGGGATATATTAAAGATAGTCATAATAACTAGTTTATAGGTTACGATTTTTTTAGATTGTAAATATATAGAGAAGTTAATATTTAGCAATTAAATTTTATATTTAATATCATTGTATACAATTACAAATAATTATTTTTAAGAGGTAAAAATCATACTATATATTAATCTTTTAAATAACTGCTAACATGGCAACCTAAAAAATGAGTATAGATGATGTGGCAATTTTTTACAATACTTGAGCATTTTAACATTTATAACTAGGTTTGTGACCCGTGAAATTCACGGGTTTATCTGGTAGTTTTGATATTTTTATCGCATTGTTAATATTTGTTCGAGCAATTAGTTTTTTATTTATTTAAAATTATACAGTCTTGAAATACATAGAAATTTGTTAGTTAATACCTTATTTCTTTGACAACTTTAGTTTATTTTTTTAAATCAAATCCCCTGCAAGTGACAATGTGGTAGCTACTAATTTTGAGAAACTTGACTACGGATCAATGACAAAGACGACTCATTATATATACGTGTGTTTTACTCCGCAATATAATAAAGTGGGTTTTTTAAATATTAAAAGTTGAAACCATCCGTATATAATAAATTCCTTATGAAAAATCTTCAATGACGTCTTATAAGGTTGTAAACTCAATACCTCAGTATAGTCATCTCCAAGTTATTTTCAGACCTCTCCATGAACCCTCCCATAGAAATATCTTTGAAGTCTTATCACCACGTGCATGCTTCAAATATTATTTACATCCGAAAAATATTTATTATATCGGTGGAAAAATATTAGATACGATTCAACGGTATGGTCGTTATCTACTCCATGTATTACGAATTAAATTTTCATTTCAATTGCTCAATAATCTAAAAAACTATATTCCCTAAATTCGAATTCCAAAAGGTTCATAAAATTTTTTAAGTTCCTTATTACTATTTCAAGAATTTGATCCATCTCTTATTATACTTTTGTCCACGATCCTATATAAAAATAAAAATAGTATTAAAGACTATAAAATAATCTATTCCGGTTTTGAAAAAAAAACACATAAATTTAAAAATATACGGATTAGAATTTAAAAACCATACTATTTAATATTTATCTGAAGGTTCACTTTCGCTTCTTTTTAGTACATGCCTTGATAACAGTTCATATGAAATTAAAAAGAAAAATATATGTTAGAGATGATTATACTCATGAATACAAAAATACAAATTCAAATAGGTTGATCGGGAAAGTATAATAGTAAAATTACACAACAATATACCCTTAATAAGAAATTTAAAGAAATATTATAAGATCTCCATTTTGAGATCAACGATCATCTTATAATGGTTAAAAAAGCATAAAACACTTAAAAAAGTAAAATAAATTTTATAGAAAAACAATCAAAAGGTGGAAGTTGGGGAAAACTTAAATTGGAAGAGGAAATGACATAATTAAAATGATTAGTTATTGTCATGATGGTTCAAAAAGTAAATTGTGAAATTTTAAAGATTTTTCATTTAATTATTTGTACTTATTTATTTACCATTAATTATGAGAGTAGTTTTTTTTAAGAAATTATGTGAGTAAGTTTTATGTAATATTCCTGTTTTGACAAAAAAAAAACACATAAACTTAAAAACATACGATACGAAGTAGAATTTAGAAATCATACTATTTAATATTTATCCTAAGGTTCACTTTCACTTCCTTTTATTACATGTCTTGATAATAGTTCATATGAAATGAAAAATACTCGTGAATACAAAAATACAAATTCAAATAGGTTGATCAGGAAAGTATAATAGTAAAATTACACCACAATATACGTTTAATAACAAATTAAAAGAAATATTATAAGACTTCTATTTTGAGATCAACAATCATCCATTACTTATCAGTTTCTACCTCACGTTTTTTTACCTTTAATTTTACCTCAATTTCGTGCCTTTTGTATTTCTTCCCTCTTCAGATTACCACCGTGATGGGTTGCCTTATCTGCATTCACATATATTTCATTGTACTTTACAGTTACATAAAAAATACGTTGACGAAAAGATAAAACATCAACCTGGCAAAAACTTGACAAACGACTCAAAACATTGTCACATGTAAGTCACTTAAATTAAACCAACTGGAAAACATGAATTCAAATATAAAGCAAACGATTCATAAAACCAACAACATAACAAATTAAAATATACTTTATTGGACACAGCAGCAGCAGCAGCAGCAGCAACAACAACAACAACAACAACAACAACAACAACAACAACAACAACAACAACAACAACAACAACAACAACAATAACAACAACAATAACAATACTCGACAATAATACTCGACAATAATACTCAATATAATCAAATAAATAAATTAAACCATAAAATACAATCCACAACTTATAAACTCACGACAAATGGTTTATATTTTATATGAAGTAAGTGAATAGAAAATATTATAGGTATTGTAGGTTTTATAGTCATTACACAACCATAAATTCCCATAATTTAATTTAATTTTTAATTTATTTTGTGGTATTATTATATTAGATAATTGATTTTCGAGGACCTCAAGAGATGAATTTAATAGGACAAATTATGGATGTTGAGTAATATAAAGAGTTTTAATATAATTAATAAAATTATTAACATATTATAATACAAAAATTTAATTAAATAGGAAAAACTTTTAATTAATTTGATGTGTGTTAAGTATTATGAAGAGTTTTAATCAATTTATTACCATGTTTAATTAAAAACAAAAATTAAATCGGAAAATATTAATAATGGTGGGTGTTCAGTAATATGAAGAGGTTTAATTAATTTTTTTTTCTTTTTTGGTAGAAAGTAAGAATTTCATTAATAAACTGAAGCCCACATACATGTTTTCTCAATCCAAACAACAAATTATCGAATTGGTCACACCAATTCTAATGACCTACTTATCATCAAAAGGTAGACAGGTTTAATTAATTTATTAATAGGTTTTATTACATTTTTTTAAAAACAATGAATTAAATAAGAAAATGTTAATAATGGTGAGTGTTTAGTAATATGAAGAGGTTTAATTAGTTCCTTAACATATTTTATTACAAAAATTTCAATTTCAATTAAAATTTCAATTTTAATTATAAATTATGAAATTTATTAACCTATTTTATTATTAAAATTTCAATTAAAATGTCAATATTAATTATAAATTATGAAATTTGATGTAAATTTGTAAGGGTTATATAAATTTTGGAAGACAATATATTTAGTATACAAAATTAATTTAAAAATAATGATAATATCCTTTCATATTATAGATATAAGTGAATTAAATTAATTTATAGATAAATGATTTAAATTAATGTCATGTAATAATAATTTGATAATCCATGTCACATTAATTCGCCTTGTCACATTAAAAATATGCAACATCACATTTAAATATGCCACGTCACATTAAATTTTAATCTAGGTGGCTTTTTGGATCCTATGTGGCTTTGTCTAGGTGACGTTAATTTGGATCATGCATGCTGCTAACTACCACCATTGACCATCGAGGATGAGCACCACCATTTTTAAACATCTGCGACCACCACTCCACTACCACAACTAACAATCGACGGCCACCTACATTCCCACTTCTATTGCCATCTGAACCACCACCCGAACCAAACCACCATCCCCCGGTCCGCTAGGCTCGCCTAAGTCGTAACCAACGCAAGTCATAACCACCGACTACGTTCTACGCGACCACCAATTGATCGGGTTTAAACCACCAACGTGGATGTCCGACGCAAGTTATGATCCCGAAATAATTAAACCACAGTATCCTTCGTAAAAAGGGGGAATAGGGAGGCGAGAAGACCGAGAACCCATAGTTAAGAAGAGGGAGGAAAACGACAAGGCTTAGGCTGGTGATTTGGTCGGAATATCGTCAACGACATGGATGGAAAATATGACGGATAGCCGGCTGTTGTGCTATTGAGTTATTGTGCTCGGCAAATATGGCTACTATCACCATATAGATGTAACACCCCCTCATACCAAGGTGCCTTACCAAGACCACCCTACCATGAAAGTGTGTTACCATCTCGGTTGCCCGAGGCTAGTACATATCAAAAGCGTCTGAACTGAGCACATTTATTAAAGTACTATAAAGTATAAAGTTTACATCAACCAAATACCAAACTGTTTCAATAAAATAAAACAAATGTCTGACAACTAAGAAATCAAACAAAGACTCGGACGGTGATGCTACGACCGGTGATGACAACTCTCCCATGACTGCCCCAAGCTCACCAATAGCAATACCTGTCAAGTCTGCTCACCATCGTCAAGTCTGTTCACCATCCCCGAATGGATCATAGCAGATTCCACAAACAACAACGGGGTCAGTATTACTCAATCACTATAAGACAAACAAACACGGTAACCAGCTGATCATCCTCATACCCCAGTCTCCCGATCTCACACAGTAACCGACTACACACCGAAGTGTGTAGCCCTGCCAGATTACCCATCACAACAGGTAATCCTCGCCGCCAGTGGGTGACCGCAGCCGATCCCACCTAGTCTAGCTCATCAACGAGCGACTAACAATCTTTGTCCCTTAATGTGCACATCCCCTCCCGTGGCGGGTTCCACGGAGGGCGAACTAGGGTGTGAAGCCACTCCCGCAAGTGACTCCACCACAATCACAAACACACAGCATCACAGCTGTCACAACACCTCCACACCAACACCGTCAAAACAACGCCCATACTCCGATGATCAGCAGATAACAATAATCACAAAACAATCAAGTCTTAAACAATGAACAGTGAACTGAGTAGAAAAACCTTACCTTAGCAATCAACAGTAGAACGGAAACCGAACAATCAGAAAGGCTCCTCTATGAAGTCTTCTCCTATACAATAACCACATAACACAATTACACATTGCACAATACCCCATATTTCCCAATTCCCTATATACAGTAACCCCAAAAGAATACAAATGACAAGGGAATGAAACTTACCAATAGTAGAATAAGAGACTACACGCAAGGACCACAAAGATTTGCACACATAACGAGATTCGGGGATGATTAGGGAGTGATTAGGGAGTGATTAGAGTAATCGTAAAATAATTAGGGTTAAAAATGACGTTTTAGAAACTGACGTCGAATATAAAATAACCCTAAACACTCCCGCATCAAACCGCTAAAATAACATTCGCCAGACCGGATACTCGGTCGAGTAAAGCTATACTCGGCCGAGTATCCTCTACTCGGTCGAGTATTCTCCATACTCGGCCGAGTATTCCTCGGCAGAACCAAAACAGACTCCACAATTAACGCTACTCGGCCGAGTAGGCTCTACTCGGTCGAGTATACAACTTAATAAAATCCGTAGTATTACAATAGACCTGTCAGACGGGTTGGATCCTGGGTCGGGTCATAATACGAGTTCGGTCAAATACGAGTGAGTGAGGGGTCGGATTAGGGTAAGAATACAGGTCAAGAAATGGTTTCTAACGCCATTTTTAATAATTTTTTTTTTAAAAAAAGCAAAACATATTTAAAATCAATATTTTAGTTAAATTAATATTTAAAATATATTTTTTTTGAGTAAAGCATATTTGAAAAATATTTACATAATTAAAGAAATAAAGTCTTTTTTTGGTAATTATTTATTACTAAGTGTGGTAAAAGTTATATAAAACTAATTTTTTTAATTGTATTTGTAATTTTTAAATATTAAAAATAATTTTTTAACTATTGTTTCAAATATAATGTATTATAAATATTAATATTTTAATAAAATTTTTGATTTAACTTTGATCCAACGGCTCGATCAATTCGAGTCGAGTTTCGACCATAAAATAACGTGTCATTTTGGGTTAAGGTCAAACAGGTCGTCGGGTCAAAATTTTCCAGCCGAATAAACAATCTATAAAGTGTGGTAACAATATCATAAATCATAAATTAGTTTAATTATTGATGGGTAAACAAGTAAATATGAATCGGGCATGAAGTCAATCCAGCCTCACTCCATCTGACCAACCATGACAGATGCAATATTCAATCCATAATCACAGAATTACACTACATAGTTACAGTTATATGTTATTAAAAATGGGGTACAAAAGATAATTTGCGAAAAAGGAGGGGAACATCATTGAACCGCAAAAACACATATGTGCAACGCAGAATTCCCCCCATTTTTTGTGCTTACTTAATTTAAAAAACATAAAATCGCGATAACTTACTTACATGTTTAAAAGAGTTTTAGTATATTCTCATGTGATAACTAATCATTTATTCAATTAAATCTAGATGTAAAATTATAATACTAATATAAAACAAACACTTATATGAAGTATAATATACTCCCTCTCATCCACACCAAAGGTTACATTGACTTTTTGGCACTATTCATGGTGGTAGAGAATCTTTGAAATTATTCTTAATCTATAAGAGAAAATATAGTCATGTGAGATCTTGTTTGGTTTATCGTCATAAATGCTATAAGAATCAAATTTTTATAATTTTTTATAATGTATAACTAAAGATATTCACGTTACAAAACACATCTCGACAAGTGTGATAAAGTCAATGTAACATTTGGTGTGGATGGGAGGGAGTAATTTATTGTGTTTAATTCATATATTCTTAAATCATTTGAAAATTAAAACTACAAATTAGAACAGCCCATGAATTACACGGGTTTAAACCTACTTACATTAATTTCTATGGTAGTCCAAAATAATTGAAAGAATAAATTTCTCTATAATGATTGCCCACATAAGAGTTGTAGAGTATATGGAAAGCCCAACATTTATTTAGAATATCCAAAAATGTTAAGCCCAATTTGTAGGATAATGATTTAAGTAGGAAAATCTTTAGATTTACCTATTCTTTTAGTAGACAGAGGATTAGTACTCCCTCCGTCCTGTTTAATTGTTATCCTTTGATTATGGTACAAAGACCAAGGAAAGACGAGAGGGCTAATTACAAAATGGCATGTGGATCAAATTGAGTGTGAATGGTGAAATTGTTCATCAATTTTTTTCTTAAAATAGAAAGGACAACAATTGACTAAGACACCCCAAAATGAAATAGGATAACAAATGACCTGCACAGGGGGAGTATTATCTTATAGTTCCTTGACTAATCTTATCTATATTAATATAAAAGACAATACTCATTCCTCAGCGCGCCACGTCATTAATGCAGTATTTTTTTTTTTGGAAATCCATGGGTGGGACCCAGGAGTGTGCAATGTATTTATTTATTCAGATATCCGTGTTTTTAAACATGCGATAAATTCCGTCTTGCAACAAATTCTATGAAATCATATTATGAAAAAATTCTTCGAATTAATATTATGAAAATTTTTATACATTCCGTGTAAATAAAATTAATAACATATACGCAAAATAAATTACAAATGTGAGTAAATGAAATTGAAGTACATAATTTTTAAAACAAAATTACACAATAATATAATTACATAATTTCAGGAAGGAATTATATATACGGGATCGAACATAAAACGCAAATGAATTACAAAAATGAATTACATGTATTTTTGTTAATATTATTGTACCATGCAGCAACAACATCACAACATAGTTTTTTAAAACTACAGGGTACAAATTTTTTTTTTTTTTCAAAAAATCAATCATGACGGAATATTTACTTGGAATATAAAACTCGGCAACTTAACTATCAGCCGCGCACACCGAAAATTGTAGGTGACAATGATAGGCAACCGAGTTAATTTAGTCGTCAACTAGCACTTAAAGCAAATTTTAATTTTTTTTTACTCTAAAAAAACAAATAAATAAATTTTAATTTAATTTACAAGTGATTAATTTTTTTTAATAAATAATTCACAATTGTTATAATAAATATTTTTTTAATCATAACAACACGATAAGGTAAAAGTCGAAAAACTTTAAAATATGTTTTTTTATAAAAAAAATAATCCTCTCATATCTGTATAGAAAGCCGTTCATCACCGAGGATTTATGTACTTGGAGCAAAACTTTTGGCAATTTTACTATCAATCTCGCATTCCGAATTCGGAAGATGACAATGATAGGCTACCGAGTAATTTCTACTTCTACAAGTAGGAATGATAGGCAACGTTAATATCGTCATGATAAATACACTTGGACCAAACTGCATTAAAATCAGATAATCAGCTTATTCTGAGATAATGGCATATGCAGTTAAATATGTCATGGCAACAGTTATAGCAGTTTTAAAGGAGTGAAGTTGTGGGCTAATGGCAGTAGTGGGGAATTAGGGTTTAATAAGTGGTTATATTGGCTTATAAATAGAAGTGCAAACATTCAAAGCATGTCACAAAAAACTCAACATTGCAAAGATAAACAAAACCTTGATATTATGGCACACATCCAGAGTATTCCAATTTCGAGCATCACCAAAGAAACAGCGAGGACGGAGCAACTAACTGTTAGGGTTATGAGATTGTGGTACAGAAAGTCGGAGGCAAATCCTAATGACGTGAAAGGGGTAGAACTCATCCTAATCGACGAAAATGTAAGTCTCCTTTTTTCTGTGGCAATTTTTAAATAATTGTGACAAGTGATTAACTAATATGAATGAATGCAGGGAGACACCATTCAGGCATCAATCAACCAGAGGCTGACTCACCTTTTCTTAGAGCACCTTAATGAAGGGAGCACATACTAAATAAGAAGGTTTAGCATATCATCAAACCGAGTAGGACTTGACAGGGCAACAATTCACCCATGCAAGATTTGGTTCGAGTACAACACTAGGTTGGTACCCATTCCTAATGCAGATATACCGCTTTCTACCCATGATTTCTACACTTTTAATGAGGGGGCCTTTGGTGCAATGCCGAATAGACTTTATATTGGTAAGCAGCAATTGCCTAGATTTTGTTTTCATATATGCACCATAAATGTTAACTAACAAGAGTCAAGAATTCTGGGCCAGACGTAATTGGAAGGTTGGAGCACGTTTATCCAATAAAAGACAGCCATGGCAAGAGAAGGTGGACTATTGTTTTGGGCAATAATCTGTAAGTTAACTGTAACGAACTATATTCTATAAACGATATATTAAACTTAACACAATCACAACATAATCATTACAAACTGTTTTTTCAGGAACCAAAACTTGTGCTGCTCATTGTTGGGGGACTATGTTGAGCAAATTTCAGAAATCGAGCAAGAGTTCATTAACAAACCAAAGCCAACGTTGGTTATGCTATTCGTGAAACGTTCTGTTTATGAAGGTATAAAATTCTGGTCCTTCAAAAAGCAATTTCAGCAATACAAGCACTTTGATTACATTCAACGTATAAGAAAAAAAATGTTGGAATAAAATTCACTCATTATGTTCTACTATGCAGGGGAAGTTAGCATCACATCAACATGGGGTGCAACAAAGATATTGGTTAATCCAGATATGAATGAGGTGAACATGTTCAACAATAGTTATGACAACTAAATCCATTTTATGTGATGTGATCGTCTTTAGGGCAATAGTAAATGCAATCATAGTTATTGACCAGAAAAATGCACAAGAACATGAAATAGTCCATAAACCGTCAAGAAAATGAAACAGTCCAGAAGCAGTCCAGAAAAATACACAAAATGAAACAGTCCAAATAGAGTCCAGAAACACTTTGAATTGAATTTTTTTTTTACTTTCCCATTTCAGCTTAGCTTAAATTAATTAAGCCATTTTTCTTACCAGTTTTCCAGATGATGATGAGCCCGTCTTTGGGGCTCCAGAAACTACTGGGCACCATCCTCCCATCCTCGCAAGTGCAAACATCAAAACTTTATCAGAGATATCAAATTTAACCAAAGGAGGGGCATATGTCACAATGGCAAAGATTATTAAGTTAGATACATCTGGTAATAGTTGGTATTACTACTCATGCAAAGAATGCAGATCAAAAGTGAAGCAAGGGGAGGATAGGTTGTGGTATTGTGACAAGGAAAAAGTTAACAACAATTGCACAATGAAGGGTTTGGACGTGCCATCAGCAATTCCAAGGTTTAAATAATTACTAATAGCTTATTCAATAGTTCTTCAAACAAGTACAAAATTGAATACATTTTAAACAAGAACTATCTTGCAGGTTTCAAGTTATGTTTTTTGTTACATATGAAGCTCCAGATTTGGTTGAATTCATTATTTCGGATGATGTAATGGCTGATTTGCTTGGGAAAACAGCACAAGCAATCCTTGATGAAGATGAGGTAACTTTAAACTCATTTACATATAATTTGCAGAAATATAAAAGCAAGTTATAATGTTATTGATTAATGTTTACATATCATTTCAGATATACACTGTCGTCCCTCCCCCATATTTCAGGCCTTTACTTGACAGGACATTTGTGGCAAAAATAAGGGTTACTCAATTGTTTAACATTGAGCAAAAATCAAACTCATTTGGGATGATCAGTTTATGTGATGATCCAAGAACAATTGCTAAGTGGGATGCCATGAATAATGCAAGAAAGGTATGGCATCAATTAATGACTAATATATACACACATTACATTTTTTTGTTTCGTTTTACTAATAAATATCGTCCTCTCTTTTAGGAACAAGCTATTTCAACTTCGACAAGGGACACATCGAGAACCGACTCAATGATGGTGAATTGAATTTTAACTGCAACTAATTTTTTAATACTAATGGCTTTTTCAGTAACCATTTCTTTTGTTACGAGAAAATGAGAGAGATAGTTGAGTCCAAACCTGTGCTGCATTCTCAAGAGATGACGCCATAGAAAGGTGTCGTGGAGATGGCTGAGGCATCTGAGAAATCATCTGCAAAAAAACTGAAGAAAATTAAGATGGGCAAGCAGCCTATGGCGTTCTAAAAAACATTTCAACTATTAAGCAATTTCTGGACCACATTTTTAAAGAACATTTGTGTTTTTGTTTTTGGACTTTGTTGTTTTCTGTACTGTTTTGGACCAAGGTAATTTCAAGTTGTAATAGAACAATTTAGGTAGTCATAGTTAAGGTAGATGTGTAGCAAGTTTATTATGCAGACAATCCAAGAAGCTGAAGGACAAAAGGATGCTACTACACTTCAAATATGGAGCTTTACGGACAGCAAAGATTGGATGCAATATTAAACAAGCAAGTAGATGACAATGATGCATCATATTGGATAAGCTAGCAACATCACTACATAAACCTTATTTATGTTCTACGTTTCTACTATTGTATTTCAATTTCACGAAGAATTAATGTAATTTTCTCAACATTATCAAATTTCATTCGTTACTTTTCATTTCCAATTTACGATACATGTCATTAGTCATTAATAAGTGAAGTAATTACCAAAGGAACACGTTTTTTTTTTCAGACAACAGTATTAGAGTACATTCATTATCCAACCAACGAGTAAACAAATAATTCTGGACGAGTAATTGACATATATTGAAAAACATGGAATTAAAAAACAGATGTATAGAATTGCACAAATTTATAACAAGTTTTGAAAATGTTATTGTAGCTTAGTCAGGGAACGTGTAAACAAAAACATCTGGAAAAACAATGTCAATTTTGTTCAGGTTAACTGACGGTTTAAACAGTTATGTTTAACTAAGCATGATGCACTACGTGCAGTTTATAAGTTAGTGGGCAATTGTGGAGTAAACTGAACTAAGTAGTTATGCATACAGGTGAGAAATGGAAGCAAATCATTTCCAAACAATGGCCAGAAATGCATTTATAGAATACAAATCAATCAAACGCATATTTAGATTACCAGTTTTTAAAGTTCAATTAAATAGATAAGCAACTAGAAACTGTCAAATTTTGCACATAGTTTACCAGATTTTAAAGTTCGATTAAAGTTCAATCATCTTGAGAAGCATCAAAATATTGATGGGTTAAACATGGAAAAGGCGAATTCAAGTAGAAGCCAAAAAAAAAGGAGAAGGCAGCATGGAATGAACACGGAAAACAATATGTTTCTTTAATTTTTTCTATAAATTAAAAAAATTTGTTACAAAGTGTTATTGATTACTTAACATCATCTATCTTTCATGAACAATATGCATATGCTTCCCTAGAAAAAAAGACTGATCCCATATCCTGCAATTTAATAAAACATTTTCATTAGTATTAAGTTCATGAGTATAACTTAAAAAGGAAAGTTTTATAAACAAACAATGATTAAATATCACTTAACTTAGATTTTTGAAACCTTCAGTATGTGTCTACAACAAGCAACATACCAAATGTTAGTAAATTATCTTCCCAGAAAGGGTAATATAAAATTGAAAGGTATATTACAAGAATAAAATCAGGAAACGTAGTTAACTTTTCACATGTCGATAAATGATCTGCAAACAAGTGTAGAACAATTAGTATGATTTGTATATATTAGAATACAACTGACAATTGTGCAAGCAAAATGAGTTCAGAAATGTAACAAATTGATTGATAATTTATAATTGCCTTAATTGAAACCGGAGTCTGAAAGACGACAGTTGGGTTAAGTCAGGTGGCAACAGGTTGGGTCAACATTGTTAAAAAGGATAGGTTAGGTCAACCCCAGTTGGGTTGGGTTAGGTCAACCAGTTGGGTTGGGTTGGGTTAGGTCAACCATTTGGGTTGGGTTGGGTTTGGTCAGTCCATGTTGGGTTGGTTGAGTTGGGTTAGGTCAACTGTTGGGTTGGGTTAGGTCAACCCATGTTGGGTTGAGTTAGGTCAACCCATGTTGGGTTGGTTCAATTGGGTTAGGTCAACTGTTGGGTTGGTTGAGTTGGGTTGGGTCAACCCATGATGGGTTGGAGTGGATTATGTAAACCCATGTTGGTTTGGGTTGGATTATGTCAACCCTGTCGAGTTTGGTTGGGTTAGGTGAACTTGGGTTGACTTGGGTCGGGTCAACTCATGTAGGGTTAGGGTCAACTCAGATTTGGATGTGCCGGGTAACGTCAGGTTGGCTTGACTCAGGTTTATCTGCCATGGGATCATTTGAAGATAGGTTGGGTTGGGTTAAACTCATGTTGAAATTGTGTTAGGTCTGACTGGATTGGGTTGGGCTATGTGAGCCATAATTTGGTTGGTTTAGGTGATAGAATTGGGTTAGGTCAGAGTCAATTGGACTCCTACACGATTTTAAGTTGTGGACGGGTAAAATTTGTTAACATTTTTCTACAGATAAAATAGTACAGAAATTAATGATGCAATTTTCAAATTTACATTCGGTTTTATATTTATCCAATAATCTAATAAAAGTGGTAATTTAATTTTTGAAATAACAAAAAAATTGAATACTCAATAAATGCAATGACGTGGAGAAACATATCATATTCATTCATTGAGAACACCAAAAGACGTATCAAAACACCCTTGCAGCATAATTTTGAACATGTTTTGAACAAATGTCAGAGAATAAACTTGGATTTTTTTTACATGCATAGATCTATGTCTTCTGACTTGAAAATCATGCTACAAACCACAGTTCTATGATTATGAATTTAAAGTATCCAATTTAAAAAACATGCAAGAACCACGGATCATTCATTCTTAAGTAATAAAAATAAAAAACCATGCAACAACCACGGAAATTTCATATTCAATGTTTAATAACAGTAGTCATTGTTTAAATGAACATCAGAACATTCGACCGTTCATGTTTAGGCAATATTTTGAATAACAGTGATAAAAAATCATGACTAACAGCATAACAACTCAATTAATAAATTTTTAACATCAAACAGATCTAATACATTATGCACAAAGTCGCAATAGATATTAACAAAATAGGATTTTTTAATTGTTTATAGCATTTTTAAGTCAATATACTCATAGATCTAATAAAAAAAGTGTCGAAAAATGTAATCAATTAAATTTATCTTAAATATTAATTTATCAATTGTCACATGTAAGCATCTAATCATTCAATTTATAATAAATCAAATATCATGTGAAAAAATGAATTTAGGAGGCGAAAAAGACATAAAAGAAGAGATGAATAAGGCAATCACCATCAATAGATCATCTTCAATAGACGCATTTAAAAACCACAGTTGGAAGCCTTCACCTTCTTCATGAATGTCAATCTGCATGTGAGAAAAGATGTCGGCAAAGCAATTAATATTTAACCAAAACGCCATGTATAGAACATCTTCAATAAGCGCAATAAAAATTAACAAAAACAAAACGCACAGATCATTTTGCATTAATTAGATCTGTAATCAACAGATTTACTATATTACGAAAAAAATGCAATAAATCTTAAGAAAAACTGATTTGAAATTGTTAATTGCATGTGTATCTAATAAACTCATAGATCTAATAAAAAGTCATTGTAAATAAGCAAGCAGTGAAATTGATCTTAAAAAAAAATTTCTATGTCGATTTTGTAATTAGCATTAACTCAAATATGTCATAAAATTGATAGATCTAACAATATAAACAACCATTTTAAAAAACTCGAATATAATTTGAAATCAATTTATTATGCGGCGGAAATAACATAAAAGAATACAGTAAAATTGAACTTACCATTAATACAACATCTTCAATAAACACTCCTAAGAACAAGATTTCGACCTTCACCATCTTCATGGATGACCGTCTGCATGCGGGAAGAAGAGGTCGGAAAATGAAGGGTTGCTAATCGGAATTAGGGAGCACGAGGGAGGAGATGGGAGTGTGTAATTTTTACTGAGAGAACAATGGTTTTTAGTCAGAGAGTGAAGCAGAGAGAGAGAGAAAGGGAGAGAGAAAGATGGAGGCGTGTAATGGAATGTGAGACGGAAATTTTAGGGTTTCATTTGTTGGGAGGGGTATATATAGTAGGGGTTATTATTAGGGTTTTTTATGATGTTGGGCTGGACGTGAATTCTACAAAGGTTGAGCCCAAATTGTATTGTTGTCAGCCCAACTTTTATATCGTGTGGGCTTTTATTTTTGTTCGGGATATGTTTGCATACGGTCCACGTAGTTTACGCTTTGAAAATGTACATTAAAAGATAACGTTTGACATAATTCGTCTTTGCCGCTATGCTTGACCAATATAGGTGTTCAGATACAACAACGAAACTTGATGATTACGGACAATACGCCACAATCAATGTCAAATCCTGGAGTACTGCTATCTGACATTACGAAGGGTACTTCTTTATTTTTAATTGTTAATATTTTAATACATATATTAAAAATTTTCAATTTTTATTTTAATCCTGTTTAATTTGTTCTTTTAAAAAAATTATAATAAGTCATTACCAATTGTGAAAATTCCAGTTTCTCATACCCCATGTCATCGAAGCAGAAGAAGAACTGCAAGTGAACAGATAGCGATAACAACCCCGCCAAGTAATGTTTATAATGATCCAACTCTGTCATATTCCAACACTCTTATTCTAACGCCTAATCAGTTACGGGCGAGAACGACAAGAGAAAAAATACAGTCACGATTCTCTAAGAAACGTGCTGGTAATGTTCATCATGACGTTTCTCAAAATACGGTCAATTGTACGCCAGCAACCTCCAACGTGACAGGTATATATCTATATTTAATTTTTTACATTTAGCATGTATTAACGTTCGTGAAAGTCTTAATTTATATTAAAAACGTTGTGTAAAACATATATGTAATCCGACTGATGTTGTTGAGCGCTTAGTCAGAGATCTATGTGCTGAATATGGTGAAGCTTTCAGTGAAGTGAATCCGTCTGTAAACCAAATTGAACAATCACACGGTAGTTGTGTTTTTAATGCGTCCTATTCACATGGAGAATCTTCCAGAACTCAGCAAAATACTTATGTGCCGTTAAATAATGATGGTTAGTTCATTCATGACTTTTAATTTTTTCATTTGAATTGCAACATGCTTTGGTTATCGTAGTCTAATTTTTATGTCTCAATTTATGAATTTTGTTTTGAAAACTGTTTAGCATGGGAAGGATATTTGGACTGTGGTGATGCAGAATATGAGTGCGAGAAATGTCACGCGTTGATGTGGTTTGAGGAGAGAAAAGATAAAAGACGTGGTACAAGACGTCATAAGTTCTCACTTTGTTGTTCTGATGGAAAAGTTGAACTCCCATTTCTACAGCAGCCGCCTGAACTTATTGTAATACTACGATTTTACGAGTCTTTGGGTACTCTATCGAGTGGGGCTTACTCTGCCGAGTAAGTATGTTTGGTATACAAAACAGTAATCCGCCTATAGGGTACTCGATCGAGTAGCCTTGGCACTCGATCGAGTAAGTGACACTCGATCAAGTACGTGACTTACTCGATCGAGTAAGTGGATTTACGGGTGATATTTGACGGGTTTTGTTAACAATGCGGGAATGATATATAAGGCTTTCGTCACTTTTCTCAAAACACTTTTACAATCTAAAAACCTTCAAGAGAAGATTTGGAGTTACGTTGAATCATCCTCGCCGCATTATTAGCAAATCCTGGAGCTAGAAGTGTCGGATTTCGTCATTCTTTATGCCTTTGTGATCCTTGCGTCGAGGGTAAGCTTTACATATAACTTTTATATTGTTTTGTTAATATTCGTTAAACCCTAATTGGGTGATTTGGGGGTTTTGGGTGATTTATGTGAATATGGTTGTGATGGTATGTATGTATGTGATAGGAGAAGGTTTCGTAGAGAAAAGATTCCGATTAGCTGCTAAGACCGTATGTGGTGTTGCATTTCAGGTAGGGTTTCCATACTCGGTATTAATTACATGATTTGTGATGATTGTGTTGTAGTTAGTGATTGTTGATTGATTCAGACGGTTGTAAGTTCATATTGTTGATTGTTTCAGACGGTTGTTGATATTGTATTGTGGTTACTGTTTAATTGTCTGTGTTCTTCGGGGTGCATCCATGGCTGAGTGGAGTCACTTGCGGGACTGACTTCACACTCTTGATTCGCCTTCTGTGGAACCCGCCACATAAAGGATGTGCACATTAAAGAACATGGGTTTATCGCTCGATGAGATGAGTGGGGCTTAGGTGGGAACGGTTGTGGTCTCCCACTGGCGGTGTGGAGTATCTGTTGCGATGGGTACTCTGGCAGAACTACACACTTTAGTGTGTAGTTATTTGGGTGGAGTTTGGTGATGGAGACTGGGGTTTTGATGTGGGGATTGAGCTGTTTGGCATTTGTTTCATATTGGATTGTATTGTGTAATTAGTACTGACCCCGTTGTTTGTTTTGTAAAACCGTGGTGATCCATTCGGGGATGGTGAGCAGTTATTGAGCAGGTTTGATATGATGCATATGGGCTACCTGGGATGAGTCATCACTTGCAGTTAGAAGAGTCTTCCGCTGTGTCAGACGGTATCCTTTAGTTGTTCAGTTTTATTAGTAGACAATTTTGGATTGGTTGTATTTCATTTGACAATTTTGGTCTGAGACATGTAATCACATAAATTATCACTACTACAAATCCAGGTAACTACAACGGCCCTTTAACAACGCTTATTCACCAAAATCACCAAAAGACGTTGTAGAATGGATAATTATCTTTGCGCGAAATTTTACTAAACTTAATAACAACGGTTATGTGTTATTAACCGTTGTTATTCGTTTTAAAAACGGGTCACACTTGCACAACCGTTGCTAATATAAAAATTAATAACAACAGTTTACTCTGTAATACATTATAACCGTTGTTAAAAATTTGGCGCAAAATTTGGGAAAAGTAATTACAACGGTTGTATTAGAACCCGTTGTTATTAAGTTTTAACAACGGTTGTAGATGCAATAACCGTTATTATTGAAGTTATGAAGATCTAAAAAACAACAGATCGCTTTATTCTGCTATAAAACACAAACACAAGCTAATACTGTTACACAAATATCATCCTCCATTATATTCCTCCCTGATCGTCTCTCTCCGTCTTCATCTCCGTCACCGTCTTCTCTCCCCCATCGTGTTTATCAATCAGGTATATATGTTTCTTAGCTTATTAACTATTTCTTATTACGATTTTCAAGCTATATATAGATATAGGATTATTCAATTTTTGAATTTGTGAATTTGTTGGGTATTATCTAATTTGTTAGCTTAATTGATTTCCTGAATTTCGTTTATTTGTTTGCCTATTATTGGATTTTCTGAATTAGTTGCCTATATATTACGAATGTAGAAAAATGACTCGAACTTGGATGATTGCTGCAAATATGAGTGACCCCAACTATAAGGATGGTTTAGCTGAATTTTATGAAGTCGTTTCGAACAATTTGAAAGGTTCTTCTATTATTCCATGTCCTTGTGAAAGATGTGGTAATATTAGGTATATGGCTTTTCCGGACGTTAAAATACACCTAGAAAAGTGGAGATTTATTCGATCCTATACACGTTGGATTTTTCATGGAGAACCATTAGAGGACGAGAATAGCTTTGAAGAAGATGATGTGGAGGTATACGAAAGTCTAACTGATGATCCTGAGTTTGCCGAGTTTTTTGAGTTGGAAGCAGACAAATTGAATTTTGGGTCTATAGATAATGAAGAGAATGATGATGAGTCTAATGCTTTTGAAGATGTAGGTCATGACACTATTAATTGGGATGACCTTAACAACATGTATGAGAAGTTGTGTGAGTCTGAAGCACCTCTGTATCCTGGTTGTAAGTTCATAAAAATGTCGGCTGTGGTGAAGTTGTATAATATCAAGGGGCAAATGGGGTGAGTGACACGTGTTTCACTAGTTTATTAGCCTTGATAAAGGAGTTGCTTCCGGATGGTAATGTTCTACCTGTTAAGACATATGAGGCTAATAATCTAATAAGAGGAGTGGGTATGAAATATGAGAAATTACATGCATGTCCAAATGATTGCATATTGTATCAGAAATTATATCAAAACTTAACCAATTGCCCGAAATGTTTGGAGTGGCGTTATAAGGATAATGAAGGGATCCCGGCTAAGGTGTTGTGGTATTTTCCATTGATACCAAGAGTCATAAGGATTTATGCGAATCCCGATGATTCAAAAATGTTAACTTGGCATGAAACTGGAAGAATAAATGACGGAAATCTAAGACACCCGGCAGATGGTATGCAATGGAAATCGTTCGACGCTAAGTATCCCGAGTTCGGCAATGAAACTAGAAACTTACGTCTAGCGTTGTCCACTGATGGAATGAACCCACACGGAAACATGAGTAGCCAACATAGTACTTGGCCAGTAGTGTTGGCTATTTATAACTTACCTCCATATGTGTGCATGAAAAGAAAGTATTTGATGTTGTCGTTGTTAATTTCCGGCTCTAAACAACCTGGAAATGATATAGATGTCTATTTGGAACCTCTTCTAGATGATTTGCGAATGTTGTGGGATAGAAGTATTTGATGCATATAAGAATGAAACTTTCAATTTGAGAGCGATGTTATTTTGTATAATATCTGACTATCCGGCTTATGGCGACCTTTCTGGGCACACAGTTCATGGGAAAGAGGCTGGAGTGTATGTATGTTGTCTTTAGCATTTGGTATCTTTAAAACGCCAATAAAAACAATGGTCATTGTTAAAGATTTCGAAATTTGCATGGCATGGTAAATATAATCCTGTAGATATGCAGTATGCATTCTGGTGTTTTTGTCTTATTTTTTTGAACGTATTATTAGATGTGGATGTTGTTGTCGAAATTGCTGAATAATATTGCAGTATATAGTGCTTCTGCTGTTACAGTATGTATTGTTACAGGTTTGGACTGTAATGGAATTACAGTAATTTAAAAAAAAAAGTGTAAAACAATAACAACGGTTATATTGACATTACCCGTTGTTATTAATTTCAACAACGGGTTATAACACGGGACCCATTGTTATTGATCTTATTAGATAAAAAAAAAAATGAGATAGGAAGTGACAACGGTTGTAGTACTTATACCCGTTGTTATTACTTTTAACAACGGCTGTAGTACTTCTACCCGTTGTCATTTCTTTATTTCATTTTGGCGCAAATTGGGTGAAAATATATTACACGGGTATATTTTAACCGTTGTAATAAAGTTATGACAACGGTTGACTTTTATTGACCCGTTGTTATTAACCTATCATAAAGGGTTTGTTTTTAGAACCCGTTGTCAATAGTTTGTCTTAATAAAAAAACTAATTTACAAACACATACAACATACCACACAAACACACACAACATCAGTTCAACAGTTGGTATCCCGAGTTTATTATTCTGTCTCCCCCACTTTCTACATTCTCGTTGCCGGCCGTCGCCCAGTTTCCGACGCCCAGATTCTGTTGCCTTCCCTTATCATCCTGCTATTTCTCTTTATCATCATCATCATCATCATCAAGTATGTTCACTTTTGTGTTTCGTCATTAGGGTTTTAAGACGATCATCTTTTTTGTTTTTCATCTGTTTGTTTTTCGTCTTCTTTGTTATCTTTATCATCCCGCATCATCTACTTCATTCCTCTTATTAGGGTTTAGGATTTTAGAAGCTCAACCCGTTGTTTTAAATTTTCATTCCTCTTTAGGGTTTTAGATACTCTGCATGACGTTGTTAAGTTGTTCATTTACTATTTCATTCATATTTGGGTTTTAGGATTATCATGGGTGAAAAACGGAAAAGAAGTCAAAAGAATAATAAGCCTGGGCGTGATAATAAGCCTGGTGAGAGGGGTGATACGAAGTGCCATGCAGCCCTAGCAGCTATAGCGGCTAAAGATCTGCTTAAATTAAAATGAAACTCGAAGGGTTTTCCTACTGGTCCAAATGCGGGGCATTTATCCAGTTGGATTGGATGTTGCACGAGATTGTTTGTGCCTATCCATTTAGATGACATTAGGAATTTGAATCCAAAATTGGCGGGGTTATAGTTGGCTCGTATAAAGGAAGCCTTTGATATTGACGAATCTCATGATAAGTATTTAATGCAGAAGGCAGGGTTTGCCTTAAGGCAGTGGAAGTGTGACGTTACTAGGGATTGGTTGTATGTGGACAAGGCAACGGGGGAGATGCGTAAGAGCCCACCGGAAAACAATAAGTGTCCCGTCATCAGTCAGAAACAATGAGATCTTTTCAAAGCGATTCGAACTAGTGAGACGTTTCAGGTTAAATATCCTTGCCTTTTAACGATTTACCTATCATTTTTTTAATTAATGAGTTCTTTATAATCTTTTTATTATCTCATCTACTTGCGCTTTTATATAATTTGAAGGCCGTTAGCAGAAGAAATCGTGCTAACATTTCATGCAAGAAGGGGAAATGGTATGGTTCTCGAGGCGGTTACAGATTGATAGAAGACAACCTTGTAAGTAGCATGCATTCCCCTGTTTATTTGATTTTTTAATCACACTTGGACTTGATACATATTTACATGTATAAATATTACCATGCTAATGTGTAGGTGGCAAAGGGAGTGACCGACTTGGATCGGCATGTAACTTATAAAGAAGGGACACACGCCTAAAGGATCCTGGCCGTGTGACAAATATGATCAGGAAGTGTTGGCCAACATAGTAAGCATAATTTTATTAAGACGAATTAATTACTAACTTTTATTATTTTAGTCACAAATATAATTTGAAGTTTATTAAATATATTATAGGACAAGGTAGAAGAAGGAGTTAGAAGAAGGGAAATTCACTCTCAATGGTCGTGATGACGTTCTTGCTAAAGCGATCGGCCGACCCGAACATCTAGGTCGATTGAGGGGCGTCCCGGTACATGTTGGAGTCACGAAATATTATGGGAAAACTGCCCCAAAAAAGAAGAAAAGGAAGGCTAAGGCTGACATGGTACCATTTATTCTATTATTTTCATTTAAGTTCACATGTTATTGTTTTAAGCAAATTGCTGAAACATTACTTTCTTTGGCACGTAGGTTCAGTTATTGGCATCCGTGATACTAAAGATGAATTCTGGAGGCAAGCCTTCCGAAGAAAAATTGAAGATGATGGAGGATGTCATTAAAGGGGGTAAGGTACAACAGATTGGTCAAGAGGCCGAGAACACTACTACCTTGGCAATACATGAGAAGAAAGTATTGGTCAACGAGATTCCGAAAGATCAGGTACCTACTGCTTCTGAAGTTGTAAAAACTAAAGCCGATAAGGTAAATATATGACTTCCTTTTTTTTCTTTTCTTTTTTTTTTTGGGTAAGATCAGGGGGTGTGTTCCCTGCCAGCTCTAATGCTATAACTTCTGACATCGTGCCATTGGTTAATTTTATTAGGTAAATGAGTCTGAAAAGGAGATGCAACTTCAGTTATCCGCCATAGCTGACAATAATCAGGGGAGTCAACTTGAGAAGACGGCTGATGGAAAACAGCAAAATACATCCCCTTCAAATCAGTTCACAGTTTTTGGCAAGGTATGCATGAAGTCTTTAATTAGTTAAATTTATATGAATTCTATTAAATTTTGGTATATAATATATAATGTATGTGTATTCTTCAGGCCGTAAAAAGGAGGTTAGTTATTCTTACTGACCCTAAATCCGAGAAACCACTTGTGCGTGTTGGTCGGGGTCTCGTAGAATTGCCCACCAAATCAGCAGAAACTGTATTGGTTCATGGCGAAAAACTTTTGTCGAATCATAGAAAAGTGGAGATAACTGAAGTCTTTGAAGGCCATGAAAACTTGGAACTGCCCGTCCCAGTTCGTGATGACATTACCATTCTGGTAGATGCGGTTGGAAGTTTCATCCAATGGCCTGACCCTCACATCTTCCTGCCTCGTTCGTCTCCGCCTCAACCGAAAGCAGTTGGGGTTAAAAAAAATACCTTAACATGTTAAATGTTTTTATGTTAAATGTTTTTATATGTTAAATTTATATGTTATTTTTTTTTGTAACAAAAAAGCCGATTAAGCTGCCGGATAAGCCTAAGTCCCCGGACATGCCAACTACCTCGTCAAAACAACAACTAGATGAGGTATTTAATTAACTTCTCCATTTTTTTAAAAACCTCCCTCTATTTATATTTTTCCTGTAATTCTAAAAAGCATGGAAATTTTGTGTAGAGGACAAAAAAGTCGGATAAGCCTAAGTCCCCAGTCATATCTACTACTGCCTCATCATTGAAAGAGCAGGTTGATGAGGTATTTAGTTAAGTACTCTTTTATTTTTATTACTCCAACTAACTAGCTAGGATATGTTACCTTTGAATTTTTTATTATTTTAATTATCTACATGTATAGGCTGGTGGTAGTAGCATCCAAAGAGGAAATCATTATTTCCTCGCACTGAAAGAGGTTAGGAGTATAAACTCCACTGATTTTTGTGGGAATGAATTCATGCTAAAAGTAAGAACGGTGACGATGAGGAAACTGTATTTGGAGGCTGGCAATCGCATAGCAAACGAGCAACTGATAATTATTCCGCTCGAGAAGGATATTTTAGGGGTTGAGCGCGAAGCACTTCTGTCATGGGAGCTGCTAGCCATTTGGGCTGGCCTTCTCGAGATTGATGTCCAACACCTATTTGTTTGGATGAAGTATGTTTCTTAATAAATCATTTCATATTCTAATATTCTGACTAGATAGTGTTATAAATACCGGAATTAATACCGTAATAATGTAGGATATTGAAATTGAGAGTGATCCCCGAGAACAAGGTTCCATGTGATCAATACGGATTCCTGTGCCCCTATATTTTATCTATGCATATCACGTTGTTTTCGTTCGAAGATCGGGTAGATTATATTGCTCGGCAATTGGCGACAACCAAAAAGCTGGTTTTTGGCCCTTATAATGAAATCGGGTAATACATCATTATCATTACGTTTCCCCCTACAATTGCATTTTCATAACTAATAATATATGTACTTGTTAATAATGTTGATGTCTCTTGATGTATGTAGGAGTCATTGGGTGCTAGCAGCCATAATGCCGAGCAAGAAGAAAGTTTTTTGGTTGGACTCTTTGTATAGAGAACCAAGCGAGACCTTTAAGGGCTTGATTATTAAGTAAGTTTATAATACTGATTTATTTATAATAACATTAAATTTCAATTTTTATTTATAGCAAAAAGCTCATTTTTGCCCCAAAAATAATATGAGTTTCTGCCTCCTTTTTTTTTTTAATAAAAAAAGGGCCTTTGAGAAGAAAAGAGCTAACGAGGATCAACCCACGAAAGATTCTGAAGATGGCCCTACTTTTATTACGATAACAGGGGTACGTGCTCAAATACAATATCTTAAGTGCAAAAATCTGTCTTTAATAATAATACGTGCGCAAATACAATACCTAAAAAGTGCAAGATTCTGATGTGGGCCTTCTCGTCTCTTCATTTTTATATAATAATATAGGTCCCTATCCAGCCGGATAGCATACAATGTGGATACTACGTTTGTCGGTTCATGTTGGAGGTTATCATGCGAAGATATATCCTTATTCCATAAAAGGTTAGTAATTTCATAATGTGTTTATTACTTTTTTTAGATTAGAGCTGATGTTTAATTTTCATAATGATGTATGTTGTTACAATAATGTCTTGTATGTCTTTGTTTTTTCCGCAGTATGTAATCAACGCGCAACAACATCTACCTGAGTTCAAAAAGCAGCAAGACGAGGTAAGGGACATGTTGGGCAAATACGTCTTAGATCATTGCAATGAAGACTAAATGCATGATACTTAGCTTAGAGATTAGATCAGATCAGTTTAGTAAATTTTTTGTTGAAGTTAGGGAATGATCTTTGTAAATTGTTGTTAGTATGAATTATGATACTGCTGCTGTTGTAAATTATAAGTATGATGCTGTTGTTGTTAGTATGAATTTTTCTGAAAGTTGAGTTTGTATTTATTGAGTTCTGATGAACCCAACTGCTGATATATGCTGCTGCTGATATATGCAGGATTTTGAATGGCATGAAACAAATTTAATTTTAAAAAAAAATTAGGAAAATGTAATAAAAACGGTTACTAAAACAAAAACCGTTGTAAATACCATTCACAAAAACCCGCGCATAATATTCAACAACATGTTTTAAAATAAGAAACGTTGTAAATACCTTTCACAAATACCCACGCATAATATTCAACAACAGGTATTAAAAGAAGAACCGTTGTTACTAACAATTTCAACAACGGTTATGTTTTGTATACCCGTTGTTAAAAGTCTTCACAAGTTTGGAGGGAAAGATACAACGACGGGTGTTTTTATTAAAATCGTTGTTATACCTTTCCCACCAAAATTTTGTCAAATTTTCCACAACGACTTACTCGAAATAACAACGGCTTTAACCGTTGTGAATAGTTTCCACAACGGTTTTAGTAAATAACATAACCGTTGTAAATACCTTTTACAACGGCCGCTTTAACAACGTCCTCTTATTGTTTTTACAACGGTTTTTACCCGTTGTTATAGCCTGTATCTGTAGTAGTGTATATTTACTTTTAAAGTACGTTTCTTTAGTGTATTATGATTATCATTGCCTCGGGTAACCGAGATGGTGATGTTCCTATACCTGAGTGGTCCTGGTAAGGCACTTGGAGTATGGGGGTGTCACACTTATAAAGTCGTTGTTGACTGGTCAGCATCGATTTAGCAAGCATTATAGAGAAAACATTAGAGCTTACAACTCGATGTTCTCATTCACTTCTAAGGGCGGTAAAATCGATTATTCCATCAATCAAGGTAGAGGACCGTACACCTTTAGGATGGGAGATCAAAATTGTCATCGGATAGGGACTTTGGTATCGACCGGAGATGCAAGGCCAAAGTTCTGTCAACTTTACATATATGACACGGAAGAGGAAGTTCACAATCGAAAAAATGCCATTAGGTATATATATTTTCTTTCCGTAATAATTTTTTTTTTTGTATAATATTTTTTTTCGTAGGTAATAATTTTATTTTTAATTGTAGTCCAGGGGATCCATCAAGGTTCAATGATGAGTTAATACGATTGTTGGAAAATCTGATTGACTCTCACAATACAATTGCAAAGACATTTAGGAAGGTTAGGCATAGACTGACTGTAAATACAGACAGTGAAGTGAGTATCAAACTTATTTCAAGGAGATCAAGTGATGGAAGAACTTATAATCGTCCAACAGTTTCAGAGGTAGCGGCTTTAATTGAGGGAGATATTGGTCCACATATGGAGAAGCGAGATATTATTGTCAGAAGGTCGTGCGGTGGTTTATAGCGGATATCTGAGTTGCACCCTTTATACACCCCTTTTCAATATCCTTTGTTAATTCCATCCGGAGAAGATGGGTATAGGCCAGGTATCCTACATAGTGCTTCTTCTGTTGGTGTTAGCACGAGTGACCAACCACGTTGTAGATACCTCATTTCTGCACCTCCCGCAAGCCAACCAGTGATGATTGAGCCGCATGTTTGGTACGCGGAACGATTTATAACAGTTCATAAGTTTATCGTCAAGTGATAGATCAAACACTCGTGTCTACCTCATAGTCGTCATCTAGGTGTCATTACGGTCGTTTTGGCAGTAATTATAGTATATTTGGAGTCCGGGTTAAAAACCGTCTCAATTTTCTAATAACAGTTTAAAATGCCGAGTCGGAATGTTCTGGAATGTTCCGGATATTTCTATTTCATATTTTCAATATTTTATCTCTTTGGTAAATTATATCCTGAAATATTACACAAAATATTAAGGAAATCAAGATCAAACCGCAACTTCCATAATATAAACGCGGAAATCTTTCTTCCGCAGGAGGAAACCACAGAGGAAAAGACGCAGCAGGTGCTGCACCTCTTCCAAGAGACGCAGTGGCTGCTGCGCCTCTTCCTCAGCTCCTTTCTGCGTATTTTTCGTATCTTTCTGAGATTCACTTCCAAAGTTTCTCCGAAAACCCTAATCCTTTCGTAATTAGTATAAATAGAGACCTTCGGCCTCTCATATTTCTCACGCGGTGTCCGTCCTTCTCTTCCCCCATTGCATTCTAGAACACGCTCTTGCTTTTTGGCGCATACGTGCTTGATCTTTCGATCACGTAAGCTCGGATATTTCTGAGTACCAGCCTCGTTTTGCATGACCGACCAATTTGACTAACTCCACCTCAATCAACTTTAATCAACTTGTTTTATTTCCTCTTAGAGGGCACTTTCGTCGTACATTTGAGTCGAGCAATCACTAATCGTTAACTTAGTCAATATCGTTTCGTCAAACATGTAAGTCTGAAGGTGTAAATCCTTATTTTATTATTGTACTTTACTTTTTGTAATCATTATTGTAAGGTTTACGTCGAAAGCACATTCAAAATCAATTTACAAAACCTTGTTTCAAACCCTTTTTACGGATTAACAGGAGACAAGCGTTGAGAAAGGACGCAGCAACTGCTGCGCCTCTTCGAAGGGACGCAGCACCTGCTGCGCCTCTTCCTGAGGCTGCCGCAGTTCCTGCTTCCTTTCTTCTTCCTTCGTCTTTTGTTCGTCTGATTTATTTTTGTTTCGTCTTTCAATTGTTTACGTTTCATTAGCACAATATTTTAAATATGACAATTTTAACATGTAATAATCATTAATATTAATTTATCTTTTAATTTCCGACTTAAATCCCTTATAATTCATATTTGCGGGTTTTCGTCATTAAAATCAATTCGGGTTTTAGAGGTTCGATTCATCAATATTGAGTCTCTGGAATTCATTGTTGGTATATTTGCATCTGTAATTCATCATTGCTATAATTAGTTCATCATTAATAACCTAATTAGTTTGTTAATTTGTAATTAATCCATTCATCTTTAATTAATTCGTTCTAATTAGTTTTAATTCATGTTTTATTGTTTTTATGACCCAATCATATGTAAATAATCCATTAAACCACTTCTATCCGAGTCGAATATTATTAATCAACCGTTAAATTACCAATTAACATTAACGATTTGCAATTACGGCTTCACAGCCAGAACTGAACTCAGGAACAGACGCAGCAACTGCTGCGCCTCTTCCAAAGGATGCAGCTCTGCTGCGCCTATTCCTGGTTGAGTTTTGTCTCTGAACTCCCGTTTCTGCCTTGACTTAGTTTATTACTTACGTATTAATTAACTATTAACCGTATTATCGCTGATAATCTGTTCGTTTGTTTATTTCCCCTTTCTTTTCTAAAACCACCTGTTTTAAATGTATTTTCGACATAAATTACTTAATCCATTGTAATTATTGTAATTTTAATCATTGCATTTGTTTATTTATCACATTGGATGTTTTACTTGTCTTCACATGTAAATAATATAATTCCTACTTTGACCCAATTGTATGATTAAATTACGTGTTCACCGACTTAGTTTAATTCTTCACATGTTAGGATTAATCTATTGGATGTTGCATTGCATGCATATAACCTTCAATATATCGAGTATGAATGACTTCCCTAATCATTAGTAGAGGCCGCTATCGAGGCGGGCGAGATTAGGTGTTCGTTCAAAAGAGCTTCCTAATACGTACCCTCACCCCTTACTCCAGATCTCAGTGAACATCTGTGTTCATTGGCATCCACGAGAGTCATTCTAGACATATAATGCTAAGGGTAATGACTTCTTAGTGTCAATGTCATTACTTTGTGTCTTGACATGACACGAGGGATTCGAACGGTTCCAATTTCCCACAAAAATTGGTGGCGACTCCACAAATGCAGAAATCCACAAAAGCTTACTCGCTTTTCCCCCGTGGGCCCGCGTCCACAGTTTGGCGACTCCGCTGGGGATAATACACTTACGTGTAGCCAAGGGTGAAACTTGAACAAGGTTAGAGAATAGTTTGTATAAGACAGTTGTTGGTTTTCCATAACTCGGTCTTCCTAGATCGTTTATTCGGCCTTCCTAGGCCCAACTCAACCCATTCGATCAATCGTCCCGTCTAAATGGTCCAAATTCCTATTTGGGCCTAAGGATGGATAGCGATTGACATCAACCATACCATGGTACTTACTCTTGTTTGTATCAAGGACTTTCACTACTTGAGGAAATGGACTAGGAATCGGACTTACTCCTGTTTGGTACGAGCCTCTCCACAGACCCCGGGTGTGATTGTTGGGTATGGCAACCCACCCTTTAAACCAAAACCTTTTTAAATGCACTCAACATCCCGTTATAATGCCTGTTTGAATGCTTGTACCGTATGTGATCACCGTTTCTAAATAAAATGACGAATTTTGTAAAAATCAAAACCTTCTTCAAAATGTAAAAATTTCAAAATATGGTCCAATGTTAGCGCAAAACCAGTCGAAACTCTGTCCAACTGTTGAGTCAAAATTCGGGCCTCAAAGCCCATTTCAAAACCCCACTTCAAGTCCACTCTTACAACTACACTATAGTTGACTAGGACCACCATTTTTAAATCTTGTCCTTTCTTCAAACCTCACTTGACACAAGTGGCACACTCCCACCTCGCAAGTCGAGTCCTTTTTTGAGTAAGTGTGCTAGAGTGGTCGATCGTGTTTTGATTCATCGCCAATCTCTTATCCAGTTTTCAAGATGCCTGGAACTAGTCACGCAATTGTCAATGGACAACCACCAAATGGTAATGATCTAATCCTAGCCGAGCTCGCTCGTCTCCAAACAAGTCAAGACCAAGTGAATGATCGACTCCACACAATTGAGGGTCGAATTATTGCTGTAGAAACTAGGTTGCCTCTTGCAGAAAACGAAATACACCATGAGATAGTGAGTAACTTCGTGAGGGAAGATCCACCACCTTTTGTGGGAGCACAAGAGGTCAACCCTCCCTTGGGTCCAACTGAAGCTGAGAAACGACTCCAGTACGTGGAGGAACAACTGATGTATCTTAAAGGGGATGATATCTATAGGGAAAAAATCGCAAGTATGAGGCCGTGAGTTCCAAATTACCAACCAACTTCAATATGACGGATATCTCTAAATTCAAGGGGCATGAAAACCCTTTGAACCATATTCGTGCTTTCAAATATTACATGTCTATCAAAGGCACTAAACCCGAGATGTTCTTAAGGATCTTTCCTTCATCTCTCGATACTATTCCTAAGCAATGGTTCTATTCTCTAGAACACAAGAAGATCGCCATCTGGGACGATGCCGCGATCAAATTTGCTAAGCAATCTGAGGATAATGCCGAGATCCAAGTCAATATGCGCACCTTAGAGGTTCTTACCCAAAACGATATGGAAGGCTTTACCGACTTCCTAAGTAGGTCGAGGAAGACTAGTACCCAACTTGTCGAACGTCCCGATGAAGCTACCCTCGTAGAAAAATTCGTGGACAACTTAAAGCCTATTTATGCAAATCATTTGAGGTACCAAAACATTAAGACCTTCAAGGACTTAACCGTACTAGGAACGAGGATCGAAGATGACATCCGTAAAGGGCTCTTGTCTAAAACGGTAGGTCGCGGATATCAAGGTTCAACAAGTCATTCTTATGGCTCTACTAGCAAGACTGATGAAGTTAACCTTCTCGAACCATCAAAGAAAAGTATCCCACAAAGAAAGTTCACAAACATCGGGGATACATACTCCAATACTCTGAAGAGACTGATGAAATAGGGTAAGCTTCAGCCCATAGGCCCTACACCCGAACCAGAAAAGAAATCCAAATTCTGGGACGAGAACTCATACTGTGAATATCATAGAGGTAAGGGACATGATACAAAAAATTGCTACAAGCTAAAACATATGCTTCAAGACATGATTGAAGACGGTCGCCTACCAATACCGCCTGGAGGCAAGCCTAACAATACTCATAATCCTCTTGGACTTCTGATGATTACAAGTGAAGAATCTACCTTAGATTGTTCACACCTCATTTCTCCAATCGAAGACGAGATCCATGCAATAGAAGAAGAAGGGAGCTACTCTACCATTTCTCCTACCATCGCCGACTTCATAGCAAGGGCAAAGAGTGTGAATAGGCAAGTCTCAGAATTAGAAAGTGTAATGGCATCCCGACGTAATCCAAGTACAACACCTAAGGAGCGCTCGCTACTAAATCTCTCTCAAAATGCAACAATGCAAGAAATAGTAGCTGTGGTTGATAGCTTAGTCGACCAAATCTTTCACTTGGAGGATGAAATCATGAGGATGAGAGAGTTTGATACTGTCAATGGGGTATAGGCTGACGATGATGAAGATGAATACCTCACCAAACACTACCTAGTCAAAGTCAGTGAGGAAATAGTTCAAAACAGTGAAGACCAAGATATAGACCACCTTACTCGTTCAGGGCGTCCATATCAAAATGTTTATCAAAATGGTACCATCACTAATACCAACGCTGTCACGCCAAATGATAACGAAGATACCTCTACCGACCATTTACTAAAGCAATTACAGAAGACAAAGGCTGATCTTTCAGTCTGGCAACTAGTTGCGAGCTCGTTCCCGCATCGCCAAGCTTTACTGCAAGCTCTGGCCAAATTAAACGTGGCACACAATTTCACACCCGATGACATTGTCAACTTGGTCTTCCAAAAGTCACCTAAGCTAAGTAACCCTGTTACTTTCTCGGATGAAGATTTGAAACCCTTCGGCGCTAGTCACAACTTGGCTCTATACATTACTGTCGTTTGCTTAAAGAAGAATGTGCCAATGACTTTGGTAAATGATGGCTCAGCAGTCAACGTCATACCCTTGAAAACGGCATACAAATTGGGCATGAAAGAGTCGGATTGGCCCCCTACCAACTAAGGTGTTCGCGCATATGATGTTACACGACGAAAAGTGGTAGGACTAGTTAACCTTACCATAGCCACAGGGCTGATCGAACGAAAGGTTAACTTCCAACTAGTGGACATTGAAGCATCCTTCAACATACTCCTGGGAACACCTTGGATCCACGCTTCCAAATGGGTAACATCCACCCTCCACCAGAAAATCAAGATCCCACTAAATGGTAAAGTGGTGACGATCACTCCGTCACCCATCAAAGCAATAATAGAAAAGAGGACAAGTAACCAAGTACTTACAGATCCAGTATACGAACTTGGGGGCTTCGACAACATAAACGTCATAGGAAGCGAGTTGGCACCCTTGTACTTCAATCCCTACTCCAACTTAGTGGTCAACCACATACTCAAATCTCAGGGATACTTCCCGGGAATGCCTTTGAATCTTGTCCAAAGAAATACCTTTGCACCTTACAAAGAAGGAAACTCACAAAGAATACCATTGTGATTAGGATACAAACCCACTAAAGAGGAGGTTCTCAAGATGCTCGCCCAAGTTCAAAATCGCAAGAACATGGGAATCCAAATGCAACTTTACCTCCCTACCCTAAATGGATACTTCGTTAGAGAAGGGAGTCAAGAACTTTTCCACGGGTTTCTCGAACCTTGGCGTTATCTCGAAAGGAAGTTAGCTGGAATGGAGATCTTTCACGATTGCTACTTAATTCCTCTAGAAACGGTTCCTACCGTTAAGACTCGTCAAGCACCTTGCTTGGACGAACAAGCTGTTAGCTTGCTGTTTGGAGAAGATCTGTTTGTTAGAGCTGCGCAGGATGAGATCATTACCATGATACTTCAAGACGATCACTTAACCCCTACCGCATTGATCACAGAAACCAGTTCGAATCAACAGAAAGGATGGAGAAAGTCGATCAAGTGGACAAACAACCTAGGAAGACTCTTCAAGCTCACCACTGGAGAAGGAGAGATGTTCAATGGAGAACCAGAAGACGCTGAATTCGAGTCAGAATCAGAGTCGGAGTCAGAGTCAGAGTCTAGAGAAGTTCCTAGAGATTCTCCTCATGTCGTCACTCCCACTCCCCTTGTTTCACCTAGCTTAGCATCAAATAGTAACAGTAGTTCAGGAAATGTCCCAACGGCTATCCCTTTACCGCTACTGACTACCGAACAGATGGCTTCTTTGTTCCAACTCTTTTCAAACTTTAATATGAATAAATCAGGTTCTGCTTACTCTTTGTGTTATTCTGAATGCAATTTTGTTTACGATGATAATGAGGATGATCCAGACCCAGACTCAATCGAAATACCTCCCTACATAGCCAAAGAAATACTACAAGAGGGGGAAGGGGGGACCAGTAATAGAAAACACTGAACCCATCAACGTAGGAACCGAACTAGAACCCCAAGAACTTAGGATAGGGACGACCTTGAGCCCCGCCGAAAGAGCCAGTTTCGTAGACCTCCTACACGAGTTCAAAGATGTTTTTGCTTGGTCCTACAAAAGACATGCCATGGATATCTCAGAGCATAGAATACCAATGAAACCAGGTTTCAAACCCGTAAAACAGAAGTTTCGTCGAATGAGGACCGAATGGGCACTTACGATCAAAGAAGAAGTCGATAAGCAATTCAAAGCCGGGTTCATCAAAGTTTCCGAGTACTCAGACTGGGTAACTAACATAGTACCCGTACCCAAAAAGGATGGGAGAATCTGTGTTTGTGTCGATTTCAGGGACTTAAACAAAGCAAGTCCAAAGGATGACTTTCCTCTACCACATATCGACATATTGGTAGATAACACGGCATATCACGCATTGCTATCCTTCATGGATGGACACGCGGGGTATAATCAGATTAAGATGGCTGTTGAAGACATGCACAAGACCGCCTTTGTCACCCAATGGGGTACCTATTGCTACACGATTATGCCGTTTGGATTAATCAATGCCGGAGCTACATATTAACGCACCGCAACCACATTATTACATGACATGATGCATAAAGAAGTTGAGGTCTACGTAGATGATATGATTGTCAAGTACAAAGATAGAGAGGGGCACATTGCGGAACTTCGCAAGTTCTTCTCCAGATTACGAAAATACAACATGAGACTCAATTCTCAGAAATGTGCATTTGGAGTAAAATCCGGCAAGCTCTTGGGATACGTTGTTAGCCAACGAGGAATAGGAATAGACCCTTCCAAGATAAAAGCTCTAATCGAAATGCCGCAACCTCAAACAGAGAAGGAAGTTAGAGGATTCCTGGGCAAGGTGCAATACATAAATCGATTCATATCGAAACTCACCATGATCTGTGAACCTATCTTCAAAAAGCTAAAGAAAACAAATCACACCATGTGGGATGATGATTGTCAAAAAGCGTTCGACCGAATCAAGGAGATACTAGCCAAACCACCTGTGCTCATGCCACCCCAACGGGATCAACCTCTTGGTTTATATCTCACGGTAACTGGAACAACCATGGGTGCCATGCTAGCCCAAACAGTAGGAAAGGAAGAAAGAGTTATCTACTACCTTAGTAAGAAGTTCTTGGAGTACGAGTGCAACTACACGCCACTCGAAAAGACATGCCTCGCTCTTGTGTAGGCGACGAAGAAGCTACGCCACTATATGCTTAGCTACTCCGTCAAAATATACTCCAAAATGGATCCTGTCAAATATCTCTTCGAGAAACCCGTTCTCAACGGACGCCTAGCAAGATGAACTTTGATGCTCTCAGATTTCGATCTCAAATATGTACCTCTGAAAGTCATAAAAGGACGCGCCGTTGCCGAGTTCTTCGCAGAAAGTCCCATAAACGACGCACAAACAATAGACACCTGGTCGTTTCCGGATGTGGATATACTCCAAACAAACGTAGACTCCTGGGATCTTTACTTTGATGGAGCATCGAACATAAGTGGATTTGGAATAGGAGTGTTGCTCATTTCTCCTGAAGGCGAGCATACACCACTCTCTGTCAAACTCGACTTCGAGGTGACAAATAACGCGGCAGAATATAAAGCTTGCCTCATTGGACTACAAGCAGCAGTAGGTTTAGGCATCAAGAATCTTCGGGTACATGGAGATTCATCTTTGATCATCAACCAAATTACGGGATCCTGGAAAATTCGAAGCGAAAGCCTGGCACCCTATCAAGCCAGGATAGACCAAGTTGCCCAATTCTTCGATCAAGTAACTTACCTAAACCTACCTCGAGAAGAGAATCAATATCCAGATGCTCTTGCAAAACTTGCATCTTTGATTAATATGCCGGACGATATGGTAGAAATGCCTCTATGCATCGAACGACGGTCAGAACCAACTTATGTGCACCAAATCACAGATGAAGAAGAAAACCAAGAGGAACCTTGGTTCCAAGCAATTCTGAACTTCAAATACAATGGCACCTATCCACCAGATATGGATAACAGGGGACAACATGCTATACGCTTACTAGCTTCCCAATACGTCCTCATGCAAGGAGAATTATACAAAAGAACACCTCTTGGTGTAATCCTGCGTTGCCTTGATCATTCACAGACACGAAAAGTGATGGAAGAAGTCCATGACGGAGAATGCGGCCCTCACATGAGTGGACCCATGATGGCAAATAAAATCACGCGCTTGGGGTATTATTGGACAACAATGGAATCCGATTGCATCAAATATGTCAGACATTGTCATAACTGCCAAATCTTCGGGAATGTGCAACATGTCCCTCCTTCATTACTTTACACCATGACATCTCCTTGGCCATTTTTCTGCTGGGGGAATTGACATCATCGGAAAGGTCACCCCAGCCGGAACAGGAGGTCACTGTTTTATTTTGGTGGCAATCGATTATTTCACCAAATGGGTAGAAGCCGCTTCATACACTAGTCTCACAGCCAAGAACGTGGCAAAGTTCATACAAACCAATATCATCTGTCGATACGGTTGTCCACATGAGATCATCAGTGACAAGGTATCACATTTTCAGGCTGAGACTGAACAACTGCTAGCCAAATACAAGATCAAACACCACCATTCCTCGCCATATAGACCACAAACTAATGGTGCAGTAGAGGGAGCAAACAAAAACGTTGTCACAATCCTCAAGAAAATGATTGACAACTATCGAGACTGGCCGAGCAAGATACCATTCGCCTTATGAGGATATCGCACGTCTGTTAGGACGCCCACTGGGGCCACTCCTTTCTTTCTGACCTACGGCATGGAAGTCGTGCAACCAGTCGAGATAGAAATACCATCCTTACGTATTTTACTCGAAAGTCAAATCCAAGAAGCCGATTGGAAGAGATATAGATATGAAAAACTCATCCTCCTGGATGAACGTAGGCTGTGCACATTACATAATTTGGAAACATATCAGGCGTGTGTCAAACGAGCCTTCAACAAAAGGGTTAAGCCAAGGAACATCAAAGAGGGAGAGCTGGTGCTCAAATCAGTTAGAGCTCTTTTACCTGTCGATCCACGAGGAAAGTTCAAACCCAACTGGGCCAGACCATTTCTGGTCAAGTCCATACTCCTAGGGGGTGCGGTTAGAATCACAGACCTGGATGGGAATGAATTCGCCAACCCAACTAACCTCGACCAATTGAAACGTTACTATGCCTAGAATAGGAACAAAAATGCGCCTGCGTAACCTCACGTGTCGCTCCTGGGGCACGAAATATAAACGGCCCCTGGCCAGCTGAAATAAAGCTCATGTCACCTTGATCTTGCATTTTGACAATCCGTCATCCTCATATCATCAAATAAACTAAATTACATTCTACGAGTAAGTAAAGCTCATGCTATATTTTCTAGTTCATCATAAGCTCTTGCTTAGAACAATTATTCTTTTACATTTACTTGAACTACGCACAAGGGTTTGATTTCATTTTTAAGATGAATACGTAGGCAATCCTTTACAAGATACAACCCATTATTTATTTTCAAATGTAAATAGAAGGACTTTTGCATGTGTATTTGAAATTCGACAAGAATAAATAAAAGAAAATCACAACGGTTTCATAACCAATTAACCTTTTATTTCATTTCTTTCCATAATAATAATAATATGCCAAATAATAAAATTATGCCGAAATAAATAAGGCTAGGATTCTAAAATCCCTACCTTTTTATTACAAATAATAATAATTATAATAATAATAATAATAATAATAGTAGATAGTAGATAGTAATATCAAGACTTAGGCTATTCTTCCATTTTCCCTTTGCCTTTGTCATTCTTATCATACTTCTTCTCTCGACCACGAGCCGGACGCTCTTGCGCAATATCAGACCTAATAACCAACGGTCTCTCTCGTGGCCTAGCCTTGCCATTCCTATCAACCACCATCTCGATGACATGACAACTTCGATTACTTCGATGGATGAACAACTCGAAATCCGGCTTCTTCATTTGCCTCGGTCAAGTGCTTCTCTTTCTCTTTCTCATCGTCACGAACCTTGAAGTCAACAGGCTCACGCACCTTAGTCTCTCTCACTCCTCAGGAGTAGTAACTTTCCTCCATTGAATGTAAGAATTTGACACCCATAGTGCACTAACAGAAGAGCTTAGAAACCACATGTTTCTTCGAGCCCATTTGATGACCCACTCCCTTTGGCTCTCAGTGGTAAGCGCCATGACAGCCTGAGGAATAGTATCAAGCTTCGGAATCATCTGCTTCAATCCAACCTGCCTCATCAGCCTCTCTGGGAAGATGCATACCATAAATTCCAAGCTAGGAATGCGCACCGATCGGGTAGGATCCAAGGACGATACTCCGGTGACAGATTTGAGATGCCACCATGGTACAATCCATCTAATCAAGGGACCATCCTCGCTCTTCAGCTTGTTCTCCCAGTAGTTGCAAACTCGAGTGAAGTCCATCATATAAAGCCTAGTCCTCATTGCAATTGAGCGAGCATGATACGCAGCAACATTAGCCGGGGGCTCGATCAATCGAAGACGCTCCATAAGCCAAACCTACCAAAAGCAGGCATTAGAAACGAAAAAAAAAACAAAAAAACAAAAAATAAAAATAAAAAGACAAAGGAAAATTGTGTTCTTTTACCTGCAAGATGATAGGACTTCCTAGATAAGGAAGGTCACGATTGGCTTTCCTGTTGTCTAAACCCGATAGGATCTCTCCTAAACATAGGCAAGTTGGGCTTCTGTGCAGCTCCATTTGCTCGACTAGGCTCAAATAGCGAGGATAACCTCTCAAATCCTCATCAACATGTCCTTGAAGGACATAAACATGCAACAAGCTAAATCCATACGCCCTACGCCTCGCAACATGGGAAATAGTAGGATCTGCCCTATTTATGAATCGATCGATGAAATCAAGCATTCGGACTCCTTTCGAGGTCACAAGACGGTCAACCTCAGCTCTAGTCAATCCAAGCAAGTCTCTGAATTTGTTCTTATACCCTTGAGAAGTAGAGGGTACAGCAGGCAAATGTTCCGGGTCCCAACCGCCAATTGCAGCTATTTCTTCAGGGAACGGGCAGATATCACCTCCAGGAAAGGCAAACACGTGACAGTTCGGGTCCCAATACTCAAGACAAGCATCCAAGACCGGCTTGACCACCTTTATTAGCTTTAAGCTCAAAATTGATCCGAAGTTGTAGGCACCCATATCATATTTCTCCATATTAGAGAACTCGTTCGCACATTCTTTGAGCCGGATTTCTAAAGTATTCATGATGCTTAATTATAGAGCTTTTATGAAATAAGACGGAAGAAATACGGAAGAATTATGTGAATAAAACCTCCATCGACGTCTATATTTATATTAAAAGCTGTTTCCTAAAATCTGTCAGGACGGACACACTTACGAACAGGCGCAGCACCTGCTGCGCCTCTTCCTCAGCTGTATTCCTGTGATTTTCCACGTTGGATCTTTCCTAATTTCTAAAAGAGTAATTTCCTATTCCTACGGGTTATTATTTTTTTGGTAATTCCGTCTAATTACCATAATTCGAGTTCCTATTTCCACGGGCACACTTTTCGAGGCGACATCGGCATTTCGTCGTTTCAGCGCACTTATCCATTTCCTTTTTAATTTTCTTTTTTGGGGAATCATTTCACCAATTCAATTATTTTCAAACTTAGCCATTTCTTTTTTATTTTTCTTTTTGGGGAATCATTTCACTCCCGTTTCATTTCAAACTTATTTGTCTTCATTTTCTTTTTTTTTAGGGGGTAACCCTCCCTACCCTTCCGGTCATTTCCGTCCGGTCATTTTCAGTAAATTTTTTGCATTTTCTCGAATCTTTGTTTTGCGCTAATTTAGGCCATGTACAAATATGTGTGTTCTATATGCAATTTCTGTGTAAATTTCGGCAGCATGACGGCGTAAACCGTCATCTACCAAACCTGTTCAAAGCTAACCTTCAGGTACAAACAAAGAAACCCAGCAGTAAAGGCACTCAGGCCGTCATATATACAACCAAAATGGAATATGTACACAAAACTGGGGGCTCGAGCCCGAAACCAAAGTCCAAAAGTCCAAAATGAAGGTCCAAAATGTACAAAGTGCATGAAGTACAACCAACAGAGGAAAACAGCAAAACAACAAACAAACTACTACTGATCGCCGCCTAACTCGGTAACTCTTGCCTTGAGAGAAGCAATCTCGGCGTCGCGGACCTCTAGCTCCCTCAGCAGGCGAGCTGTCTCCTCCCAGGACTGGGCCAGCTCTTGCTCCAAGTCGCGCTCTCTCTGCAAATGGCAAGAATTGGCTCACGTCAATCATTTCAAACACAAAGAAGTCAGAAAATTAAAAAGAAAACGAAGAAAACGAAAGGTTCATACCTGACGTCCTCGACCGCCAGCAAGTGCCTCGACGGCAGTAGCCCGTAGCCGGTTGGCTACCCTCCACAAAACCATGAACCGGGATGGCGCAACCTGCATTTCAGTAAACAAGGACTTTCAATGATTGGACGAAATCAAACAAATGTATTCTTATACAAAAGCTAAACAAGTTGGGGAACTTACCCTCCGAATCAGATGTTGCCACTCGTCTAGGCCGGCATCCGTCACTGCCTCGCCAAAGTCGCGAAGCTCGGAGATCGTTGTCATCCCCGTCGCATCAGTGTACTCGAGGGTCTTGGGGTACGCTGAGGGCTCGATGCCCGCCACCTCAACCTCCTGCAAATTCAAATAAGTTTCCATTAATCGATGATCATTCATCATATTTTCAAGACAATCAAAATAAGAACGAGACAATTACCAGGACTGGCCAGTACACCAATCTCCGGTAGAGGAACGTCGAGTAGTCCTCGCTAGGAAGAAGGAGGGCGTCGCCACCGACGCCTACCAGGTCTACCTCCCTCTCAGCATCAGAAGGCTCCCTAAACATCGTCCGAGGAGGATCGATGGGGACCGTCAAGGCATCTCGAGAGCACTGACGAGCCAAATGCTCGCCCAAGTACCACACAGGACCCATCGATGTCCTCAAAAGCAACCGGCTCGAGCTCTTAGGTCGAAGGACCTCAGCCACAAAAGGAGGGGCGCCGGTGTAGTCCACCCAAGGTCTGGGCACCCACCATGAAAAGCAAATAAGAGGTCATTCCTATGACCAGTTCTAAAAGAAAAGCAATGAAGAAGCAAACAAAGAAGATGAGTCGAGACACTCACGCCATCCAGCTGCAAAGCGTTCACGTCCCGTCGACAGGCGTCGTGAAAAGAACACTGGCTCTTTGTGCGACACATCACCCAATCCCTCACCACGGGATAGGCTCTCTCCCCTGGCTCCGTCCTCTTTAGCGCGAGGCCCGGAAAGTAGGAGTACACCGACACCTGTAAGACAAGACAAGTCAATAACGATCTATCATGATTTGATAAGGAAATTATCTTTCATGATATGAAATAAAGGTTTATACCTCCAACAACAGTCCAAGGTCAACGGTGGCAGGAGAAGTCCCCTTCTCCATTAACTCCGGACGAACCATGGCCCTCATGTAACGAATGAGGACCGCAAAGCCAGCAGTGACCCAGTCCCAGCGGCCTAGGCCACTCAGGTCAGAAAGGAAGGGAAGAAGCTTCATCGACAGCCTTTGTCCCTTGACTCCGAGGTAGATCGAAGACAAGAACCACCATAGCCACAAACGGGTTATCTGCTCTGCAGTACAAGGAGGAGGTGCCGTCTCCCTCCCATCGATCACCACTCTCATCAGGGTTTTCCCCGCGAAGTAATCCCGGACGTAGGAACTCGAGACCAACCCGGGAACCGCAATATCCTTCGGCCTCAGGTTCCAACCGATCAAACTCCTAGCCTCGGCCGAGTCCACCCTTATGGCTGTCTCCGACCACTCCACCACCTCGGTCCCGCACGACAAGCCAATAAATCATGCCGTAATCCTCCAACGTGACCCCAACCTCACCAAAAGGCATGTGAAAGGCAGAGGTCGTGTCCCAAAACCGATCAAGGAAAGTTCGAACCAGGCTAAGATTGTGGGGTAATATCCGTATAAGACCCTCTAAATTTAGGACTATAACGTAAATTTAACATGCGATTATCGTCATAAAACATAAATACAATAGAGAAACGATAAGGAACAAGAATTAACCTCGGGTCCTTTATAGTGCGGCGTAAAGATCAGAAATCAAACGAGATTCCCTCCTAATTGTTGCACCCAAGACTTGTCCGAGATATGCCCTTGGCTAGATGGTGTTCTCCGATTGCCTTGCAATATTGGGAGAACTGATGTGAGGTTTTCTCGAGATGTGAGATCTCAGTTTCAGAGAGAAAATTAATCTCCAAAACCCTAATTATTTTCACTAATGATGATTAGGTCAGAAGGGAGGAGAAGCTCTCCCTTTTGATCTCCTAATCTCGGCCAAACCGAGTCCATGGGGAGGAAATGGGCTTTTCCATTTCCTCTTCATTTTAACTCGTAGTCCGTACCCAAATGACTAAATGTATATGACGCGGTTTTTATAAATCGTCATCGGTTATCGGCTATTAAAACATCAACTAATAACACGGGTTAGTTGAAGTATTAATACATGTCCGACAAAGACGATATTGTATAATTATATTCAATATACATTAATTAAATATAAATCGCTTATATTTAATTTTACGAATTAACTGGTTAATTCGCCTTAGCCCATGATATTTAATCCGTATTAAATATAATATCTCAACATCACAGTTTGACTAATTACTAGTCAAATAACTCGGACTAACTGGTTAGTCATATTTGGCATCTACATGACTGTATTTTCATACTGTCACGTCTCTCAAACGTATCCTATAGGTGTGAATTTTAGGGACCAGTTGATCACCGCCATCTGTATGACAATAACGTCAAACTTATCTAGCAAGCCAACCGTTATTGATAAACGTGGATCAACTGATAATAATACCAAAAGTATTCCTTTTGATCCTTTTAGAGATTTATAAGTCCTTGCACTAACTGTTAAGGACACCAACCCCAACAAGCTCCCACTTGTCCGTACAAGTGCATGTGCAATGACGTTATCCGCACTAACTGGAGGACACAAGCTCCAACAAACTCCCACTTGTCCGTACAAGTGTATGTGCGATAACCGATTCTCATATTCATTTAAAATTTCTCCCACTCAATGTAAAACAATTTGCAGATCTGGATCCACAAAGGTCGTATTTTACAATCAATCTGTATCTAGAGTGGTTTCCCCGACTAGAGAGTAACTCAACTGATAAAACGAATCCGTATCCGAGCATGGCCATGCATTTGATTCTGACTCCTCGAGTGGCCCCGAGAAATATCGAGTACACGATAAAGGCTGAATATTTCCTTCAACTCGACTCCTTCCGATCTAAGCACAGCATGAAATGACCCAGAAAAAATCTACTTGGCCCCCTGTTACGGATGACCGTGAGAAAGAAACCAAAGTCACCCAAAATCTGCCGTAGTCTCAAGAGACAGTCGATAGTCAAAAGAGTCGACTCTTAGGATCACCATGGAGGTCCTATCCACGACCGGGCACCGAATGTTATAAAACATTTAGGACTCCACGTCGATGTCACAAGTGTGTCCTACGAAATATCCGTATAAATCGCCCTCGTGATTGGTCGGTCAACCGGTTGACTTATGGCTCGTTGAACCCACCATCAACCAACGTCACAAAATAATTGCCAGAGTTATCGGCTCATGTGGGCAATTAAGGACCGAAAAGATATAATGTTCGTTCAGTTCACTTTGTGGTGTTCAAAATTTGTCGTACAAATCCACATGACAAACAAAATATATATATAAAATATCAAAACGATGATGTCGTATAGAGTACAAGAGAGAATGAATCTGATCCATAAAAGAGTACTACAACTTAGGAACACGTTTAATTCCCATGGAATTAACGTGCCCTTCATGCTTATCTTGTCGTAATGCTTTAGTGAGAGGATCTGCTATGTTATAATCTGTAGCAATCTTTTCTATCACTACTTCCTTTTGCTCCACGTAATCCCGGATTAGATGAGCTTTCCGTTGTACATGTCTAGACTTGTTGCTAGACTTTGGCTCCTTAGCTTGGAAGATGGCACCACTATTGTCGCAATAGATGGTGATCGGGTCATTCGAATCGGGCACTACTGAGAGCCCATGTAAGAATTGACGCATCCATATCGCTTCCTTTGTAGCTTCAGACGCGGCATAGTACTCGGACTCGGTCGTAGAATCTCTTTGTAACAGTTTGTTTCGAACTCTTCCACGGTGATCAGCGCCATTAAGAGTAAAACGAATCCAGACCGAGATTTCGAGTCATCTCGATCCGTTTGGAAGCTAGCATCTGCGAATCGGTTTGCGCATAGCTTTTGGTCGCCTCCATAAGTCAATGCCCAATGTTTAGTCCTCCGTAGGTACTTAAGAATGTTCTTGACAGCCAGCCAATGTGGTTCACCTGGATCTTTGTTGGAATCGACTTGTCATACTCAATGCATATGCCACGCCCGGACGTGTGCATATCATGGCATACATGATTGATCCTATAGCCGAAGCATAAGGAATCCGTGTCATGCGCTCTTTCTCTTCCGGTGTCTCTGGTGCCTGAGACTTGCTCAAATGCACCCCTGGAGACATAGGAAGGAACCCCTTCTTGGAGTTAGTCATGCTGAATCTCTCTAGGACTTTGTCTATGTAAGACTCTCGATCGAGAGATAGCATCCGTCGTGATCTATCTCGATAGATACGGATGCCTAGAATTCTTTGTGCCTCTCCCGGATCTTTCATCTGGAAATGGTTTTTCAACCATACTTTCACCGAAGTTAAGAGAGGTATGTCATTCCCAATCGGGAGTATGTCGTCAACATACAATATTAGGAAGACAATCTTGCTCCCACTCGACTTGATATATAGACATGGTTCCTCGACGATCGAGTAAATCCATTCTCTTTTATCACTTGGTCGAAGCGATGATTCCAACTCCTTGATGCTTGCTTAAGTCCATAAATGGAACGCTTAAGTTTGCACACTTTCTTAGGATGTAAAGGATCGATGAAACCTTCGGGTTGTACCATGTACAACTCTTCCTCCAAAAAGCCGTTTAAGAAGGCGGTTTTCACGTCCATTTGCCAAATTTCATAGTCATGAAAAGCGGCAATCGCTAAGATAATCCGAATGGAACGCAGCATGACTACGGGTGCAAAAATCTCATCGTGGTGCAAACCTGGCACTTGGGTGAAACCTTTAGCAACTAGTCGTGCTTTATAGATATCTTGTTGACCTTCCATAGAATGCTTTATCTTGTAAAGCCATTTGCATTGAAGGGGACGAACCTTAGCAGGTAAGTCAACAAGATCCCACACGTTGTTCTCATACATGGAGTCCATCTCGGATTGCATGGCCTCAAGCCATAGCTTTGAGTCAGAACTAGTCATGGCACCTTTATAGGTTGCGGGTTCACTACTCGTTAAGAGTAGAACGTCATCTATGTCATGTTCCTCGACCATACCAATGTATCTGTCCGGAGGAATAGAGACTCTTCCCGACCTCCTAGGTTCCTCAGAATATTCACGCAGCCCGGGATTGAAGGAACAGGTTCCTCCAATGGTTGCTCGGTGTTTGGTTCTGGAATCTCCGACAGGTCGAAGGTTCTATCACTCTTTGCATTCTCGAGAAATTCCTTCTCTAAGAATGTCGCACTAGCCGCAACAAAAACGCGTTGTTCGGTTGGCGAATAGAAGTAATGACCACGTGTTCCTTTAGGATAACCTATAAAGTATGTCTTGACCGATCGCGGGCCGAGCTTATCCTCGTGTCTCCACTTGACATAAGCCTCGCAGCCCCAAACCCGTATAAAGGACAAGTTAGGGACCGTTCCTTTCCATAGTTCATATGGAGTCTTGTCAATGGCTTTAGACGGACTTCGGTTAAGTATTAGAGCAGCCGACATTAGAGCATAACCCCACAATGAGTCAGGCAACACGGTGTGACTCATCATGGATCGAACCATATCAAGTAGTGTTCGATTTCTCCGTTCGGACACACCGTTCAACCGAGGTGTTCCGGTGGAGTTAAGCGTAGGGCAATCCCACAGTCCTTTAGGTGTTGATCAAACTCGTGAGAAAGATACTCGCCACCACGATCCGAACGCAGTGTTTTAATCTTCCTACCTAATAGGTTCATGCACCCTATTTGGTATTCCTTGAATTTCTCAAAGGATTCACTTTTGTGCTTCATTAAGTAGACATAGCCATATCTACTTAAATCGTCCGTGAAAGTGATGAAATACCTATAGCCTTCTCGTGCGGTGATTGACATAGGTCCACATACATCCGTGTGTATGAGTCCTAATAGGTCAGCAGCGCGCATTCCAACACCTTTGAAGGATATACGAGTCATCTTACCGATGAGACATGATTCACACGTGCCAAATGATTGAAAATCAAAGGCCGAGATAGCTCCATGTTTAATGAGCTGTTTTACGCGTTTCTCATTTATGTGTCCCATGCGGCAGTGCCATAGATACGTTTGATCTTTGTCACCAACCTTTAACTTTTTATTCATTACGTGTAATATTTCGGTGGTCTGATCTAAAACATAAATTCCATTCATGGAGACTGCCTTGCCATAAATCATATTGTGTAAAGAGAAAATGCAAGTATTATTCTCAATTACAAATGAAAAACCAAGTTTGTCAAGTGCGTAAACCGAAATAATGTTTTTCGAAAGACTGGGTACATAATAGCAATCATATAATGATAACTCAAATCCGCTAGGAAGCTGGATCACATATGTTCCCCTCGAGACGGCAGCCACTCTTGCTCCATTCCCGACACGCAGATCAACCTCACCCTTTACGAGAGGCTTGAGATTTCGGAGGCCCCGCACATGATTTACAGATGAGAACCACAACCAAGTATCAAGTACCCAAGTTCCGTAACTTGCGTGGTTAATCTCAATCATATGAATAAAAGTAGAAGGAGAAGATATACCAACAGGTTTAACGCGACCTGCTTTTATGTCCTCATGATAAACAGGACATGTACGCCTCCAATGCCCGGTCTTGTGGCAATGATGGCATTCCATGTTTTCGGTTTTGCTCTTTGTCGCGCCTGATGAGTTACTTGCCTCACCAGGCCCACTCTTACCTAATCCCGACTTCTTAAACTTCGGTTTGCCCTCTTTGCTAGGCCTGGCTGAACTTTGCCCTTACCCTTGCCCTTGTTTGACACAACGAGAACATCCTGTTTCATGCTCCCACCGAACTTCATGTCCTTCTCGGTGCATGTACGAGGAGGGAGTGCAGCTCATGGGGAGTTTTCTTCAAATCATTCATATAGTAATTCGCTCTAAATTGCGAATAACCATCGTGGAGTGAGTGAAGTATGCGGTCAATAACAATGTTCTCGTTGATCTTACAATCAAAGGTCTCCGACTTCTCGACATTCTCAATCATTGAGAATGTGTGGGCTAACCGGTTGGCCCTTTTTTTCGAGTCTCGCATCAAAGAAGCGAGTGGTAAGCTCATAGGTCACGATTCTCGGTGCTTTTGAGAATTCCCTAGTGAGTGTAGAGAAAATCTTGTTTGCACTTTGAGCTATGAAGCGTTTCTGCAAATTGGATTCCATTGCAAAAATAAGTACGTTCTTTACCGCACCCGCTTCCATGGCGAAATCGTTATACTTGTCGATTTCGTTAATTTCAGCCGTGGGGCCTGGGTTTGGTGGGATGGGCTCAATCAGATATTTGAGCTTCCCATCAGCAATGGCAGCATTCCGTAATGCCGCCTCCCATTCCGCGAAGTTTGATCCATCATTCTTGATCGAGTAGATCGATTCATCCGATCCATGAAGATCCGAAGCCAGGACTCACGGTCCAATGTGACACTTGGCATTGGGTCGTCCTCACGGCCAGCCATTATGTTATTAGCAGTTTAAATGTTCGTGTTCTACACTGAAAAAGGAAGAAAAACAAAACGAAATAAGCAACTCATCGAGGTGATTTAAGTCTATTTAAAATTTATTTTAAACATGTAGACTCTCGCACTTGCATAATTGATCTCCCTCAAGAATGATACAAGTGATCCCAAGACTCAATTTCTGTAAATTGATAAGCCAACTGTTTAGCTAATTCTTCCGGAAGAACTCTTGGTCGATAGATTTCCGTAAATCCTATCTATAGTCCACCACAGTCACAGGATCGTACGAGTGACCATAGCGTTGAGATAAAATAGGTCAATCGGTTCCAACTTACCCGACGTAGAAGGGGTCATATTATGCCTACCGACGAAGAAGGGACTCATTGGAGTTTGACCTATAAAGACGGTTCTCAATTTTTGTTTATACGAGGAAGATCCCATCAACTAAATTATAATTCATATTAAGTGAACGAATAACTAGCGTTTGCGTGAATGAATTAATTTGGGTGATGGCTTATAAAAATCGTGTGACATACGAATGTCAAAGAAAACTAACTCGTGACCTCTAAATGTGTCAGTTTTCATGCATTTATTAGGTGGTTTGGTTTTTAGGCGGAATATGATGCATACTATCGTTACGGAAAAATAAATAATTGAATGCAATACGTAAATAAAATTTCCTAGTGTGGCCTATCCTAATAAAAAAAAAGAACAAAATACAACTTTGGAATCCACCGTTGGACCCAAGAAGCTTGTCTTGTTGTTCCATCTTGATCCAGTTAGCGGGAGTGAGCATCTGGTCTCCGTCTTTGGTCTCCTCAAAAATTACAATTAAAATTACAAAATATAAATCTAATTACATTCTAATAAAAACTGTAATTACAAGTGAAAAATCCAAAACGGAGATACGAGATCTCAAAATACAACCAAGACCGTGTTCCATCATTACGGTAACACGTTCTACTAAGGCCACACTAAGTTACAACTGATTGCAAAATAAATAAATACGTAATAAAAGCATTCAAAAACATTCATAATTAACGATAAATAAAATGCATCAACTAAAAACAAATTCATTCGTGACATAATTCTGTAATTATGTTAAATTTATCCAAACCACCTTTTAATGATTAAAATTCATGTGATAAAACTGCTTCTATCAATTTAATTTTAATCTAATACAGTCCGTTACTTTAAATATGCTTTAAAATAACTTAATGGTACGTGTGTGAACCGTTTCACAATCATAGCGAGTGTACAATATCCGTATAAAGTACATATTAAGGCCAAAAGAAAATTTAAAGCAAAAAGAATAAATTTTCAAAGTCTGTCAAAAAGAAATCCCTCGATCCAGGGACACAGTGCTCGATCGAGGAACGAAAAGGCTCGATCGATGAACTGCAAGTCGATCGAGAGGGTTGCCAAACAGAAAGTGCTCAATCGACTAAACTGGTGGTCGATCGAGTACTTTAATCAGCAGATCTGCTCGATCGAGTACGAGGACAACTCGATCGAGCAGTGGGGTTTTGAAAAGGGGTCGATCGAGTACAACAGGGACTCGATCGAGTAAAAACATGACAGAAAAACCACTCGATCGAGTAAAAACTTGCTCGATCGAGTACAAAATTTCTGGAAAACCTAAACCCTCGTGAAAACAGTTTGACAAAACAAAATCAATTGCAATTTTGATCAAAACGCATCAAAACAAATTTAACAATTGACAAAACTTGACATATTGTTATAATCTCTGTATAAAACAACAATATGTAAAAGAACAAATCAAAAAACACACAAAACAACCGTGTAATATCATGTCACGGTTAAAAAAAAAATCCAGCCGTGTGTACATGGCACGGTTTTCGAGATAAAACACAACCGTTTCAAAATCGTTTTATGAAAAACACATAGAAAAATTTACGTGGCCTCGCTCTGATACCACTTGTGGGGTAATATCCGTATAAGACCCTCTAAATTTAGGACTATAACGTAAATTTAACATGCGATTATCGTCATAAAACATAAATACAATAGAGAAACGATAAGGAACAAGAATTAACCTCGGGTCCTTTATAGTGCGGCGTAAAGATCAGAAATCAAACGAGATTCCCTCCTAATTGTTGCACCCAAGACTTGTCCGAGATATGCCCTTGGCTAGATGGTGTTCTCCGATTGCCTTGCAATATTGGGAGAACTGATGTGAGGTTTTCTCGAGATGTGAGATCTCAGTTTCAGAGAGAAAATTAATCTCCAAAACCCTAATTATTTTCACTAATGATGATTAGGTCAGAAGGGAGGAGAAGCTCTCCCTTTTGATCTCCTAATCTCGGCCAAACCGAGTCCATGGGGAGGAAATGGGCTTTTCCATTTTCTCTTCATTTTAACTCGTAGTCCGTACCCAAATGACTAAATGTATATGACGCGGTTTTTATAAATCGTCATCGGTTATCGGCTATTAAAACATCAACTAATAACACGGGTTAGTTGAAGTATTAATACATGTCCGACAAAGACGATATTGTATAATTATATTCAATATACATTAATTAAATATAAATCGCTTATATTTAATTTTACGAATTAACTGGTTAATTCGCCTTAGCCCATGATATTTAATCCGTATTAAATATAATATCTCAACATCACAGTTTGACTAATTACTAGTCAAATAACTCGGACTAACTGGTTAGTCATATTTGGCATCTACATGACTGTATTTTCATACTGTCACGTCTCTCAAACGTATCCTATAGGTGTGACTTTTAGGGACCAGTTGATCACCGCCATCTGTATGACAATAACGTCAAACTTATCTAGCAAGCCAACCGTTATTGATAAACGTGGATCAACTGATAATAATACCAAAAGTATGCCCTTTGATCCTTTTAGAGATTTATAAGTCCTTGCACTAACTGTTAAGGACACCAACCCCAACAAAGATTAGCCTGGATCTTCCTCCCTTTGATATCCCTCCAAGCTCATACCAAGGCACCGAACGCTCCCCGCTTGATGATGGCCTGCTCCTCCACCGACAGTCTCCCGTAAGCCTCCATCATCGTAGTGTAACCCGACAAAGACCTGATATTCCCGGCCTCCTATTTTGATTCAAAGCAATGGCTATAGTTAGCTCAAACGAAAGAAAAAAAAGGAATAGCAAATAAAGAATAGAAGGAGGTAAATGGAAGGATAATGAATTCAATTTACCAAGCTCTTCACCGTCCTATAGGACAGGTGACTCTCTGCAGCCCAAATGAGGTACCTGTTTTCCCAACTTTCAACCCACTTCGGTGCTCCCCTCAGCTGGTGACCACCTCGTCCGACATTGGCCCGCCTCGGGACCTCCTCCTCAACGGCCTCCTCCTCTACAACCTCGTCCTCAGCAGCTGCTACTACAGCAGCAAAAGCCTGCTCCAACGCCTTCTCGAGCTCACGAGAAGGGTCAAGAAAAGTGTCCACGTCCATGGGAGCTCTCCCTGACGTAGAAGCCTCGTCACCTGCAAAATTGAAATGAATTTAGGCCGCGTCAAGTGACGACAAGCCTTAATTAAGAGATTTTCGAGCTTTCAAGGCTCCGAAGTCGCTCTTTTCCCGCCATCTTTGGCCATTTTCTTCAAAACCCGTCTACTCATGTGGCGATATGGGTCAAGTCAAGCCTAAGGTGAAGCCTAGTCACGGGTTCGAGTCGGAATTTCGACAGCATTTCGTTATTACGGCGATTATGCCCTAGAAAAGTGTCCTGAAAAAGCTGTCACAAATAAAAAATTTGAAATGGTAGGAAGTTTACCCATCTTACAAGGATTCTAAATATCAAGTTTCGTCACAAATAGGCAACTCTAAGGCTATTTTCGAAGCAATTTACGGTTCAGCTGTGAGACCGTCTCAATTTCGCTCAAATGCTCAAAACTCAATGAAAATTCAAAACAAATACATGGTTATGATCCTTATACTACCAATTATCCATTTACAAAGTCAATTTTTCAAGGCAAAATCGTTTGGGGGAAACGCCCCAAATTTTCGACATTTTTAGGGTTGGAAACCCCAATTTGTCGGTCCAATTTGATCAAATACAGAAGATTAATGCAAAAATAATACACATACCTCGATTAGTCATGGAAAATGCAAGCTTTTGATCAAATTTTGGCGAGAAATGGTTGGAATTTGAGAGAGTTTTGTGAGGATTTGTATTTCGAAAATTATGAAATTATCCCGTGTTTCATCGAGTTTTTACTCAGGAAAACCACACTCAGGAAAAGACGCAGCAGGTGCTGCGCCTCTTCTAAGAGACGCAGCTCTTGCTGCGCCTCTTTCTCAGTTTCCCTCCAAACTCAATTTTCAAAGATTCGTTATAAATTCGTTATTTGTGGGCCCATCTTTGGCGCGCCTCTTCCTCGATACCATATATCATATATTTGGTCCATTTGATATTTATCCTTCGCCCGGACCCGTATTTGCAAGCCAACTGCAAACTGTCGCGGTATTTTATCAAAGACCTCGCTTGCCACAACGAGCGAGTACCCTCTGACAGGTGTTTTGACACGCCTCAATTGCGTTTCCCCAGCGAGAGTTCCGGGCAGACAATTGTCCCTTTTAACACGTGGAGATCAGCCTTGATTATGTTCCCATAGCGAGAGTTCCGGACAGCCAACCGTCCCTCTCAACACGTGGAGTTCAACATCAGATCCAAGTTTCACCGAAGTCTGTTTGAGAAACCGACCCAAGCAGATTTCTCCCAGCGGTTCCTGCCTACGTCCTGCTGTTCTTCGATATTATGTTTTCGCCTTCCCTTGGAGTCTCAAGGATCTTAGGTATGGTCTCTTCTTATGGCTGGCGAGCCTCCTTACGTAGTCTAATGGACTTTAAATGACCCTCCCCGATAGTCGACAGACTCTAAAATGTTCCCGACGACTGGTCCTTGGCTCAGACCCCTTGAGCCACCTCGCGTCGCCATAGTTGTCAGGTTGTAATCTTTGATTGACCTGATGGCTATACTTTGACTTTCGCCTTGTCCAAGCCTCAGTCAAAGTGAGGGCTCTATAGATACCTCATTTCTACATCTCCCGCAAGCCACCCAGTGATGATTGGGCCGCATGTTTGGTACGCGGAACGATTTATGACAGTTCGTAAGTTTATCGCCAAGTGGTAGCTCAAACACTCGTGTCTACCTCATAGTCGTCATCTAGGTGTCATTACGGTCGTTTTGGCAGTAACTAGAGTATATTTGGAGTCCGGGTCGAAAACCATCTCCATTTTCTAATAACAGTTTAAAATGCCGAGTCGTAATGTTCTGGAATGTTTCGGATATTTCTATTCCATATTTTCAATCATTTATCTATTTGGTAAATTATATCCCGAAATATTACACAAAATATTAAGGAAATCAAGATCAAACCGCAACTTCCATAATAGAAACGCGGAAATCTTTCTTCCGCAGGAGGAAACCACTGAGGAAAAGACGCATCAGGTGCTGCGCCTCTTCCAAGAGACGCAGTGGCTGCTGCGCCTCTTCCTCAGCTCCTTTCTGCGTATTTTTCGTATCTTTCCGAGATTCACTTCCAAAGTTTCTCCGAAAACCCTAATTCCCTTCCGTGATTAGAATAAATAGAGTCCTTAGGCCTCTCATATTTCTCACGCGGTGTCCGCCCTTCTCTTCTCCCTTTGCATTCTAGACCACACTCTTGCTTTTTGGCACCTACGTGGTTGATCTTTTGATCACGTAAGCTCGGATCTTTCTGAGTACCAGCCTCGTTTTGCGTGACCGACCAATTTGACCAACTCCACCTCAATTAACTTTAATCAACTTGTTTTATTTCCTCTTAGAGGGCACTTTCGTCGTACATTCGAGTCGAGCAATCACTAATCGTTAACTTAGTCAATCTCATTTCGTCAAACATGTAAGTCTGAGGGTGTAAATCCTTATTTTATTATTGTACTTTACTTTTTGTAATTATTATTGTAAGGTTTACGTCGAAAGCACATTCAAAATCGATTTACAAAACCTTGTTTCAAACCCTTTTTACGGATTAACAGGAGAAAAACATCGAGAAAGGACGCAGCAACTGCTGCGCCTCTTCGAAGGGACGCAGCACCTGCTGCGCCTCTTCCTGAGGCTGCCGCAGTTCCTGCTTCCTTTCTTTTTCCTTCGTCTTTTGTTCGTCTGATTTGTTTTTGTTTCGTCTTTCAATTGTTTACGTTTCATTAGCACAATATTTTAAATATGACAATTTTAACATATAATAATCATTAATATTAATTTATTTTTTAATTTCGACTTAAATCCCTTATAATTCATATTTGCGGGTTTTCGTCATTAAAATCAATTCGGGTTTTAGATGTTCGATTCATCAATATTAAGTCTCTGGAATTCATTGTTGGTATGTTTGCATATGTAATTCAGCATTGCTATCATTCGTTCATCATTATTAACCTAATTATTTTGTTAATTTGTAATTAATCCATTCATCTTTAATTAATTTGTACTAATTAGTTTTAATTCATGTTTTATAGGTTTTATGACCCGATCATATGTAAATAATCCATTAAACCACTTCTATCCGAGTCGAATATTAGTAATCAAGCGTTAAATTACCAATTAACATTAACGATTTGCAATTACGGCTTCACAGCCAGAACTGAACTCAGGAATAGACGCAGCAACTGCTGCGCCTCTTCCAAAGGGCGCAGCTCTGCTGCGCCTGTTCCTGGTTGAGTTCTGTCTCTGAACTCCCATTTCTGCCTTGACTTAGTTTATTACTTACGTATTAATTAACTATTAACCGTATTATCGCTTATAATCTGTTCGTTTGTTTATTTTCCCTTTCTTTTCTAAAACCATCCGTTTTAAATGTATTTTTGACATAAATCACTTAATCCATTGTAATTATTGTAATTTTAATCATTTCATTTATTTATTTATCGCATTAGATGTTTTACATGTCTTCACATGTAATTATTCTAATTCCTACTTCGACCCAATTGTATGATTAAATTACATGTTCACCGACTTAGTTTAATTCTTCACATGTTAGGATTAATCTATTGGATGTTGCATTGTATGCATATAACCTTCAACATATCGAGTATGAATAACTTCCCTAATAATTAGTAGAGGGCGCTATCGAGGCGGGCGGGATTAGGTGTTCGATCAAAAGAGCTTCCTAATACGTACCCTCACCCCTTACTCCAGATCTCTGTGAACATCCGTGTTCATTGGCATCCACGAGAGTCATTCTAGACATAAAATGCTAAGGGTAACGAGTTCTTAGTGTCTATGTCATTACTTTGTGTCTTGACATGACACGAGGCATTCGAACGGTTCCAATTTCCCACAAAAATTGGTGGCGACTCCACAAGTGCAGAAATCCACAAAAGCTTGCTCGCTTTTCTCCCGTGGGCCCGCGTCCACACACGTGAAGAAACAACGTGTAGGGAGTGGTTTGCTTATCATCTTATAAAGAGACCACCAGATGTTGAATTTCCAACGATCTGATTATCTGGTAAGGTAATTCCACCAATTTTTAGTTGATTGTTATATGCTGGTCGAATCGCATAGGCTGAATTTCATTCGTTTTAACCAAGATCGACTTCGAGTTGATAATTATAAGAACATCTCAAATGCTGTTGAAAGAGGAGATGTTGAGCCATCTTCGGCGGGTAGTCGGTTTATCGTTCCTTCTTCTTTCCCCGGAGGTGACAAGTGGAAAAAAAGCAAATTTCCTTGATACCATGACTATTTGTAAGTGGTTTGGTTATCCAGATTTATTCATCACTTTGACCTGTAATCCAAAGTGGCCGAAAATAGTACGATTTGTTTCTAAAAGAGGCTTGCGACCGGAGGACCGTCCAGATATTGTCTGTCGCGTCTTTAAAATGAAGCTCGATTAGTTGATTATGGACTTAAAGGATCGATATATTTTTGGAAGAGCGCGAGGAGGTACTACCAATTGCTAATCTTTTAATTTAATATATCATTTATGACATAGCATTATTGTACAAAAATATAATGACATTTATGTACGTTTATTTGCAGTCGTCTATACTATTGAATTTCAAAAACGTGGACTCCCTCATGCCCATATAGTATTGTTCCTACATCGGGAGGACAAATTCCCTACAGCCGCAGATGTCGACAAAATCATTTCCGCGGAGATTCCTGTTCCGACTACAGATCCCGTCTTACATAGTGTTGTTTGCGAGTATATGCTTCATGGATTGTGTGGTAAAGCAAAGCCCTCATCACCGTGTATGGTCGGAGACAAGTGCTCAAAATATTACCCAAAGCAGTGCACCGAGAGAATAACGGTTGACGGTGATGGGTACCCTATATACAAGAGAAGCAAGAAAGGAGCTACGGTGATTAAAGATCATGTGCCCCTGGGAAATGATTTTGTCATTCAATATAACTCTCAGTTGTTGTTGAAATATCGGGCTCATATCAATGTCGAATGGTGTAATCAATCTAGATCCATAAAGTACCTATTTAAGTACATTAACAAGGGCTCTGATCGAGTTACTATGCAGCCGTCTTAGACACGACGTAATGAAGAGGACCCTGGTCGATTTGATGAGATTAAGAGGTTTTACGATTGTCGATATCTCTCTGCATGTGAAGCCGCTTGGAGAATTTTTGGGTTTGATATCCACTACAGAACTCCTGCTGTTGAAAGGCTACAATACCATCTTCCAGACGAGCAACCTATTGTCTTCCACGATGATGATTGGGTTGATGAGGTCGTAGAAAATACTTCGCTCGGGGTGTCACAATTTCTTAATTGGATGAGCTGTAATAATTCGACAGTAGAAGAGATGCAGGTTGCTAAAGAATTATTGTACTGTGAATTTCCAACCAAATTTGTTTGGAAAAATAAAGTTCGTCAATGGAGCCTTAGGAAAAAAAGGATTTACAATTGGTAGGTTGGTTCACGTTCCCCCGCAATATGGTGAGTTGTATTTCATGAGAGTACTGTTAAATCACGTTAAGGGACCAAAATGTTTTGAGGATATTAGGACTGTTGAAGAGTCTATCACACCCAAAATACTCGGGGGGGGGGGGGGGTGAATTGAGTATTTAAATACTTATGCCTACTTTTTATTTTACATCAAAGTAATTAATTACTTAAAGTTTATTAATTAAACTTTAACTAATTAACTAAATGATTATGAACGTAATGAAATGAACTAAAAGAAAAACTGCAAGGACACAGGATATTTGAAGTGGTTCAGCTTCACACGTCGAAGCCTACGTCCACTATTCTCGATTAATAATTTTAGTACCTCTGTCCGGATTATTAAATTATCAACCCACTCGTATAGCTAACTCTAGCTATAACTCAATTTGAATATCACTAGATATTCGGTTTTGACTATCTTAAGTTACTAAGAAAGCACTTGATTGTTCTTCTAAGTGTTCACACAATTGAACGAGTAAGAAACAATATCAAGTAGTATTATCTTATGACGTATCCTTAAGAAAAATAAGCAAATTAACAAGCACGACTTTTCGCAAGATTTTCCAAACGCAAAACAATAAATATAGCGAATTAAGAATTAAACTCAATTTTGGTTTGCAAGGGATTTTTTTATATTTCGAAAAGCTTGATTAGAATGAAGAAAGATCATATGTATTTATAGTAGAGGAGAGAACTAGGGTTTGCACGAAACTCTAGGATGCCGTGAGATAGGCGGTTTATCTCATAAGAGATAAATCTCTAACCCTTTCCTAATTTTAATCCAAGATATATTAGTTTAGATAAATAAGACAAAAGTAAATCTTATTTTTTAAAAACTATATCCATAAGATTTTTAGATAAGTAAACAAATCAAATCATATATTTTAAGATAAGAAAATATCCTATAAAAATATAAGCTAGATTTAATTAGATAGGTTACTTGTACTAGAGGACTTGCAAAACCTAACGGTTTATAGATAACGGTCGAAAACCTAGGCCCGTGTCCATCTAGACGAAAATCTCTCTTCTTGGATTAGGGTTAGGTTAAAAACAAACTAGCAAACCCTAGGTAGCATGACGACCCATAAGTCGTTTTACTAACCAATAGTGATATGCAAGTTATCCATTATAACAACCCATATATCAACTCCATCATAGATACATATGATTTCGAAATATGTTTAAAGAATTTCATCCTTTGAAAAATGATTTTAAAACTATTAAAAGCGTGTCATTAAAATGCTACTCAAGGTTATAGTATAAACAGCTATAACTTTAAGTTTGGTGAGTAAAGTTATAGGTGAAATAGCTATAACTTTACTTTCCCAATATTTTTTCTTAAGATACCGTCATTAGATGAAGACCTATACTAGCTAATCTTCTTGGAGATCTTCAGTGATAAGATCTTCTCTTTATCTTGATCAAAAGCTCTTCATCTTGAGCTTGTTAAAGACTTGGTCTAGCCTTTTGCTTGAGTGATCATCATACTTGAAACTTGTTACAGTTACTATGACGCTTTAAGAATCTTCAATGTTATAGCTCAAGCTGCTATAACATTACTTGAATAATGCTCACAAATCTTCAATGTTATAGTCAAGGATGCTATAACATTACTTCCTAAACTTGTAAACCTAAGTCAGTCTAACAAAGACTAAACAAACGATTACGAACAAGAGTATATATAAAATGAAGCACACACTTGTCATTATCAAAACTTAATCATATATCTATATGGTCCAACAAATTCCCCCTTTTTGATGATGACAAGTCTCTTATGATTTGTGACTAAGTGTAAGTTCCCCCTCAACATAATACTATAAAGTCATAGTCAGTTGAACGCAAGAACAAGCCACTTATATACAAAGTATAGCATCTAAAGACCTTAAGAGATTAAAGATTCCGACAAGGATCAAGCTTAGGCAAATACTTAAGTCACGATAATTTTCTTCCCCGTCTTGACATCATCGAAAAGACGAGAAAAGGCATAAAACAATTAGAATAATATAAGTCGAGACACGTATTAATCATGCAAAGAAAGATTATAAAACGAGGAAATAAACTACATAAGCATGCCAAATATAAAATAAGTGTACTACAAACCAAAGTAGTTTAATTGCCAATGGGCCGAATAAGAAGACAAGTGATAAAGCCAAATGGGCCAAATAGAAGAGCAAGCCAAAATGGGCCGAATTAGACAAGTGTTCAAAATATGAAGTCTAATAAAGAAAAGCAAGGAAAGGATAGTGACGGGTTAAGGGTAGTCGCGTTTCACGACATTTGGGTTCACATAACCGGGACGGGTCCTAAACTCAAGAGAGTCAAGATGATCAAAGCATGAACGGACATGGTTAGCTTGTGCCGTGAGACACGTCTCGAAATTAAGCACTTTCAATGTCAAGGCTTTAGTAGCCTCGTAAACAACCCGCATATCCTCATGCATAGCCTTCCCTTCACGCCATATTGCCCCTCCTTGACTAGCCAAGTTAGCTAATGACCCGAGATGACGGACACACTCCTTAGCCGCATCTTTAGCCATAGCATCAACCCGAGCTTCCAACCCATGCAAATAAGACAAGACCTCGGCAAGATCCGAACCCTTCGAACCCGAAGCCCCACTCTTGTCTTAACCCAAACCCGAGACCATTTCTGCAATCATCTTATTTTGTGCATCCATTTTATCACAAATACTCGCCATAAACGAGTCCAACTTTTGTTCAACAACCGAGACCACATCCGACGATTTTTCCACCACATTCCCCTTAGCCAAAAATACCAAATCGGGTCCAATTGCACCAATCTTCATAAATTTAAGATGAGTGTCACACATCTCATCTTTGACAATGACACCATAGCTAGAAGACCCGACCACCCCTTTTGTTCCAAAAGCCGAGAGACCCACATACCATACGGTAAATCCAAAGTAGTATAAAACTTATCCTCGGTGACGGAAATACTTGTTTGAATGATTTTATGAAACACAAGACGAGGAAGACTAACTTTTGACCCTTCAAGCCACTTAGACATCAATACCATCTCATAACTCGACAATTTATCACGACCACCCCTTCTTGGGACAACCGTGTTCCGAAGAAAATTGAGAAAGAATTTCAATTTTGGAGTGAACGACCCCGCAAGCATATTACTTGACCCCGTACCATCAACATCAAAAGACTTTTTAATTTTAAGCTTTTCTTCCTCCGTCACATCTCCCCATTCCGCACTCGGATTTATTTCGATCCCATCATCAGGGACCAAAAATAGAGTACAAAAATCGGCAAGGGAGATTTTGACTTCGGATTCATTTACCATCGCATGCAACACGTTATTTCTTACGGAAACAGAAGAGTAAAATTGGATTACCTCAATAGGATAAACCGGACCAACAAAAGAACAAATTTTCTTCCAATCTTGAAAATTCAAGAAATCCTTAAAAAATTGTAAAGCTTCGATTTTTCCATACCATTTATCGGAGTAGGAACGACCACCATAAATACCATACCGCAAAACATTGTTGACTCGAGTTCTCTCATCCGTGGTAAATCGAAGCTTATCAAGCCCCGTTGATGTTGCATTCGGCATATACTCTCGGAACATTGCCCTTTGATGACCTTCTTGAGTAGCTACGACATCGGTTTCCTCCATCGAAACTTCAAACCCCACTGCCTTCTTCTTCCCCTTATTCAACTTCCGTCTTTTCCCTTCTAAGTTAGGATCAACCCGGTTATGATCGGGATTAGTTGGTTTTTGGTTTGATGAAGGTGAGGAAGTTTTGAGAGGGACATAAGTTTTGTTGCATGGTGATTTGGAGGACCCGGTCCGAGTTGTGGATCGAGTTGAGGGTGAGTGAAGGCGAGTTGAGGGAGGAGTCATGATGATGATTTGATTTTTGGAGGTTGAGTGTGGAAAGGTGTAGAAAAAAGCAAATATTGAGAGTTGTGTTTTGATGGTGACGGTAGAGGGTGGGTATTTATGGGGAGTGTTAATATAAATTATGGTAAGAGTGTTTGAGTATGGTAAGGAAAGGTGGAGGGTGCCGTGTAGAATTAGGTAATTTTAGTTTAGTGATTTTTTTATTTTTATTTTGCTTACCATATAAACACAAGGATAAAAAAAATTAGGGTAAATCTTTTTGTGAGATATAGAGATGAAATTTGGTAAAAGATAAGATATGGCAAGAGATAGAATTTTGGTAGAGAATTTCGGTTAAGGTAAAATAAGGAACCAATTTATTAAGATTTTTTTGGTTCGTAATAAACTTAAAATGTACACGACTAGCAAATGTAATATTCTCATATTATAATATAAGATTTGACATAAATAAACTTGCAATGAAAAATACGGACACAGTCATACAATCTCGTCAAATCTAGTCAGTCATACGGAGAGTAAAATATTTGTGACAAGTTTAGTTGCCACCGATTAAACCAATTTCCCAACCGTAAAATCTCAAAACGTTCTTTAGCAAATGCATTGGTAAAAATGTCAGCCCATTGTTTTTCTGTACTACAAAATTCCAATCTTATGTTGCCCTTATCTACATGATCACGTAGAAAATGGTGTCTAATGTCTATATGCTTAGTTCGTGAGTGCTGTGCAGGATTCTTATATATAATTATAGCACTTGTGTTGTCGCACAAAATAGGTATACACCCAACATTAAGACCGTAATCACATAATTGTTTCTTAAGCCATAAGAGTTGAGAACCTACCAATCCAGCGGCAATGTTTTTCGGCTTCAGCTGTTGATAATGCAACGGAATTTTGCTTCTTTGGCCCCCACGTGATAATACACGGTCCAACAAACGTGGCTATACCGGAAGTACTTTTTCTGTCAAGTGAGCAACCTGCATAATCTGCATCTGAATACCCTATGAGGTCGAAGTTACACTCAAGGGGATACCACAGATATAGTTTGGATGTACCAATTAAATACTTCAAAATTCTCTTAACTGCAATCATATGCGATTCTTTAGGGCACGTTGAAATCGAGCGCATACGCATACACTAAACATAATATCCGGACGACTTGCAGTTAAGTAAAGAAGAGAGCCAATCATACCTCGATAAGTCGTCTCATCAACGGACTTACCGTTTTCATCCAAGGTCAACTTCTTTTCAGTACCCATGGGAGTTGGCTTAGGATTAGAATTTTCCATACTGAATTTCTTGATTAGCTCCTTGATGTATTTCTGTTGGTGTATCATAATTCCTTCAGAAGTTTGTTGAATCTGGAGTCCAAAGAAGAACTTGAGTTCTGCCATCATGCTCATCTCAAATTCTGAGGTCATTAAATCTGAAAAGTACTTACATAAACGATTATTAGTTGATCCGAAAATAATATCGTCAACTTAAATTTGTACAACTAATAAATCGGAATACTCAGTTTTCAGAAATAGGGTTTTATCGACAGATCCTCTTTTGAAGCCACTTTCAAAAAGATATTTTGACAATCTGTCGTACCACGACCTCGGAGCTTGTTTCAAACCATACAGAGCTTTATCTAATTTGAAAACGTGGTTTTGAAACTTGCTATCGAGAAATCCTGGAGGTTTTTCGACGAAGACCTCCTCGTTCAAATAACCGTTAAGAAATGTTGTTTTAACGTCCATTTGAAAAAGTTTAATTCCTTTATGGGCAGCAAATGCTATTAATAGTCTAATAGCTTCAAGTCTGGCTACAGGAGCGAAGGTCTCATCATAGTCAATTCCTTCTTGTTGATTAAACCCTTGTACAACCAATCTTGCTTTGTTTCGTACAATAACTCATGTATCGTCCAACTTGCTTCTAAAAACCTATCTTGTACCGATAACCGTTCGATCTTTACGTCTTGGAACCAAATGTCAAACCTTGTTCCGTTCGAACTGTTGAAGCTCTTCTTGCATAGCAACGATCCAATCTGCAGCAAGTGCTTCTTTGATATTTGTTGGCTCAATTGTTGAAAGAAAGGAGTAGAATGAACAAAAGTTATTAAGTCTTCTACGAGTTCGAACGCCTTCATTCAAACTTCCTAGGATGGTTTCCATTGGATGGGAATCCTTGTATTTCCATTTCTTAGAGACAGGAGGCACATCTTCATCTGAACAAGTTTCGTTATCTTTGAATGATTGGGGTTCAGGCCTTGTTCCCCCTGAATCCAAGCCTGGGGTTATAACAGAATCAGTTATAACATTAGACTTAGTTCGTTGATTTGGAATTGAAGTTATATCTTCATCAGTTATAACTTTGTCTTCCAATTGCTTAGATTGAGAAGAGGTTTTAGTATCATCAACGAAACTCTCAGTTCTCTTTCCTTTATCATTCGAAGAGCTTATTTGTTCATCATTTGTGCCCTCAATTTCTTTATCTTCTTCATCCAATTCTGGAAGATCATCCCTAGATAGTCGAAAATCCGGTTAGTTCAAATCTTCTTCATCCTGTTCAACTTTATCAAACCTTTCTTCGATGCATAAGGTTCTCTTATTAAAAACCTTGTATGCTTTACTATGATTAGAATAACCAACAAACACAGCTTCGTCACTTCGGGGATCAAATTTACTTAATCTATTTTTACCATTATTATGGACATAACACTTACTCCCGAAGCAACGTAGATGTGCTATGTTAGGTTTACGTCCTCTAAGAAGATCGTAAGGAGTCTTCTTGATAATAGGTCTAATCAAGGCTCGATTATGAACATAGCATGCAGTACTAATAGCTTCAGCCCAAAAGTTTTGAGGTACTCCACTACACAATAACATAGTGCGTGCCATATCCTCTAATGTCCGATTCATACATTCAACAACACCGTTTTGTTGTGGGGTTCGTGGTGCCGAGAAGTTATGCCCAACACCATTCTCCCTACAATATTCTATAAAAGCATGATTATCAAATTCGGTGCCATGATACGTACGAATGGAAACTAATTTTGATTTATACTTATTTTGGGCAAGCTTCATTAGAACTGCAAACTCTTCGAAAGTTTTATCTTTTGAATTGAGAAAGATTGGCCAAACATACCTGGAATAGTCATCAACTAGAACAAAGACATACCTGGATCCACCTCTACTTCTTACCTTCATTGGGCCACAAAGATCCATGTGTACAGGCTCTAGTGGTTCATTGGTACTTACCATTCTCTTGGGTTTGAATGATGATCTCACGTGTTTGCAACGAGCACAAGAGTCACATAAGGTTTCTTGATCGAATTTGATTGATGGAAGTCCTTCAACCAAATTCCATTTCTTTAGCTTATTCAACGTTTTTGAATTTATGTGAGCAAATCTTTTATGTCAAAGGCACGGATCATCTGTCATTATTTTCATGCATGTAAATGAATTAGTAGGAATATTATTTAGATCAATCATATAAACATTCCTTCTACGATATCCCTCAAGCACAACACTACTTGTTCCTTCAATTATTATTCGACAAGAATCTGAATGAAAGACAACTTTATTTCCTTTGTCGCATAATTGAGAGATACTCAGTAAATTGTGTTTGAGACCACTAACCAGATAAACATCACTAATAGTATGAGAAGAAGATATTCCAACTTTACCAACACCGATGATTTTACCCTTCTTGTTATCACCAAATGTGACCTTATCTCCATCGAATGGCTCAAGTGAAAGAAATAAATTTACATCTCCAGTCATGTGCCTTGAACATCCACTATCAAGGTACCATAAGTTATTTTCTTTCACTACAACCTGCAAAAATGATTAGAGACAGTTTTTAGGTACCCAAGCTAAGTTGGGTCCTTTGACGTTAGTTACTCTAAAGACCATATCCTTTCTAAAACAAACTCTTTTAGTAACTTTACGTTTTGAAGGTGAATGGGTTTGTCCGGGAACCTTCTTGTTTTGAATTATGGGTTCCTTACGACGTGGTTTTTCAGGCTGTTTTTGGGAAGCTTCGGTTTTGGAAGGTTCTTTAGATTTAGGTGTTTGTTTTGATTTTGTGGTCTTCTTGAAATCAAAGCTCATATCGTAGAACCAACGATGATCATTGTTACGTTCTGCACTTGTACTTGGTTCTGATTGGGTACTATCATTATCCTCGAAAATAGTGCCAGATGCTTTAACAAAGTTGATTCCTTTTCATAAATCCTGAGCATATTTGACACAATTTTCTTCGATATGTCCAGTATGATCACAGTAACTGCAAATCAAATATTCTGGTAAATTTGTATATTTTCTTCTTCTGAAATCTCGTTTGGAAGAGGTTGATTTGCATTTAGAGTGATCTCTACGACTATAGCACTCATGCCCTAATCCCATTTTCATGTTATTATCTGATTGCTTAGTTAGAAAATTTAGGACACGTGTGCTACCTTCCCATTTTTCGTGAACCTTTCTAGCATGCAAGAGTAATTCTTTTAAGGACTCTATTTCTTTGTTGCATTTAGAATGGTCTGACTCTACAACCTTGGGAGGATGCGTCTCTTCGTAATTGTCACGAAAGGTTTGTAATCTGTTATTTAGAACTCGTACCATCTCAGTATGTGTTCTTTTAGTATTTGATAGAACGTTTTTAGATTCCTTTAATTGCTGAGTTAGAGATTCAATTTCCTTCTTTTGTTCTGAGATTACAGCTTCTCTAGCCGTAACCTTTGATTCAAGAAGCTCTTTGACTTTCCTTAATTCCAAGGTTATAGCTTCACTAGCTGTAACTTTGGCGTGAAGATGCTTAATGTTGAGTTTTAGGTCTGAGGTTATAGCTTCATTAGATATAACTTTAGACTCAAGAACCTTCTTCTCAGCATTTGTCACATCTGAAGTTGTAGCCATATTAGCTGTAACTTTAGATTTGAGCTTTTTGGCTTTTGTTTTAAGGAGATGATTCTCTTCAGCAATAGCGAGAATTTGTTCTTTCAAGTCTTTCAATTCCATCTCTTGTTCGTGACACTTATCAAGAGATTGCTCAAAATATTCAATTAAAGCACTCTTAGGCAATTTCTTAACACTTTTCTTAAGTTCAAGATAGCTTACCTCTTCTTCTTCTTCTGAATCGAAATCTCCTAGAAAGCAGCAGTAGGAGTCCATGCTATCTTTGTCATTGTCTGAAAAGAGGTTAAGACTGACGTTGCTTAGACATAGGTTATCAACTTCTTCTTCTTCTGATGCCTCGTCGTCCTCAGTGTCGAGATCTCCCCAGCATGATGCCATCATTACTTGCTTGAATTCTTTCTTGGTCTTCTCACGTTTTGCTTTGTCTTTAATTTTCTCCCATGTGGGACAATCCTTAATTATATGACTGGATTCTCCACACTTGAAGCATCCTCTATTTGCAAACGTATTTTAGACTCGGAAGTTTTCTTATTGTAGGACTTGTTATTGTTGTTGTTGAACGATTTTGTTTGCTTATTTCTAAAAATTCGTTTATCAAATCGTTTAGCAAACAAAACCGTTTCGTCCTCTATTTCAACGTCTTCCTCTTTCTTAGCAGAATCTTGTAGAGCCATGCTCTTAGTATTACTGGACTCGGCCTCATCATCATCCAGGACGAGTTCATGAGCCATGAGAGCACCAATAAGTTCTGCGTAAGGAAGAGAAGTGAGATCTCTGACTTCTTCCATGACCGTGACCTTAGGACGCAATTTCTTGGTTAGACTCCTAAGTACATTTCTAGCAATATCCTCGGAGTTAAAAGTTTTACCAAGATTTTTGAGCTCATTGACTATAGTAGAAAATCGTGCTGACATGCTATCGAGTGATTCATTCTTTTCCATTTTAAAAAGTTCATATTTTTGAATCAGCAAGTCAATGCGATATTTTCTAACAGCCGACGTTCCTTCATTGGCCAACTCAAGACCATCCCATATTTCCTTGGCCGAAGTGCTAGAAGAAAAACGATCGAATTCGGTCGATGTCATGCCGTTTTGTAACAGGCTTATCGCTTTCGAGTTTTTCTCAGCCTTCTTGTAATAAGCCTCAATATAGTCTTCTTCCTTTTTCTCATAGGTAGTGCCTTCCGAAGATGCGACCAGAATTTTGTTTGGTCCATTCTTGATAATCGTCCAACACTCCCAATCATGTCCTTTTATGTAGTGTGTCATCATGTTTTTCCAAAGTCCATAATTCTTCCTATCAAATATACGACACTTAAGATACTTGGAATCCATTTCACACGTGTAAGGCAGCGGAATAAAAATAAAATAAAAAGATAAAAAGATAGACGGATCTAGCCTCTTTGCGGTTAGGCAATCAAGAGCACGAGGCTCTGATACCAATTGAAGAGTCTATCACACCCGAAATACGCGAGAGGGGGGGGGGGTGAATTGAGTATTTAAAAATGCCTACTTTTTATTTTATATCAAAGTAATTAATTACTTAAAGTTTATTAATTAAACTACGTAATGAAATGAACTAAAAGAAAAACTGCAAGGACACACGATATTTGAAGTGGTTAAGCTTCACACGTCGAAGCCTACGTCCACTATTCTCGATTAATAATTTTAGTACCTCTCTCCGGATTACAAAATTATCAACCCACTCGTATAGCTAACTGTAGCTATAACTCAATTTGAATATCATTAGATATTCGGTTTTTATTATCTTAAGTTACTAAGAAAGCATTTGATTGTTCTTCTAAGTGTTCACACAATTGAACGAGTAAGAAATAATATGAAGTACTATTATCTTATGACGTAACCTTAAGAAAAATAAGCAAATTAACAAGCACGACTTTTCGCAAGATTTTCCAAACGCAAAACAATAAAAATAGCCAATTAAGAATTAAACTCAATTTTGGTTTGCAAGGGAATTTTTTATATTTCGAAAAGCTTAATTAGAATGAAGAAAGATCATATGTATTTATAGTAGATGAGAGAACTAGGGTTTGCACAAAAGCCTAGGATGTCGTGAGATAGGCGGTTTATCTCATAAGAGATAAATCTCTATCCCTTTCCTAATTTTAATCCAAGATATATTAGTTTAGGTAAATAAGACAAAAGTAAATCTTATTTTTCAAAAACTATATCCATAAGATTTTTAGGTAAGTAAATAAATCAAATCATATATTTTAAGATAAGAAAATATCTTATAAAAATATAAGCTAGATTTAATTAGATAGGTTACTTGTACTAGAGGCTTGCAAAACCTAACGGTTTATAGCCAACGGCCGAAACCCTAGGCCCGCGTCCATCTAGACGAAAATCTCTCTTCTTGGATTAGGGTTAGGTTAAAAACAAACTAGCAAACCCTAGGTAGCATGACGACCCATAAGTCGTTTTACTAACCAATAGAGATATGCAAGTTATCCATTATAACAACCCATATATCAACTCCATCATAGATACATATGATTTCGAAATATGTTTAAAGAATTTCATCCTTTGAAACATGATTTTAAAACTATTAAAATCGTGCCATTAAAATGCTACTCAAGGTTATAGTATAAACATCTATAACTTTAAGTTTGGTGAGTAAAGTTATAGGTGAAATACCTATAACTTTACTTTCCCAATATTTTTTCTTAAGATACCGTCATTAGATGAAGACCTATACTAGCTAATCTTCCTGGAGATCTTCAGTGATAAGATCTTCTCTTTATCTTGATCAAAAGCTCTTCATCTTGAGCTTGTTAAAGACTTTATCTAGCCTTTTGCTTGAGTGATTATCATACTTGAAGCTTGTTACAGTTACTATGACGATTTAAGAATCTTCAATGTTATAGCTCAAGCTGCTATAAAATTACTTGAATAATGCTCACAAATCTTCAATGTTATATTCAAGGATGCTATAACATTACTTGTTAAACTTGTAAACCTAAGTCAGTCTAACAAAGACTAAACAAACGATTATGAAAAAAAGTTTATATAAAACGAAGCACACACTTGTCATTATCAAAACTTAATCATATATCTATATGGTCTAACAACTGTGAATGATTTTGTTCATCCGACATTTAGAGAAGCATGTTATGCATTGGATTTAATTGGTGATGATCGAGAGTATATTGCAAGTGTAACACCCCCATTTATTTAGGAGCCTTTAGCTAGGCATCCCAAGTAAATGAGAGCGTTACCATCTCGGTTTCCCGAGGTAGTGAATAACAAAGTACAACAAACCAAAGTACTTTAAATTAAAACTTTAGTGAATACACGTTTATTACAACTTTAACCAAGTAAAACTTAAGATAAATTACAATACATCTCGCAGCGGAAATAAATAAAGTGATGTAAATATTCTATGTGATCTAGACTTCAACTATGGTCCAAGTCAAGCTCTCATCCCAATGCTCCCAAGTCAGCTAATCTTTAGTACCTGTCAAATCTGGTCCCCATAAAACGGTTCACCGTAGGTGTTCACGAATACACAGTCAACCGCGAGGTTGAGTAGGCATAAATACTAACAACAAAAACATACGATAAATAATCCAATTTCCTTTTTCATTGCACAACCCCCTGACAACGTGCTCCTTTCTTTTACTTAATCGTTACACTAATCATCCCGCCAATCCCTGGCCGGGGCAGCCTCAACCCGAAGGTGAGTAAACACAAACTACATTACCAAAGGTAATGTCTGCCTCAACATATAGTTGATTAAATATCCACCAGATGGCCTGCAGACCAATCTGGGGCCTGCCTCGAGTAAATACGATAAAATATCGTCTGCCAGAATAAATCTGAAATACGTCACCCGAAGGCTCTTACTATGACGTCTGCCAATATAAGCGCAATAATAATTTACATCACCATGAAGGGATGTCTGCCAGTATTAAACTGAATAACCAATGCAATAACAGTAACTCCATCATAACTAATCCAACCAACGTCTACAATATAATCTCCCCTCCAACAATTTCAATGATATCAACCAACACAACTCTCATATGATCAATTCACTTTAATATAAATCATCCAATAAACATTATCAAGTGAAAGTTGAGTAGGATTTATCTTACCTGATAAGCAATTCCAATTAAGCAGCTCAAGCAATCCAATAAATAAAGCAAATCCGATCCGATTATAATTCTTCACAACTGTCACCTAATCAAAATATTATAATTCAATTCAATTATTTATTTATTTATTCCTTTTATTCAATTATTCAAAATAATTATTTATTATAATTATTAAAGGTTACGATATTAAAACCCGCTTACAAAAGAAACCCGAGTCAACCCTTCTTAATTATTAAATAAAACCCAACAAAAGAACCCGTGTACACACCCACAACCACAACCCCATACAACACGTTAAAACCATGTTCAACACCCTTCCTTCACCCGTCCTTTCCCGACACTACCAACCAACAATGATACCACCCAGGCCCGCCACCTCTAGCCTGCATCATGACGCACACAAACAACCCCTAACCACAAGATATACCGCCCCTTACAACCCACACAACCACGCCCTATTCTCCCTCCTTAAACCCGACATCGACAAACAACACAACAACCCACCACCATGGCAGCCCGTGACCACCACGAGTCCCTCCTAGAGCAACCCAGGTACGGCTCAACAACCATCAGTCACCACCACCCACGACCAGCAACTCACGACATCACCAACGACAACAACAACAACCAAAACTCCCCCTGTTTTTGCAAAACCCGTCAACCATCCACACAAACCACCACCCCGACCACCCTAACACCACCACTAGGACCGACTAATAACCATGAACCCAGCCAACCCCAGTTCGAGTCCAATAAGTCAAAGCAATCGTACTATGCCCTATCCCGCGTTTTCCGGCCACCCACCTTACCAAACGCCAGAAACAACCACCCACAACCACCACAAAGTGGTCAATTCACGGCCTAGGTCACAACCCACCCAAGCCCAGGTCAAGTTAGGTCCGTTTATGGGTCCAAATTGGGTCGAAGTCCGCTACTCCCCTGTTTTAAACCCGCCTCCACAGCCCTCGAAAACCCTTCTGCCACCGCCACCTTATGCCTTCCCTGAGACCACCACCATACCCAATCGAACCCTTGCAATCCCACGTACCACCTCCCAAAGTTTGGTCTGATTCCGTCAAGGTTTGGGCTAGTTTCTAAGCGTCTTAAGATCGTCTGACATTCAGCTTAATAAGAAAATAAAACGAGATTAGAATTTTACCTTAATTAATTATCGCTGCTAATTCCGTCACCAATACTTTCTTAATCTCCCTCTTGTGAATTATTTTCAGATTTGATGAATAATAAAGACTATTGCTTGAGGTTTCATCTATTTATATTGGTAGGCTAAGGTTATAAGGAACCAATTAGGAAATATAAAATATACCTATTATTATTATTAGTAATTATCCGATCCCGACAATTGATCAACCCATTTACGCAACATATATAGTCGATCCAAGCCCTATAGCACATGACCCAACTCCAATCCCGTCTTTCTTTATTATTTTATTTATTTAATTACCGTCTCACAACAAATATTATTATTATAAATACAATTACTATTATTATTATTACGATTGTTATTATTATTATCGTATTACTATTATTATTATAACATAATAATCATTCACTATTACCATATAAATTATCGTATATTATTATTACCCAATTACCATTCCGACCCATTATTCTATTATTTTATTATATCATTCCGTCTTATTCAAAATTATTAATTATAACCGTCATAATCAATTATTCGAATTACGTAAATTAGTTATATAAACTTCACTAAACTACGGGGTATTACAGCAGCTATCAACGAAGCAGCTGATTGGGGGTCTGGCTTCTACTTGAGAAATTTGTTCGCGACGTTATTATTTTGTGGCACTTTGTCTATGCCGAGCAGAGTCTGGGACGAAACTTGGCAACTGTTATCGGACGACATCCTTCATAGGCAACACACTGTTCTTAACAATCAAGGTGTGTCTTCATTTAATAGTAAACATTTACCGCTATTTTAATTAGAACAACTTAAAAACAATTCTTCATATTTCGCATTCTTACCTTCATCTATTCTATGAGTTTATTGTAGCAGTATATAAAATCACATAGATAATATTGCAACTTTTTTAACCACAGATTTACAGCTTACCGATGAAGAGTTGCAAAATTATGCACTTATTAATATTGAAAATTCTCTTCAAATAAATGGTAGTTCACTTCTTCGATTTGAGGGAATGTCGTTCCCAGACATGTCTGCAACGGCACATCATCGAAATAGTTTAGTCATGGATGCGTTGTCGTACGATAGACAGTCCTTGAGTGAAGAACATGAGATTCAGTTATCTTCAATGACTGACGAGCAGAGGTTGGTGTTTAATGAAGTTATGGAAGCTGCTTTAAATAAAAAAGGAGGGGTGTTCTTCGTTTATGGATATGGTGGAACTGGGAAAACTTTCCTTTGGAGAGCTTTGTGTGCCTGTTTCAGGAGTAAGGGCGATATTGTTGTGGTTGTTGCGTCAAGTGGAATTGCAGCAACTCTGACACCAGGTGGTGTAACAGCTCATTCCAGGTTTGGAATTTTCATTAATGTAACGGAGGATTCCATATGCTCCCGAATTAAGCCCGGTAGTGATTTAGCTGAACTTTTGATACGTGCTAAACTCATAATATGGGATGAAGCACCGATGACTCATAGGCATTGCTTTGAGGCCGTTGATAAAAGTTTAAAAGATGTAATGCGTGTTTTGGACGTGGGAAATGCTGAACTGCCGTTTGGTTGGAAAGTTGTGGTATTCGGGGGTGATTTTAGACAGACATTACCGGTTGTTTCAAAAGGAAGTAGAGCAGATGTTGTGGCTGCATCCCTGTGTTCATCGTATTTATGGTCTTTTTGCAAGGTATATATTTCTTTCTTTAAATATCAATATTACCGTTTTATGTGAGTCTTACTTAAATTATTATTGTCGTACTGTATTTAAATTATATAAAACGTATACCACGTATAGGTACTTAGATTGACTAAAAATATGCGATTGCAAGTTGGTAGTTCAAGTGACAATGTTGAGGAGTTACGAAAATTCTCCGAATGGCTCTTGGAGATTGGAGATGGTATAGCAGGCGGTGAAAATGATGGAGAAGTTGATCTAGAATTATCAGCCGACTTACTAATTCAGGATGTGACGAATCCTATTAAGACATTAGTAGATGTCACTTATCCGGATCTGCTAGCACAATTGTGGAATCCAGAATATCTCCAACAAAGGGCAATCCTGGCCCCTACTCACGATATTGTTGAATCAGTAAATAAATATGTTTTGTCGCTTAATAAAAAGGATGAGAGACTTTATTTAAGCTCCGATGAGGTGTGTAGTGATGACAGAGGTACAAGTGACGGTGACATTCACTCTACTGAATTCCTCAACAGTATTAAATGTGCCGGACTCCCAAATCACCAATGGAAGTTGAAGGTCGGTGCTATGGTGATGCTTCTGCGAAACATTGATCAATCACGTGGGTCGTGTAATGGCACGAGACTAATTGTGACTGATCTGGGGGCACGCGTGATAAGATGTACTGTCTTAAATGGTAGTCATAAAGGTGATAGAGTGCATATTGCTAGACTAACACTTACTCCATCAGACACCAGTAGATTTCCGGTACGTTTCAGTAGAAGACAATTCCCCATTGTTGTTTGTGTTGCAATGACGATAAACAAGAGCCAAGGGCTGTCTTTATCTCAGGTCAGCATCTATCTTCCAAGACCAGTGTTTTGTCATGGCCAGCTTTATGTCGCACTTTCCAGGGTCACCCAAAAAGAAGGCTTGAAAATTTTAATTTGTGACTCAGATATGCGTACTTCTACTACGACCACTAATGTAGTGTATCATGAAATTTTTCAATTTTTAGAATAACTTGCATATGTTAAAGTTCATTATTAGATTATATTTCTTTTATCCGGATGTAAAGTTTTTTATGTATGCAATTTTTATTTACAAGAGTAGATTACGTTATTTCCTTATAAACCAGTGCATGTGAACACTTGTTTGTAACAAATTTAAACATTAATTATGTACATCGTTGATTTAGACCAATTAGATAAGTACAATAGAAATGCAAAAACAAATATACATCCAAAAACATTAATAGTAACCCGAATACATACCCGTGCAATTTTGCACGAGTTTAAAACTAGTAAGGTTGTAATCTTTGTATCGGTTATTTTTATTCTTTGTAACAATGTTTTTATATTTTGCATATTCTTAATCGGTTGTATTATAAATACGTTGTCTCTCTTGTTAATATATAATCAAGTCCTCAATCTAAACCAATGCATCAAACTTACACCGATGACGTTTCATTCTAGGTCCATACAAATCGAAGAAATTCTTTTTGGCTTTGATCTATTCAAGTACGTTGATGGTACGTATCCATTTCCTTCAGCCACCCTTACTAATCCGGACAAGAAAGAAATTTTGAACCCCACTTAATACATTTGGGTTCGCAACCATTCATGCCTATATATCCTTTCCAGGCCAAAACGTCCAATGAAGTTTGGACCACTCCATGTCCGATATATCAGTCACTGATTATATGCGGGTAATAAAGATTTGCGCTGACGAACTTGCTCACCAACGTGTATTATTTTGATGTTGGGTTGAATTGATCATTCTGTGTATTATTTTGATGCTGGATTGAATTTTTACAGTGCAGTGCGTAGCTGCTGAAATGCTACTGGAAAAATAGCATATTCAGCAGTTGCTGGCACCTGCTAAAATCAGATTTTTTTAAAAAATATATACAACAAAACAATAATGATCTGATCAAACCGTTGTTGTTGTTAATTTACACTGACAACGGTTTTTCTAAATACCAAACCGTTGTCAATATTTCGCTCCAATGCTATTTGCCGCAAAAAAAAAAAAAAAAAAAAAAACGAAACAGAACTGTTGTCAAATGTAATGAATCTACAACGATTTTATAGTAACAAAACTGTTGTCAGATTTTTCCCTCCATTCGAGTATGATAACGAAAGTTAACCGTTGTCAAATGAATTATTTAACAACGGCTGCGATATGTTAACAAACTTTCACTCATATGTAGGAAGATAACGAAGAAAAACCGTTGTTAATTATGAAAATTAACAACGGTTTTGCTATGCTAGAACTGATTCCAATATCGGGTTAGGAAACGGGTATGGAACCGTTCTTAAATTTTAACAACGGTTTTCTTACTATAAATCCGTTGTTAGTTTAATAAATGATAACAGTTGTCGACCGTTGTATTGCATATTTACTACGGTTTTGGATCCGTCGTCAAAGTTTTTCAATGGTTCCGTGTTTTATAAAATTCGTTGTCAATATTTAACAACGGTAGATTTTAAAACGGTTCCGCTTTTTTATATTTAAAACAATATTGGCCATATTTATCCGTTGTTAGAATACTCAATTGGCGGAGTGATAGCTTGCCTTCCACAAGGCTACAATACAAACACCAACCTCCATATACAAAGGCTGACAACAATTTGCAACCCATCATCAAAATGAGCATATTTCAACGAGATTGCAACCAATTAGAGTGCGGGAAACTTATTACCAAAAACATAACTAACGAGTAACGACCTGTATTTAATTCAAAACCGATACTAAAACACTCTAATAAACTCGACATTTTACTGGATTATCAAACACCTACTCCACCTATGAGGCATTGGTAATTTAATGTTATTGTTGTTAAACATTTGGTCTTTTGTGGATAATCAAGTAGAGGTTTTGGAATTTGCTCATGTTAAGACTTATATGTGCAGAGCAAAACGTTTGTGACTAATTTGTGACAAAGGAATATCATTAATGAAAAATTCTTGATCAAGGTTAAAAAATTGGCATGGTCAGATTATTGTACTCTGCTCTTAGGTCATCTTACAATGCAATTGTAACTGGTTTGGCATGGTATCATGCACTCGCCACCACCAAGCATGGAACTGATCGCTCGCGTATTTTGTAAGATCCTCCCTATCCCAGTTACAATCATGATCTTTAGAACATCTCCAAGGCTTTATCCCAAAGAAGTGAATTGCATAGCGGTCCATAGGAACTACCCGTTTGTCTGGTTCGACATCCTTGGTAAAGAACTTAAAAGAGTTGATATTTGTTGTTAACCTATGCCAATAAGTGAAGACCTCATTAACATAGCCCTGATCCCCACCATTGTAGGACATGAGTGTTAACCGGTTGTTCATAAGTGTCTTGAAGAGGCACTCAGATGGCTCTATTATTACCATCCCTGAGTTGAAATAAAATTTATGATCAGTACGAGCAGCAAGTTGAGGGTAATTGAAGAAATGATCGAGGTTTCGAAGCACTATAAAGTCGGAGTCTATGAACATGACTTTTGAGTACTCAATTAATTGCCACACTCTAAGTTTGGTATAGTTCCAAGCATTGTAGGCAGTGACTTTAGCATAGGGACTCCTTATTCTGTCGATCCGCTTGATCTTCCAACCGGCAGCTTGCAAACCAATAATTGAATGGTTGGAAATAGTTTCATCAGCGAGGAGGACAAGGTCCTTAGTTGTGTTGGTGAGGAGGATGCTTTGTGCTAGAGCTACGGCTCCACATACGTAAGCTTCAGAGGAATGTAAGATTGTCACATAGGCTTGTTTTCGCTTCATTGCTGCTCTAGGATATTGGTTTGAAACTGAGTTTGTTTCCAAATTTACAGCACACGTTAGTTGTATATTTGCGCATGTCTAACCCTCATTTCGTAATTGATAGTTTTAAAAAAATGAGTCATTTGTTTAGTTATTCCATTATTTTTGGATGTCTAAATCACTTGTTTACCTTTCTATGTTGGGACATTTGATCTTATTGTGGCTTTAAAATCTACTTTTCTATTTAAAATCACCTAAAGGTATTAAAATAATGTCCTCATATCACGAATGACAGAATATGGTTGTTCGTTTCTTCATTGATGGTCTTATCATTTTCCTTCTCTTAATATGTATATTTAGTTCTTTCAAGGATTATCATCCATCCTGGTCTAATCATTTTGCAAGATCTTGGTCGAGGGCTGTAACAAGTCAACCCTTTCCTATAACCATCTTAAGCTATAAGTACATGAAATAAATTAAATAGGACAGAAAGAGGACTAACCTGGTTGAGCAGCAACGTAAGGACGGGCAAGTTCACATGTTCCAAAAGGCATGCTAATGATCTCCTTTAGTTTGTCAACATTAGGCTTGTATATCCAATAATCACCTTCATGCCATATCAAATCATCACATCTAAATATTTCCAACATAGGCTCACATTTGGATATAAACACCCCATAAACATCCTTACTATTCTTTCTAATCACGCTTTCGACTATAAGGTGAGCACTTGCCAAGCTTAATTGTAGCCTATGCACATCCCTAATCCCCTCCTTCTGACTTTTATTGTAACCTTCTCCACATGGCAATTGCGTCACCACCACATCGAGAATGGGGTAATTTCTCGCCTCAGGCATCGGTATATGGGGACATTTAGAATTATTGGGCAATCCACCGGGGAATAACTTATTCCATGTTACATTAGAAGCGACATGCTCTAAATCTATTGACACAGGGTCAGCAATCCCGCGTAATAGTAGGCGGGATTCCTGGTTGGCCTCGAAATTGATCAAGCCCACACTAAGGGATCTTTTATTATGGGCCAAGTAATTCCCTTTAATGACCTGAAGCCATTTTGGGGGATCAACCGTAGTCGACAAATTTGACAGGGCCAAGGATTGATCGTCAAGGTGGATGATATTGGTGGGTTGGTTTAGTCTAAAGTTATGGGTAACTAAGAGGATTTTGATTGAGACGAGTAGTGAAAAAAGAGAGAATAGCATGAATCTTGGCTTTAAAGACAAAGATATTACAATGGAATAAGCTTTTGGCAACTTTGACATGGTTAAATTCATATGTTGCATAATATAATTATTCACAAAAATGTTAGTTTGTAATTCCAACTTTATGAATTTTATTTGCTATATAAATAGCTCATTTGTTGAATTTTTGAAGTCTATATACATGTATGATAAGGATGGAGTATCGATTCATAATAATGCTTCTTGCATGGATGCACGTCTAGTTGTTGTTTTGTATACACAATACGTACATATTCATAAACTAAATTATGGACTAATACAAAATATTTTTATTTTTTTGGTCAATGATCATCCATAATTTAGTTATGTATAGTACCATATTAAATACGTGGGTTAAGACTATGGTTTGGTGGTATAGTTTGGCTTCTTAATCGTGCTTCCCATGAATTTAAGCTAAGACACGACTTTTAAAAGGGGCTAAAATAATGCGCAAATTCTTCTTTTAGACGTCCACTATACGTATGAAGTTTTAGACGGGTATATGTGATCATTTTATAGTTAAATGTAACCACTATGATTGTAGATGTGAGGATTTGATGTATCCACGGGTTTGAAAATCGTCCTGGAGTCGCCACCAAATTTAAGGAAATTTGGGAACCATTTTAAAAAATGAGATTTGAGTTCGTTGTTGAAATTACGTGGTGATAAGTTCGTTAATAAAACACCCACCCGCGCCCGCTGCAATAATGGCCTCTACTTGGGACTATGATGGCTAATTGGACAAGACTATGATTGTTGTATGAGAGTGCTAAACACCATTTTAAACCTATCATTTGATCGTGGTTTCTTATCGTTTAATGCATCTAATCTACTTTGTCCAAGTGATTTAGCATGTGCGGTTGATTTGAACTATGCTAACAAGCATTCACAAACATGGCTTAGATGGGAGTGGGGGAGCCATTGGGAAACTAAGCTATTACAACCCAGACGATTCTCCTCGACTCGATTTGCGAACAATTGAATTTTCTCCTCGACTCGATTTGCGAACAATTGAATTAAAGATACAACTCGATCTAAATACAATTGCTAAACATGACACTTGACACACGACACAAACTAGCCTACTTAGGCCTTGAAATTCGCGCCATATGGTGAGGCCACGGCTCACATGGACTTTGTCCTTGGCCTCATCATCGTTATGCGCACTCACTTCAATTTAATTGGTTAAATACTTCAAATTAACCAACTAAAACAAATAATGGTTTTAGAAAATAGTTTTGACTCAAAATAAAGGACTTACTTGACCCATATTTAAAGTAGAAATTACATTACTTGAAATAAATTACAATAATTACAACGATTAAATAACAATAACAAATGAAATAAACATGCAATAATTAAACAAACGGAAACAAAACCGAACCAAAGTGGCATGAAGGCCAAGACAAAAGGGCACGGAGGCCGAGGCATCACACGGCCAAAACGGGTGATCAATGTTGACTATTCTAGTCATCGAGTGTCATGAATCGGATGCTAAGCATGCGCAATTCAACTAGCAAGAAATCCTCATAAGATGAGATGAATTCATTAAATTCTTTAAAGAAATTCATGTTAATCGTCCCATGTCGAGTTTTGTATGACCTATGAATGTTTAATTCATTGAACATGCTTTCTACATATTAATTTGGCCAAGTTGCGATTTAACAATGATAAACGATACAAAAAACATACATGTATCATAAATCAAATAAAACAAATCTAACATGTGAACTAATCTTAACTATTTCATAATTAAAATTAGAACAAAACATTAAGACATATGAATACGGTCTAATTACTTCGTAATTATAATTAAACATATGCAAATCATGTGAGAATGAACTAAACTAACTAAAATTTCATTTTAATTAATTTAAAACTGTGGACACGGGCCACGGGGGCGCTTAGGAAACAAGCGTTTGCATTTGTGGAGTCGCCACCAATTTATTGTGGAAAATTGGAAACCGTTCGAATACCTCGTGCCATGTCAAGACACAAAGTAGTGACATGAACACCAAGAACTCGTTACCCTTAGCATTCTATGTCTAGAATGACTCTCGTGGATGCCAATGAACACGGATGTTCACAGAGATCTGGAGTAAGGGGTGAGGGTACGTATTAGGAAGCTCTTTTGATCGAACACCTAATCCCGCCCGCCTTGATAGCGGCCTCTACTAATGATTAGGGAAATTATCTATACTCGATATATTGTCGATTATATGCATGCAATGCAACATCCAAGTTTTAATCCTAACATGTGAATTAACTAAGTTGGTGAACACGTAATTTAGCATACAATTGAGTCGAAGTAGGGATTTAGATTCAATTACATGTGAAAACATACAAGTGATATGATAAAAGAAATACAAGAAATACAATAATTACATCGGATTCATTGATTTATGTCGAAAATACTTTTAAACCGGATAATTTGGGAAAGAATAAACAAACGAATTAACGAACAGGAATTAGGCGATAATACGAATAATAGTTAATTACATACGTAAACTAATTAAACTAGGTCAAGGCAGAACGGAAGCTCGAGAGTAAATCAACTGGAACAGCGCAACAGATCTGCGCCCTCTCGGAAGAGGCGCGCAGCGATTCTTGCGTCATTCAAGGTGAGTTCTGGTTGTGAAGCCGGAACTGCAAATCGTTAATATTCGTGGATGAATTTAATGATTGATTATGATATTCGACTCGGATGAAAGTGATTTAATACATTAATTACATGTGAATGTGTCATAAAAACGATAAAACATGGATGAAGCGAATGTAAACGAATTAATTACATGAATGAAAGATTGATTAGTGATACTAATTAGGTTAAATATGACGAATTAATGAAGAACTAATGACGGATATGATAATAGACAGATGGAAATATACCAAAGATCGAATTCCAGAAACTCGATATGAAAGAATCGAATCTCTACAACCCGGATTGATTTTAATGACGAAAACCCGCAAATATTGGTTATAAGGGATTAAAGTCGGGATTTAACGATGAATTAAATAATAATGAATTACTTACATGTTAAAATTATTATACTTAAAATTATCGTGTTAAAGAAACAATGAACAATTGATAACGAAACAAAACAATCGAATTATCAAAAGACGAAGGAAGAAGAAAGGAAGTAGGAACTGCGGCAGCCTCACGAAGAGGCGCAGCAGTTGCTGCGTCCTTTCTCGACGTCTGTCTCCTGATAATCCGTAAAAAGGGTTTTAAACATGGTTTTACAAATCGGTTTTAGAAGTACTTTCGACATAAATCTTACATAATGATTACAAAAAGTAAATAACAATAAATAAAGAAGGATTTACACCCTCAGACTTACATGTTTGACGAAACGAGATGAACTAAGTTTATGTTTTAGTGATGCTCGACTCGAATGTGACGAAAGTGCCCTCGTAAGAGGAAAACGAACAGATTAATTAATGTTGATTATGGTGGAGTTGGTCAAATTGGTCGGTCATGCAAACGAGGCTGGTACTCAGAAAGATCCGAGCTTACGTGGTCGAAAGTTCAAGCACGTAGGCGCCAAAAAGTAAGAACGTGGTCTAGAATGCAAAGAGAGAAGAGAAGGGCGGACACTCGCGTGAGAAATATGAGGAGCGAAGGCTCCTATTTATACTAATCACGTGAAGGAATTAGGGTTTTCGGAGAAACTTTGGAAGTGAATCTCGGAAAGATATGAAAAGATACGAAAAATACGCAGAAAAGGACTTGGGAAGAGGCGCAGCAGTCACTGCGTCTCTTGGAAGAGGCGCAGCACCTGCTGCGTCTGTTCCCAAGTGGTTTCCTCCTGCGGAAGAAATATTTCCGTGTTTAATTTATGGAATAACGGAATAATCTTAGTTTTCTTAATATTTTGTATGAATATTACTTGAAATTCTTTACCAAAGATTAAAAAATTGTGAAATATGGAATAGAAATATCCGGAACATTCCAGAACATTTTGACTCGGGATTTTAGCGGTTATCAGAAAATGAAGACGGTTTTAGGCCCTGACTCCAAATGTACTCTAATTACTATCAAAACGACCGTATCGGCGCGTAGATGACAATTAAGAGGTAGACACCAGTGTTTGAGCAATCACTTGACGATAAACTTACGAACTGTCACAAATCGTTCCGCGTACCAAACATACGGCCCAATCATCACCGGATTGTTTGCGGGAGGTGCATAAATGAGGTATCTACAGAGCCCCCACTTTGACTGAGGCTTGGACAAGGCGAAAGTCAAAATATAGCCATCAGGTCAATCGAAGATTACAACCTGACGACTATGGCGACGCGAGGCGGTTCAAGGGGTCTGAACCAAGGACCTGTCGTCGGGAACATTTTAGAGTCTGTCGACTATCGGGGAGGGTCGTTTAAAGTCCATTAGACTACGTAAGGAGGCTCGCCAGCCATAAAAAGAGACCATACCTGAGACTTCTTCCTCGAGACTTTTGCGAAGGTGCGTAGGAGCTAAGGTTAAGCGTAGAAGCTAAGGGCAAGCGTAGGAGCTAAGGGTAAGTATAGGAGCTAAGGGTAAGACCAAAAAGATAAGTAAGGTGTAACACCCCCATACTCCAAGTGCCTTACCAGGACCACTCAGGTATAAGGATGCTACCATCTCGGTTACCCGAGGCATGATATTCATAAGACAATAACGAAACAACTTAATTAATATAACTTAGTGAAAAGTACAACTGAATCCAAATCCCAAAATACGGGTACAAGTTCTCAAAACCAACTGTCTACTGAAATACTGAAATTTCATAAAAACTAATAAGACTACAGCGGAAGACTTCTATCGTCAGACGGTGGCACCTCCCAGCTATCCCAGTACTCAACTCAAACCTGCTCAATTACTGCTCACCATCCCCGAATGGATCACCGCAGGTTTCACAAAACAACAACCGGGGTCAGTACTAATCACACAACTCAATATATATATCAACAATAAGATAAATAGACAGCTTAACTGTCACACACACAACCACACCAATTCCAATCATCTCAATCCGATCATCCGTCTTTGGACGGACCACCGCCGATGGGGGACCGCAGCCGTACCCACCAAATCCCCGCTCCACATAGTGAGCGATAACCCTGTCCATTAATGTGCACATCCCTTCTGTGGCGGGTTCCACAGAAGGCGAAACTAGGGCGTGAAGCCACTCCCGCAAGTGACCCCACTCAGCCGAGGCCACGCCTCGCGAACCATCAACAACGAACACAACCACACTCACAATACAATTATTATATCAAACAACCAAACACAATACATCAACCAATATCCCATTATGGGACTAATACTGAGTAGGAAATCCTACCTGGAAAGCATAACAATCAGACGGTCTCAACAGCTGTATCAAAAAGCCTCTTCTACAAATCCTCCTCCTATCATACATACACATAATCACTACCAATCATTATCTACAACAAAACCCCCAATTCCCCATATTAGGGTTTAAACAATCTTAACCAAAAGCTATAAAAATGGTACGTAGGACTTACCCTTGACACAAGGATCACAATGATACAAAGAACGATGAAATCCGACCTCTCAAGCTCCGGGATTTGTCAACAACACGGATGAATGCGAAGAACGTAACTTGAATCTCCCTTTTAATGTTATTAGGTTTGTAAAGGTGTATTATGAAAGTGACGGAAAGATTTATATATTAATCCGTGTTATTAACAAAACCCGTCGAATTATCACCTCGTAAACCGGCTACTCGATCGAGTAGCTGAGGTACTCGATCGAGTACCCCCTTACTCTATCGAGTACCTAAGGCTACTCGATAGAGTACCCCCTTACTCTATCGAGTACCTAAGGCTACTTGATAGAGTACGCCCTTACTCTATCGAGTACCTAAGGCTACTTGATAGAGTACCCTACAGGTCAGAAACTTTTCTAAAACGCAACTTACCCTTTCTCGACAGAGTAAGGCCTACTCGATAGAGTACCCCAAGACTTATAAATACGGAGTATTACATAAGGATTGTGCTAGGGTGTGGGACCCTAAAGGAAAGCATCGACGGGAAGGAGGTCAAATATAATTTCGACCTAAGGGGTAACTAAGGCTCGAGTGTAAGAACTCTGCCGGTCTGGGAACTTCTGGAGAACAACACCTTTATCGCACTCCGTGGGGAAACAAGAAATATCGTGAGTAGCAGGACACAGGCGGGAACTGCTGGGAGAAATATGCTTGGGTCGTCTTCAAACAAACTTCAGAAGAACTTGAGAAGGACGATGTTGATCTCCACGTCTCGAGAGGGATGATTGTATGTCGTGAATCTCGTTGGGGGAACCTTATCGGGAACTCATCTCCATCTCTCAAGAGGGATTGTCTATCCGCTTACTCTCGCTGGGGGAATATAATGAAGGCGTGTCAAAACACCTGTCAGAGAATACTTGCTCGTCGTGACAAGCAAGGTCTTGGAAGCAATAAATAATGTACAATAGTCTGTAGTTGGCTTAGAAATGCGGGTCTGAGCGAAGAACAATCGTCAAACAGACCAGAAAAAGATAAAATGGCATCGGGGAAGAGACGCACCAAAGATGGGCCCACAAATAACGAACTCATAACGAATTTTTGAAAATTCGTATGAAGGGAAGCTGAGGAAGAGGCGCAGCAAGAGCTGCGTCTCTTGGAAGAGGCGGATGCTGGCTTGGACGATTGGCAGCATCTGATTCGGAGGGTGAGCCTCTAATTTGTATGATTTTTGTGTAAGAACACGTTTGATTGAACTTATCAAATTATTGAGAACTTCTTATTTGAAAATGCAGGCTGCGCCGTCTTGGTTTGTGGCGTTATGGAGGGTAGCCAACCGGCTGCGAGCTATTGCCATCGAGGCACTTGTCGGCGGTCGAGGTCGTCAGGTATGAACCTTTTGTCTACTTCATTTTTGAATTTTATAATTTTCTTATGATTGCTTGAAATGATTGACATGAGCCAATTTGTTGTTTGCAAAGGGAGCGCGAGCTGGAGCGAGAGTTGGCCCAGTCTCGGGAGGAGACAGCTCGTTTGCTGAGGGAGCTCGAGGTCCGTGACGCCGAGGTTGCTGCTCTCGAGGCGAGAGTTGCGGAGTTAGGCGGCGACTAGCAGTAGTTTTGTTTTGTTGTTTGTTTTGTTTGTTGTTGGCTGTATCTTGCACATTTGTACATTTTAGGACCTTCATTTTGGATTTTTTGGATTTTGCTTGGGGCTCGAGCCCCAAGTTTGTTGTACATGTCTCTTTTGGTTGTATATATGATGGCCTGAGTGCCTTTGCTGCTGGGTTGCGTTGTTTGTTCCTGCAGGTTAGCTTTGAACAAGTTTGGTAGATGACGGTTTACGCCGTCATGCTGCCGAAATTTATATAGAAATCACATAGAACATGTATGCATACATATGGCCTAAATTAGCGCAAAACAAGGACTTGAAAATGCAAAAATACAAAAATTTGGTCGGAAATGACCGGACGATAGGGAGGGTTTGACTCGAAAATGAAAAAATGCAATGCAAAAATTTGGTCGGAAATGACCGGACGGTAGGGAGGGTTACCCCCTAAATAAAGAAAAAATAAAAACATATAAGTTTGAAATGGAGAGTGAAATGATTCCCCGAAAAGAAAAAGTAAAAAAGAAATGTATAAGTTTAAAAAAATGATATAATGAAATTAAATACAAAAATGTATAGGTTATAAAAAAGGATAAATTAAATTAAATTTGTGAAATGATTCCCCAAAAAAGAATTAAAAAGAAATGTACAAGTGTGCTGAAATGACGAAAATGTCGATATCGTCTCGAGATGCGCGTCTGCGAAATTAGAAAACACGAAATATGGTAACTTTGACGTATTTACCAAAATAATAACCCGTATGAATAGGAAATTATTCGCTAAAGAATTTAGTAAAGATCCAACGTGGAAAATCACAGAAACGTTGCTGAGGAAGAGGCGCAGCAGTAGCTGCGTCCCTTTGGAGAGGCGCAGCAGGTGCTGCGCCTGTTCCCCGGTATATCCGTCCTGGCGGATTTTAGGAAACAGATTTTAGTAAAAATGGAAACGTCGATAGAGGTTTTATTCACACAATTCTTCCGTCTCTTCCTTCGTCTTATTACATAAAACTCTCAAAATAATCCTTCATCATGAATACTTTAGAGATTCGTCTAAAAGAGTGGACAAATGAGTTCTCTAGTGTGGAGAAGTATGACATGGGTGCCTATAATATTGGATCGTTGTTGAGTTTGAAGCTTATCAAGGTGGTCAAACCATTCCTAGATGCTTGTCTTGATTATTGGGACCCGAATTATCACGTTTTTGCTTTCCCCGGAGTTGACATTTGCCCATTTCCTGAAGAAATTGCTGTGATCGGTGGGTGGGACCCAGAACACTTGCCTGCTATTCCTTCTACTTCACAAGGGTATATAAGAACAAATTTAGAGACTTGCTTGGGTTGACGAGAATTGAGGTGGACCGTCTAGTGACCTCGAAAGGAGTGCGAATGTTGGACTTTATTGACCGATTCATTAACAAGGCCGACCCCACCATCTCTTATGTTGCTAGGCGAAGGGCATTTGTATGTTGATGTGGATTTGAGAGGTGATCCCCGTTTCCTGAGCCTAGTTGAGCAAATGGAACTGCGCAGGAGCCCAGCCTGTTTATGTTTAGGAGAGATCCTATTGGGTTTGGATAACAGGAAAGCCAATCGTGACCTACCTTATTTGGGAAGTCCCATTATCTTGCAGGTAAAGAATTTCTTCTCTTCTCTTCTTTTTTTTTTTCTTGTTTTCTTTTTCGTTTTTATTTTCGTTTTTATTTTCGTTTTTTTTTAACACCTGCTTTTTGGTAGGTTTGGCTTATGGATCGTCTTCGATTGATCGAGCCCCCAGTTAATGTTCCTGCCTATCATGCTCGCTCAATTGCTATGAGGACTAGGCTCTACATGGTGGACTTCACTCGAGTCTGCAATTATTGGGAAAACAAACTGTGGACACGGGCCGCGGGGGCGCTTGGGAAAGAAGCGTTTGCATTTGTGGAGTCGCCACCAATTTATTGTGGAAAATTGGAAATCGTTCGAATACCTCGTGTCATGTCAAGACATAAAGTAGTGACATAGACACCAAGAACTCGTTACCCTTAGCATTCTATGTCTAGAATGACTCACGTGGATGCCAATGAATACGGATGTTCACAGAGATCTGGAGTAAGGGGTGAGGGTACGTATTAGGAAGCTCTTTTGATCGAACACCTAATCCCGCCCGCCTCGATAGCGGCCTCTACTAATGATTAGGGAAATTATCTATACTCGATATATTGTCAATTATATGCATGCAATGCAACATCCAAGTTTTAATCCTAACATGTGAATTAACTAAGTCGGTGAACACGTAATTTAGCATACAATTGAGTCGAAGTAGGGATTTAGATTCAATTACATGTGAAAACATACAAGTGATATGATAAAAGAAATACAATAATACAATAAATAAAATTACAATAATTACATTGGATTAATGATCTATGTCGAAAATACCTTTAAAACAGATAATTTGGGAAAGAATAAACGAACGAATTAACGAACAGGAATTAGGCGATAATACGAATAATAGTTAATTACATACGTAAACTAATTAAACTAGGTCAAGGCAGAACGGAAGTTCAGAGACAGAAATCAACCTGGGAAAATTGTGCAGCAGATGCGCCCTCGGGAAGAGAGCGCGGCGATTCTTGCGTCATTCAAGGTGAGTTCTGCCTGTGAAGCCGGAACTGCAAATCGTTAATATTCGTGGGTGAATTTAATGATTGATTATGATATTCGACTCGGATGAAAGTGATTTAATACATTAATTACATGTGAATGAGTCATAAAAACGATAAAACATGGATGAAGCGAATGTAAACGAATTAATTACATGAATGAAAGATTGATTAGTGACATGGGTGAACTAATTAGGTTAAATATGACGAATTAATGAAGAACTAATGACGGATATTATAATAGACAGATGGAAATATACCAAAGATCGAATTCCAGAAACTCGATATGAAAGAATCGAATATCTACAACCCGGATTGATTTTAATGACGAAAATCCGCAAATATTTGTTATAAGGCATTAAAGTCGGGATTTAACGATGAATTAAATAATAATGAATTACTTACATGTTAAAATTATTATACTTAAAATTATCGTGTTAAAGAAACAATGAACAATTGATAATGAAACAAAACAATCGAATTATCAAAAGACGAAGGAAGAAGAAAGGAAGCAGGAACTGCGGCAGCCTCACGAAGAGGCGCAGCAGGTGCTGCGTCCCTTTGAAGAGGCGCAGCAGTTGCTGCATCCTTTCTCGACGTCTGTCTCCTGATAATCCATAAAAAGGGTTTTAAACATGGTTTTACAAATCGGTTTTAGAAGTACTTTCGACATTAATCTTACATGATGATTACAAAAAGTAAATAACAATAAATAAAGAAGGATTTACACCCTCAGACTTACATGTTTGACAAAACGAGATGAACTAAGTTTATGTTTTAGTGATGCTCGACTCGAATGTAACGAAAGTGCCCTCGTAAGAGGAAAACGAACAGATTAATTAATGTTGATTATGGTGGAGTTGTTCAAATTGGTCGGTCATGCAAACGAGGCTGGTACTCAGAAAGATCCGAGCTTACGTGGTCGAAAGTTCAAGCACGTAGGCGCCAAAAAGTAAGAACGTGGTCTAGAATGCAAAGGGAGAAGAGAAGGGCAGACACTCGCGTGAAAAATATGAGGAGCGAAGGCTCCTATTTATACTAATCACGTGAAGGAATTAGGGTTTTCGGAGAAACTTTGGAAGTGAATCTCGGAAAGATATGAAAAGATACGAAAAATACGCAGAAAAGGACTTGGGAAGAGGCGCAACAGGCACTGCGTCTCTTGGAAGAGGCGCAGCACCTGCTGCGTCTGTTCCCAAGTGGTTTCCTCCTGCGGAAGAAATATTTCCGTGTTTAATTTATGGAATAACGGAATAATCTTATTTTCCTTAATATTTTGTACGAATATTTACGGGAAATTCTTTACCAAAGATTAAAAGATTGTGAAATATGGAATAGAAATATCCGGAACATTCCAGAACATTCTGACTCGGGATTTTAACGGTTATCAGAAAATGAAGACGGTTTTAGGCCCAGACTCCAAATGTACTCTAATTACTGTCAAAACGACCGTATTGGCGCGTAGATGACAATTAAGAGGTAGACACCAGTGTTTGAGCAATCACTTGACGATAAACCTACGAACTGTCACAAATCGTTCCGCGTACCAAACATGCGGCCCAATAATCACCGGGTGGTTTGCGGGAGGTGCGGAAATGAGGTATCTACAGAGCCCCCACTTTGACTGAGGCTTGGACAAGGCGAAAGTCAAAGTATAGCCATCAGGTCAATCGAAGATTACAACCTGACGACTATGGCGACGCGAGGCGGCTCAAGGGGTCTGAACCAAGGACATATCGTCGGGAACATTTTAGAGTCTGTCGACTATCGGAGAGGGTCGTTTAAAGTCCATTAGACTACGTAAGGAAGCTCGCCAGCCATAAGAAGAGACCATACCTGAGACTTCTACCTCGAGATGCTTCCGGAGTTGGGTAGGAGCTAAGGTTAAGCGTAGGAGCTAAAGGTAAGCGTAGGAGTTAAAGGGTAAGCATAGGAGCTAAGGGTAAGACCTAAAAGATAAGTAAGGATTGTGCTAGGGTGTGGGACCCTAAAGGAAAGCATCGACGGGAAGGAGGTCAAATATAATTTCAACCTAAGGGGGTAACCAAGGTTTGAGTGTAAGAACTCTGCCGGTCTGGGAACTTCTGGAGAACGACACCTTTATCGCACTCCGTGGGGAAACAAGAAATATCGTGAGTAGCAGGACACAGGCGGGAACTGCTGGAAGAAATCTGCTTAGGTTGTCTTCAAACAAACTTCAGAAGAACTTGAGAAGGACGATTGTTGATCTCCACGTCTCGAGAGGGATGATTGTATGTCGTGAACTCTCATTGGGGGAACCTTATCGGGAACTCATCTACATGTCTCGAGAGGGATTGTCTATCCGCTTACTCTCGCTGGGGGAATATAATGAAGGCGTGTCGAAACACCTGTCAGAGAATACTTGCTCGTCGTGAGAAGCAAGGTCTTCGAAGAAATAAATAATGTACGATAGTCTGTAGTTGGCTTAGAAATGCGGGTCTGAGCGAAGAACAATGGTCAAACGGACCAAAAAAAAGAGATAAAATGGCATCGGGGAAGAAGCGCACCAAAGATGGGCCCACAAATAACGAACTCATAACGAATTTTTGAAAATTCGTATGAAGGGAAGCTGAGGAAGAGGCGCAACAAGAGCTGCGTCTCTTGGAAGAGGCGCAACACCTGCTGCATCTTTTCCCGAGGGTGTCTTTCCTGCGTGAAAACGCGATGAAACAGGGGGTTTCATTTCATTTGTTTCGAAACATAATTTCTCAATTTCTCTCTCAAATCTCAACCATTTCTGCCAAAATTTGATCCAAAAACTTGCATTTGCCATGACTAATCGAGGTATGTATATCATTCTTGCATTAATCTTCTATAATGGACGAATTGGACCGACAAAATTTAGGGTTTCCAACCCTAAAATGTCAAAAATTTGGGGCTTTTCCCCCAAATGATCTTGCCTTGTAAAATTGACCTTGTAAATGGCTAATTGGTAGTATAAGGATCATAACCATGTATTTGTTTCGAATTTTCATTGAGTTTTGGGCATTTGAGTGAAATTGTGACGGTTTCACAGCTAAACCGTAAACTGCTTCGAACATAGCCTTTGGATTGCTCATTTGCGATGAAACTTGATATTTGGAATCCTTGGATGATGGGTAAACAACCTAACATCTCGGAATTTTGGTTTGTGACGGCTTTTTCAGGACACTTTTCTAGGGCATAATCGTCGTTATAATGAAATGCTGTCGAAATTCCGACTCGAACCCGTGACTAGGCTTCAACTAAGACTTGACTTAACCCAAATTACCACATGAGTGATTGGGTTTGTGGGAATACGGCCAAAGATGGCGATAAAAGAGCGACTTCGGGGCTTCTAAAACTCGAAAATCCCCTAATCAAGGTTCGTCGTCACTTGACGCGGCCTAAAATTACTTTAACGTTGCAGGTGACGAGGCTTCTACTTCTGGGAGAGCTCCCATGGACATAGACACAGCCGTTGATGCTTCTCGTGCTCTCGAGGAGGCTTTCACCTTTGTTGGGGGGCGGCCGAGGTTCTTGAGACGAGGTCCTCGAGGAGGAGGAGGAGGAGGCCCCGAGGCGGGCCAACGTTGGGCGAGGTGGTCGTCAGCTGAGGGGAGCACCTGCATGGGCTGAGACCTGGGACAGCAGGCACTTGCTTTGGGCTGCGGAGGGTCACCTGTCCTATAGGACGGTGAAGAGCTTGGTAATCTTTGATTCATTACTCATCATTCATTTTTTTTCATTACATTTGCTCATATCTTTCCCAATTTCATTCAAACTAAAGATAGCTTTTGTTTCAAATCACAGTAGGAGGCCGGGAACATCAGATCGTTCTCGGGCTACACGACGGCGATGAAGTGCTACGAGAGGCTGTCGGCGGAGGAACGAGCCATGATCGAGCGGGGAGCATTCAGCGCCCTGGTGCAGGCTTGGAGGGATATCGCGAAGAGGAAGCTGCGGGCTAATCTTAACCTGGTCCGCGCTTTCTTGGACCGATTTTAGGACACGACTTCCACTTTTCACATGTCTTTTGGTGAGGTGGGAGTCACGTTGGAGGACTACGGCATGATCTCTGTTCTGCCGTGTGGGACCGAGGCGGTGGAGTGGCCGGAGACTGCCATGAGGGTGGATTCGACCGAGGTTAGGAGGTTGATCGGCTGGAACTTGGGTGATGATGGCCCCTTGATTAGATGGATCGTACCATGGTGGCATCTCAAATCTGTCACTGGAGTATCTTCCTTGGATCCTACCCGATCTGTGCGCATTCCTGGCTTAGAATTCATGGTATGCATCTTCCCAGAGAGGCTGATGAGACAGGTTGGACTGAAGCAGATAATCCCGAAGCTTGACACTGTCCCGCAAACTGCCATGTTGCTTACTACTGAGAGTCGAAGGGAATGGGCCATTAAATGGGCTCAAAGAAACGTATGGTTCTTGAACTCTTCTGTTAGTGCCTTATGGGTGTCGAACTCCTATCTTCGGTAGAGGAAAGCTACTACTCTGGAGGAGCGTGAGAGATTGAGGAAGCGCGAGCCTGTTGACTTCAAGGTGCGCGAGGTGGAAAAGGAGAAAGAGAAGCATCTGACTGAGGGAGAGGAAGAAGCCGGGTTTCGAGTTGTTCATCCTTCGAAGAAACCGAAGACCTCTCCTGCCGTGGACAAAGTGATTGACAAGAATGGGAAGGCTAGACCTCGAGAAAGACCCGAGTTGGCGCAAGAGCGTCCGGCTCGAGGCCGTGACAAGAAATATGACAAAAATGACAAGGGCAAAGGGAAAATGGAGGAATAGCCCAAGTCTTTATTATTATTTATTATTATTATTGTAATAAGAAGGTGGGGTTTTTAGAATCCTAGCCTATTTTATTTTTTGTTTATCTTTAGCATTATTATTATGTAGCATACTATTATTATTATTAGAAAATGAATGAAATAAAGGAGGTTAATTGGTCATGAAACCGTTGTGATTTTCTATTTATTATTCTTGTCGAATTCCAAATGCAACTGCAAATGTCCTTCTATTTACATTTTAAAATTAATGGGTTATATCCTGCGAAGGATTGCCTACGTATTCATTAAAAAAATGAAATCAAACCCTTGCGCGTAGTTCGAGTAAATGTAAAAGAATAATTGTTCTAAGCAAGAGCTTGTAATGAACTTAGAAAAATAAGCATGAGCTTTTTACTTACTCTTAAGGTGCAATTTAGTTTATTTGATGATATGAGGATGACAGATTGTCAAAATGCAAGAGCATGGTGACATTAACTTATTTCAGCTTGGCCAGGGGCCGTTTATTTAGTGCCACAAGAGCGACACGTGAGGTTACGCGAGGCGCATTTTTGTTCCTATTCTAGGCATAATACCGTTTTAGTTGGTCAAGGTTCGTTGGGTTGGCAAATTCATTCCCATCTAGGTCTGTGATTCTAACCGCACCCCCTGGAAGTATGGACTTGACTTGAAATGGCCTGGCCCAATTAGGTTTGAATTTTCCTCGTGGATCGACAGGTAAAAGAGCTCTAATCGACTTGAGTACTAAGTCTCCTTCCTTAATGTTCCTTGGCTTTACCCTTTTGTTGAAGGCTCGTTTGATACGTGCTTGATATGTTTGGACATTATATAATGCGCGTAGCCTACGTTCATCCAGGAGGATGAGTTCTTCATATCTATCCCTCTTCCAATCGGCTTTCGGGATTTGACTTTCGAGTAAGATACGCAATGATGGTATTTCTAACTCGACTGGCTGTACAACTTCTATGCCGTAGGTCAAATAGAAAGGGGTGGCCCCAGTGGGCGTCCTAACAGATGTACGATATCCCCACAAAGCAAAGGGTATCTTGCTTGGCCAATCTCGATAGTTGTCAATCATTTTCTTGAGAATTGTGACAACGTTCTTGTTTGCCGCCTCTACCACGCCATTAGTCTGTGTTCTATATGGCGAAGAGTGGTGATGCCTAATTTTGTACTTGGCTAGCAATTGCTCAGTCTCAGCTTGGAAATGTGATCCATTATCACTAATGATCTCATGTGGGCAACCGTATCGACAGATGATGTTGTTTTGTATGAACTTTGCTACATTTTTAGCCGTGAGACTAGTGTAGGAAGCCACTTCTACCCATTTGGTGAAATAGTCAATTGCCACTAGGATGAAACAGTGACCTCCTATTCCGGCTGGAGTTATCTTCCCGATTATATCGATTCCCCAGGCAGAAAATGGCCAAAGAGATGTCATCGTATTGAGCAATGAAGGAGGGACATGCATGACGTTTCGAAGATTTGTGATTGTGGCAATGTCTTACGTATTTGATGCAATCGGATTCCATTGTGGTCCAATAGTACCCCAAACGTGTGATTTTCTTTGCCATCATGGGCCCACTCATGTGAGGACCGCATTCTCCATCATGGACTTCTTCCATCACTTTCCGCGCCTGTGAATGATCAAGGCAACGTAGGATTACACCAAGAGGTGTTCTTTTGTATAACTCTCCTTGCATGAGAACGTATTGGGAAGCTAGTAGGCATATAGCACGTTGTCCCCTTTTGTCCATATCTGGTGGATAGGTACCGTTGAGCTTTAAGTTTAGGATTGCTTGGAACCAAGGTTCCTCTGTGATTTCCTCTTCATCGGTGATTTGGTGGACATAAGCTGGCTCTGATTGTCGTTCGATACATAAAGGCATTTCCACCATGTTATCTGGCATATTAATCAAAGATGCAAGTTTTGCAAGAGCATCTGCGAATTGGTTTTCTTCTCGAGGTAGGTGTAGATAGGTCACATGATCAAAGAATTGGGCAACCTGGTATATTCTGACTTGATAAGGTGCTAGGCTTTCGCTTCAGATTTTCCAAGATCCTGTAACTTGATTGATGATCAGGGACGAATCCCCATGCACTCGGAGGTTTTTAATGCCTAAGCTCACTGCCGCTTGTAGTCCAATGAGACAAGCTTCGTATTCTGCAGCATTATTTGTCACCTCGAAGTCGAGTTTGACAGAGATCGGTGTATGCTCGCCTTCAGGAGAAATGAGCATCACTCCTATTCCAAATCCTCTTAAGTTTGATGCTCCATCAAATTAAAGGTCCCAGAAGTCTACATCGGTTTGGAGTATATCCTCGTCTGGAAATGACCAAGTATCTATTGTTTATGCATCATTGATGGGATTTTTACGCAAAGAATTTAAGAACGGCGCGCCCTTTTATAACTTTCAGAGGTACGTATTTGAGATCGAACTCTGAGAGCATCAAGGTCCATCTTGCTAGTCGTCCGTTGAGGACGGGTTTCTCGAAGAGGTATTTGACAGGATCCATTTTGGAGTATATTTTTACGGAGTAGCTAAGCATGTAATGACGTAGCTTCTTCGTTGCCCACACAAGAGCGAGGTATGTCTTTTTGAGTTGTGAGTATTTGCACTCGTACTCCAACAACTTCTTACTAAGGTAGTAGATAGCCCTTTCTTCCTTTCCTACGGTTTGAGCTAGCATGGCGCCCATGGTCATTTTTTTTGATTCTTGTGAAATATAAACCAAGAGGTTGATCTCGTTGAGGTGGCATGAGCACTGGTGGTTTAGCTAATATCTCCTTGATTCGGTCGAATGCCTTTTGACAGTCATCATTCCACATGGTGTGGTCTGTTTTCTTGAGCGTTTTGAAGATAGGTTCACAGATCATGGTGAGTTTCGATATGAATCGACTTATATATTGCACTTTTCCCAGGAATCCTCTGACTTCTTTTTCCGTTTGAGTTTGTGGCATTTCGATCAGAGCTTTGATCTTGGAAGGGTCTATTTCTATACCTCGTTGGCTAACGACGTATCCAAGGAGTTTGCCAGATGTTACTCCGAATGCGCACTTCTGAGTATTGAGCCTCATGTTGTACTTTCGTAGCCTTGAGAAGAACTTGCGAAGGTTCGCAATATGCCCCTCTCTATCCTTGGACTTGACAATCATGTCGTCCACGTATACCTCAACTTCTTTATGCATCATGTCATGTAGGAGTGTAGTTGCGGTGCGTTGATATGTAGCTCCGGCGTTGATTAACCCAAACGGCATGACCGTATAGCAATAGGTTCCCCATTGAGTGACAAAGGCGGTCTTATGCATGTCTTCTATGGCCATCTTGATTTGGTTGTAACCCGCGTACCCATCCATGAAAGATAGTAACGCGTGATTTGCGGTATTGTCTACCAATATGTCGATATGTGGTACAGGAAAGTCATCTTTAGGACTTGCTTTGTTTAAGTCTCTAAAATCAACACAAACACGGATTCTCCCATCCTTTATGGGTACGGGTACTATGTTGGCTACCCAGTCAGAGTACTCGGAAACTTTGATGAACCCGTCTTTGAATTGCTTATCGACTTCTTCCTTAATCTTGAGAGCCCATTCTGTTCTCATTCGACGAAGCTTCTGTTTCACGGGCTTGAAACCTGGCTTAATTGGGATTCTATGTTCGGCGATATCCTTGGCATGTCTTTGTAGGACCAAGCGAAAACGTCTTTGAACTCGTGTAGGAGGTCTATGAAACTGGCCCTTTCGGTAGGGTTCAAGGTAGTCCCTATCCTAAGTTCTTGGGGTTCTAGTTCGGTTCCTACATTGATGGGTTCGGTGTTCTCTATTACTGGTCCCCCTTCCACCTCTTGTAGTATTTCCTTGGCTATGTAGGGAGGTATCTCAATTGAGTCCGGATCTAGGTCATCCTCAGTATCATCGTAAACAGAATTGTATTCAAGATAACACAAAGAGTAAGCAGAACCTGATTTATTCATATTAAAGTTTGAGAAAAGTTGAAACAAAGAAGCCATCTGATCTGTGGTCAGTGGTGGTAAAGGGACAGTTGTTGGGACATTTCCCGAACTACCGTTACTACTTGAGGCTGAGCTAGGAGAAACGAGGGGAGTGGGAATGACGACAGGAGGAGACTCCTTAGTAACTTCTCTAGACTCCGACTCTGACTCCGACTCTGACTCTGACTCGAATTCATCGTCTTCTGGTTCTCCTTTGAACATCTCTCCTTCTCCAGTGGTGAGCTTGAATAGTCTTCCTTGATCGTTGGTCCACTTGATTGATTTTCTCCATCCTTTCTGCTGGTTCGCGTTTATTTCTGCGATTAACGCGGTAGGGTTGAAGTGATCGTCTTGAAGTATCATGGTAATGATCTCGTCCTGCGCGGCTCTAACAAATCGATCTTCTCCAAATAGTAGACTAACAGCTTGTTCGTCTAAGCAAGGTGCTTGACGATCCTTGACGGTAGGGACCGTTTCTGGAGGGATGAAGTAGCAATCGTGAAAGATCTCGATTCCGGCTAGCTTCCTTCCGAGGTAGTGCCAAGGTTCGGGAAATCCGTGAAAGAGTTCTTGTCTTTCTTCCCTAACAAAGTATCCATTTAGGTTAGGGAGATATGGTCGCATTTGGACTCCTACCTGCTTACGGCTTTGAACTTGGGCGAGCATCTCGAGAACTTCCTCTTTAGTGGGTTTGTATTCTAGGCCAAGTGGTATTCTTTTTGAGTTGCCTTCCTTGTAGGGTGCGAAGGTGTTTCTTCGGGCAGGGTTCAAAGGCATTCCCGGGAAGTATCCCTGGTATTTGAGTATGTGGTTGACCACCAAGTTGGAGTAGGGATCGTAGTATAGGGGTGCCAACTCACTTTCTATGACACTTATGCTTTGAAAGCCCCCAAGTTCATATACTGGATCCGCAAGGACTTGATTATTTGACTTCTGTTCGATTATTGCCTTGATGGGTGACGAAGTGATCGTCACCACTTTGTCATTTAGTGGGATTTTGATCTTTTGGTGAAGGGTGGATGTTACCGCTTTGGAAGCGTGAATCCAAGGTCTTCCCAAAAGTATGTTGAAGGAAGCTTTAATGTCCACTATTTGGAAGTTAACCTTTCGCTCAATTGGCCCTGTGGCTATGGTTAGGTTAACGAGTCCTACTACTTTTCGTCGTGTACCATCATATGCGCAAACATTTTGATTGGTAGGGGTCCAATCCGACTCTTTCATGCCTAGTTTGTATGCCGTTTTCAAGGGTATGACGTTGACCGCGGAGCCATCATCCACCAAGGTCATTGGCACGTTGTTCTTTAAGAAATGACAGTGATGTAAAGAGCCAAGTTGTGGCTAGCGCCAAAGGGTGGCAAATCTTCATCTGAGAAAGTAATAGGATTACATAGCTTCGGTGATTCTTGGAAGACCAAGTTGACTACATCGTCGGGTGTGTGGAGTTATGTGCTACATTTAGTTTGGCCAAAGCTTGCAGTAAAGCTTGGCGATGTGGGAATGAGCTTGCTACTAGTTGCCAGACTGAAAGATCAGCCTTTGTCTTCTGTAATTGCTTTAGCAAATGATCAGTAGAGTCATTTTCGTTATCATTTGGTGTGATAACGTTGGTTGGACCATTTTGAGTAGTACTTTGATATGGACGCCCCGAACGAGTTAGGTGGTCCACATCTTGGTCTTCACTATTTTGGACTATTTCCTTGACTAGGGAGTGTTCAATGAGATACTCTTCTTCATCATCATCGGCCCATACTCCATTGACTGTAGCTAGTTCCTCATTCTCATGATCTCGTCCTCTAATTGTGTAATTTGGTCGATTAGTTTATCAACCACGACAACTACTTCTTGCATAGTAGCATTTTGGGAGAAAATTAATGGCGCATGTTCTTTAGGTGTTGCATTGGGGTCATGTAAAGTTGTCACCACATTTTCCAATCCCGAAACTTGCCTATCCACAATCCTTGCCCATGCGATGATGTCGGTAACGGTAGAGGAAATAGTAGAGTAGAACCCTTCATTCACGATCGCGTGGATCTCATCTTCGACTGGAGAAATGAGGTGTGAACAATCTAAGGTAGATTCTTCACTTGTGATCACTAGAATTCTAAGAGGATTCTGAGTGTTGTTGGGCTTACCTCCCGGCGGTATTGGTAGTCGACCATCCTCAATCATGTCTTGAAGCACATTTTTCAATTTGTAGCATTTTTCTGTGTCATGTCCCTTACCCCTATGATATTCGCAGTATGAATTCTCGTCCCAGAACTTGGATTTCTTTTCAGGTTCGGGTGTAGGGCCTATGGGTTGGAGTTTGCCTTGTTTCATCAACCTTTTTAGAGCATTGGAGTAAGTGTCCCCAAGATTTGTAAATTTCCTCGGTGGGGTACTCTTCTTGGATGGCTCGAGGAGGTTAACTTCATCGGTCTTGCTAGTGGAGCCGTAAGAACGACTTGTTGAGCCTTGATATCCTCGGCCTACCGTTTTGGACAAGAGCCCTTTACGGATGTCATCTTCGATCCTTGTCCCTAGCACGGTTAAGTCTTTGAAAGTTTTGATGTTTTGGTACCTCAAATGACTCGCATAGATGGGTTTTAGGTTGTCCACGAACTTCTCCACAAGGGTAGCTTCATCTGGACGTTCAACTAGTTGGGTACTAGTCTTCCTCCACCTACTTAGGAAGTCGGTGAATCCTTCTTTGTCATTTTGGGTAAGAACCTCTAAAGTGCGCATGTTAACTTCGATCTCAGCATTATCCGCGTATTGCTTAGCAAATTCGATCGCGGCATCTTTCCAGGTAGCGATCTTCTTATGTTCTAGAGAGTAGAACCATTGCTTTGGGATGGTGTCGAGAGATGAAGGAAAGATCCTTAAGAACATCTCGGGTTTGATGCCTTTGATAGACATGTAGTCCTTGAAAGCACGGATGTGATTCAAAGGGTTTTCGTGTCCCTTGAACCTAGGGATATCCGTCATGTTGAAGTTGGTTGGCAACAAGGAACTCACGACCTCATACTTACGGTTATTTTCCCTATAAATGTTATCCCCTTTGAGATACATCAATTGTTCCTCCAAATATTGGAGTCGTTTCTCGGCTGCAATTATACCCATGGGAGGGTTTTCTTCCCTGAAGTTGTTCACAAAGCCATCATCTACTTCACTTTCCCGAGGAGGCAACCTCGTTTCTACGGTATAAATTCGGCCTTTGATTGTATCGAGGCGATCATACACTTGATCTTGAGTAACTTGGAGGCGAGCTAGCGCGGTTAGGATTTGATCATTACCATTCTGGAGTTGGTTGAAGTTCGCGTAGCTTGTTTCAGGCATCTTGGAAACTGGATAAGAGATCGACGACGAATCAAAACACGATCGACCATTCTAACACACTTACTAAGAAAGAAATCCTTTGACCTATGAAGTGGGTGTGTGCCACTCGTGTCGAGTGAGTTTTGAAAAGATGACAAAGTTTGAAAATGTATGTCCTAGTCAACTATAGTGTAGTTGTAGGAGTGGACTCGAAGTGAGGTTTTGAAATGGGCTTGGGCCCGGAATTTTGACTCGACAAATGGACAGAGTTTTGACTTGGTTTTGCGCTAATCATTGGCTTTTTCGAAATTTATATTTTAAAGGGATTTTGATTTTACAAAAATCGTCATGGTTTCGTTTAGAAATGGTGATCACGTAAGGTACAAACATTTATACAAGCATTATAACGGGATGCTGAGTGCATTTAAAAGGGTTTTGGTTTAAAGGGTGGGTTGCCATACCGAACAATCAAACCCGAAGTTTGTGGAGAGGCTCGTACCAAACAAGAGTAAGGCCGATTCCTAGTCCATTTCCTCAAGTAGTGAAAGTCCTTGATACAAACAAGAGTAAGTACCATGGTATGGATGACGTCAATCGCTATCCATCCTTAGGCCCAAATAAGAATTAGGACCGTTTAGACGGGACGATTGGTCGAATGGGTTGGGTTGGGCCTAGGAAGGCCGAATAAACGATCTAGGAAGACCGAGTTATGAAAACCGACAATTGTCTTGTACAAACTATTCCCTAACCTTGTTCAAGTGTCACCCTTTTGGCTACACGTAAGTGTATTATCCGCAGCGGAGTCGCCAAACTGTGGACACGGGCCACGGGGGTGCTTGGGAAACAAGCATTTGCATTTGTGGAGTCGCCACCAATTTATTGTGGAAAATTGGAAATCGTTCGAATATCTCGTGTCATGTCAAGACACAAAGTAGTGACATAGACACCAAGAACTCGTTACCCTTAGCATTCTATGTCTAGAATGACTCCCGTTGATGCCAATGAACACGGATGTTCACAGAGATCTGGAGTAAGGGGTGAGGGTACGTATTAGGAAGCTCTTTTGATCGAACACCTAATCCCGCCCGCCTCGATAGCGGCCTCTACTAATGATTAGGGAAATTATCTATACTCGATATATTGTCGATTATATGCATGCAATGCAACATCCAAGTTTTAATCCTAACATGTGAATTAACTAAGTCGGTGAACACGTAATTTAGCATACAATTGAGTCGAAGAAGTGATTTAGATTCAATTACATGTGAAGGCATACAAATGGTACAATAAAAGAAATACAATAAATACAATAATTACGTCGGATTCATTGATTTATGTCGAAAATACTTTCAAAACGGATAATTTGGGAAAGAATAAACAAACGAATTAACGAACAGGAATTAGGCGATAATACGAATAATAGTTAATTACATACGTAAACTAATTAAACTAGGTCAAGGCAGAATGGAAGCTCAGAGACAAAAATCAACCTGGAACAGGCGCAGCAGGACTGCGCCCTCTGGAAGAGGCGCAGCAGTTACTGCGTCTGTTCCAAGGCTGAGTTCTGGCTGTGAAGCCGGAACTGCAAATCGTTAATATTCGTGGGTGAGTTTAATGATTTATTATGATATTCGACTCGGATGAAAGTGATTTAATACATTAATTACATGTGAATGAGTCATAAAAACGATAAAACATGGATGAAGCGAATGTAAACGAATTAATTACATGAATGAAAGATTGATTAGTGACATGGGTGAACTAATTAGGTTAAATATGACGAATTAATGAAGAACTAATGATGGATATGATAATAGACAGATGGAAATATACCAAAGATCGAATTCCAGAAACTCGATATGAAAGAATCGAATCTCTACAACCCGGATTGATTTTAATGACGAAAACCCGCAAATATTGGTTATAAGGGATTAAAGTCGGGATTTAATGATGAATTAAATAATAATGAATTACTTACATGTTAAAATTATTATACTTAAAATTATCGTGTTAAAGAAATAATGAACAATTGATAACGAAACAAAACAATCGAATTATCAAAAGACGAAGGAAGAAGAAAGGAAGCAGGAACTGCGGCAGCCTCACGAAGAGGCGCAGCAGGTGCTGCATCCCTTCGAAGAGGCGCAGCAGTTGCTGCATCCTTTCTCGACGTCTGTCTCCTGATAATCCGTAAAAAGGGTTTTAAACATGGTTTTACAAATCGGTTTTAGAAGTACTTTCGACATAAATCTTACATGATGATTACAAAAAGTAAATAACAATAAATAAAGAAGGATTTACACCCTCAGACTTATATGTTTGACGAAACGAGATGAACTAAGTTTATGTTTTAGTGATGCTCGACTCGAATGTAACGAAAGTGCCCTCGTAAGAGGAAAACGAACAGATTAATTAATGTTGATTATGGTGGAGTTGGTCAAATTGGTCGGTCATGCAAACGAGGCTGGTACTCAGAAAGATCCGAGCTTACGTGGTCGAAAGTTCAAGCACGTAGGCGCCAAAAAGTAAGAACGTGGTCTAGAATGCAAAGGGAGAAGAGAAGGGCGGACACTCGCGTGAGAAATATGAGGAGCGAAGGCTCCTATTTATACTAATCACGTGAAGGAATTAGGGTTTTCGGAGAAACTTTGGAAGTGAATCTCGGAAAGATATGAAAAGATACGAAAAATACGCAGAAAAGGACTTGGGAAGAGGCGCAGCAGTCACTGCATCTCTTGGAAGAGGCGCAGCACCTGCTGCGTCTGTTCCCAAGTGGTTTCCTCCTGCGGAAGAAAGATTTCCGTGTTTAATTTATGGAATAACGGAATAATCTTATTTTCCTTAATATTTTGTATGAATATTACGGGAAATTATTTACCAAAGATTAAAAGATTTTGAAATATGGAATAGATATATCCGGAACATTCCAGAACATTCTGACTCGGGATTTTAGCGGTTATCAGAAAATGAAGACGGTTTTAGGCCCGAACTCCAAATGTACTCTAATTACTGTCAAAATGACCGTATCGGCGCGTAGATGACAATTAAGAGGTAGACACCTGTGTTTGAGCAATCACTTGACGATAAACTTACGAACTGTCACAAATCGTTCCGCGTACCAAACATGCAGCCCAATCATCACCGGGTGGTTTGCGGGAGGTGCAGAAATGAGGTATCTACAAAAACATGTTATCGTCTTGCAATTAAAAAATTGTTTCGTTTTATAATTTAAACATGATAATTATGCTAACTAAACATGTTATCGTCATAAATTGAAAACAAATATATGATCAGCAATAAACGTACTCCTAATCAGCAACTAAACCCTCATTAACATCATAATTATGAAAAATTAACTAATGAAACGATAATTAACGAACGGTGCAAAAAACGGGATAAAAAGGGTCATAAGGTCGTGACATACACGAGACAAAAGAAGAAAAAAGAGACGGGATTTTGTGCACCCTCGACTTACATGTAAACTTGGACACCACTCGGGATCCCGTATGAAAGTGTTTCTTAGAAGGCGCGTCTTCGACGATTGTAAAATAAATATCGAAACAATTTAACAAAATCAATTTTGAAAAACAAAAACAATTACTCGGGTAAAAGGCACTTTGTGCAACGATTTTCAAACGAAGATTGTGACTTCGTTTCTTACTCAAAATTAAATCTGAAAGATGTTCTGTAATCCTTAGACTCCAAAGATTCAACTTTAGCAAAAAACCAGAGGTAAAAAGGGCTTAAAAATGACTAAAATTGAATGACAACAGGAGCAGTTCAAAACGCGAGAGAACACAAATAAGAGAGTAAATCGATGCTCTAATCTTGTCTAATCCTTTGTATGAACTTTGTACTTTTTTTCTAGGTATGATGTTAGTTTAGGGTTGCTTCGTAATGTGAGAAACAAAGCCAATGGCTAGGATTTTAGGAGCTCTCAAAACCGTGTTGTTTCGTTCCCCTTTTCGGTGTTCATGTGTGTGGTTTATATAGGAAACAGGAATGGGGTGCTAGGGTTAGGTTATTGGCTGCTTAGGGTTCCAAAACCATTTCTTGAGGAAGGGGTAGGAGAGTTTGGTCGAAATATGGAGTATAGAAGGATAATCTTTCGGTTTTGGAAAGGATAAACAAATGAATTGTTTCAGTTTTTGGAGGATTGTGTGAGCTGTTTGGATGGGGTAAATATCTTCTCTTACTTGGGGAATAAGTAAAAGAAATGTTGGGTTAGTGGTCTAGGTGGTGGTGTGGTCTAGGCTAGGTTGGGTGGTGGTTTGGGGTCGTGGGTTGGGCTCGAAAAACAGGGGAAGGGGTTGTTTGGGTGTCGGGTTTGGGGAAGAAAAAGGAAGGGGAAGGGTGGTGGTATGGGGGTTCGAACCCGGGACCATGGGGTGGGTTTGCACCAAAGCTGTGCCTCGAAACTCGGGCTCAAAATCATTCAAAAATCGAGCTTAAAACCGTATTAAAATACCACGTTTAAAACCGCTTAAAAATCTAATTTTTCAAATTAAATAAAGCGATTAAAACAAAATCGTCACATATTTCATTTCAAATAAATTCAAAATAAAAAATTTTGATAATAATTTATTTTTCAAATAAACTATAAAAGCTTTAAATTTTAAATAAACTCGAAAATATGAAAATCGATGAAATAAATTTTCTTTGTTTCCAAATAACTTAAATTTCATTTAAATTATAAACCGTCAAATAACGCTTGTCTGGCGCTTTTCCGGCATCACAAAACAAAATCCGCTAACGAGCGATGTAAGTAAACACGTGTCCTATCATCATTGGGTGTTTTGTCGGCATCTCTGTAAATTCTAATATCGACGGATACGGATATCTACAGAGCCCCCACTTTGACCGAGGCTTGGACAAGGCAAAAGTCAAAGTATACCCCAGGTCCCTCTTGACCTGAGGATTCCGCGGGTCGTTTAAAGTCCATTAGACTTGCGTATGTAAGCTCGCCAGCCATAAGAAGAGATCATACCTGAAACATTTTTGGGGATTGACTCTTGCTTCTGTTGCATCAAATCATCATTGGTCGTCGACCCATAAACTTGCATATATGGTGGGTTGAGCCTTATCCTTAGGCACCTACGTATCCGTTGTGACGGAATCAAACCCGCATCGTAGTTCGGCATATCTTGGCCTTGGCATTATGCAGTCTCGGCCCAAAACGGAGCTTTCCGAAACGAGGTTGCCGTCATACTTTGGAGACACATCTCCCATGATGTCTATGCTCTTCGAGTTGCATGTGCATTAGCTCACTTGAGCTGCGATTCTTTGTCATTGATACCCAACATTTGAGCAACGTTGTTGTAATTTCATTGGTTGCATTCCGTTGGGGACCATTTTCATCTTAGTAACCCGACGTGGATTACTTCACTTGGTGGAGACTTCTCCATTCATCATTATAATGGTCTCTGGAGCTTGAAAGCGACAGAGCCCCCAGTTTCATGGGGTCTAAAAATTCTGACTTTAGAGCGCCTAGTTGAAGTGTACCTACTTAAACTTGGACATATATCATAACAGAAATCACATAATGCTATCCCGAACTTTCAGAAATCATAACTAAATCATGGATGGGCTTGAGGCCCAAACTAAAACATTGACTTGGGTTTCTGACCCAATTTTCATACGGAAATGTCCTTCTCCGGGGATTGACGACATTTCATTTTGAAAATGGGCTTTGCCCGGAACTGATAAAATGGGCTTCACCCTAAATCATTCGAATATGGGCTTCGCCCGGAACATTTCACTTGAACATGGGCTTCTCCCGGAGCCAAAAATTTCAATTTTTGAAAATGGGCTTCACCCGGACTTTTGACGTTTTCGAAATTTCACAGGGAAGAAAAGGTGAGCGAATATGCTTCAAGTTTCTGACTCGGGGATTGACCCGTAAATAATATGGGCAAGACATAACCTGTAAAACATAAAAAAATCCGTAAGTGTGTACGAGTTTTCTAATTCAAGCATGAATTCGTTGGGGATAAAAAAAAAGTAGATTGGCCATATTATTTACGGGTCAACGAACTTTGGTGCAACAAGCGATAAAGGATGATGAGGAAGCCCCAAGGCCTGCGGCCGTGTTACTTGGGCGGCAAGCAAGGGTTTCCTAAACCCTTGTTAAAACTCTCCCCTTATTTTTCCTATATAAGGAGATTATAATAAGAGGTAACCATCAGTTCATATTCTTTTCTTCATAAAAACTTCTTGTTAAACATGAATTCTCTTCGAAAAACCATGTCATCTTGGGCCTCTAATTTTAAAGGGTTGGATTCTCAAATACTAGTTGATACGGGATTGAAACAATTAGTCCCGTTTGAGGCAGGTCTTGTTCGAAACTGTTTTTCTTGATGAGTGCTTAAAATTATGGGACCCTACCTATCATGTTTTTGCTTTTCCAGAAGGAGATATTTGCCCCTTTCCGGAATAAATTGCCATTCTAGGAGGTTGGAGGTTTGAGCTAACTCATGTTATTCCCGACTTTCAGAGGGGATGGGCTACAAGTATCGTGACTTCCTTGGTTTGTCACGTGATGAGGCGCGCGCGTTTGTTGATGGGGAATGAGTAAACTTACTCGCCATTGCTCATAGATTTGGTCGTGTTGACGACCCATTTATTCCTACGGCATTCTGTCGCAGAGATTTGGATTAATTATGCTTCATCTTTATAATTTTGAAGGGCATATTGAGGTACCAACTTGTTACGGTAAAGTGAAATTTATATGAATTGTTGAGCAGATGGAGCAACGTAGGAGCCCAGCTTGTCTCATTCTCACTGAAATCATTGCTAGGTTAGATGCTCGGAATCCCAACCCAAACCTTACTTACACCGGATCAACTCGTCTTCTATAGGTGTGTCTTTTCCGCTGTATGTCTTTTTTTGAAGCTTTTTTTCCTTCTTTTTTTGTTTTTTCTTTTTTCATTTTCTTTCTGTCTTCTCTTTTTTTCTCTCTTTTTTCCTTTTTTTTTTTCTTTTTTTTTTTTCTTTTTTTTTTGCCCACCTCATTTCTTTTCAGTAGGTTTGACATCCTTTCCTGTAATCTAATTCTCTTTCATGGCCCCTTTCCACAGATCTGGCTATGTGAGACTCTAGTTGGTTGATCCACCGAAGGTTTCGGGTACATATGAGGTGATAAGCTTCACTTCTCATCACCGTCAGTTTGCTACTGGGAAGAAGGAGCCCTTCTGGCGACAACGGCTTTCTGCCAATGCTGGATTACATGTTAGATGGGCCTTACCTTGGCTTTGCCATACTGCAGTTACTAGTTTGTATGAAACTGATAGAACCAGACATCTCACTCTTTTGGGCTTGGAGTGGTCTACCTATATCTACCCAGACCGTGTTCTTCGACAGGTCAGTCATCAGCAACGGATTCCCGCTATTGAGCATGTTCGCGGCCAAGTCAAGGAAGTGACTCTCGCGAGGTGCAACTCATGGTTGGAGTCTTGGTCTCGGAGAACTATTTGGCATATTTCTGAGCCGTTTGCCTCTAGTTGGATGTCACCCTCTTACTTGCAGTGGACTATTTAGCCCTATTTCAAGGCCTGAAGTGAACTCTATAAGGATGAAGTTGCTGACTAAAAATACCACAAGGAAGGAGAGAAGAACCGAGAATTCTTTACTGGGACTACCCTGATTACATCTAGGTGACAGGCTAGTCGTATACCTACCAAAAATAATCAACTGGCACTAACTATATAGCTAGGGAAGTCGGGTCGATCTCCACAGGGAGGCAAGATATCTGTAAAAGGTCCGTCTATTTGGTCACAAAATGGGAGGTTGTGATTGGTTTTCTAAACCAATAAAGGGTTGAAGGAAAGAGCAATGAAGAAAGAGCAGTCAAGGCAAGAAAATAAAAATAAGATAATCAATAAGGAGAGAGCATGTCGGGATTTCGGTTCACTACTCAACTGCAAATAGCCTAGATAACTTACTGTGAGATGGATATTGAAAGGTCCTTCCGTTCCACTTTCTACCCTAGATTTCCACTAACTTAACTTCCGTCCTCGTCAGGGTAGTCTACTGTTCATACCAGGTCTATTTAGTCCAATCTTCCGATCCAAGAATAAATTTAACCAGATTATAGGGTAACTTAGAAGCGTGCACTCAACTAAGTCGGAAATACAATTAAATTGCCATGGGTACAGATTCGCACAAATAAGTCATCTAGCCTATTCGCTATATCGTCACAATTCTACTATAGATCCCCTTGTTCAAACATGAAAGAAATTAGCTACTCATGCTATTAATGTTGTCAAGATTAATAATAACGAAATAACTAATACTAGACATGTTTCGATAATAATAAATTTGCATAAATAAACTAGGGCAGAAATTAAGAGAATAGAACAAGAGAATTAAAGCAAATAAAATGAAGATTAAGATTAAAAGGAGGAAGAGATTACAATAGCCAGAATTCCGGCGTAAAGAACAACAAGATCCGAGCAAAGCAATCCCAAAAGCAAATTACAGTGAAGAGTTTTAAGGGAAAGATTAAGAGAAGAGAGAGTGGTGTAATTCAGAGTTCAGCAGTGTAAAACGTAATTAAGAGATGAAAAGATACTAATGACCTAATTATTCAGCGCTTAAATAGAAAATAGCGAAGTCTATTAACGTAAATAAGCAATCACGGATTAATTAAGGCCCGTGAAACATCAATCCTCTCGATTGAGTAGTTTGAGACAACTCGATCGAGGACTTCAGCAAGTAAACCACTCGATCGAGTAGAAATGTTACTCGATTGAGGAAACTTGATATCCAGCATTTCGATCGAGTACAATAGAGTGCTCGATCGACCTCCTCAGCACGTGAAACCACTCGATCGACCAAGAAAAGCCTTCGATCGAGTGTTCTTCCTCCAAAACAGCTCCAAACTCGTTGCCGACTGCTTCGTAGACCATTCCTTCACGCATCCCAATGCAGTTTCTCGCTCTGAAATTCCCGTCTCCTCAAAGTGCATGCAAAACAGGACGAAAAGGGTACGATTCCACTACTTTCCGGTTCATTCCTACAAAATAGACAAGACGAACCAAAGTAGCCATTTCGGGGCATAATGCAATACAAAACAGTACAAAAGTATATGGAAATACGTGCAAAAATAGGCTAAAAAGACTATATAAAATGCACGTATCAAATCTCTCCAAACCGAACCTTTACTCGTCCTCGAGTAAACTAAATGCAAACTAATGGAACAGAAAAAAAAACTCAGAGCTAGCTATAACTTATCTACTTGAACCAATTTAATGCAACAAAAATCAACGGTTACAGCTACAACAGTCAATACACAAACGAGTTGTAAGTTGTTCAGAAATAAAGCCGACCTATCGACCTTGCAAGACCAACAAAATCGGACTCTCACGTGGTCACTCTTCTCTCATGAAGCAAAGGGTGAATAATTTATGTAAAAGAGAGAAGGAGAAACAGTCACTCAATTAGACTACAACCTACATAGCATGCATGCAACAAAGATGAAAGACGATTCAAGTACTAAGGCACACATTCCAACCAACAATGTCCGTCACAGCCGAGGGCTTACAAATAGTATAGGAATAGTGAGGTTCAGGTGAGAAAAGGCAAAATAAATTATGGAAATGTGGAGGTAAAAGCGTCAAGCTAGTTCCTAAACAAGACCATATAAGACCGTCCGAATCCCAATTGACTAAGAAATAAACACAAGTGCCCTTCATTTGGCACACAACTCACCATCCAAATACACTATCTCCTCAAAAAATATAGAATAAAACGGAGGAGTGAGACCGTCACAAGATATAAATAAGCACAAACGGTCTCATAATTCAACCAACTCAAAATCAATTTTTTCAATTTTTTTCTTTTCATTCTTCCTGACTATCGTGATACATCATCTTTTTTTTTTTCTTTTCTTTTTAATTCACGTTTTTCACTTTTTTTTTTCAATTCTTTTTTTTTTTATTTCATCCTCAACTTCCCTTCCTTCATCCTCCACCAACTCCGATCAAAATACACACGGGCCAAACTGTAGACGGAAAAACATACCGCAAAAGACATACTAAACTAACTTGACTAGGCAGGCTCAGTTTTAGACGTAGCTAATGGGTTAAAAAGGCTAAATTTGGCTTAAGTGGAGCTAAATGGGTGAAAAATGTAAGAAAAAGGGAAATTTCCAAGCACCTCCCTGCATGTGACACCGACCACAAATCCGAATGTATGCATTTGACAAGAAATCGAATGTCATAAAAGTGCAAAAAATGATGAACATGCTATGCGAGGAGTACTACACTCAATTCCTATGTACACCGGTCATGAATGCCACCAGTTATAAGGCTCTAAAACTCAGAAATTGTAGAGTAGGTTGCCAATTTATCAGGTCAAGTCTAAACAGTCAGCTAAATTTGAACAAAAACTCGTAGATTATGCGTAAGACTTAGCTAATAACCGTCAATGAAAATGCAAGGCTCAAGTAAAATGACAAGTTAAAGTGCAATATCATCACGGAAATCAATCGTTCCGACTCAACCTATATGCAAAAATAAACGTGAATATTTTTTGAATTTTTGAAATTTTCTAATTTTTTGGATTTTTGAATTTTATGAAATAAATAAATACAATACAAGCTGAAAAATAGAAACGTGAATGCAAAACAAATGCAAATGCAGACTCAAAGGACGAATTACCCACCCCAAACCAAAACGGACAACGCCCTCACTGTGACACCCTCATACTTAGCGTTAAATAAACACGTAAATTCTACAGAAAAACTGACAGGATATGTTTGTAATTGGTTCAACTAATTAAAACCTGTAATTTTTAAAACTTTTCTAAACCATTCACAAACATTTCCAAAAGGAGGGTGCCAAAACCTGCAAATGCTAACAAACTAATTTACATAACATAGCTAAAGACACGGGAATATAGTGATACAAACCAAAGTAAAAGAGGGAGACATATGTCCCTCCAAAATATAAATACAACCATATGATTAAAGGTTTACTAGAAAGTATAACCAAACTAAGTCCAAGGTTCTTTTGCTCACTAGCTCGTCCGTGTACCCCATCTAAGCATCATCAACCTGTCAATCGCATTTTATACAAACACGAAAGCCACAATTCAGTGGGGAGTAACTTCGAGTCCTCCCAGCCACGAAATGTCATTTTTAATGTAACATGTAAACAACAAGATAAATAATTTAATTATCAAGTATTCTAACCTATGAACACTAAACTGACCAATTTAAGCTATCATGTGAAACATATAACAAACAGTAATCCAAACTTTATCAATTGTAACCGGCTTACATCTCACCTATTACAATTCATAAAATCACCATACAAGAAAGGGCAATATATCAAAGACAGGCATAAGTTCTTAGCACCGTCAATAGTCACTCTCAGAACTCGAGTCTATACCACGAGGTAGGGAAGGTAATCGAACCGGTATCTTGGCTCAGAGGTTCTATCAAAACATGGCCAAGACACAACACAACCCTAGCTTAAAATCTGCGCAGACCTAGACATGCGGATACACACCACCGCACCCAAGACCCACAATTTTTCTAAAACAAAGTGAGTACCCTAAGGAGTCCACCAAAGGGTTGGCTAGTACTTAAGCTGACCACTTACTCTCAAAATAAGTAACGAGGTCATGCCCCAAATTGGATATAAACCCACCAAGTCAGGAACACAAAGGCTATTAAGCAGTGAACATATACTCGTCAAAGACTATAAAGACCTATCTATGACAAACACAACAACCTGCAAGAAGTATTCAATACCAATTCCATTTCTAGCAATATTAACAATATTAAAGGTTTCAGGGAATCTAGGGCCGTTTCTACAATATAAGAAACTACTCAAATCAACCAACAACATATGTGAAATAAAAACATAATAAATGGCCTAAAACAAGAATAAGGCCGATTATCCAATTCATACAAAATTTCATCCAACCGAATTTTTACCCGCAACCCCAACCCTGCGACAGTACGGGTTAAATTGCGGTGACCAATCACACAATTGATCGACATCGATTGATCAAAGGGACTAAGGCTCAGTTTTCGGCATAATCATCCAACATTACAATTATCGCTATAAAATTCATTTTAAGCCTATTCATTTCAATTTCATATCATAATCTATCCTAACATGTGCAAACTACCAATATAAGAATAATTTTGACCATCAACATTTTATTTTCTACTAATATGATTCATTTCAAAAGATTACCCATTTGTTACTTATACTAAATATAACATTAATAAACCCGAAACGACAAATAACGCATGAAAAACCGCGAAACAAGCAACGGGCCAACCCGGGCCAACCCAGGGCCTGCGCCGTGGCCTGCTGGCCTGCTGGCCGCCACCCCCACTACCTCCGTTTCTCCATTTTTGTTCATTTTAACATCGTTTTAAACATCAATTAATCATTCCCAATTCATTTCCATACTAATATGTGAACTTAAACTAACAAAAGACATGAATTAGACATGAATTTAACCCATATTATCATGTGAAATAAACCACTCAATTAACAATCACAAAATCATACAAAAAAAACAAGATTGTGACATTAATTCGTCGAGTAACTCGAAATATGTTACCTTTAGCAACAAAATGAGCAATTAGCACCTTGAACACCAACCCTAATATGCCAACTAGCCCCTATCTTCAACTATATACGAGTCTCCAAACTCGTCTTCTAAATCTTAACTAGGATGTTGGAAATGAAGAGAGGATTCCAAATATGTAATCCTTATGAAAATTGGAGTAGAAATGAGTGAATTATGGTGAAAATTAGCTTAGAAGCTTAGGTTTTATGGTGTTTTAGGTTTAGATTCTTTTAGAACATTCCAGGAAGAGTTAGATGGAAAAGAAAAATCAGAAGGAAAGGAGGAAGGGGAGGGTGCCGTGGAAAGGAGAGGAAAGGAGCGGGATTTTAGGCGGAATTTCATTAGTCGGTTTTGGCTCGTTTCGATGATAATTAGAACCGCTTGTCAATTGCAAATTCCGACAAGGCCAAAGTTCTTAAACACGAGATTACAAGAAGATTGAGTACTCATACGACCCATTTCCAAAATCGTTTGCCCAATTTTCAAAAGAGTTGTCATTTTTTCCCATATGCCCTTATTTCGAATTAAAAGATTTTTACACGGTTTAAACTATTTTTAAACATTTCGTAACTATCAAAATAAATACTTTACTTCAAAATATAATAGAATTATATTTCTTTGAATTATTTTTACTTCAAATACATTAATATTAAATTCAACTTGATTAATAAATTACTTCCGCAATATAATAACGGTCCGAAATTATGGGGTGTTACAATCACCCCTCCTTTTAAAAAAAAGTTTCGTCCTCGAAACTTAGAACGAGAAATTATAGTATACAACATCTTAATAATATAATCATAAGAAAATATAGGTATCTTTTCAATGAAACGGTGATACTCTTGTTGATCAGACAAGAACATCCACATTCATATCAAGATATAAAAAAAAATATTTCTACACCAATAAATGAGAAAACTCATTATTGGGACGTCTCCAATAACGAGATTTAACACTCATTAATGTTAAAACCATTAAAAATATAAAAGCATTTTCAAAATTTTAGTTTAAAATTCTATAATAAGAATAATATCTTTACTAATTATGATTAAATACGGCTTAGTAACGCGGAAAAAGAGTAAGAAAAAGAATACCTTACGAGAATAATTCAGGATATTTAGCTAACATAGAAGCTTCAGTCTCCGAAGTCTCTTCTTCGACATTTCCACAACGCCAAAGAACACGGACTAGAGGTACAACTTTGCTCCTAAGTTGCTTGTTGGCTTTTTCGAGAATCCGGATTGGCCTTTCTTCAACCGCCAAGTTAGGCTCCAATTCAAGAATCTCTTCTTGGATGATATGGCTAGGGTCACTAATGTACTTCCTCAACTGAGAAACATGGAAGACATTGTGAACCTTGCTCAGATTTGGGGGCAATTCTAAACGGTAAGCAGCAGGACCAATCTTTTCAATCACCCGGAAAGGTCCAATATATTTAGGGCTTAGTTTCCCTTTTATGCCAAACCGTTTCACCCCTTTCATAGGTGACACTTTAAGGAACACTTGATCATCAACCTCAAAAGAAAGTGGTCGACGACGGACATCAGCATATGATTTTTGACGGTCCTGAGCGGCTTTCATCCGCTCCCGAATGATCTTAACTTGTTCAACGGACTCGGTCACCAAATCAGGTCCTAACATTGGAACATTTTGGGTTTGATCCCAACAGACTGGAGTACGGCATTTTCTACCGTACAGAGATTCATATGGTGCCATTTTAATGGAGGCTTGATAGATGTTGTTGTAAGAGAACTTAACCAGAGGTAAACATTTCTCCCAGGAAGTTTGGAAATCTAAGGCACAGGCACGAAGAAGATCCTCTAAAGTTTGAATTATTCTCTCGGTTTGACCATCAGTGGCGGCGTGAAAAGCAGTGCTCATCAATAGTTTACTACCCAAGGCCTCCTGTAATGCAGTCCAGAAACGAGAACAAAATCGAGGGTCCCGATCTGAGACTATATCTTTAGGAACCCCATGATAGCGCACTATCTCATCCACATAGACACGAGCTAGAACTTCTAAACTCCAGGTCTCTTTGATGGGAATAAACCGAGCACACTTAGTCAATCGGTCAACAATCACCCAAACAGCATTCTTCCCTGTGGAAGTCCTGGGTAAAGCCATCACAAAATCCATGGAAATAGACTCCCATTTCCAAAGAGGAACATCCAAGGGTTGAAGCAAACCCCCGGGCTTTTGATGCTCTATCTTTACTTTCTGGCAGGTGAGGCATTTACTGACATATTCCACAACTTCAATCTTCATCCTAGGCCACCAGAATTGTAATCTCAAATCTTTGTACATTTTGGTACCTCCCGGATGAACGGAGTAAGGAGAGAGGTGTGCTTCATCAAGAATTCTTTTTCTCAAATCAGCTGCCTCCGGAACATAGATTCTACCATGATAACGAAGATACCCATCATCATCAATCTTACAATCCTTAGCTTTCCCAAATTGAATTTTAGCTCGAATGGATTTGAAAGTAGGATCATCAGGAAGGCAAGCACGGATCTCACGGTAGAAGTCAGGTTCGGCTGACATGGCATTAAAATGATTAGAGCCCCTTTTAACAAGGCTTATTCCTAATTTTTGAAGTTCTAAAGCAAGTTCAGGAGGTAATTCCCGAAAAGAATTCAAAGAATGACAGGATTTTCTGCTAAGAGCATCAGCCACCACATTAGCTTTTCCTTCGTGATAAATTAGGTCGGCATCATAGTCATTCACCAATTCCAACCATCTTCTTTGTCTCATGTTCAGCTCTTTTTGGGTAAAGAGATATTTCAGGCTTTTGTGGTCGGTGTAGATGTTGCAATGGACTCCAATGAGGTAGTGTCTCCAAATCTTTAAAGCATGCACCACCGCAGCTAATTCAAGATCATGAGTCGGGTAGTTAACTTCATGAACTCTAAGCTGTCGAGAGGCATACGCAATGACTTTCCCTTTTTGCATCAAGACACAACCTATACCATGCTTAGAAGCATCACAGTAAACATCAAAGTCCACTCCTTCTTCAGGTAAGGTCAACACCGGAGCGGTAGTCAACCTCTTTTTCAATTCCCGGAAGGCATTTTCACACTTCTCGGACCACACGAATTTAGACTCTTTCTTCAAAGAATCGAGTCATCGGCCTAGCAATCTTTGAAAAATCCTTCACAAACCGCCGATAATAACCCGCCAAGCCAAGGAAACTACGGATTTCAGAAACATTGGTCGGACTTTTCCAACTAACAACGGCTTCAATTTTGGCAGGATCTACCATAACGCCCTATTTCGAAATGACGTGCCCAAGGAAGGTCACTTCAGGTAACCAGAATTCACATTTAGAGAATTTAGCATACCATTTTTCACGGCGCAGAATCTCCAAAATAGCACGAAGGTGTTTGGCATGTTCTTTTTCAGATTTAGAATAGATCAGGATGTCATCAATGAACACTACAACGCATTTGTCAAGGTGTTCTCTGAAAGTACGGTTCATCTGATCCATGAATACTGCTGGAGCATTGGTCAATCCGAATGGCATCACTGTAAACTCGAAATGACCATATCTCGTACTGAAGGCGGTTTTAGGAATGTCAGCTTCTCGGACTGGAATTTGATGATAGCCCGAACGAAGGTCAATTTTAGAAAAAGTGGAAGCACCTCGGAGTTGGTCGAAAAGATCATCAATTCTAGGAAGAGGATACTTATTCTTGATAGTAACCCGGTTAAGTTCACGATAATCTATGCATAACCGCATAGATCCATCCTTCTTCCTTACAAAGAGAACAGGAGCACCCCAAGGTGAAGAGCTAGGTCGGATAAAACCTTTGGCAATCAAATCATCCAGCTGAGCCTTCAGCTCTTTCATTTCAGACGGTGCCAGTCTATAAGGAGCTTTAGCAATAGGACCGGTACCAGGATTAAGATCAATAGTAAATTCAACTTCCCTTTCAGGAGGAATTCCCGGTAGCTCATCAGGAAAAACATCGGGAAATTCACATACCACAGGAATGTTCTCTTTAGGAGGCAGAGAGGAAGAATCAGAAGGAGTCACCATACACAAGAAGGCTTGATGGCCCTTTTTCATCGCATTGACAAACTTCATAGCAGAAATTAATTTAGTACCGGTTTGTCTTTTAACCATTTGATAAGACACACGGTGACCTGAAGGGCTTGTAAGAATTATTTTCTGGTCCCGACATTCAAATCGAGCATGATAAGTATGTAACCAATCCATGCCCAAAATGACATCAAATTCTTCAAGCGGAAATTGGAAAAGATTTGCTAGAAATATAGATCCCGCAATAGAAATAGGGATTTCCGGATAGATTTTAGAACAGGAAAAGACATCACCAGAGGGTAAGGATATAGATGTGCTTTCTCCATGTGATGATTCAAGTGATAATTTATCGGAGAGTTTCATTGAAATAAAAGATAAAGAGGCACCCGTATCAAATAGTACCAAACAGGGAACATCAAAAATAGAAAATGTACCAAGAATGATATCGGGGTGTGCCTCAGCTTCGCTCGGCTCATGACAAAAATCCGGCCTTTCGGCCTCCCTAGGGCAGCAGGAGTAGTAGGAGCCGTCACCTTCTTCTCCGGGCAAACATTGGCCTTGTGGCCCGGTTTGTTGCAAGAAAAGCATATGATAGGATCAACGAAGCATTTACCAGGATGTGCTGGTTTCTTGCAGTTATAGCACACTTGGTCTTTAGCACCTTTATTGTTGTTAAAAGCTGAAGATTGACCACCCCGGTTAACTTGCACAGTAGAAACAAATCTCCTCTTGTTTGGGTCAGAGGGAGAAGAGGTGAACCTGGGTGAAGGAGTATAGGGCCTAGAAGATGGATATAAAGGCCTCTTGCCAAGATCGGAATGGTTGCACGAGCTTCATTTTCAATGTCTTTCAGTGCATTCTCAGCCCATAAAGCATCATTGTAAATTGAAACAAAGCTGGTGGAGTCCCGGCGGACCATGCTTTTGATTTTAGGAGAGAGCTTTTCAAGATAAAAGAAAGCTTTTTCATTGTCATCCTTCACCAATCTAGTAGCATAATGAGCCAACTCGTTGAATTTATCGGTGAAGGCACGAGCGAACAGAGGGAAGGCTTCCTTGCTTTAATTCCATGAATCCCTTCAACTTCTGCTGTTTAAGTTCTTGCGGATAGAATCGGGCCTCCACTAATTCCTTGAAACGTTCCCAGTCAAAACCCGGTTCACATGAAACGGTAGGCCCAGTCATGGACCACCATCGATCTGCTTCTCGTACTAGGAAGTGAGATGCCAGCTTCACTTTATGTTCTTTCTTAACATCATACAACGTAAAGCTTTTCTCTAACTCCCGAAACCACCCCGTAAGAGCAACTGGATCAATCTCTCCACCATAAGTGGGAGTGTTGATTCGGGTTAATTGATTAGCCACCCAAGTATAGGTGCCTGGAGTACCCTCAGGAGGCGGGGGAGGAGGAGGAGCTTGTTGATTCTGCTGATTTTGTTGGTTTTGGAGAATTTGAGTAAGAACTAGTAAAATAGCATCATCAACTCTTCTTGGCGGAGCCATCTTACAAAAGAGAAAAATTAATTAGTACCTAACAATTAGCAATCACAAACAGACTACCACATAAAATCCTAAATCTACCCATCCTACCCATCTCTCAAGTTTATTATTTAAAGGTCAAGTGATTTTAAGTGGGGTGCACAAACGTGCGTCGGGAGCAACAAGCTCTGATACCAACTGTGACACCCTCATACTTAGCGTTAAATAAACACGTAAATTCTAGAAAAATCGACGGGATATGTTTGTAATTGGTTCAACTAATTAAAACCTGTAATTTTTAAAACTTTTCTAAACCATTCACAAACATTTCCAAAAGGAGGGTGCCAAAACCTGCAAATGCTAACAAACTAATTTACATAACATAGCTAAAGACACGGGAATATAGTGATACAAACCAAAGTAAAAGAGGGAGACATATGTCCCTCCAAAATATAAATACAACCATATGATTAAAGGTTTACTAGAAAGTATAACCAAACTAAGTCCAAGGTTCTTTTGCTCACTAGCTCGTCCGTGTACCCCATCTAAGCATCATCAACCTGTCAATCGCATTTTATACAAACACGAAAGCCACAATTCAGTGGGGAGTAACTTCGAGTCCTCCCAGCCACGAAATGTCATTTTTAATGTAACATGTAAACAACAAGATAAATAATTTAATTATCAAGTATTCTAACCTATGAACACTAAACTGACCAATTTAAGCTATCATGTGAAACATATAACAAACAGTAATCCAAACTTTATCAATTGTAACCGGCTTACATCTCACCTATTACAATTCATAAAATCACCATACAAGAAAGGGCAATATATCAAAGACAGGCATAAGTTCTTAGCACCGTCAATAGTCACTCTGTAACTCGAGTCTATACCACGAGGTAGGGAAGGTAATCGAACCGGTATCTTGGCTCAGAGGTTCTATCAAAACATGGCCAAGACACAACACAACCCTAGCTTAAAATCACTTGAGACCTAGACATGCGGATACACACCACCGCACCCAAGACCCACAATTTTTCTAAAACAAAGTGAGTACCCTAAGGAGTCCACCAAAGGGTTGGCTAGTACTTAAGCTGACCACTTACTCTCAAAATAAGTAACGAGGTCATGCCCCAAATTGGATATAAACCCACCAAGTCAGGAACACAAAGGCTATTAAGCAGTGAACATATACTCGTCAAAGACTATAAAGACCTATCTATGACAAACACAACAACCTGCAAGAAGTATTCAATACCAATTCCATTTCTAGCAATATTAACAATATTAAAGGTTTCAGGGAATCTAGGGCCGTTTCTACAATATAAGAAACTACTCAAATCAACCAACAACATATGTGAAATAAAAACATAATAAATGGCCTAAAACAAGAATAAGGCCGATTATCCAATTCATACAAAATTTCATCCAACCGAATTTTTACCCGCAACCCCAACCCTGCGACAGGTACGGGTTAAATTGCGGCTGACCAATCACACAATTGACTGACATCGATTCAGTCAAAGGGACTAAGGCTCAGTTTTCGGCATAATCATCCAACATTACAATTATCGCTATAAAATTCATTTTAAGCCTATTCATTTCAATTTCATATCATAATCTATCCTAACATGTGCAAACTACCAATATAAGAATAATTTTGACCATCAACATTTTATTTTCTACTAATATGATTCATTTCAAAAGATTACCCATTTGTTACTTATACTAAATATAACATTAATAAACCCGAAACGACAAATAACGCATGAAAAACCGCGAAACAAGCAACGGGCCAACCCGGGCCAACCCAGGGCCTGCCGTGGGCCTGCCTGGGCCTGCTGGCCGCCACCCCCACTACCTCCGTTTCTCCATTTTTGTTCATTTTAACATCGTTTTAAACATCAATTAATCATTCCCAATTCATTTCCATACTAATATGTGAACTTAAACTAACAAAAGACATGAATTAGACATGAATTTAACCCATATTATCATGTGAAATAAACCACTCAATTAACAATCACAAAATCATACAAAAAAAACAAGATTGTGACATTAATTCGTCGAGTAACTCGAAATATGTTACCTTTAGCAACAAAATGAGCAATTAGCACCTTGAACACCAACCCTAATATGCCAACTAGCCCCTATCTTCAACTATATACGAGTCTCCAAACTCGTCTTCTAAATCTTAACTAGGATGTTGGAAATGAAGAGAGGATTCCAAATATGTAATCCTTATGAAAATTGGAGTAGAAATGAGTGAATTATGGTGAAAATTAGCTTAGAAGCTTAGGTTTTATGGTGTTTTAGGTTTAGATTCTTTTAGAACATTCCAGGAAGAGTTAGATGGAAAAGAAAAATCAGAAGGAAAGGAGGAAGGGGAGGGTGCCGTGGAAAGGAGAGGAAAGGAGCGGGATTTTAGGCGGAATTTCATTAGTCGGTTTTGGCTCGTTTCGATGATAATTAGAACCGCTTGTCAATTGCAAATTCCGACAAGGCCAAAGTTCTTAAACACGAGATTACAAGAAGATTGAGTACTCATACGACCCATTTCCAAAATCGTTTGCCCAATTTTCAAAAGAGTTGTCATTTTTTCCCATATGCCCTTATTTCGAATTAAAAGATTTTTACACGGTTTAAACTATTTTTAAACATTTCGTAACTATCAAAATAAATACTTTACTTCAAAATATAATAGAATTATATTTCTTTGAATTATTTTTACTTCAAATACATTAATATTAAATTCAACTTGATTAATAAATTACTTCCGCAATATAATAACGGTCCGAAATTACGGGGTGTTACACTCGTTGTCCTCCACAATACACCAGCATATATATACGGGGGAACGGAAATATACAACCAATAAAGAATGAAAAACAATAAAAATGAGACAAACGAAATAAAAGAGCGATAATAGACATACAAAACACGAACTTCCCCAAACCAGCCAGAAAACTGGGGAAGTGAGTAGATCAGTAGCTACTCGTCAGCCTCCTCGTCCGGCACGTCCTCCACCGTCACAGTGTAGTCCGGGTCCACCTCCTGCTCTCTCCTCCTCCTCCTCTGCTCAGCCTGAGCTCTCTCTGCCGCCGCTGCTGGGTCCTCATCCTCCTCCTCCTCACTAGAAGACTCAGGGTACCCCTCAGCTGGGTACTAGTAGAAAGACGGGTGTGGCCAACCCTCTGGAATGGGACGGTGTCGCCTCATGTGATACTCGTACATAGGGAACAAGGTAAGAGCTATGTCCCTCTCCATACGAGTCTGTCTCTCTACAAGCTCAAGCAACAAACTGTCACGGCGCCCTTGGTCCATGACCGCGGACGCCTCAAAGGGTGGAGGAGGTACAAAATTAGCCGGAAAAACGACTATGACTGTGTCTGGTCGGGCGCAGGAGTAGAAGTAGGGATCGGGGTAGGAGTGGCCGTGGAAGTCTGGCCACCCGTGGAAGGTGTGGATCCCTCTCCGGTCTCAGGTCTACGTCGCTTCCTTGAAGCGGCTAAAGTAGGAGGTGGTCGGAGTGGTAGGTGGTACTCGGGTAAAGGTGGTGGTAGGACGCCCTGTGCAGCAGTGGGCAAAGGGACGAGACGAGGAAGGGTGGTGCAAGGAAGGTCCTCGGACAAGGAACTACTAATCTTCCAGGTCCGGTAGTCTGAAGTCAGCCAAGTCATGGACAACATAGAAGCTAGGTCCAGGTATCTTTCTCCACGTATGTACAATAGGTCACGAGGGAAAGCAGGGAAGAGAGAATGGGCAAGAAAGGTGGCTATGCCACCGCAGAAAATGGTGCCCGTGGCCTTCTCTCCCCGAGTCTGAAATTACTGGGTGGTCAAGTAAGCAATGTTGAGGGCAAAGGGGCCCTTGCTGTCAATGTTAAGGTACCCGCCCAAAATAGAAAGCTCGGTAGTGTTAGTGATGTTGTTTGGCTCCTTTCGGCCAAAAATGGTCCTTCCCATCAGACGGAGGAAGTAACGGGCAGGGGGAAGGTGGACCTGAGCGAGCTTTCGCTCCTCGAAGGTGGTCTGTGCCAAAGTCCGCCAAAGTTGACGGATGACCTTCTTAGGGGCGGTAGTGTCGCTCGTAAAGGAAAGGCCAAGTCTAGTACCAAACTCCTCCAAAGTCAAAGAAAAGGTCTGGTTGAACAACCGGAAAGACACAGAAGTACAAGTAGGGGCAGCGTCGTGTGCCCCAGAGGAGAAGGTAAAGGAGCTGAAAAACTCAAGGGATAGCTCCCTGAAGGTGTAGGCACTCATGGTCACAAGCCCAGCCATCCCTGTACACCTCAAAATCTCACAAACCGGCTCATAGAAACCAAGCCTCTCAAGTGACGTACGGCACAAGAAACGGGTAGGGAGAAAGTCACAGTCAACTAAACGGTAAAATCTAGTGCGATGAATACCGTTGGAACAAAAATTACCTGAGGGTACTCGGGGTGCGAGTCGAGGGTGCCGTCCCCTCGAATAGTAACACAACTAGCAGAACGGCCAGTGACAGGTGTAGCACGAGCACGACCCCGACCTCTAGAACCTGAAGTAGAAGACCGTCCTCCGACGGTGTGAGGTACTAGAGCCGCCCGAAAAGCAGCTGTGATTGCGGGTGAGCACGCAGCAGGGGTGATCACCGTACCTGAAGTACTAGCTGTAGTTGCAACAGAAGAAGCAGCAGAGATTGACACAGAGGAAGAAGAGCTAGCAACATTGCTAGCAGCAGTGGCTGTGATGGAGGTAGAAGCTGAGACAGAGCTAGCAGAAGTGCTAGCAGCAGTAACAACGTTACCAGCAGCAGTAACAAGAAAAACGGGGGTAGCAGCTGTGTAACTAACAAGTGTGGAGACGGTAGTAGCAGCAGAGACCACCGTCTCAGTCGAGGACGGACTGACAGTCGAACTGGAAGAAGGCATTGAACTATTGTCCATCCTAATCAAGTAAGGAAGGGGAAACGATAATTAATTAACAATTAAACAACGAAATTTCCCCAAAACAGTCGAAATTTTCGACTTAACAAACCTTAATTCTCAATTTTACCTCAATAATTCGAGACAAGCAGATAATCAGCGATGAAGGAAAGGGAAATAATCATCAAATGAAGCAATTATAACAAAAAAATCCCAATTTCAATCGAAATTGTCGACTAGCATGAACCCTAATCACAAATTACCTCAATAATTCGAAAAATGAGGGAAAGGGAATACTCACTTGATAATAAGACCCACAAATTAAGCAAGAAAAACGACTGGAGAAGATGTAAATGTCGATTTTTTCGAACAAAAACCGCAAACCCTAAAGACCTAAATTGACCGAGCAAATAAGCAAATTCAAGGGGCAAATTAGAGGGCAAATATCGGATTAATTGCAAGGAGTAATTTTTAGGTGTTGGATTTGGTAATGGGAAATAAAAATGTAGGATTTGGGAGGTTTTATCGCAAATGAGGGTTAAAGAATGAATAATGAAATGAAATAATGAAAAAGGAGGGAGTTTAGAAGAAACTTCCTGCGTGTAATAAACATTTTCACTCGATCGAGTGATTTGAAATCACTCGATCGAGGTGTTTCAGCTTCCATTTACTCGATCGAGTAAAAATCTACTCCATCGAGAACTGCCTTATTTAGCCAATTCGATCGAGCAACTGCAAAGCCTTCGATCGACCCCTTTTCCTGCAGTATCCTCTCGATCGAGTACAAAAAGTACTCGATCGAGTGCTTTTCCTCGTGTAAGTCCTCAAGATGCGTTAAAATTTCCCAAACCTGCATAAAAACAGTTGCAAAAATATTCCAATATACCAAATCGCAAGAATTTAGCAGTCTATAGTCTTTCTAACTACGCTAAAAATGTCTAAATTCTAATTATCCTAATAAATGAAATATATAATTCCAACGGAAATTAAAAAAAGTTTTTACAAATTGTTACACGGGGCATTCCCCGCTCACTTCTCAAGACAATTCAGTAGCCCCATGGAGGGCTTCTGACTGGAGGACGTCCCTTCAGCATCATTGACCGTTCTCTTCATTCTCCACGAGCTTGAATTTGAACCAGTTGGAGGAGAATAGTTGACGTCCACGTACGCACGAACTTTTCTCGTCCCTTTTTCCTTCTCACCAGCTTTGACGTTGTCACCCCCAATTTGATTGATTTTAATTGCACCATGACCGTTGACAACTCCTACATCTTTTTCATCTGTACCTGCAGCAAGGAAAACAGACGAATTCTCCTCCTTTTTGCTCTCAATCTGAGGCGAAAGGGTCACAATAGCAGCACAAACTTCCAGATTTTCATCTGGAGTGTCAATATGAGGGTTAGTAGAGGAAAGGGCATTGCAAGGCTGAGCTTGCATGGGAGCCCTTCGAGACTTAGAGTGATGGAAAATTAATTCCTCGTCTCCTACCTGAAAAGTTAATGTCTTGCCCCTGACATCAATCACTGCACGAGCAGTGAATAAAAATAGTCTCCCTAAAATGATAGGGGTGTGAGTATCCTCTGGGTTGTCAAGCACTACAAAATCAACGGGAATAAAGAATCTCCCGGTCTTAATAGGTATGTCCTCAATGACACCTAATGGCCGTGATATACTACGGTCGGTCATCTGTACAGTCATGTTCATGCAATTAAATTTTGTCAAACCAAGTCTCTTAGCAAGAGACAGAGGTAAGACGCTCACGCTAGCACCAAGATCGCATAGCGCGTTATCAATCAAATGGGTACCTATGTGACATGGGATTGAGAAACTACCCGGGTCTGACTGTTTAGGGGGTAACTTATTTTGAACTAGGGCAGTCCCTACCTCAGTCAAAGCTACCGTCTCATGATCATTAATGTGCCTCTTACGTGATAAAATTTCTTTCATAAACTTAAGGTAAGAGGGTACCTGTGTCAGCAATTCGGCGAATGGAACGGTGACTTGTAAGCTTTTCAGGAGTTCGGCAAATTTACCAAACTGTTGATTGGCCTTCGTGTTCTGTAATTGCCTCGGGAAGGGCACGGTAATGGGTATCTCGAGCCCTTTGTTTCTCTCTTCCAACGTATCGGCTGGATCAAGCTCTTTGTCACTCGATCGAGACTTTTTCCCTCTCGATTGAGTCCTTCCTGGTGAGATATCACTCGATCAAGCACTATCAGGCTCTCGATCGAGGTCTTCATTATCAGAAGTATTCGATCGAGCAAAATTGCCACTCAATCGAATGGTTTCCTCAGCAATATCACTCGATCGAGTGGTTTGCACTCCTCGATCGAGCTGTTCATTTTCCTGTTCACTCGATCGAGTAAAATTTCCACTTGATCGAGTCCTTTCAGCATCAGTTTTACTCGATCGACCCCCTGAAACCAGTCGATCGAGTATTTTCTTCGTCGTCAGCTCGTGTTCAGCAACAGTAAATTGTTCATCAGCATTAATAACCTTCCTCAGGTCTGAAATACTTCTGCAACAGGCAATTTTGGTCCATCATATGAATGACCGCTTCTCAAATTAATTAAATTCACCGTCTCGTGTGGATTCTTATCAGCTTGAGACGGTAAATCACCCTGCTTCCTCGTGGACTAGTTAGCGGCTAACTGGGCAACTTGGGTTTCAAGTGACTTGATGGATGCTTCTTTTTGTTGGTCACTTAGTTGCCATTGCTTTGTTAACGACTGCAACATCGTCTTCAATTCAGCTAACTCGCTCACCCCACCTGAAGATGATGTACCTTGATTGGGAGGAGGAAAGGAAGGAGGCTTTTGAAAGCCTTATTGAGCCTTATGAGGAGGGACATATGGTTGCTGCTGCTGCGGTGGAGGAGTGGGATTGAGCACATTTTGACTTGTCCACCTCAAATTGGGATGGATAGCCCCTTGATTGTTATAATAAGAACCCTCTCCTTGCCTGTATTGTTGAAAAGCAAGTACCTGTTCTTTCTCCGTAAGACATTCAATAGCAGTATGACCGTCGTCTCCTCCACATCTTTCACAAATAAGAGTTTCCTGTCTAATCAGCAAATGAACCGTCTGTGGCTCCCCAGCAGATTGCAGCTCCAATTTATCAAAACGGGCATTCATGGCTTCCAGCTGAGCCACTATATCCTTATCAACCGAATGAACTGTTCTAATACCATCCCGTGGGTTCCCATATTCAGCACAATGGGTCACCATCTCGTCAATAATGCCCCATCCCTTATCATCGTCAATATTTTTCTGAAATCTACCGTTGGATGAGGCGTCCAGAATAGCTCTATGGTCGTCATATAACCCATTATAAAATTGGTTACATAAAAACCATTGATCAAACCCGTGATGAGGAAGAGATCTCACCAATTTCTTGAACCAACACCAAGTTTCATAAAATGTCTCATTGGGTGCCTGCTTGAAACTGGTTATCTTTCTCCTCAGCTGATTGGTGCACTGCGGAGGGAAATATCTTTTATAAAAAGCAAGCGCGAGAGTCTCCCAATTGGTAATCCCTGCGGCTGTACGGTCCAAGTCAGTCAGCCACTCCCTGGCTGAGTCAGTCAAAGAAAAAGGAAACAACACCTCCTTGATCTTGTCTTGAGTTACTCCCTTTGTAGCGGGAATAGTAGAGCAATAATCCATAAAGACCTCCATATGCTTCCTTGGATCTTCACCTGCCACACCTCTATACAGATTCCTCTCCACCAAATTTATGTAAGACGGTCTGATATCAAATGTATTACCGTTCTCGGTCTGGAGGTTGAAACCCTTGGGAATAGAAGATGCTTTAGGCTCCGAATGACTTGCAATGTTCGGCATCTTTACTGGTAAGTTAGCAGAAATGAGAGTATCTTCTTCTAAAGATTGATCCTCTGCAAATAGAAAATGCTGTAACTCGGGCTAGAAAGTACTCAAGTCTTCCTTTCGTAGTTCTCTTTGCAGATGGAGTCTATGCCTGAACAGTCTCTCCGGCTCAGAATCAGCTGAAACTAACTCCGGCCTGTTTAACCTGGGCATACACAACACTGAAAGAGATAAATGAGAACTGTCTCAAGGAATAAAAATTCCCTGAGACGGATAAAAATAAACGAAACAAGAACAGATAGGGCTATTGCCTCCCCGGCAACGGCGCCCAAATTTGACAGGCTAGTTGTATACCTACCAAAAATAATCAACTGGCACTAACTATATAGCTAGGAAAGTCGGTTCGATCTCCACAGGGAGGCAAGATATCTGTAAAAGGTCCGTCTATTTGGTCACAAAATAGGGGGTTGTAATTGGTTTTCTAAACTAATAAAAGGTTGAAGGAAAGAGCAATGAGGAAAGAGCAGTAAAGGCAAGAAAATAAGAATAAGATGATCAATAAGGAGAGAGCATGTCGGGATTTCGGTTCACTACGATAGTCTAATGACTCAACTGCAAATAACCTAGATAACTTACTCTGAGACGGATATTGAAAGGTCCTTCCGGTCCACTTTCTACCCTAGATTTCCACTAACTTAACTTCCATCCTCGTCAGGGTAGTCTACTGTTCATAGCAGGTCTATTTAGTCCAATCTTCCGATCCAGGAATAAATTTAACCAGATTAAAGGGTAACTTAGAAGCGTGCACTCAACTAAGTCGGTAATACAATTAAATTGCCATGGGTACAAATTCTCACAAATAAGTCATCTAGCCTATTCACTATATCGTCACAATTCTACCATAGATCCCCTAGTCCCAACATGAAAGAAATTAGCTACTCATGCTATTAATGTTGTCAAGATTAATAATAACGAAATAACTAATACTAGACATGTTGCGATAATAATAAATTTGCATAAATAAACAAGAGAATTAAAGCAAATAAAATGAAGATTAAGATTAAAAGGAGGAAGAGATTACAAAGTCAAGAATTCCGGCGTAAAGAACAACAAGATCCGAGCAAAGCAATCCCAAAAGCAATGTTATAGTGAAGAGTTTTAAGGGAAAGATTAATAGAAGAGAGAGTGGCGAATTCAGAGTTCAGCAGTTTAAAATGTAATTAAGAGATGAAAAGATACTAATGACCTAATTATTTAGTGCTTAAATAGAAAATAGCGAAGTCCACTAACGAAAATAAGCAATCACGGATTAATTAAGGCCCGTGAAACATCAATCCTCTCGATTGAGTAGTTTGAGACAACCCGATCGAGGACTTGAGCAACTAAACCACTCGATCGAGTAGAAATGTTACTCGATCGAGGAAACCTGATATCCAGCATTTCGATCGAGTACAATAGAGTACTCGATCGACCTCCTTAACACGTGAAACCACTCGATCGACCAAGAAAAGCCTTCGATCGAGTGTTCTTCCTCCTAAACAGCTCCAAACTCGTTGCGGACTGCTTCGTAGACCATTCCTTCACGCATCCCAATGTAGTATCTCGCTCTGAAATTCCCGTCTCCTCAAAATGCATGCAAAACAGGACGAAAAGGGTACGATTCCACTACTTTCCGGTTCATTCCTACAAAACAGACAAGACGAACCAAAGTAGCCATTTCGGGGCATAATACAATACAAAACAGTATAAAAGTTTATGGAAATACGTGCAAAAATAGGCTAGAAAGACTATATAAAATGCACGTACCACTAGGCCCGAAATAGTGACCGACTCGACTCCTAGGACTGACTCTTTGGTTTCAGATGTGTGGAAGAGGTTAGGTCCGAGGAATTAAATTGGGTTGAAACTTGCATAAAGACATGGTCCTCGACCTAGTGTAAAAGACAGACTGGGCTCTCGTGATGAATTGATGATTCCTCCGAAGAAAAGAGAACGAATGATGATGGGTGAGACTTCGTATCGTCGTGATGGGGCGTGCGGCCCGGCTGAGGGTGGCAAAGAGTAGTCTTCGTCATTACTATCTACTATTACTATTACTGTTTGTGTGCTTTCCTTTTTAAGTTGCGTGTGATAGGCTTCACCCGGAATAAAGTAATGTAACGGGCTTCGCCCGAAATTTATAATAAGTAAAAACTTATTATTTATTAGAAATTCCCAGTTTCTGCATCAAAATTTTCATTTTTGTTTTACATGTTTCGGTTGTACTCTTAACTAAGATTTGCCTACGTATCTGCTTTGCAACAAAATCAAACCAAGTCTGTAGTTCTCACATAAAATATTTCTGTGACACCTCCATATACTCAGGAGCCTTAACAAGACCTTCCCTAGCATATAAAGGCGCCACCATCTCGGTTGCCCGAGGACAGTAAATATAAAATGCCGATAAAAGAACAATTAAGTTATTTTACAAGTGATTAACAAAACTAATGATATACAAAAGGTACAACTCAAAACCACTATATACTATGTGAACTACTTCTATCGTGACCTGTGATAGAATCGTTCCTCCGAGCACCCCGATATCATCCAAACAACACCTGCTAAGACTGACTGCTCACCATAGTGGATCGCGGCATACACAACAGAAACAAACAATAAACAAAACCACACAAGGTCAGCAGCTGAGGAAACAGACACAAAACCATAAACACAACAAAAGCATAACAATACACACACACCACAGCTCCTCCAACCAATCATCGTCACCGACTGTCCACTGGACTAGCCCTGCCAGTAGGGGACCGCATCCGTTCCCACCTAAGCCCCACTAATCAAACTGAGCGATAAACCCATGTCCATTAATGTGCACATCTCCTTCCGTGGTGGGCCACGGAGTGTGAACTACGGGCGTGAAGCCACTCCCACAAGTAACTCCACTCAGCCGAGGACGCACCTCGAGAACCAGAGACAAATAATCACAATCAGCTGTACTACAATAACGATAAACAAAACAACACAACACCAACCAATTACCACAATCCATCAACCATACCGACCCTACAACAACCAGGCCACATCAAAAGACACTCTAGACAACCAACAGTACTGAGTAGGTGAACCTACCTTTAGCACACCGCAGCGATTCCGCGTCCGAGCACATGACACCAATCAACCAAGCAAATACACCTATACAACCAGTATAACCATCTATCACTATCTCTACAACCCTAACTAAAACAACAATAATGATGATGATGACGATGACATACCTACACATAGCAATCCGGCGTCAAGACAGCTACCCGACTCAAGCATCCCATCCCCATGGTGTAGGTATCCTCAAGGACCTCAAGGCAAAGACTATGGTGAAGGAGAAAGGGGAGTGACGACATCTAGGTTTAGGAAATGAAGTGCGGAAATGATTTGAGGTTTCATGAAACACGATTTATAATTCCCCGCTGCAAACCCGTTACTCGATCGAGTAACTGACTTACTCGATTGAGTGACCCCTACTCGATCGAGCCCCAAGCTACTCGATCGAGTAGCCTCGGCTAGATCGAGTAACACACAAGCCAAAGTTCACATCGTCACCAGTCAACACTCGTAAGGTTTTCCGAAGGTCAAGATAAGTGTCTAAGGTCGGTCAACGTCGGTCAACGGGTCCCTAAAAGGAGCGGTATTACAATTTCATGCAGTGTTGACAAACAACTGACAACTTATTCTAAAAACATTTGCAATTTGAATATTATTTAATAACATTTGAGAATGAGGTCATCAAGGATAGTATTTTTTCAGCTGGTCCAAATTCGTAGGATTTGTGATGTCATTCCCATCCAAGTCTGTTAATCGAACAACACCTCCTGACAAAATCTTCTTTACCAAATAAGGGCCTACCTAGTTTGGTTTAAACATACCCCTCGGGCCAACAGGTAACAAAGCTCTAACCGACTTTAGAACCAGATCACCTTCACTAATTCCCCTCGGTTTCACCTTTTTGTTGAAATCTCTCTATCCTTTTCTGGTAGAGTTGGACATGGTATAATGTGTTCAAACGCCGCTCACCGAGCATGAAAAGTGAATCATATCTTGCTTGAACCCAATCTGCTTCACGAACCTTGCTTTCTAGTAGGATCCTGAGGGATGGTACTTCCAGCTCAACTGGTTGAAACGCTTCCATTCCATATACCAAGTTGTAGATACCTCATTTCTACACCTCCCGCAAACCACCCGGTGATGATTAGACCGCATGTTTGGTACACGGAACGATTTATGACAGTTCGTAAGTTTATCGTCAAGTGATAAATTTAAATCATTAATAATTTATCATCACTAAATTCCCGACTTAAATCCCTTATAATTCATATTTGTGGGTTTTCGTCATTAAAATCAATTCGGGTTTTTAGAGGTTCGATTCATCAATATCGAGTCTCTAAGATTCATCTTTTGTATATTGTCATCTGTTTTTGTCACCATCGTCATTAGTTCGTCATTAATAACCTAATTAATTTATCTTAGTTTGTTTATTCATTATTAACCTTGTAATTAATTTTGTAATTACTTTATTCTAATCAATTTTGTCCATGTTTGATTGTTTTTATGACTAATTCACATGTAAATAATTCATTAAACCACTTCTATCCGAGTCAAATATCAATAATCAAGCATTAAATTACCAATGAATATTAACGACATGCAATTCCGGCTTCACAGCCAGAATTCACCTCAAGAACAGACGCAGTGAGCACTGCGCCTTTTCCAAAGGACGCAGCTCTGCTGCGCCTGTTCCGGGTTGAATTCTGCCTCTGAACTTCCGTTGTTGCTTTGACCTAGTTATTAATTTACGTATTAATTAACTATTAATCGTATTATCACCTAATAATCTGTTCGTTTATTTATTTTCTCTCTCTTTTCTCAAAATCATCCGTTTTAAGTGTATTTTCGACGTAAATCATTTAACCTGTTGTAATTATTGTAATATTCATTTGTTGTATTTTTGTATCTTTTTTTTATCATATTGTTTGCATGCTCTCACATGCAATTAACCTAAATTTCTACCTCGACATTAATGCATGTTAAAATACGTGTTTACCGACTTAGTTAATTCTCACATGCTAGGATTAATCTAATGGATGTTGCATTGCATGCATATAACCTTCAACATATCGAGTATAGATGATTTTCCCGAATCATTAGTAGAGGCCGCTATCGAGGCGGGCGGGATTAGGTGCTCGATCAAAAGAGCTTCCTAATACGTACCCTCACCCCTTACTCCAGATCTCTGTGAACATCCGTGTTCATTGGCATCCACGAGAGTCATTCTAGACATAGAATGCTAAGGGTAACGAGTTCTTGGTGTTCATGTCACTACTTTGTTTCTTGACATGACACGAGGTATTCGAACGGTTTCCAATTTTCCACAATAAATTGGTGGCGACTCCACAAATGCAAAGCTTGCTCGCTTTCTCCCGAGCGACCCCTGTGGGCCCGCGTCCACACAAGTATTACGGGGTTGCTCCCGTGGCTATTCTTATTAATGTTCTATACCCCCATAATGCGAAAGGCATCTTCTCTGGCCCTCCTTATCGTTGTCAGACATCTTCCTCAAAATAACTGTATATGTTTTATTATCAGCCTCTACCGCGCCATTCGTCTGTGGCCGGTATGGTGATGACTTGTGATGTTTGATTTTATACTTTTCTAGTATAATCGCGGTCTCAGCTTGGAAATGAGTTCCGTGATTGCTGATGAACTCATGTGGTACTCCGTACTGGCAAATGATGTCATTTTGAATGAACTATACTACTTGCTTCGCTTTTAGCACTTTGTAAGACTTAGCCTCTACCCACTTCGTGAAGTAATCAATTGCAACAAGGATATAACAGTGCCCTCCAGTTCCTGATGGGTTTACCTTTCCAATGATGTCGATTCCCCAGGTTGAAAATGGCCAGGGTAACGTCATGGTGTATAATATAGAAGGTGCCACATGCTGTATATTCGCGAATATCTGACAGTTGTGACATTGCCTGACATATTTGCAACAGTCTGTTTCCATTGTTGTCCAATAATAACCACGCCTTATGATCTTAATGACTAACATGTGGGCATTCATGTGTGGGCCACATTCACAGTCATGGACTTCCTCCATAACCTTTTTAGGTGTCGGTCTATCGATGCATCGCAACAAAACACCTTGAGCCGTCTTTTTCTACAATTGCCTATCATTGGTTTTAATGAATTTGGCGGATAACCTTCATAAAGCGCGCTTCCCACGCGTTTAAGGTCGGGAGGAAACTCTCTTGTTTCCTTGAATTTCAAATGGTTGTGATCCAGGGTTAGGTTTCACCTTCCTCGGATCATCGATTTCATTCACATAGGCAGGTGACGATCTTCGTCCGACACATATTGGCATACTGTCTATGTGGTCGGGAATGTTGACCAGCGCAGCTAGCTAAGAAGAATGCCCACACCATATGTAACACCCCCATATACCGAGGAGCCTTAACCAGACCTTCCTTAGCATATAAAGGCATTACCATCTCGGTTGCCCGAGGTAAGTAATCATCAAAAGTCGATAAAAGAACAATTATAGTTATATTACAAGTGTTACAACCAACTAACAAAATAAAGGTACAACTCGTCAGCTACACGTTATCTCTATCAGAACTTGTAACGACACACCCCTGCCAGGACTCCAGCTATCAACCACATCAACACCTGCTAAGACTGACTGCTCACCATAAGGGATCACGGCAGACACATAAACAAACAAGACAACCACACAAGGTCAGTAACTAAGACAAGACACAACATAAACCAACAATTGTCAACACAATACAAGCACAACCAATCACACACAATCATACCCACTCCAATCAATCTCCGTCACCGACTGTCCACTGGACCAGCCCTGCCAGTGGGGGGACCGCGGCCGTTCCCACCTAAGCCCCGCTCATCATACCGAGCGATAACCCTGTCCCATTAATGTGCACATCCCCTCCCGTGGCGGGTTCCACGGAGGGCGAAACTAGGGCGTGAAGCCACTCCCGCAAGTGACTCCACTCAGCCGAGGACGCACCTCGAGAACCAGAGACCAACAATCACAGTCCACTGTACTACAACAACGATACGGATGATGATGACGACATACCAACATGAGGAAGTCTGGCAAAGGACCGCTACTTGACTCAAGCTATGCACCCTTAAGGCACAAGGACCTTCAAAGGCTCCCATGGAAGGCATATGGTGAAGGGAAGAGGAAGAGACGACATCTAGGTTTTGAAGAAAGAGGCGGAAATGATTTGCGGTTTTAGGAAAACACGATTATAAACCCTCGCTGAAAAGACGCTACTCGATCGAGTAACTAACATACTCGATCGAGTGGCCCCTACTCGATCGAGTATCCAAGCTACTCGATCGAGTAGCCTCTACTCTATCGAGTACCACCCACAACTCAAGACACAAGGTAACTATAGCACGTAATCCTAAGAACCATTACTGCTCCCAAGGTCGGTCAACGCTGGTCAACGGGTCCCTAAAAGGGCGGGTATTACAGTCTTCCCCTCTTAAAAAGAACTTCGTCCCCGAAGTTTAACTCACCTATCCCAAAGCACAAAATACGGAAACAAGGCGACATCACTACTCCTCCGACATAGGTCACTATTCCCCAGAAATACTATCCTCCATGTCATCATCATCAACTGTCTAACACTCCATCTAGATCGACTTCTACACTCTACCACTTGAAATAACAACCTCACAACATGAATCAGCATAACTAACGACTACACTGCTACTCACAAATCTTAGCCACACACTACGAGATTACACTTTCACTAGTACATGACCATCAACACGAAATATGTCACATTGACACAACTATGTTACCCAACGATACGATTCTATTCAAACGCATGCCATCATAACTATCTCTCTATGACTGCCTTTTTATAGCACCTTATTCAACCACTACTTCAACATACAACTTACTCAACAAACAAAGAAAATAATTATAGCTTGTACTATGAATGTAACAGCAATAATAGAAACATTATAAACAAACAACAAAATAATTGTAATATCGACCTTTTTATTTTGTGACATTACTCTTCCCCTCTAAAAGGAACTTCGTCCCCGAAGTTCACCACCGAATCATTACTCACATTACTTAAAGCTTACCTCTTGTCATATAACCAACACATACAATGCCTTATGGACATTACTCATTAATCACACAAACATTAATTCATAAAATCATTTGCTACTTTATTCGAATAATTAGCCACAGTTACAATGCATGTATATATATATATATATATATATATATATATATATATATATATATATATATATATATATATATATATATATATATATATATATATATATATATATATATATATATATATGGGAAATACACAACTCCGGTGAAATATAACTAGTAGACATTGAGGATGTAAAATGAATGCAATAAGAACCAACTACTACTTGCACTATTCGTTACGGATCCGCATTCAAAATCCAAACACGACTTCCAACATATCAAATTAACGGTCCAAACATGTTACTAATCGTAAACAACCATGTTAAACATCAAAACATGCAATGATATAACCATTAAAACAATTTTGATTAACGAAATACTCCTGTAACAGTGCCACTCGATCGAGTATATAGGGTGCTCGATCGAGCTGGCCCTACTCGATTGAGTGTCTTAGCTACTTGATCGAGTAGGCTCAAATTAGAATACTCCATCCCCGTCACACCTGCGGCTATTCGATCGAGTGAGGGGCACTCGGTCGAGTGGCCACAGGTCAAAATCCTCAAAATCTTCCTGTCATAACAAAATATATATAGAATGTCACATAAGCGCGAGTCGGGATGACAACCCGACCCCCAGAATCCTGCAAACAAGTTTAATCTAAGCAAATACGGCCTTATGGCCATCCATACAAACCAAATGTAAGAAGTACGAACTGAAAAAAACTACTACCATCCAACACAACCCAAAACCATAAACAAAGAGAAAGAAAAGGAGTATCACTCCTGCTGCTGCTGCTCCTCCATCATCTCATCCCCAGCTCAATCCCCTCCCGAGGTGCCTGCTCCTGATGCCCGAAGACCCGCGTCGACCCCTGCTCCAGCTCCTGGGCTCTCATACCATGGGGTCAAACCGCCAAAAGCAAAGGACTGTGGTGTCCCCCATGCTGCCATGTCTACTCCATAGAAGTGGGAAACCCCACTGTAGTCTCCAACCCCGCTCCACCTGTGACACCCCGCGATAAAGCGGAAAATATAACTTATAAAATTCAAGCGGAAGTTAGGAAATTTTTGAAACTTTTAAAATTTAAAGCGCGGGTTCATTAAAATCCAAAACATAAATAAATAATGCGGAAATAAAGTTTAAATTATAGAAACGTGATAGTAAAGGTGAGGGAAAATATATCCCTCGAATGACAAGAAAGCGGGGAAAAGATATCCCACGAATAAACATATAATGGGTTTCTAAACTAGCAACTAAGGTCCAAGGGTTTATTTCTCGCTAGCCCACACGCCTTCCCCACGTAAGCATCTTCACCACCTGTCATTCATGTAAACATGAACGCCACAGTCAGTGGGGAGTAACTCAAGGTTCTCCCAGCCACAAAATGTCGAAACAATCATAACAAAGAACTAAAACAGGTAAGTCATGTAAGATACTTACAAAAGATATGAATATAAGTCTATAATTAAACATGGCAATTAAATGAGATGGAACAAGATATATAACATCAGCATAATAAAGATTCAACTAATCATGTGAGACAACTAACTAATATGAAGGACAAGAATACGGTCAATTATACAAAAGCACGCATTTTAAGGAAATACAACATAGATATGAGATTAGAATCCGAATCATGTGAAGCAGTTCAGTAAGGGATCAACCAATGCAAATTACAAGAATAGAAACCGTAGCCATTATTTGGAAAACCACTTAGCAAACATTGCAAGGGACGTGGCTACTAATGTCACATTCATACTTATGGCTTGCATCTCACCATAAGAACGGATGGGAGCATCAATCCCGACGATCATATCGCAACTAGAGGGCTTATAGCTCACCCCTAGTATCCGATAGGACCAAGAAAAACAACAGACAAATACCAATATCTATAACCAAGCAAGACCTTTACTACTCATATATCAATATATAATTCCCCTGGTAGGACGACAATGGTACTCCCAAGACTCAGTCCTAGTCTAAATCTGGCCAGACTCTCGGGACAGCACAGTTCTCGATTCGACATGCGGCAGGACAGTCCGCATCCAAGACCCGAACCCTAAATCGGAAATCGAGAACCCACAATCGGCAGGACAGTCCGAAAGAGGCGGAAGATATGAGCTAAACCCACAATCGGCAGGACAGTCCGAAAGAGGCGTAAAGATAAGTCAAGCAATACGATATAGCATAAAGACATTATCAAAAGAATACGACTCAACCAAGCGATACAAATCAACTTGGAAAGAGACTACTACATGTAATGAACCGATGATAATCCAAGTGAGACATTTAATGCCACATCATAATCATGAATATGAATAAGTAACCCATTTCCTCAATATTTGTCACTTGAATAAAAAAAAAATGTAAACAAACGGAGGCAAACTATTTATAATAAGCAAAACAAGCACTCAATCATAAATGACTCAATTTAATTAAGCAAGTAGAATAATTCATTCATATTTGAGATACGATAAATAAATGAGAATGAACGGAATAAAAATTCATATTATAGGTAAATGAGACATTTCATCAAATTTTGACTTGAATAAATAATAAATTCCACATTTACGATTCATGTGAGAAATAAATAAATAAACGGCAAATAATGAATTTAAGATACATAAATCATGTGACGGAAATTCAAATTAATTAAACTCGGACAAAATATTTCACGGATACAAAATTAACCAAACTGGGGCTACGGCCTAGCCATGACCAATACAACACTGTCAAACTCTACTCGCTCATCTCCCTAGAGATTATCATTGTTCTCTAACTATTCAGTAACTTAACAATAGCTAATGGATAATTTGCTTTAGGGCAAATTCGAGCAACTACTAACATTTCACTATCTTAAGTCTCTATGAACTCCTCAAGCCATGATTCACATTACCAAAATCTTATACCATCAATAACTCTCAACTCTAACTTTCTAGCCATCTTATAATTCGTTTGAATTCTTTTACTCCTGCAACGTCAACTCCTAAATACAAACCAACAGCTCCTAGCCAAGTGAACTCTAGTCTTTCAAAACTCAAATCATTTACACTACTAAGTGCCATCAATAATTATTATTGACTATACCCGATCAACCATAACTACCACTAGTGTAACCAATTACAAACTAACGACCTCGAATAATTAACCACAGATCAACACGATTACCAATCCGGCTACCAAAGTTCAAACATGCGTTTACCCGATACTTGAAAAAGAGTTTGAGTAATATTGGTTACACGAGTAGCTGGCTAACCGCTAGATGGTCAGAGAACCAAAACACAAATGAAAAATTGTTCATCCATAACACTAATTACTGAATTCGAGGAATATGAGGTATTGGTTATTGTCATTATCAAAGGAATTCTAAGTTCATACCACACACAGAAACAACAAGGACACAAACATAGGTTGATCTCTAATGTTTTCAATTATCATAATCCATGGTACATCAGCATGACCCATCCCCAAAAGGCCAAAAGTTGTACTACGTAGCATCAATGTCGCAACACAGATATTATATCCCCAAAACAGTCTAATTTAAGAGCATAATGAGATGGAAATTACCATACAACTAAAAACGGTAGTTCAAAAACAAGGCCACCAACTTTCACTCAGACAAAATTCAGACTTTTCGTCCCAAAACAGCCACTTCCAACAGCAATTTAAGACGGAATTTTGAGCACTAGTAAGACGAAAATTAACATACAAAGGAGAAAAAGACACAAAGACCAAACTTTATCGAACAAGAGCATATAAAACAATCGATAAGACGAAAGTTCGACGTTTTTGTCGAGTAACCTATCACCGTTACCTTTTTGCCCTTCAAAACTCCGAGGAAAACGTCTAAAAAGTATGAGCCTCCCACCGGGTCTTCAATTTCTTCAACTTGAAAGGAGGAGGAAGGAAAGGGGAAGAGAATGGTATAAAAATTATCGGATGTGGTAGAGAAATGGGGGAGAGATCGGGGTTTGAAGCTCGCACAGAGATGGCGATTTGGTTCATTGTCTGATTTTTGTTGTTTATGTTTGATTTTTGTTTGTTGCAGGTGGGCTTTCGAAGAAAAGGAGGAGTATACAGGGGGTGGGGACGAGTTGCACAACAATAACAACAACAACAACAACAACAACAACAACAACAACAACAACAACAACAACAACAACAACAACAACAACAACAACAACAACAACAACAACAACAACAACAACAACAACAATAATAATAATAATAATAATAATAATAATAATAATAACAATAATAATAATAATATATAATAATAAAAGAATTGTTTAAAAGGTAGAGTGTGAGAGGGTAGGTGAGTGTGTTGTCGATATAGGATAGGTCGAGAAAAGATTAGTCTCACAAGTGGAAATGTGACGGTCTTTAGCTAGATGGAATTAGACCTGGCAAACAGATCAGGTCGTGTCGTGTTCGTGTTCGTGTCAACTTTAAACGGGTCATCACTACCCCAACCCTAACCCAACCCAATTACATAAACGGGTCATTTGTCTCAACCCTAACCCAACCCATTTAATTTTTCTATAACCCAACCCGACCTGTTTAACCCATTTATCTTTTAGCAAGTCATGTTTAACCCATTTATCTTTTAGCGGGTCATTTTTAACCTGCTTAACCCGCTTAATCCAATAAACCAATAAAATAAACTAAGCTTTATAAGCCTAATATCTTAAAAATGAGGAATGAAAATACTTATTTTTAAATTGTTTGGTTTGATTATTGATTCAACCCAAATATATCATGACACTTTTAAATAAGCGGGTTATTCGTGTCGTGTTCGTGTCCAAATAGCTCAACCCTAACCCGACCCATTTAAGTTTCGTGTCGTGTCCGTGTCAACCCAATTACTTAAATGGCTCACAATGTCTTGACCCTAACCCGCTAACTTCGTGTCGGGTTCATATCGTGTTTTCGGGTCGTGTCAATAATTGCCACCTCTAGACGGAATAATGTCTCGAGTCTATATTAACTCGGGACGGAAACTAATATTATTTCTGTCACTATTATAATTGTATGACTAAAATACGTATTTTTATATAGATTAAGTTTTAGAATATTCTTTTTATAAAATTCGTGCTTAAAAATGAATTAATTAAATTAAATAATTTAAAAACATAAAACAAATTAATTAAACGGTTATATAAATTATAATTGTCAAAATGGGATTTCGCGGGTGTTACACCACCACACTGGGTGTGGCCCCTCGGTCCCAATACCCTGAGCATATGCCATCTCATGCATGTTCCGGAGCGTCAAGGTAGAGGACACTCTCTCTGCCAAGTAGCTCGAACGTGTCTCCGGGGTATCCAGATAGGGGTAACAAGGAAATGGGTACTGAGGTGGTTCTGCTGGCTGTGGCTGGGTCTCAGCCGTCCTCTCCCTCACACGACGTGGTCCCCTCCCTAGCCTGAGTCTATCCTTCGCCGCTCTCATATTCTCCCCATTCCTCGGCTCGGGCGTAACCTGAAGGATCGTGTCGTCAATGAGGTATGTCTGACGCTGCCGAGGTACATCATCATCCTCCTCCTCATCGGAGTCAACAGCTACCACCACTGGGTCTAACAGCTCTGTCGGTGGAAGGTGCTCAGGGGCCGGTATCCTCATCCAGCTCATACCTACACCCTCCAAGCTAGGCTACCATCCGGCAAGGTTCTCAACCATTTCAGGTCGAGGTAGTAATCTCTATTCATGATAGGCACTGGAGTGGCTAGAGGAACGTACTCAGAAGAAGCCTCAAAGGAGGTTAGCTTTTCAGCCAACCGAGTGGCAAAAGCACCACAACTCAAGTACCGAGTAGTAGAAGAAGCCATCAAAGCAAGGCTGACACAGACCATGGCAGGAGCATTAAAGACCACCTTCTCGGTCCGCTCCGGGTTAAGATAAGCCATCAAAAGCAATAACTCGTGAGAGTTTAACTTACTCATAGCAGGCCGCTCATAAAGAAGATTCGATATGGAACGAAGGAAGATCCTCAAAGTGACATGCTGCACATCATTAATCAACATATTGCTGGCGGTGGGAGCTGACTTCCCGATAAGGCAAGGCATAAGGCCGCAAACTCCGCACTCAGCTGGAATCTCGCGGATGGATCCCTTGGGAGGCTTAGCCAAACCAAGGTGAGAAGCAAAGAGGTCCATGGTTAGCAAAAACTCGTGTTCATAAGACGGAATTGGACAGTCTGCTCATTCGGCTCGTATTTAAACGAGCTCATGAACTCCAAAGTCAGGAAGGCATAGGAATGTTTCCTTAAACGGTACAGCCCCGTGAACCCCAAGGTCTAAAAAATGTGACGGACATCCGTCTCAATCCCCAGGTCATCTAGAAGTGTGGTGTCCACACAACGGGTGGGTCTCATCTTCCGGGCCTGCAAAGCTACAAACCTCTCCCTCTGGTTGTAGTCCATAAAGACTACTGAAGGGTAGTCCGGTACAGATGGTACTACTGGTCCACTACCCTCCCCAATTTCGGGCTGAGAAGCCCTTCCCCTCTTACTCTGACGGGTTCCCAGGTTTAGTCTCGGCATCTGTTTCAGCATACAGTTTAAACATACTTACATAGGCACTTGAAACATGTAATTTTCACAAATTGAACATTGAATAATCATCTATGTACACACTTCCCCCAACCAATTCCCAATTTATACATAGAATTTCAATTTATTGTATCTCAGACGGTCTCTACAGCTGTGAAAATTTTAGCATAGATAACATTACTCAACAACTACAACTGTCAATACATAGCTTAGACACAACTCCATATATACTCGAAAACATGTGAAATATTCATGTATGCTCCTAGAAAAGGGCAACTAAGTGCACACCATTACCGATAATCAAACATTATGAGTAGACTTCACAATTCTAGTAACCAGACGGTCTCTTCAGCTGTAACAGTTTTGATATATTTAGCATGAACTAACATTACTACTACTACTACTTCCATGGTTTAACCCTTCAACATACATTCATATTCAACACAAAATCTCAATCATAAGAAACGAATTTCGATTTGGGGCATTTTTAAGACGGAGTTTTAAGGCAAATTTTGAGGTGAAAATCGCAAAATTCGACTTCCCACATGATATATGCAACATATACTACTCAATTTCATCACTCAATCATGTAAACGACACACAAAAATCAATTTGATTTCACAAACCCTAGAAAATTCGTCCCCAAATTTTGAAATTTCTATTCAATTTTTAGCACAATAAACTACAACAATCATAAAAGGGAAGCATGTGGATCATATTACAACAATTACAAGCAACTTTTCTTCCTTATAAACCGAAATTTCAGATTATTTCACCATCTCAATTAATTCTAAGTGATGAAAACATGAAAATAGGAAAAAAATTCATACCTTGATCAATTAGGGAGTGCAAGAACGAATCAAAGCAAAGAAAACTACCCAAATCAATCACCACAAACACAAGAAACAAGAGCTTTAGAGAGGTTTAGGAGGTTAGGGTTTGCAAAAGAAGAAGAAGAAATAGGAAGAATGAGGAAGAACAAGGGTTTTATGAAACCCGCGGAAGTTCCTGTACTGTAGCCTACTCGATCGAGTGCCTAGGGTACTCGATCGAGTGCCCTCTACTCGATCGAGTAGGCGCTATTTCATCGAGTAACCGTAGGAAATTCCTACATCTCGACGTTATAGCTTCCTAACTAGATCGAGTGAGGTCTACTCGGTCTAGTAAGCACTCACACTCGGTCAAGTAAGATTGAGTACACGGTCAGAATTACAAAATTAATCGAAGGTTCCTGCAAAAAAATATCACGTGTCGATTCCAAACCAAGTTCGAAAGTCGCCAGTGGTTATCGTACTCATTCATATATTACCACTTCTAACCAAATATATCATACCGTCTTATCAAATAAGATTCACATCACATCATTCTATCATGAACTTCATCCAACACGATTTACCTGCTACCGACTCATCCATGTATGGAACTATCCCATTATATCATGTCTAAACTTGTCTTACCACTTTATTAACAAATTTATACTCACGCTACTTGAAGCACATAATTAACGATAAATTTCTATGTATTGTCCAAGTGTATTAGCAACATATCCATGCTTCAACATAAACAAATTATTCTACACAAATTAATCACCACACAAGCGGAAACTTTCAACCATTAAACATTGCATATACTCATTACTATTTTGATAATTCTCATTATAACTCAACACTTCTTTAGCTATCATTATTATGGCTACTGTAAGACTTATAAACTCATATAGAATCACCATCACTAACAACCTGGAACAGACACCAGCATTACCACATTTCATATCACAGCACACACCTCTACTCTTTTCACACACTTCTATCATATAGAACCTTCCACGTTTATCATTATCATCACATACACACCTTAACTCCACCACAAATTCACCATACACGATTCTAACGTAACTATTGTTACGATATTAACTTCAACAAAGACTCAACCACAAAAAATTCTCACATAATCACCATACACGTTAAGCACATACTTACTGACTCCACATTCCCATACCCAGTGACTGGTTTAAGTACAATGGGGCCAAGATTTTGAAATGAGGGCGCCTACTCACCCAAAATCTAGCATCAGCTGGGGCTCCCATTATACATACACCAGGTTCATTTTATTAGACTCATTACGTTCATTAGGTTCATTTGTTACAGGTTCCAAAATCGTCGCTCTGATACCACTTTGTGACACCCCCATATACCGAGGAGCCTTAACCAGACCTTCCTTAGCATATAAAGTCATTACAATCTCGGTTGCCCGAGGTAAGTAATCATCAAAAGTCGATAAAAGAAAAATTATAGTTATATTACAAGTGTTACAACCAACTAACAAAATAAAGATATAACTCGTCAGCTACACGTTATCTTTATCAGAACTCGTGACGACACACCCCTGCTAGGACTCCAGCTATCAACCACATCAACACCTGCTAAGACTGACTGCTCACCATAAGGGATCACGGCAGACACATAAACAAATAAGACAACCACACAAGGTCAGTAACTGAGACAAGACACAACATAAACCAACAACAATCATCAACACAATACAAGCACAACCAATCACACACAATCATATCCACTCCAATAAATCTCCGTCACCGACTATCCACTGGACCAGCCCTGCCAGTGGAGGACCGCGGCCGTTCCAACCTAAGCCCCGCTCATCATATCGAACGATAACCCTGTCCCATTAATGTGCACATCCCCTCCCGTGACGGGTTCCACGGAGGGCGAAACTAGGGCGTGAAGCCACTCCCTCAAGTGACTCGACTCAGCCGAGGACGCACCTCGAGAACCAGAGACCAACAATCACAATACACTGTACTACAACAACGATAATCAAACAACACCATATTACCAATCAGCCATACCGACATAACAACACAACCACATGAAAAGACACTCTAGACTACCAACAGTACTGAGTAGGCGAACCTACCTTTGAGCGACTGCGACGATTCCACATCCATACACGCAAAACCCAGCAAACAAGCAACACCTATACACACAATATAATCATCTATTACTACCATTCTAACCCTAACTAAAAACAACAAAGATACGGATGATGATGACGACATACCAACATGAGGAAGTCTGGCAAAGGACCGCTACCCGACTCAAGCTATGCACTCTTAAGGCACAAGGACCTTCAAAGGCTCCCATGGAAGGCATATGGTGAAGGGAAGAGGAAGGGACGACATCTAGGTTTAGAAGATAGAGGCGGAAATGATTTGCGGTTTTAGGAAAACACGATTATAAACTCTCGCTGAAAAGACGCTACTCGATCGAGTAACTAACATACTCGATCGAGTGGCCCCTACTCGATCGAGTATCCAAGCTACTCGATCAAGTAGCCTCAACTCTATCGAGTACCACCCACAACTCAAGACACAAGGTAACTATGGCACGTAATCCAAAGAACCATTACTGCTCCCAAGGTCGGTCAACGCTGATCAACGGGTCCCTAAAAGGGCGGCCATTACACCATATTCCATATAGTTTGATGCTTCATCAAAATAAAAATCTCATATATCATTCTCGACGTGAACTACGTCTTCGTTGGGAAAGGACCAAGTGTCAATGACTTCTGTTTCTTCGATTGGATTGTCGGTGAGGAAATCGGCAACTGCCCTTCCCTTGATCACTTTCAAAGGTACATATTTGAGATCGAACTCTGATAACATGAGGGTCCATCTTGACATTCTTCCATTTAACACTGTTTTTTCAAACAAGTACTTGATCAGATCCATTTTGAGTAGACACTCACACTGTAGCTAAGCATGTAATGTGTTAATTTTTTCATTGCCCAGACTAGGGCCAAACACGTGTTTTCAAGAGGTGTATACTTTACGTCTTAGTCTAAGAACTTTTTACTGATGTAGTAAATAGCCCTTTCTTCTTTGTTAACTGTTTGGGCTAAAATAGCCCCCATTGCTGTATCCGTAACAGTTAGATTTAGTGATAATGGCAGCCCGGCTACTGGTGGGCTTAAAAATGTTTGAGAAGACAACACTTCCTTTATTTTATCGAACTCGTCTGGACACTGGTCATCCCACATAACGTGTTCTCCGACCTTCATTTTCTCAAAGATTGGCTCGCAAATCATGGTCAACTTCGTGACGAAACGACTTATGTATTGAACTCTTCCCAGGAAACCTCGAATTTATTTCTCGGTCTCGGGATGGGACATTTCCATAATAGCTTTTATCTTTGATGGGTCTACTTTGATGCTATGGTGGCTAACGAAATGACCCAACAATTTACTAGAGGTGACCCCAAAAGCACACTTTTGCAGATTCAGTATCATGTTGTACTTTCGCAATCTTTGAAAAATTTTTAGTAGCGCCCCAAGATGGCCACTACGTTCCTTTGACATGACTATCATGTCATCGACATAAATTTCAACTTCTTTGTGCATCATGTCATGTAGCAACGTCGTTGCTGTTCTCTGGTACGTTGCCCCGACATTTATCAAGCCGAAAGGTATTACTGTGTAATAATAGGTTCCCCTTTGTGATGTAAACGTTGTCTTATTCATGTCTTCCTCGGCCATCTTAATTTGATTGTAACTGGCATTTCCATCCATGAAAGATAGTAATGCGGGATTTGCGGTATTGTCAACCAAGATATCAATGTGAGGTAATGGAAAGCCATCCTTCGGACTAGCTTTGTTCAGATCTCGAAAGTCCACCTGACTTAAAGCTGTTTAACAATTTTTTCTTTAACCTTTAAAGACTACTCTGAACGCATTCTGCGAAGCTTCTGCTTTATTGGTTTGAACCTTGGTTTGATCGAGATCTTGTGTTGTGCGATTTCCCTATCAATTCCCGACATGTCTTCGTAAGACCACGCGAAAACTTCTTTGAACTCAAATAGCAGGTCAATGAACCCTTGTCTCTCTATGGGATATAAGGTTGTGCAATTTCCCTATCAGTTCCTATCTTAAGCTCATGTGGTTCTATGGTGGTTCCCACATTGATAGTTTCGATATCTTCGAACACCGAGTTTCTTTGGTCTTATTCTTCTAACCCTTTAACCAATTATGGTGGTGGTTCTACCTCCTCTTCCTCTTCTTCAACCTGTTTGCCTCCGGCCTCATTCTCAATGTCATTACTAAAATAATTATTTTTAAAAATTGAATTGCCACGTAAATAAAACAAGCCGTAAGCAAACTGGTTCATCTTATTATTATTAATTTCAAATTGCACGGAATGCACTAACATTTGAGCCAACTGATCAGAGGTCAATGGCAAGACAACAGAGGTACCCGAGACAGGCCCCAAGATACCAGAATTAAAAATGGGTGTATTGAAAGGAAAGACTTGGGAGGGGGTGGCTTCGACACCTGACTCCTTAGACTCAAACTTAGCACTCTTATCAGACTTGGACTCATACTCAAACTCAGACTCGGAACCGTCATCCAGCTTAAACATTTCCTCTTCTAAGGGCAGTAGAACTTCTGGTCTGTGATGCAGTAGTAATCTATATCCACCCTTATTTTCTTCTCTAGGTAAGGTATTCTTCTTGCTGATCTAAACCACAACTGATGACAAGCCTTGGTTACCTTACTCACCTCCTTGGCATCCCAACCACAATGTGGCAATATGTATCCTACCATTATTTCTTCGGAGGACCCAACCTTGTATGCGGGTGAGTTATCGTCCGTGTCATTGAGGACTATATACTTGGAAGGATACTTGATGAATGCTAGATAGTTTGAAGTTAACTTCTTCTTGTTTTCCTCTCTCTCTCTCTCTCTCTCTCTCTCTCTCTCTTGCTGCGGTTTCCAGAACTAGGTTTGGGAGTATCTTTCCCTCATTACCTTGTTCATCTCTTCGTCGATTCTTATTGCCGAATTTTGGATTCCTAGGAAGTTCACGGCAATAGTAAGTTTTCTATTGGCGTCTTTCACCGTTCGGCGTTGGCACTTAAGATAACTCGAGATAGGTTTCCCATTAGTATCATCTGTCTTACTCTTTTGGAACTGCTTAATGAGGGAAGCCTCTGAGGTCGACCCTTCACTAATTGCCTCGACCAAAGTAGGTTGTTTTGAGGATCCCTTATCTGGAACATCCTTGGCAATAGCAGTGTAGTTTTCCTTCTCAACTCGGTAGGGGCGCCCAAATCAAGTGAAATGATTGGACTCGAGGACATCTTTCCTTAGCTTTAAGATTTCATCTTGGGTTCGTGGGATGCTTTTTCCTTTTGTGGACAAGGCCCTCGGGAACTACGTCCGCGGGATCCACACTAGGCATAATCGACTCGAGGTTCTTTCGAATCGAATTAAGACAAATTAGAGTCGCCACCAAGTTTTTTTGGGAACTTGGAACCGTTCAAGTCAACTTTACACCTTTCATCGAAAAGCATAAAGCCGATCGACTACGAGTGATTAAAGATAAAGACTTGTACCCTATATCACTCGATTTGAATGACTCTCGTAATCCAATGGTATTTAGACGGATCCACAAACCATAGAACTTGAGTAAGGGGTGAGGGTACGTGTTAGGAAGCCCATAAGGACACCTAACCCCGCCCGTCAATAACGGCCTCTACTAAGTCAAGTATCGGATTTCAAACAAGGTCGTAGCTACTACGATATATGATATGCAAACATCGTTTTAAAACCCTAACATGTGAAGTTTCTATGTCGATTTAGGTGCAACTAAACTAACTTTGTCAAAGTTGTAATTTAGCATGTGGGTTGATTGATCTAACAACATACAAAACAAAGCAAACAAGGCTTAGGGGGAATGGGGAAGCCGTTGGGATCTACCCTATTACAACCCAGGCATTTCATGCCGACACAACGAGAAATTAGAGATACAACTCGATCTAAATACAATTGCTATATATGACACCATACACGATACATGGCCATTCGGCCTAGGAAAACGTGCACAAAGGGGTGGCCCACGATTTACATAACTTACGGCCTTGGGTCACTCCTCGTAATGCGTGCTTTCGCTTAATCTTATCGAATTAGACATTGGGTCACACACCAAAGCATGCGTTAGCATAAATCGGGCCATGTTGCTTTAAACAACATGCGATTTACTACGCTCTTACATGAATTGGAGCACAACCGTCCAACCAAATGAGACTAAGGTTTTTGAAGAGGTTTTGACTCGATAAAAGAAAACTAATTACAAGTGAATTACAAGAGACAACCCGATAAGCAAAAGGTAATTACAAAATACAAAACAACGATGAATAAACGATGTAAAGATGAAGCAAGAATGACAAAAGGCACGGCCAAGCACACGGCCCCAGACACGGCCACCCTAGTTCCTAGGTTAGGTTCATTAGGTTAGATAGATTTGCAAAGCGATATGGGATGTACATTAGAAATTAATGATAAAAGAGGTCAGAAAGCTTCGCCTGAAACCGAGTGTTCTACACGGCCTAAAGGGGTCGAATTAGGTCAAGTTCGATAATTAAGTTAACTCATCGAGTGTTAATAAGAAGGTGCTAATCACGCACTCTTATACTAGCGAGAAATTAGGTGAAAAGAGAGATGCATTCAATTAGGTTATAGAATTGTTGGTCGATTTTAATGCTTGTGTCGAAGCACCCTAACATGTCTAATTAGGTTATTTAATCGATCTAAAGTCGTCTAAATGAATCTTATGTTAACAAACAGGGGTCGAACTAACATGCAACGGGTCCTAGGGTAGGTCGAATTGAGCGAAACAAGCAAGGGGTCAAAAGCGAGGAACGAAGTTAGGATTCGTTTTATTAATGCCCTACCTTGAACACGAGGATATGTAAATGATACGGGGGATACGACCGACCGATGTGGCGGATTTCTTTCCCATCTCAAGTCAACGCGGGTGTTCGTGGTGGTACTTTAACTCATACTCGGACTAAACTAGTTTCATAGTTAATGATATCAAACGACAAACAAAACGATAAACAACGTAAAATGAACAATAAGAAAACAAACATAAAAGAACGAAATAAAAAGGAGAAGAGGAGGATTTGATGCACCCTCCACCTACATGTATCGTTGACACCGTCTTGGTTCATAATCGATGGTAGATTTTATCTCGAGAGGCCGTCGTCGACGAAGGAACAAAGCAAACAACACGTTTTTTTGCAAATCTGGACAGCAACTTTCAAACTACAATTTCTCACTCGTTTCACGGTGAAAATTAGATTTAACAGATGTTTTGAAAACTAGAAAGAGATTAGAACAAAGATCTTAAAACAAACCACGCTCGTTCTGAGTTATTGGGCACGAAAAACGAGCACAAACAGAACTGGACAGACAGGAAAAGCCGCGAAAACAGAGTGTATGACACTCTGTTTTTCGAGGGGATTCGTGTACTCTCAAGGTCAATTTGTTTGTCTAATATGTAGATGGATGTTATATGGTTAATTAGGAACAAGAAACTCGAATTTTAATGGAGATTTGAAGGGGAAACGAATTGTATTTCGAGAGAGACACAAGCTGTTTCAGTTTGGATGTCTCGGTTTTGTCGAGGGTTTTGAGAGGCAATTAGGGTTTGTTTCTGGAGTTTAATGCTTGTGAGCGATGTTAGTATGTATGGAGAACTTAGAGGAATGAATGTATGGCATAGGGGAGGTATTTATAGGGAGTTAAAGTAGGGTTTCGAAGGGTGAACAACAGCTTGGGTCTGTTTCGCATAGCTGCTGTCCAGCAGCTATTTCGAGGGTTTAGGGTGTGTTTTCTTAGTGGGCAAGGCATGGTAATATGGTTAGGATAGTCAGGTGTGGATTGGTGGTCATGGGCACGGGTTTGGTAGCCGTTTGGAGCGGGTTTGGAAGTGGGTTGCATTGGAAAGGGCTTGGAATTATAGCTTGATATGTGGGCTAGGTGGGAGGTGAGATATGGGTCGCATTGGAGTCGAATACGGGGCAGTTTTGGTGTCGGATTTAGGGCTGCAAAACAGAGTAGCGAAGGTGGTGTTGGGCTGTTTGGGACGTGATTTGGGAGGGCTAAGCCAAGGTTTTGTGATGAGATTTGGCTGGGATTTTAACACGGGTTGGAGGATAGGGGATTGGGCCGAAAGTGCGTCGAAAATCGAGCCCAAATCAAATAGAAAACAAGCTCAAAATCGCGTATAAAATCGTCGTAAAAATCGAGTTCTTCAAATACGATTTATAAAACGATTTAAATTGATTTTTCAAATCAAGTAACTTAAGAATGATTTTTCAAATCAAATATCTATTTTATTTTCAATAAAATAACTTAAGAAAATAAATTCTAATTAAAATAATATTAACTTAAATATCATTTAAATTAATAAAATACTTCATCGACGACGCCCATTCTACATCGTAAAACGAGTTCCAAATAAAGACAATGACAACTAAATAATACATGTCGTCCTATCATCATCAGGTGTTTGTCGGGTTTTCTATAAATTCCAATATCGACGGATACGGGTATCTACAGAGCCCCCACTTTGACTGAGGCTTGGACAAGGCGAAAGTCAAAGTATACCCCAAGTCTATCGACCTGAGGATTCCGCGGGTCGTTTATAGTCCATTAGACTTGGGTATGTAAGCTCGCCAGCCATAAGAAGAGATCATACCTGAAACTTCGCTGGGGATTTGACTCTTGCTTCTGTTGCGTCGAATTATCATCGTTGGTTGTCGACCCATTAAATTGCATATATGGTGGGTTGAGCCTTATCCTTAGGCGCCTACGTATCCGTTTCTGACGGAATCAAACCCGCGTCGTAGTTCGGCAACTGCTGACACTTGCCCAAAGTTTATCATCTGCTGGCGTTTGTCCAAAATTCATCATCTGCTGACATTTGCCCAAAATTTATCATCTGCTGGCACTTGTTCGAAATTTATCATCTGTTGACACTTGCCCAAAGCCTATCATCTGCTGGCAGGTGCTCAAATGGGACGGGACTTTCCGAGGAGGTTGCCGCCGCTTTCATCATTTGCTTTCAGCTATGGAATTCTTCCATTTCTTACTCTTGTAATTGAATTGAATTCTTGGTGGATGTCATCCTTTACATCTTGATAATGGTCTCGAAGCCAACGGCCAGAGTCCTGATTTGTGATGGCTCTAAAGTCGAAGACTTTAGAGCCCCCAGTTGAAGCATATCCTGCTATATTTGAAACATAAAAAATGTACAAGCAATAATCATCACTTAAGCACATTTGGATCATCGATCTTAAAATTGGATCATTTGAAGGATTGGGTCATCGACCCGAAAATTGAATACGTTGAAAGTTTTGAATAATTGGGTCATCGACCCGCATTTCTAATTTGTCATCACTTAGAATATTGGACCATCGGCCCTTCGAAAAATTGAATTTTGAATTTTGAATTTCGAAAGATTGGGTCATCGACCCAAGAAGATTCCCCTACTTGGATCATCTATCCATAATTCGCAAAAAGTTTTTGGAATTTTGAAATTTTGAAATTTTTGAAATCGAACCTTGATGGGTGAGCATGAAATACGACTCAGACACTCCGTATGACCCGTAAACAACGTGGGCGTAGCCCGCTACCGTAAAACAAAAAAGGAAAATAAAACCGTAAGTGTGCAGGGGTTTTAATTCAATTATTGACTTGTTGGGGGTAGAAATGTAAATTGGCCATTCTGGCGCGAAAAGATGGCAAATGGGAATCACAAGGCCATCGGACTTGAGACAGGGATATCGTATGGCATGGGCGTGCTCCCAAGGGCACATGGGAATCAAGATCACTTGGCATTGACAAGGTGGATTAAATTCACGGAGCAACAACGTTAGCTTCGCCTAGACACCAAACACAGACTGATTTTATGAGAACAGTTGGACATCACACATCACTCTTGTTGGGAACATTATGCCACTCTTCTCCTCGCCTCCTTTCTTTTCAGCGAGTATTCATCATTTCTTGCCACCGACTTCTTTCTTTCCAGCGGGCTTTTATTATTTTTTTCTTCCACGCCTTCTTTCTTTTCAGCGGGTTTTTCATATTTTCTGTTCCCAACACAAACCTACATCTATATGACTCGGCATCTTTGCCTAAACCGTTCGATAAAGCTCATTCTGAGACTTGATACTATTCATCTGAACCTATATTCTTATCCTAGCTTACATCGAGTGCTAAGACCAACTCAAACAAAGGTGGCTTCATTTGGACTTGGTTAAGACCCGTAAGAAACCGACAAGATGACAACTTGGATGATGGGTGGATTGAATCCCTTGTTCAGAAGGACTGCCTACGTATTCGCGTGGAGCGAAATCAAATCCAACGTAGTTCGATCAAGGTGCATAAACGTGGCATTTTGATTGTGTGTACACACTCGAAGGTTTCACCTAAGGTATCATGTCGTATCCCATTCTAGCCTGTAAGGTACTGTAAAATCCTGTGTCTAGGGTTGGTACAAAAGGTTGTGGTTCTTTGGGATGTGGAGCTTGGTAAAAAATAGGTTTGAAAGGTAAACCATCATTCTGAAGGTTCGTTTTGTGGTGTTAAGGCCAAGGGCTATGGCTTATAACGTGGTTGGAAATGGTGTCTCAGGTTTGATGAAATCCGAGTACAAATGGGTTGGGAATCGACGTGGGTTCAAATTTCCATGTCTGGATCCTAAAGGTTTGGGTGTACTAACACAAGCTGATTGATTCTCACAATCCCTAACTATTCCCTCGTAAATGGTTCGGGAAGGACTTAGGGGCATGGATAACTGATGATGGTACTACCTGACCATTTTGGCTTCGCCTTTGAACTTCGATCAACATTTCGACATTTCTTTTTCTTTTTTCTTTTCTTTTCTTCTTCTTTTCTTTTTTCCTTTCCCTTTTTCTTCTTCTTTTTCATCTCTTCTCTTTTTTCATTTTTCATTTTTTTCTTTTGCTTTTTTTTTTCGTCCTTTTTTTTCCTCATCTTTTCATTCTTTTTCATTTTTTTTTCTTCTCTTCTTGAAAATGGTCTTCTATTCATTCCCTTAGTCACAAATGGATACACCTTAAAAACTGGGCTTCGCCAACTAAATTGGGTTAGAACTAACAATTCCTTGTTAAAATGGGTTGGTCTCTTCTCTCTTCGAGAGAGGATGATTCTGTGGGAAAAAGGCTTGCCTTCCGTCATCGATATGGAAAACAAGGAGCTAGTCCGGGTTCGTCCTAGAATCATCTAAAAGCCTATCATAAACCTGGTTTTGATGGAGGTTTTCTACCGCCAGACATGGAATAGGTAAAGGAATCAAACACAGGATCCTAGTGTACCTTACATTTTGAAACGGGACATATTTCTACCCCAGGGATGCCTTTGAGTGTGTTGTGCGTTTTATCATGTTTCCGGAATGATTGAGGATTGAAAACAAGAGATATTTGGAAACGAAACTGGAACTTTTTATTGGAAAGACAAATGCTTAAAAGACTCGAAGGAACGATTCCTAGGACATACCCTAGGTCATCGTGGAACAAACGACTCAACTTCAAGAAAAGAAAGTCCTAGACTCGACTCGACTAAGATAAGAAAACAGATCCCGACTCATAATTTTCAAATCTGGTCTTGAGCTTTCTCTTGTTCAATTTGTCACCTTAGATGCTCGGCTCTTGTCCTTGATCCCTTTGATGGTCGGCCTCTATCCCGAGGTAGTCCTCTGAGGATCTACGCCAGTGATGAAGGTTGGTGAATCGAATTGTCTTTTATTAACTTCGTTAACGAGAGGAGTACATTCTAGAGCAAGACTCCAGACTTGAATTTCATTCTTCGGGTTTAGCAAGAATTCAAAGCAATCCACAAATATGTTCCCGATAAACACCCCTTTCAAGTGATATGGACGGATAAGATGGGAATAATCGACACCGTCTTCGACAGAAACAAAGTTAGTGTGATTGCCAAATGGATTGGTGATGTTATTGGGTTTAACAGTTGGGATCGGGAGTGTTCCATTCTCGATCATGTCTTGGATTTCGTGCTTCAGTCGATAGCACCTTTCAGTATCATGGCCTTTCCCTTGATGAAAGGCACAGTAGGCATTTGGTTTATACCATTTACCTTGTTGATCAACGGGAGGGTCCCGAGTTGGACCAATAGGCTTTAGCTTTCCTTGGGCTATGAGCCTTTGGAGAGCGTAAGTATAAGTGCATCCGATATCGGTGAATGCCCTTGGTGTTTGGCGTTGCGGCTTCTTCGATTGCCCTTCTAAGAGATTGATGGCTTCATCAATATGGGTCGTTGCTGGGGCCTTGGCCTTAGACGATGAGGCCCCTTGGTACCCTTTCGGCTTTTCAGCCTCTGCCCTTATGACATCATCTTCTACCTTTATCCCGATTCTTATCAATTCTTTGAAAGAGCCAAAATTTGGTATTTCGAGCATTGCGGTAAACAAAGTCGTAGATTCTTTACGAACTTATCTACCATTTCAACTTCGTCAGGCTTCTTGGCTAATTTCACGCTTTCAGCGCGCCATCTTGCAAGGAATTCAGTAAAGCCTTCTTTTTCTTTCTGTGTCATACCCTCTAGCGTTCTTATGTTGGTTTGAATCTCGACATTGTCAGCATAGTGCTTACAGAACTCCACCGTAATATCTTCGAAAGTGGGGAAGTTCTTAAGGTCTAGATTGTAGAACCACGCCTTCGGGTGTTCATCTAGAGATTGGGCGAAAATTTCAGAGAGCATGTCAGCAGGTACTCCCTTCAGTGCTAAGTACCCCTTATAGGCCTTAACATGGTGGACTGGATCTTCTGTGCCCTTAAACTTTGGGATATCAGTGAGTACCATGTTTGGGGGCAACTTATCCTGAACTGGGGCATAGGCCCTAGCATTTTCGTAGTGGATGTTCTTCCCCTGGGAGAGTTTCAGACGGTCTTCAATGAATTTGAACCGTTTCTCCAGATCAGTCAGAGGTGGGGTAGATGAAGAGGGATCTTCACCCAGCTTAGATTCGATTGCATCCATTCTGGTCATCATGAGGTTCACGGCCTCGGTGAGTTTGTTAACAGCATCTTCCATTGCTTGACGTCGGGTTTTTGGCGGCCTTTCTACAAGAAAACCCCGAACCGAGTCAATATTTAAAAGTAAGAGCCCCTGCACACTTAAGGACACGACACCAACTTGACTCAAACAAAGACTCGACTTAAGACCGAGCTAACCAAATGGTTCGACTCACGGTTGGATTTAGACCTCGATTCATTTTAGACTCGACAAAATGACATGACCCAAGCCATCATAACTCGATTCTAAACTGGACTCGGTGTGACTAAACCCGTGATTGGACTAACATAGCCCATAGGTTTAAGTGAAACGCCCTAAATGGCCTAGCTTGGACGTTTCTGTGGACTATCCTAGACCAATTGGTCGACCCACATGACTCGAAGCCCAAGAGGTGAGCTTGGGTGACCCAACAAGGTCGTGTTCTAGATACCTAGGACGAAACACACCTAGCCAAACACGGCTAGGACCCGGACACGACTCGATGCATTTCATGCTTGATTAAGGTTCGAGAGGCATTTTGGATTGAATTTGAAAAAAACGGATAATCGATTTGAAAATGAGAATTAAAATGGGCAGCATGCCGGCTATAAAAGCTCATTTTGGGCCGAAAAATCTAGTCCTACTTGGGCAGCATTCCGCGTTTTTAAAACCATGCTATTTTGAAAGTAATTTGTTCGAAAGTTCGGTTTTGAAATCAATACGGAAAATTTGAAAAGACTCGGGAAATTCATTTCGCACATTATCATTCTCATGTTATAAGGATGTATGCTCCTAGACATCTCTAAGTCTCGGCAAGTCTTCTACAAGAAGGTCTATGCCCTCCATCCTTTTTGGGTCTTATAGAGCAAGGGCCTTTAGGTAGAGTACCTAGAAGAGCATCCCCACCATCAAGAACCATGACGAGGCGGAGCGGAAGCAAGCAATGTGCAAGTTCCTGGCATAGTGGGACGTCGCCCCCCACGCGTCACAAAGAAGCGCTGGGACGGCCCGGGAAAGTCCTTAAGGGTTTATGCATGAATCGTAGCACTACGAGTAATGTTTTACTTTCTAATACTTTCTTTTCAAGTTTCACCTCGGAGGAAAAGACCCTAGAAACAAAGTGTAACTAGTCCTCTTTTCCCCAGCGGAGTCGCCAAATCGTGGACAACGCCGCGGAATGCGTCCGCGGGATCCACACTAGGCATAATCGGCTCGAGGTTCTTTCGAATCGAATTAAGACAAATTAGAGTCGCCACCAAGTTTTTTTGGGAACTTGGAACCGTTCAAGTCAACTTTACACCTTTCATCGAAAAGCATAAAGCCAATCGACTACGAGTGATTAAAGATAAAGACTTGTACCCTATATCACTCGATTTGAATGACTCTCGTAATCCAATGGTATTTAGACGGATCCACAAACCATAGATCTTGAGTAAGGGGTGAGGGTACGTGTTAGGAAGCCCATAAGGAAACCTAACCCCGCCCGTCAATAACGGCCTCTACTAAGTCAAGTATCGGATTTCAAACAAGGTCGTAGCTACTACGATATATGATATGGAAACATCGTTTTAAAACCCTAACATGTGAAGTTTCTATGTCGATTTAGGTGCAACTAAACTAACTTTGTCAAAGTTGTAATTTAGCATGTGGGTTTATTGATCTAACAACATACAAAACAAAGTAAACAAGGCTTAGGGGGAATGGGGGAGCCGTTGGGATCTACCCTATTACAACCCAGGCATTTCATGCCGACACAACGAGAAATTAGAGATACAACTCGATCTAAATACAATTGCTATATATGACACCATACACGATACATGGCCATTCGGCCTAGGAAAACGTGCACAAAGGGGTGGCCCACGGTTTACATAACTTACGGCCTTGGGTCACTCCTCGTAATGCGTGCTTTCGCTTAATCTTATCGAATTAGACATTGGGTCACACACCAAAGCATGCGTTAGCATAAAACGGGCCATGTTGCTTTAAACAACATGCGATTTACTACGCTCTTACATGAATTGGAGCACAACCGTCCAACCAAATGAGACTAAGGTTTTTGAAGAGGTTTTGACTCGATAAAAGAAAACTAATTACAAGTGAATTACAAGAGACGACCCGATAAGCAAAAGGTAATTACAAAATACAAAACAACGATGAATAAACGATGTAAAGATGAAGCAAGAATAACAAAAGGCATGGCCAAGCACACGGCCCCAGACACGGCCACCCTAGTTCCTAGGTTAGGTTCATTAGGTTAGATAGATTTGCAAAGCGATATGGGATGTACATTAGAAATTAATGATAAAAGAGGTCAGAAAGCTTCGCCTGAAACCGAGTGTTCTACACGGCCTAAAGGGGTCGAATTAGGTCAAGTTCGATAATTAAGTTAACTCATCGAGTGTTAATAAGAAGGTGATAATCACGCACTCTTATACTAGCGAGAAATTAGGTGAAAAGAGAGATGCATTCAATTAGGTTATAGAATTGTTGGTCGATTTTAATGCTTGTGTCGAAGCACCCTAACATATCTAATTAGGTTATTTAATCGATCTAAAGTCGTCTAAATGAATCATATGTTAACAAACAGGGGTCGAACTAACATGCAACGGGTCCTAGGGTAGGTCAAATTGAGCGAAACAAGCAAGGGGTCAAAAGCGAGGAACGAAGTTAGGATTCGTTTTATTAATGCCCTACCTTGAACACGAGGATATGTAAATGAGACGGGGGATACGACCGACCGATGTGGCGGATTTCTTTCCCATATCAAGTCAACGCGGGTGTTCGTGGTGGTACGTTAACTCATACTCGGACTAAACTAGTTTCATAGTTAATGATATCAAACGACAAACAAAACGATAAACAACGTAAAACGAACAATAAAAAAACAAACATAAAAGAACAAAATAAAAAGGAGAAGAGGAGGATTTGATGCACCCTCAACCTACATGTATTGTTGACACCGTTTTGGGTCGTAATCGATGGTAGATTTTATCTCGAGAGGCCGTCGTCGACGAAGGAACAAAGCAAACAACACGTTTTTTTGCAAATCTGGACATCAACTTTCAAACTGCAATTTCTCACTCGTTTCACGGTGAAAATTAGATTTAAAAGATGTTTTGAAAACTAGAAAGAGAGTAGAACAAAGATCTTAAAACAAACCACGCTCGTTCTTAGTTATTGGGCACGAAAAACGAGCACAAACAGAACTGGATAGACAGGAAAAGCCGCGAAAAGAGAGTGTATGACACTCTGTTTTTCGAGGGGATTCGTGTACTCTCAAGGTCAATTTGTTTATCTAAGATGTAGATGGATGTTATATGGTTAATTAGGAACAAGAAACTCGAATTTTAATGGAGATTTGAAGGGGAAACGAATTGTATTTCGAGAGAGACACAAGCTGTTTCAGTTTGGATGTCTCGGTTTTGTCGAGGGTTTTGAGAGGCAATTAGGGTTTGTTTCTGGAGTTTAATGCTTATGAGCGATGGTAGTATGTATGGAGAACTTAGAGGAATTAATGTATGGCATAGGGGAGGTATTTATAGGGAGTTAAAGTAGGGTTTCGAAGGGTGAACAACAGCTTGGGTCTGTTTCGCATAGCTGCTGTCCAGCAGCTATTTCGAGGGTTTAGGGTGTGTTTTCTTGGTGGGCAAGGCATGGTAATATGGTTAGGATAGTCAGGTGTGGATGGGTGGTCATGGGCATGGGTTTGGTAGCCGTTTGGAGCGGGTTTGGAAGTGGGTTGCATGGGAAAGGGCTTGGAATTATAGCTTGATATGTGGGCTAGGTGGGAGGTGAGATATGGGTCGCATTGGAGTCGAATACGGGGCAGTTTTGGTGTCGGATTTGGGGCTGCAAAACAGAGCAGCGAAGGTGGTGTTGGGCTGTTTGGGACGTGATTTGGGAGGGCTAAGCCAGGGTTTTGTGATGAGATTTGGCTGGGATTTTAACACGGGTTGGAGGATAGGGGATTGGGCCGAAAGTGCGTCGAAAATCGAGCCCAAATCAAATAGAAAACGAGCTCAAAATCGCGTATAAAATCGTCGTAAAAATCGAGTTCTTCAAATACGATTTATAAAACGATTTAAATTGATTTTTCAAATCAAGTAACTTAAGAATGATTTTTCAAATCAAATATCTATTTTATTTTCAATAAAATAACTTAAGAAAATAAATTCGAATTAAAATAATATGAACTTAAATATCATTTAAATTAATAAAATACTTCATCGACGACGCCCATTCTACATCGTAAAACGAGTTCCAAATAATGACAATGACAACTAAATAATACATGTCGTCCTATCATCATCAGGTGTTTGTCGGGTTTTCTATAAATTCCAATATCGACGGATACGGGTATCTACACCTTTTATAAGGTAAATATCATCTTCATTATCGTCCCAAATTCCATAGATTTCATTACCACTCCGGTGAATGTATGGTGTGCAGCCGATACCGAAATCTCGAACTTCATTCTTCGTTCTTCGGGCTTGGAAGGTACTCTGAACAATCAATGAACTCCTTTCCTACAAACAAACCCTTTAGGCGACAAACGGGCCTGATTAAATGGGTCATATCAATAGTGTCTTCGACAAATACGGCATTCGTGTGATCACCAAATGGGTTGGTCACGTTGTTGGGTTTGACCATCAGGATTGGGAGTGTTCCACTATCGATCATATCTTGTATTTCATGTTTGAGAAGGAAATATTTTTCCGTGTCATGCCCCTTGCCTTGATAGTATGCAGAGTATGCATCAGGCTTGTACCATTTATTTCGTTGTTCCAATGGTGGTTCAGGAGTTGGGCCAATGGGGTATAATTTCCCTTGGGCCATGAGTCTTTCTAAGGTGTATGTGCAGGTACACCCTATGTCAGTAAATGCTCTTGGACTAGAGCGTTGAGGCCTTTTGGAAGTTCCTCCCATAAGGTTAATAGCTTGAATATGAGTGGCACTAGCATGTGCCTATGATTTAGAGGAGGAGGCCCCAGTATATCCCTTTGGTTTCTCCATCTCAGCAGCCCAGAGGTCATATTTTATTTTCCTCCCACACCTTGTCAATTCTTTAAAGTGCTAAAGTTTTGATACTTCAGTACATCATGGTAGACAGGTCGGAGATTCTTCACAAATTTATCTACCATTTCTGCTTCTTCGGGTTTCCTGGCTATCTTCACGCTCTATGTGCGCCATCGGGCCAGGAAGTCACTGAATCCTTCCTTTTCATTTTGAGTCATAACTTCCAGAGTCCTCATAATGGTTTGGATCTCCGCGTTATCAGCGTAATGTTTGCGAAATTCCACGGTGATGTCCTCAAACGTAGGGTAGTTCTTCAGTTCAAGGTTATAGAACCAGGCCCTTGTGTGTTCCCCCAAAGACTGAGCAAACGATAACTTAGAGCATACTTGCGGGTACACCTTTCAGGGCAAGGTGCTCTTTGTAGAACCGAATATGTTGGAGAGGGTCCTCCGTTCCTTTAAACTTTGTGATGTCAGTGAGAAAAACGTTCTTAGAGATGTCAGTGAGCACAATATCTTGGTCTGGAGTTCTCATAATGGATGCTCAATCCCTGAGAGAGCTTTACTTGATCTTCGATAAGCTAGAACCGTTTTTCGAATTCAGTCATTTCTGGTGGAGTAGGCACACTGTTTTCCCCCATTAATCTTAGCCTCAATGACTCCCAATCGAGTCATCATCAACTCCAAAGTTTCACCCATCTTAGTGACGGCGGCTTCCATTGCTTTCCTTCGGGTTTGAGGTGGCCTTTCTACAAGAAAAACCCCGAACCAATCAATACTCGAATCAAAATCCCCTGCACGAATAAGGGCTCGACTCACAGACTTGACCTTTGACTAAAACTTGACTCAAAGACAGAACTAGACCCGAAAAATGAGCTAAGTGGCTCACTTGTAAAAGGGTCACATGGGTGAGGGGTCTAGACCTAACAAGGGCTATGACTCGACTTATATAACTTCTTGACTTGGACTTGACATCGACTTGGTGTGACTAACTCGTGACTGAACCAGACATGGTTCATGGGCTCATGGAAAACGTCCTAGGTGGTCTAGTATGGACGTTTTGGTGGTTTGACATTGACCAAATGGTCGACTCACTTGACTTGGACCCAAGATGTGGCTTGGGTGACCCACTAGGGTCGTGTACTAGACACGGTTCACTTGAACCCTTAACATGAGTAGACTTGACTCGAAACATATTCTATGCTCGGGAATGGTGAGAAATCATTTCGGAATTGATTTGAAAATGGATGATTCAAAAAATGAGATTGAAAACATGTTTGATTTGATGACGGTTTTCGAAAAAAAAACGGTTTGACAAAACAACTTGAAATTTTCGAAAAAAGCATGGAGGATGGTCATATAGCACATAAGCATTCGCATATTAGTCGTGCATGAACCTAGACTCTTCTAAGCCTCGGTCGGTCCTCTAATTGGGTATATGCCAATGATCCTCCTTATCAAAGAAAGTCAAGCCTCCCATAAGTAAATGTGTGCAATATGGTAAGAGCGAGTACTTAAAGATCTCGGCGGTAGCATCTTGATATTTAAGTCAGCATAGTGGACGTCACCTCCTAACCATTGAAATCGATCCAATGGGTGAGGTACTCCTCCTAAAGTCTCAAATGGGCAATGCATGTATGCAAAACAAATCATATTGTTAGTCCTATTAGCCATCATTTTCCTTTTCAAGTTACAATTCCCCAGCGGAGTCGCCAAAATATGGATGTGGGGATTTGATGTATCCACGGGGTTTGAAAATCATCTTGGAGTCGCCACCAAATTTAAGGAAATTTGGGAACCATTTCGAAAAATAAGATTTGAGTTCGTTGTTGAAAGTACGTGGTGGGAAGTTCGTTAATAAAACACCCACCCGCGCCCGCTGCAATAACGGCCTCTACTTGGGACTATGATGGCTAATTGGACAAGACTATGATTGTTGTATGAGAGTGCAAAACACCATTTTAAACCTATCATGTGATCTTGGTTTCTAATCGTTTAATGCATCTAATCTACTTTATCCAAGTGATTTAGAACTTGAGGTTGATTTGAACTATGCTAACAAGCATTCACAGACATGGCTTAGATGGGAGTCGGGAAGCCATTGGGGAGCTAAGCTATTACAACTCAGACAATTCTCGTCGAGTCAATTTCCAAATAATTGAATTAAGATACAGCTCGATCTAAATACAATTTCTAAACATGACACTTGACACACGACACAAACTAGCCTATTTAAGCTTTAAAATTCGTGCCATACGGTGAGGCCACGACATCTATGGACTTCGTCATTGGCCTTATCTACAACGTTGAAATATGGCGGGAGCATTACATAGCCCAAAGGGCATTCTCCTATATGCAAATGTTCCGTAAGGGTATGTGAAGGTGGTCTTGTGTTGGTCATCCGGGTGTATCGGGATTTGGAAGAATCCCGAGTACCCATCAAGGTAGCAAAAGAATTTGTTAGAAGCAAGCCTCTCAAGCATTTGATCAATGAATGGAAGAGGGAAATGATCCTTTCTTGTTGCGGAATTCAATTTACAATAATCAATACATATTCGCTAACCGGTGATCTTCCTTGTGGGTATTAGCTCGTTCTTGTTATTTTTAACCACCGTGGTACCTCCTTCTTGGGTACCACTTGAACGGGGCTAACCCACAAGGAATCCAATATAGGGTAGATGATTCCCGCATCAAGCAATTTCATAACCTCTGCTTTTACAATTTCTTGCATATGGGGATTTAGTCTCCTTTGTCCTTGGATGGTAGGTCTATGGTTTTCTTCTAGGTGAATCCTATGCATACAAAAGTCGGGGCTTATTCCCTTAAGGTCATCTAGACTATAGCCTATAGCCTTTTCATGTTCTCTTAACACATCAAGCAAACTTTCCAATTGACTATCATCAAGATTTTCATTGACAATCATCGGCTTGGTTTTAGACTCATCAAGGTAAGCATACTTCAAATTAGGGGTAAGGGGTTTTAAAGATGGAGTTTGTACCTCAACTTCTACCGTTCATGGTTCATTGGGAATACTTTCCATCTCCATTACACTTTCCTCCTCTATCTCACTTTCTACCCTTATTGCTTGTTCTACCTCGATGGGAATGATGATTCTTTGAGGATGTTATCTATCCAAATGGATTACTCGTAGGTGAGCTCTTTGTTGGCTAGAGCGGCCTCAAGAAGATCTACTTCCAATGCCCAATGTTTACCGTTGGCCTCATTTGCTTCCAAGACCTCCAATGCTTCCAAAGGGTTTTTGATGAGAGTAGAACTTGCATGGTCATCTACACAACAATCTATAATGTCCATATTGCAATGTAAACTAAGAGAAAAAGGTGAGAATTACCTTGAAGAAATGTTTTTCCCCAAGGCAAAGAAAGACACAACTAAAAGAAACAAATGATAACAATTCAATTGAACACCGTCCCCGGCAACGGCGCCATTTTGATGAGGGGTCGAATTGTCGTCTATTCTCCCTATCAAACAATATTTATAAACTTAACAAACTACTCTTAGTAGAGTGGTGAGTAAAGGTCGGATCCCAAGGGATGGGTATTGGATTAAGTTACCGATTGCAAGTAGCTATGTCTTAGGGTGTCACAATTTAGTTTGGATTGAGATGGTTATATAAACTACTAGACAAGTAAAAGAAAATGGATGAAAAGCAAAACAAGTAAACTAAATGGGAATGTAAACAATTGATAAAAGGCACTAAGGTGTCATGGGGTTTATAGGGGGGTCATGGTGAAGATCATACAAACAAGTTTACATAGATGCAAGCAAATTATTGTTGTAGTGGAATCGAGTTAGTTTATGTCTTACAATTCTTAGGAAGATTTGGGTCTCGGAGCCGAGTCGGTCAAGACATTACAACACCTACAAGTTGACTTAATTTTTTCCTATTTAACTATATGCATGGTCTAACAAGCCTTGAGTTAGTTTATATCTTACAAGTCTAGTTGAATGGATAGGAGATTCATGCTAGGTTGTCAATCAAGAATTTCATCAAGAATAACATGTGCATAATTTGAAACTACAACAAGCAAGCAATCATATGAAAACATATTAAATTAAGTATAGATCTACATCCATGATTAATTCCCCTAATCCCCTACTAACTCTAACTATAAGACTACTCAGTCATGATCATGGTAAACATGCTAATAAGGGTGTCAATCATACTAACAAGGTTAAACATGGTGGATGAGTAAAGCAATGAACAATAATTAAGCAAGGAGTAAAGGAATTATACCAAACTTATGATGAAAAATTGGAAGGAAAGAATAATAGAAGAAAACTTGATTGATGAATGAAGAATTGTCAATTCCTCAATAAACCCCAAATAATCTTCCAACTACCAAACTAGATCTAAGGATTCTTCAACAATAATTAAGGAAGGATTAAGATGTAGTTAAGCTAATTAATTTCTAATCTATTCTAATGACTTGATACTCATCTCTTAATACAATGGAGTATTTATACTAAGTACAAGTATTAGGGTAACTAAGGGCTTAAATGACGATTAAGTCCCTAAGATAAAGATTAACGCCTTGCAAGTCCATAAGGAGCTCCACGTCCTGTCCATGTTGGATGCTTATACTGCTTAGGGAAACGCCCGTCCCACATGTGGGACGCTCGGGCTGAGCTTTGGGACGCCCGATTTTCTCTTCAGGCCGCTCGAGCTACTCTTCAGGATGCTCGGGCTGAGCTCGGGATGCCCGGATCGTGGGTCCGCTTGGCTTCCTGTTCTTGTGACTGCCTCAAGATCCGTGCGGATCATTGAGGGGTCGTGCAGATCTTCATCATTGCCCATTCTACTTGATTTATTGACTTATGCCTTTAGTATTGGTCTCCTCTTTAATTCTTGCTCGTTAAACGCGATCAATTTAGCTCCGTTTTTGCTCCATACACGCAAGGCTAGCGCTCCTTCCTTACCAAGGGCACAAAACCTCAAAGAATATGCAAAGTTGGAAACTAAAGATAAGAAATGACTCAAATACATGCAAGAAACATAGGAACAAAGCTAGTTCAGGGACTAAATGTGTGCAAATATGAGTCACATCAGATAGCTTGGTATGGCAATCCACCTTTTAAACCAAAACCCTTCTAAAAGCACTCAGCATACCTATATAATGCCTATATTTGTGTTTGTAACTTGTATGTTATCACCTTTTCTAAACAAAACTATGATGAAATTTTCAAAACCTTTCTTAAAAATACAAAAATGTAGATATTTAAAATTGGGCTAAGAAGGTCAAAATCAAAAAAATCAAGTCGAAACTATGTCAAAATTTCAAAATAAATCAACCAATTTCAAAAATCAACTTCAAAATCGACACTCCTACAATCACACACAATGATTGTCTAGGACAACATTTCAGAACCAAATTTCTTTCTTTAAACCACACGACACACACGTGTCCTTTTCTCTTTTGAGTCATTCCATGAGTCTTTTCTTGTTCGAGTAAGTGTGCAAGATAGTCGATTGTGTCTTGATTCGTCGTCGGTTCTTATCTCAGTCCAAGATGGTCGGAACAAACGAAAGTGCAGCAAGCGTCCAGGGTCAACCCGATGGTAATGGTAATATATTTGGTAAAATATGGAAATTTTATTTCCTTACCAAATTTTTTGTATTCCGTTTCCGTTGCGGAATCCAATTCCAACACGGGTTCGCTTTTCAAGACAATATCATCATTTCACATTTCGTCACACGCGCACTTACCCATTTCATTTCTTTTTTATTCTTTTGGGGAATCATTTCGCTACCTCAATTTTTTCAAACTGTTCCAAACTTACTTTTTTTCTTTTTTCTTTTTTTTGTTTTTTAAGAGGGAAGCACTCCCGTTGTTCGCCGTGCGTTGAGTCATTTGTCGCGTCATTTTGCTCACTATATAGGGCACTTTTTTATTTTTTATTTTATTTTCATTTCTACCTTTTCGACTTGATAAAGTTGCATTTTGTGCTGTTTAGGTCAGTTTTTATGCTACATGTGTTCTATTCGCATTTTTCTATATGAATTTCGATAACATGACGGCGTAAACCGTCAAAATGCCAAACCTGTTTCCAAGCTAACCTGCAGGTACGATATATTTTACACCCAGCAGCAGTAAATGGCTTATAGGCGATCATAAATACAAAGAAAAATGTTCATATGTACAACAAAATTCGGGCTCATGCACGAAAGCAAAGTGAAATATACAAAAATATAAGTCTAGCTGCGACGATCAACCAAACGACCTCTCAACTGTGCCACCATCGCCTCGAGAATAGCAATGTCATCATCTCAAACCACCAGCTCCCTCAAAGGCGAGCCATCTCCTTACGCGACTCCTCCAGCTCGTGCTCCCTCTGAAAGGAAGAAAAATGATAAATAACAAAGCGTAGAAAGGCAAGCACTCCGAAAGTACTTCAAATGTTCATGCATATTAAGAAAGAAAGAAAGGGAGGTTCATACCTGCCGACTCAAGCCACCTGAAAGAGCCTCCACAGCCATCGCTCACAGCGGGTTGGCTGTTGTATACAGCTCCCCGTGCCTCGACGGTGCCACCTACATTTCCATTTTAAAAATAAAACCAGGATTAATATCTTGTTCTTACACGATCATTTAAAAAGAGGAAAGAGACAGTCTAAACTGGGGGATTACCCTCCTCACGCCGTGCGGCCACTCGTCGAGTCCAGCCTCCGTCACCGCCTTAGTAAAGGACGGAATCTTCATGAACACTATCGTACCAGCTAGGCCTGGATACTCCCAACGTCTCGGGAAAATCTGGGGGATTGATGCCCACCACCTCGAGCTCCTGTCAAGCCAAGTTTGTCATTTTCCAGACCATGATCAAAAAGAAATTTACGTTTTAAACAGCCAAGAAAGAAGTACACTTACCACTATCGGCCAGTATGTTAGGCTCCTCCGTAAAAACTCAGAGTACTCGAGCTCGGGAAAGAAAAGAGTGTCGTCACTCGCTCCTGCGAGGTCAGCCGTCCTCTCAGCCTCTGAAGGCTCCCTAAACATCGTCCGTGGAGGAAAAAAGGGAACCACAAAAGCACCAATAACGCACTGTCGAACCAACCGCTCACCCAGGTACCACACAGGTCCCATGGGTGTAGTCAAAAGCAGCCTACTCGAACTCCTAGGTCGGAGAACATTGGCTACGAAAGCTGGAGCACCAACATAGTCCTTCTAAGGTCTCGACACCCACTGAAATTGATACCAAGGGTCATTCCTATGATCACTACTATTCAAGAAAGGCAAATAAGGTCGAAAGTAAGAAGACGTGCTTACACCGTCAAGCTGCACAACATTGACACCCCTTCTACAGCTGTCATAAGAAGAGCGTTAGCTCTTCTTCCGGCACATGATCCAGTCTCTAACTACGGGGTACTTCCTCGCCACGTCCGTAACCCTCTTGGCAGCAAAACCAGGTAAGTACGAGTGCACCCATGCCTAAAAGAAGAAATGATCATTCATTATTAATGGTTTTGTTATGGTACATTCAAGAATAATCCTTTATTCAATTCAAAATTTCCTGAAAATCCAGTTCTTTTTCAAAATGATCTACCATTCAACTCTCCAATAATTCAACTCATATTCGAGATGATCTTTCATTACCTATTTTTCCGACAATTCAAAACCATCTCAAATAATCTTTCAAAATTCCTATTTCAATTCATATTCAAAATGATCTTTCATATTATCAACATCCTATTTCAAATTTATTCCAAATGATCTTTCATTTATGAAGGAGTTTATCATATCTAAATTTATCAAATTCATAAAGATAAATAAAGGAAGATTCATACCTCCAAGATGAGACCTAGACAGACAGTAGTAGGAGAAGTCCCCTCCTCTATCATTTCGGGATGAACCATGGCCCTCATGTACCGTACGAGGACTGCAAAGCTAGGAGTAACCCAGTCCAAATGACCCATGCTACTCAAGTCGGCAAGAAAAGGAAGAAGCTTCGTCGACAACCTCCCCCTGTCTCCGAAGTAAATCGAAGACAAAAAGAACCAGAGCCACGGGCAGGCTCGCTGCTCAGCTGTACACGGTGGAGGAGGCACCATACCACCACCTACAGTCATCTTGACCCTCGACGGAGCCTTACTGTCAAAGTAATCCTTGATGTAAGAACTCGGAACTAGGCCAGGTACCCTAGCCGCAGCCTTGGTCAGGTTCCAACCGATCAAACCCCTAGCCTCAGTTGAATCGCCTCTCATGGCTGAAGGAAATGTAGATTCATATACATATTAACATACTCATATATGTCTAATTAATTTGTCATAAAATTAAACGGATTTTATGCATGCAAACAAAATATAAATAGAAGAGAAATCACATCCTTACATTGATGTTTCGGTTTTATTGGGCACAAAAGAAATCTCCTTTTCTTTTGTTCTTGAGCTTTCCTTATGGATGAACAAGATCTAAATATAAGATCTCTCCCTAAGCTTTATACCCAAGGCTTTCTCTTAATCTAATTAATATTATTTGAGTTAGTATAATATTAATCTTAGTAGAAAATAGACCCAAAAATATTATGTACTCTTAATATTTTCGGTTTTATGGGAGGAAGAAGAAGAGAGGATTTTGTCTCTCTAAAACTCTAAATTTTGGATGAACAAGTGAATGAAAAATATATCCATAACATTATGGTGTTTATTTAAAATATAAGAGGAAAAATTAAGTGATTTTTCTTCTCTAAAAATCCGGCCAAGAGGAGGTGGAAAGGAGCCAATGCATGGGCTTATTTGTCTTCACAATGCACCATAGGCATGCATGGCTACTAAAGCAAAACAATTATTATGTTTAGCTACTAATTAAACAATTAATTAGCTTAACCCTCTTCTTGTAATTTCGGTCCATTTGTTAATATGGATTCCATATTATTTTTGTCAATTGTCAATATGTCACATGTCATATGTGACATAAATTTGTTATGTATTTTTAACATATTAAAAATCAACGTATTATCAAAAATACGTCACATACAAAAAATCGACTTAGTAATATCATAATTACTTGTACCAAAATTTTTACCAATTTATAAATCACAACAGTTTGTATTTATAACAATTCATTCAAATTTAATTGTTACATTAAACAATTATTTCATCCGAGTAATGATACAATTCAATTACTCAAACCGTATCTCATTTAATCACATTTCAATTTGATACGTAAATTTTACTTCCAAAATCGTTCGTCAATTTTCAAATAATTTAATTAACTCGTAACGTTATACGATTAATTAAATAATCAATTAAGAGTATTGCCCTTTAGGTATGACCTAGGGGTCAATCGATCACCACCGTCACACGACAAGTAATGTCAAACTCTAGTCACCAATCATTACCGATATATGTTGACCGATTGACAAGAATAAAATTACTTCCCAATTGTATTCATTAAAATGAGATTTTTAATAATGATATTTAAATCATGTGATCGCACTATTGTTGAGGACACATTTCCCAACAATCTCCCACTTGTCCTCGACAAGTGTGCGTCACCAATTCTCTTGTCCTATTACTATCTCCCACTCAATGCAAGGTGTCTTTCAGGTCGTATTTGCAAGTGATCATATCGAGAGTGGTTTCCTCGATCTGGAGAATAACTGATTGACCGGATTTATCTATCATAGATACCTTCCGAGCGTGGCCACGCATTTCCAGTTCATTACTCCTCGAGTGGCCCTGAGATATTGTTTTAACCCTGACAAGGGGATGGACAATTCCTATCGCACTCATTCCTTTCGACTAGCCACACCCATCATAACCCAAAATATGCCCATTTGACCCCATTTACGAAGGTCGTAGTAACACAAATCAAAGTTAATCCGAAACCGTGCCATCTTAGGCGAACAGTCTTTAGTCAAAAGAATCGACTCATTTGAATACTATAGCAGCTCTCGCCACGACCAGGCTATATAAATTGCCAGAACTCTATAAGCGGTCATAAGGCCCGACAAAATGTTCCTAAATACCGCTGCCTATGTGATCGACTAGTCATCTCACATGACTCTATGGCACTTGAACTTGCCATCAATCGCATCACACTCTAGTTACTTCGAGACGTCACCTCATACAAGTAACTATGGGCAAATACAATGTTAATCCGTGTTCACTTTAACGGGGTTCAATTGTCTCCACAACCCGTTTGGATGTAACAAAGTATAATAAAAGAGTTTTAAAAAATAAAACTCGAACGACAAATGTGATTATCACATATGAATAGTCAATGCTTGATTACTATTTCATATTCTATAATCTAATTTGATCTTGTACGTAGTTGTTCATTTCAATTCAATTGAAATGACATGACTCATCATGTTTAGCCTTTGAGAAGGCTTTGGTTAGTAGGTTTTATCAACTTCTTGTACCTTACTCAACCTCACTACATACTCGTTTTCCTTTGTAATGTATACATTTGCATTACAAAACTTTCTGAGTACGTGTCGAGATCCAATCAAGACATAGGCCCTCTAGCCTAAGAATAGCTCCCACTGTTTTCACAGTGTGCGGGACTCATCCTTCTTGCACATCTCATGATCGCAAGTGTACTCAATTTCCGTTATAAATATCTCTCATTGTTCTTTATTGCCTAGAACGATTCTAGAAAATCTACTTCTTAATTAACATTGCCACAATGGTATCTTAACCATCCTAATGTGTTTTGATTATGGTTTTGTCGGAAACCATGCGCAATCTCAATTGTCAATTGTCACTTGTGTAACACCCTTACACAATATTGCATCATAAACACTTTGCTTTACTTCCTTAATGCTTCTGCAAGCACTTAAGGGTAATCTTTCTAGCTTACTTGGTAAAGATTACTTAAATTCGATTTTTGAAAATAATTCATCATACTCAAAGCATATGAAGTGTTATACATCATTTCTTTTTAATTGATTCGGCAGCGGAAGCAAATGAAATCAATCAAATATGTTCAATTTAATTGAACTAGTCATGAATCTTATCAACATAAGACTTCTTACTGACCCTAATATCATGTGGATTTATCTTCATAAATCCGGATATTCAAGATGTATTATAATACTCCAAAAGTTTTAAATCATTCGCAATGATCAATATGTCATCCACATATCGGACTAATTAAAATTTCCGTAACTCCCACTAAACTCCATGTATAAACACAACTTCTCGACTTATCGAGAAATGTTTTATCACATGATCAAAATGTTGATTCTAACTCATTGATGTCCTACTTAAGACCCTCTCTTAAGTTTCACATTATCTTAGGATTGCAAGAATCTACTAAACTCAAGACATGTATTGAATACATTCCTTCTTTTGAAGAAGTGGGTTTTATCACTTGCTTCGTATTTCATAACCTCATAATGAAACACAATCCCTAAGAAGATCCAAATAGACTTAAGCATTTCAATTAGTGCAAAACCCTTTGCAACCAATCTTGCTTTGAAATATCTCTTTATTAGTGCAAAACTCTTTGTCACTAATCAAGCCTTTTTGTTTCGGATTTTCATGGCTCTAAGCCTTGTATTGAGTTGTGACTTTAAACACTCTTATGTAAGTCATATGTCCATTACTTTCTAGAAGTAATCAACTTGAATCAAACAATTTCTTTTGTAAGTTATAAGCTCTTTACTTTCTTAAAAGTAGCATGAATTCATCATTTTTAACAAGTGACGAATTTAACCTCCTAGGTTTTAAAGAAACAATATTTTACACAAAACGTCTCATGTAGCCAAGAAGGACCAGTTTCTTGCGACATAACATTCTCTGTGGCATTCTTTGTGGCTCTTGAATAATTTCTCCCACTCTGTCTTCTAAAATAAACTTGTATTTTAGAAAGACAGCTTCACGAGCCGCAAACCCGTCGTACTCGTGAGAAAAGAAAGGGAAAAATGAGCATTTGTTTCTTGTGAAAACTTACAAACATGGTACTTTTACCATTTCATATCTCATATGATTCGATTTAGTGGAAAAATAATTTAGACAAAAATGATAAAATCCCCAAAAGGATCAAGTAACTCAAAGTAACTTGATTGAAATCCAAACCATATCGAATAGCGTTTGATTTCTTATCTAATCACACATTATTCCATAATGCGTGCTAAGAGAGATTAACTTGTGATACTATATCACATTTCCTTTGGCTTATATCAAAGTCTTCACTTTGATAATCCCATCACGACTAAATCGTGATTCCTTGAACTCTTTGAAGTTCTTCAAAGATTTCTCCTTTTACCTTATTAAGTGAACATATTAGCGTCAACTTAAATCGTTGGTAAAAGAAAATGATTAACCTATTTTGGATCGATGATATACAACCTCGATCTCCTTTTCAACCAAAAGGCACGAGACATCTTGCTTTGAATACAAGATACGCATATACCATTAACAATCTAATGGTTTCAAGAGTACTCGATAACTCTTTGCGTTCATCATTCCAAAATTTAAGGTTTAATCTTGGGTTACCAATTTGAGTCTTGCATCATCTTCATGATATATCATTCTAGTTTGGTTTAGAATATAATCACCTTGATGATGGGCTAGCCATTCATCAAATCATGGTGTATAGGGTCACAAAAGTGAAACCTCTTTTGTATCTTTAACAAATTGTATTCTTATTTAGAGTTTATGTACTTAATAGTCACAATTAAGTACAACTCCAAACCCGAAAACTAGATTTAGTACACAATGACTCTATCTCTTGATTTCATTGTTGCTAGTCGTCATATTCTAATCATCCTATGTATCAAACATAATGATGAAAACCACCACCGGTTTCTAATATTGACGAAGTAATACTAGCAAAATTTATGTTTAATCAAATAAATATTTAACGAAGAAGGTCCCATTAGATGTCCCACAACTAACTTGTTGATTCTTCAATAATTTGGGGTAGTTTCCTTTCTCGTGTCCAACATTTAAGACAATGGAAACTTTATCGGTCGGGATTGATAGGTTTAGTATCGTTATTCTCAACAACTTTACCTTTAACATTACCTTGTATCAATTCCATTCTAATTTTACTTCCTTAACCTCGTCCTCATCTTAACGGTTTAAGAGAATGCTCCCACTCATTTCAATGAGTCTTTACTTAGAGAAGCAAAGGTGAATTTTATAAAGATTACTCTTCAATTCAATCGTTTTAGTCTTAAAACTTTCATTGAAGTGGTTGCGTTATTTTGGTCAATTACGAATTCTGACAAAACTAATTACCAAAACAATTTATCACTTCAAGGTACTTAATTCAATTAAGTATATGAAAAACAATCCATTGTAAGTAGATGTGTTAGTCAAGAATCAAAAACCTGTTTGATAATGAATAACTTTTATCTATACTCTTTACAAGAGATCCTTCCAATGGATAATATGAGGTTTTAGAAGAAAATTTATATTTGTCTTTAGTTACGATGTTTTAATGGAGATTTGAATTAAAATCGAAATTATATCGTATATGAATTGTGGTAAAGAAATAGAACAATATGATAACGGAATAATGGAAAACTTAACATTTATCGTTTTATTAATACTTGTAAACAAGTATAGCATTTACATAGTGACCTCTACCCAACTATGATAAATGATTCCAAGACCCAAATTCATATCGACTTAGGCACGGTATGGCCGATGAAACCCTTATCAATATAACTCGGTGGATTAACGCTTTAATCGATTCTACTTTTAGAACTCTTGGTCGATAAAATTACTCTAATATTTATCTATAGCCCGGAACACATGCAACTACGGTCGCGAATACTTCCGTTGAGCTCAATCCAAATTTCGAATAAATGTGTCCATGATCCAAATCCACATCAACTTGGGCACGGTATGGCCGATGAAACCCTCATTAACATGAACTCGGTGGATTAACACTCATCACCCACTTCCCCTACGTAACAAGGTTTGTACCCCGGTAGGGCCGAGTGCACTCCCTCGCGAAATAGGTTTTCATGGTTTCTACTATTTGGTAAGGCTATGTCTCAATTGATTTGTTTTAGCGAGAGGTCATGTCAATTTATTATCTATCACGTTTTAAGTGAACTAAAGCGGTGAACTACGATAATTCTAATTGACACGGTCGATAAACTCGATAAGACAATGCATGTTTAGTTATGGCGATTTAGCGATGCATGTGACATAAAATAAAATGCAAGCATAAAGATAAATAAATCCTAGTATGGCCTTTCCTAAAATAGAAAAACTATTTAACTATTACATATTCGGAAACCAACTCCATTGGTCCCTTGAACTTCGGTTGTGGCACGCATCTCGATGTAACACCGTCTTTATGTATCGCCATTCTTGAAGAAATCCGTCTTGGGGAACTCCGGAATGAATAAAATTACATAACAAATTACATAATTTCCTATTATACATTTGTAACTAAAATAAAATAAATCTATTAAATTACAAAACGGTGATACGAGATCACAATAAAAATTACAACCGAATCGATATTCCCATACATTTCGGGAAATACCAATTAAAATCTAAGGCCATACTAAGTAAAATTACATAATTCAAAATTACATAAATAGAAATTATGACAATCATAAAGAAAATGCAGCATTATAATATGTATGAACATGCTCAATTTTTTTTATGCTAAATCGCCTTTAAATAGCCAATATCATATATTACTCGGTTTTTACGGATTTGCGTGATTTCAACGTTTTATAATCACAAAAAATTACATAAACTCATATTTATGCATAAGTTAATTACCCTAACCTCTTAGGACTCAAAATATAGTCTTCACTAATAATTTGACCATAATTAACTTTTATTTACAAAATTGTTCATAAATGGACCAAAAATTACAAAATAAGCCATTAAACTTCAAATAAATCACAAAAATTCCAAATAAATTCAAAATTTGAAATTTAAACTCATGAACATTCTGGAAAAATCCATGACACTCATAATGTTCAAAATCGTAGGTTAAAAATTTCGAAATTTTTCCGGAAAAACAATGTTGCGGTTTATCGAATTTTAATAAAATAATCATAAAAACATGGAAAAATTATTTTCATTAACTTTTCAATTTTAGATCTGAAAAATATAATAAAAATCAACATTAGACGTTTTTCCTAAGTCATAGATTATGTTTTATTAATTTTCCACTAATAATGTCACTATTTATGCTATTTTTCTTCAAAAATTCATAAATCATGCAAAAAGACTTCTTTATAGCCAATTATTTTACACACATCTTGTAAAATTGCATGTGACAACATATTAATTTTCTATGACCAGATTCGAAATTTAACTCATATTAACCTATTTTTTACTTAAATCCGAATATAATAATGAAAAATTCATTTTTCGAGCATAATAAGTCCAAAAATTATGAAAATTTACAGGTTATCTCAAAATAATATATGTGACAACATATCAAAAAACCAAGTGAAAATTCGAAGTATAGCTATTTTTAGACCAAAAATGACATTTTTACTCATAAAATCACATTTAAATGCCATTATAGTAAATTATGAACAATAAAAATCCGAAAAATTAACCAAAATATCCTAAAACATTTTAGGACCAGAAATATTAACATGCATGTAATAATTTCGTGATATATCATAATAACACAAATTTTACAAGTTTTATTTGTTATTCATATAACTCGGAAAAACTTTTAACCAATTTGCATGCAAACAACCGTGGCTCTTGATACCGATTGAAGGAAATGTAGATTCATATACATATTAACATACTCATATATGTCTAATTAATTTGTCATAAAATTAAACGGATTTTATGCATGCAAACAAAATATAAATAGAAGAGAAATCACATCCTTACATTGATGTTTCGGTTTTATTGGGCACAAAAGAAATCTCCTTTTCTTTTGTTCTTGAGCTTTCCTTATGGATGAACAAGATCTAAATATAAGATCTCTCCCTAAGCTTTATACCCAAGGCTTTCTCTTAATCTAATTAATATTATTTGAGCTAGTATAATATTAATCTTAGTAGAAAATAGACCCAAAAATATTATGTACTCTTAATATTTTCGGTTTTATGGGAGGAAGAAGAAGAGAGGATTTTGTCTCTCTAAAACTCTAAATTTTGGATGAACAAGTGAATGAAAAATATATCCATAACATTATGGTGTATATTTAAAATATAAGAGGAAAAATCAAGTGATTTTTCTTCTCTAAAAATCCGGCCAAGAGGAGGTGGAAAGGAGCCAATGCATGGGCTTATTTGTCTTCACAATGCACCATAGGCATGCATGGCTACTAAAGCAAAACAATCATTATGTTTAGCTACTAATTAAACAATTAATTAGCTTAACCCTCTTCTTGTAATTTCGGTCCATTTGTTAATATGGATTCCATATTATTTTTGTCAATTGTCAATATGTCACATGTCATATGTGACATAAATTTGTTATGTATTTTTAACATATTAAAAATCAACGTATTATCAAAAATACGTCACATACAAAAAATCGACTTAGTAATATCATAATTACTTGTACCAAAAATTTTACCAATTTATAAATCACAACAGTTTGTATTTATAACAATTCATTCAAATTTAATTGTTACATTAAACAATTATTTCATCTGAGTAATGATACAATTCAATTACTCAAACCGTATCTCATTTAATCACATTTCAATTTGATACGTAAATTTTACTTCCAAAATCGTCCGTCAATTTTCAAATAATTTAATTAACTCGTAACGTTATACGATTAATTAAATAATCAATTAAGAGTATTGCCCTTTAGGTATGACCTAGGGGGTCAACTGATCACCACCGTCACACGACAGTAATGTCAAACTCTAGTCAGCCAATCATTACCGATATATGTTGACCAGTTGACAGTAACAAAATTACTTCCCAATTGTATTCATTAAAATGAGATTTTTAATAATGATATTTAAATCATGTGATCGCACTATTGTTGAGGACACATTTCCCAACAATGGCCATCGCAGGCCACACTATCGGCTCCTCTCCGCGTGGCAAGCCGGAGATCATGTCGTAGTCCTCCAAAGTAACCCCGATCTATTCCCCTTGATCTCTCGCCAGGCCCTCACCAAAGATCCAAAGGCCCCACGCTCGATGATCGGCTTCTCCTCCTCTGACAACTTCTCATAGGTTTCCATCATGGTCGTATACCCGAAAAATGACCTCATTTACTCAGCCTCCTGCATTTTCAAAATTTTATTAGCTTCTAAGCTAAGTAAAGTAGATAATATAAAGAAGGACTTAATATGATACAAGATAAGATCGAAAACTCACCATGCTTCTTGTCATACGGTATGACAAGTGGCTCTTTGCTGCCCAAATGTGACGTCGGTCATCCCATTTGTCAGCCCACTGAGGTGCAGGCACAAGCTGGCGCCTTTTCCTCCTCGCGTTGGCCTTTCTGGCCACCTCTTCCTCTTCCTCCATTTCCTTCATAGACCCCATGTGAGCCACCATGGCCGTAAGGAGATCGACATCCACCTCCATGGGGTCTCGCCCTGAGGCAAAAGGTATGTCCTCTGCAAAAGAAAGCGAATCGAAGCATTTAGAGGTCGTTTAGGCCGTCTTTTCAAGCCATTTTTTCTCGAGTCCTACCATCAAGCAAGTCAACAAGTGATAAAATTATATTCTTACATATCTAAACCAAGCTTAGTCATGGCTACGAGCCAAAATTTCGGCAGCATTTTGCTACTATGGCCAAATCTATACAAAAAGTGTCCCGGAATACATGTCACAAACCAAATTTCCGATATGATAGCAAGTTTACCCGTCATCCAAGGGTTCCAAAACATCAAGTTTATCAAAAATCGACTAGTTTAAGACCATTTTGGAGCCCTTTGAAGCGGTATAGCAAAAGATCGTCTCATTTCGGTCTCATTTCATCAATACTCAATGAAAATTAGAAATGAATATATGGTTATGCTCCTAGCATGTTCAATTACGCATTTCTAATGTCAATTTCAAGGGATAAATTTATTTGGGACGGAAGCCCCAAATTTTCGACTATTTTGGGGATGAAAACCCTAATTTTTTTATCCTAATTCAAGCTACAAATGCAAATTAAAATAAAGATGAGATACATACCTGGATTTGTCATGATTTATGGCGAGTTCCGATCGAAGTTTTGTGAAGTTTGGTTGGGTTTTCGGTGTTTGTCGAGAGGAGGAGGAAGAAGAAGAAGAAGAAGAAGAAGAAGAAGAAGAAGAAGAAGAAGAAGAAGAAGAAGAAGAAGAGAGGTCTGTTTAAATGAAATAAAAACTGGCGCTGAGTTTTATTTTACTCAGGCACGAATGAGCTCGGGAGAAAACGCAGTGTTTGTTGCGCCCTTTCCCCAGCCGATATGCCTGCTGCACCTATTCTCCAGCAGGTTTCAGAACAGCTCTTGCTATTAATTCGTTACAAATTAGTTATATGCGGGCCCAAACTCCATATTTTCCCACTTTTGGATACTTCCTCTAGTGGTAGGGGTATTTTGCTCCGTATGTTTCCTACGGTTGTTTTTCTTTGCTCCGTATATTTCCTACTAGTGTATTTCTTTCCCTATTTGGTCTACATTCTCCCCAACAGTTGCAACATTTTATTCCCGAGCAAGTGTTTGTTAATACAAATTCGATGCAAATTAATTATCAGCGATTCTCAAAAAGTCTCATCTTCTATCAAGTAAATTAAATCTCAAACGGTTGGTTCTTACAAAGTCTCGTTTTCAAGACAATTATTTAGCAGTTCTCAGAAAGGCTCATCTTCTACAAAGTTAATTGTTATTAGCAGTTCTCGGAAAGTCCTGCCTTTTCTCAACGTTTCTCGGAAAGTCTCGCCCTTCTACGGAATCAAGTTTCGTCAGCGGTTCTCAGAAAGTCTCGCCTTCTACTAAGTTGATTGTTTTTCAGCAGTCCTCGGAAAGTCCTGCATTTTTCCAGCGGTTCTTGGAAAGCCTTGCCTGTTAGGTTCATATACCTATTATTAGACTCTTCTAATGATGATTTAATTAACTTATTAATGTAAATCTTGTGGATCTAGTTGCATGCATGACAAAAAGAACAAAAATAAGGAGAAAATCATATTTGTTACATACAATACGGACAAAACTTTTGGGCACTAGATTAGGACTCCTTCCTAATCTAGATCTTGAGCTTATTATGATTAGGATGATCCTCTAAAAACCAAATATTCAAGGTAGAAGACCTCCTCTTAGTTGCACCCAAGACTATCCCATAACACTAATAATATCATTAACTAGATAATATTACTAGTTACCTTAAAATTATTAAATCTAGTATTAATGTAAATACTACACTAGTATTTTGTGATAATATTAGATTTATAACAAGTTTTATGAACATAAAAAATTTATGTGAGAAGGAGAAATTGGGAGCATAAGAGTTTTTCATCATCTAAAAATGAGAACTAATCTCATCTTAAAAGGGGAGGGGGGGTACCGGTTTTTGGGTCCATGGGGAAGGGATAAAGCTTTCTCTTTTTGCTTTTTGTCTTATCCAAAATATTATGGTAGGTTTAGTGGAATAGATGCGATGATTATGTTTAACTTATTAAAATAATCAACCACACAATCCTAATCCTTCCCATGCTAAAAAACGCCCGGTCCCTATACCAGGTTGGACACGAGAGAAGGAGAGAAGGATATCTATAAACTGGCTCGCATAAGAGACCGAAAGACGAGAGATATTAGGAGAGTTAGGTGTGTGAAAGATATGGATGACAAGGTTCTGGTTCAGGATAACAAAATAAAGGCTAGATGGAGTTCTTACTTTGATAATTTATTTAATGGATATCAGGAACAAGGTTTTGGGGATGTAGAGGTAACACCAAGCATGGTTAATCGGGAATTTGTGCGTAGAATACAAAAGAGTGAAGTTAGAAAGGCGTTAAGGAAGATGGGGTCAAAGAAAGCAAAGGGACCGGATGGTATACCCATAGAAGTTTGGAGGTGCTTTGGGGAGAAAGGGATCGAATTGGTAACCATGCTCTTCAACAAGATTTGGAGGAGCAACAAGATGTCATCGGCTTGGAGGATAAGCACTCTTGTCCCTTTGTACAAGAACAAAGGTGATGTTCAAGAGTGTTCCAATTATCGGGGAATTAAACTTATGAGTCATATGATGAAGTTATGGGAGCGGGTAATCGAGCAAACGCTTAGGAGATGTGTAGACATCTCGGATAACCAATTTGGATTTATGCCCGAAAGATCGACTATGGATGCGATTTTTATCATGAGACAGTTGATGGAATACCATCGGGACAAGAAGAAGGACTTACATATGGTTTTTATTGACTTAGAAAAGGCATATGATAGGGTACCAAGAGAAGTACTTTGGTGGGCTTTGGCGAGAAAGGGTGTGCCGCGAAAATATATTGACCTCATAAAGGACATGTATGAGGGGGCTAGTGGAAGTGTTCGCACTAATGTTGGGAGAACGGAAGAATTTTCTATTACCATCGGGGTGCATAAAGGTTCCGCACTTAGTCCTTTTCTCTTTGCTATAGTTGTGGATGAGTTGACAAGGGATATTCAGGATAACATCCCTTGGTGTATGATGTTTGCTGATGATATTGTGTTGATTGATGAGACAAAAGAGGGGGTGGAGAGAAAGTTGAAATTGTGGAGGCAGACTTTAGAGACTCGTGGGTTCAGGCTGAGCAGGAGTAAGACTGAGTATTTGAGGTGTCAGTTCACTAAGGTGGCGGGGTTGAGACCGACAGAGGCGGAGAGTATTATTTTCGATGGGAATGTTGTTGAGGGTTCGGATTTCTTCAGATATCTAGGATCTATTATTCAAAAGGATGGGGAGTTAGACGGAGATGTGGCTCACAGAATTAAAGCGGGATGGTTGAAATGGAAGGGTGCTTCAGGGTTTCTATGCGATAAAGATATGCCCCAAAGATATGCCCCAAAGATTAAAGGGAAAATTTTATCGCACGACAATTAGGCCTGCCTTACTTTACGGCTCCGAGTGTTGGGCCGTGAAGCATTGTCACATCTAAAAGATGAGTGTGGCGGAGATGCGCATGTTGAGGTGGATGTGCGGACATACAAGGAAAGATCGGTTAAGGAATGAGGTGATTAGGGAAAAGGTAAAAGTGGCGCCAATAGAGGATAAGATGATGGAAAACCGACTAAGATGGTTTGGCCATGTGAGAAGGAGACCTATGAACGTACCAGTTAGGAGGCTGGAGACTTGGAGAACAGAAAAGGTCCCTAGAGGTAGAGGAAGACCGAGACAGACATGGTAGAGAGTGATAGAGCACGATATGAGAGTTCTGGGGCTTGAGGAGAGTATGGTGATGGAGAGGGCACAATGGAGGGATAGGATACATATGGATTTTTAGTATTTGATATTTTTTTGACATATTTAGTGTTTTTTATTTATTTAATTTAAAGAAATTAAATTATTTATTCTTCTCTCCTTTATTACACTTTTTTATCAACCACTTTCTTATAGATTTTACCTGGTTCATTCCGGATCCTTAATTCTATTTCAGTTTTTAAAAATCGTTTTAATCATTTCTCTCGATTTAAATTTTAAGTTATTATAAAAGAAGGCCGAAAGTCGATTTTAAAACCCCTAAGTTTACCTTGACTTTCCATTACATTTTCGTTCTTCCTCTTTGTTTTTCATCTTCCCCTTTTTTATTCGCATTTTGAGGCGTGCGTTCACCCATGGACGGTTCGAATGGATGATTCATGTCAGCCGACCCCAAATCATTTTGGGATTAAGGCTCTGATGTTGTTGTTGTTGTCATTTGTAATATGTTGTGACATGTGACATGTAACTTGTCATTAGACATATTAATGCATATTTAACAAACTAAATATTACTCTTAATAAAATAAATTACATTTAACAAATTAACAAGTAATTCACAATTACATGTATATAAAATGGGTCAAATTAAGTCTAGTAACATAAATATTAATCAATTTTAGTAATATAACATATTAATTACTAAATTGAATCTTATTTAATCAAATTACAATAAGATATATAACTCTTACTCATTGATAAAAATGAGTTCAATTTAAGGATTTAATTTGTATCGACATACAATTAATTAACTTATCAGTTAAGGGAATTGTCCTATAAGTGTGACCTTAAGGGATCAACTGATCACCACCGTCAAACGACAGTAATGTCAAACTCTAGTTAGCCAATCATTACTGATTAATGTTGATCATTTGACTATATAAATGAATCATCCCTTACGTATTTTTATTATGAGATTTAAACGTGTGATCGCAGTATTGTCGGGGACACATACTCCAACAATCTCCCACTTGTCCGAGATAAGTATGCGTCACCAATTCTCTTATCCTATTACGATCTCCCACTCAATGTAAGGTGTCTTGCAGGTCGTACTTGTATTTGATCATATCAAGAGTGGTTTCCTCGATCTGGAGAGTAACTGTCTGACTGGAATTATCTACCATAGATACCTTCCGAGCGTGGCCACGCATTTCTAGTTCACTACTCCTCGAGTGATCTTGAGATTTTAAATAACCCTGACAAGGGGTGGACAATTCCTATCGCACTGCTCCCTTCGAACAACCACAGCTCATCATGACCCAAAAGATGCCCATTTGACCTCAGTTACGAGAATCGTAGAGCATAAATCAAAGTCACTCAGAAACTATGCCACCTTGGGCGAACAGTCTCTAGTCAAAGAATCGACTCAAAAAAATACTATAGTATCTCTCGCCACGACCAGGCTATATAAATGTTGCCAGAACTCTATAAGCAGTCACTGCCCGATATAGTGTCCCATACAGTCTGCCTATGTGATCGACTAGTCATCCCTTATGACCCTATGGCACTTGAACTTGCCATCAATTGCATCACACTCTAGTCACTTGGAGACGTCACCTCATATAAGCAACTAGGGGCCAATACTATGTTAATCAAGTTCACTTAAATAGGATTCAACATTGTCTCGACAACCTATTTAGAAAAACAAAGTATTAAAGAAAAGAGTTTTGTATAAAACTCAAACGATGAATGTATTATCACATATGTAAAATTGATGAAACATCAATTACTACATAATCTATAATTCATTTTTAATCTTGTATATAGTTGATCATCTCAATTCAATTGAAATGGCTTGACTTATCATGTTAAGCCTATGAGAAGGCTTTGGTTAGTAAGTCTTAGCAACACTTTGCACTTTCCTAACCTTACTATATACTTTTTCCCTTTGTTATGTATAATCTTTATTATAAAACTTTTGAGTACGTGTCTAGATCTAATCTAGACATACTCTCTTGCCTTAGAATAGCTCCTACTGTCCTCACAGTGAGTAAGGATAGGACCTTCGGTTATTGGAACAAACTACCATAGTTCCTCCAATTCACAAAACCGAATCCTAATATAATCCCTTCCTTCTTGCATATCTCATTATTGCAAGTGTACTCAATTTCCGTTGTGTATATCTCATTATTCAACTGTCTAGGACGTTTCTAGCAGATATCCTCCTTAAATAATATAGCTAAGATGGTTCTCTAACCATTCTTATGTGTTTAGAATATGGTTTTTGTGCAACTCCTTGCACATAAATCCATCTCATTTCTAAATGCGTAGCTTCATATCCTTAGTACTTCCTGAGTACTAACTAATGAACTATGTGTCTATATAGAGACTTCTCTTAAAGATTCAATTTGTAACATCTCGTCATACTCCAAGTATACGAGGTTTAAGAATGGTAATACATCTTAGCGTAATGAATTAATCCCGCAGCGGAAGCAAATGGATTCAATTTCTTCATGTTCAATACTTTTGAACTTGTCAAGATTCTTATTAACATAAGAATATTAACTTTATGCTAATATCCATCGAACTGGATATCTTAGAGATGTATTATTCTTCTCCTAATTCTTTCATCACTCACAGTATCAATATGTCATTCACATATAAGACTAATAATGCCACCCTACTCCCACTAAACTTCATGTATAAACAAAACTACTTGACAAATCGAGAAAAGTTTATTACATGACTGAAACATATCATTCAATTCCTTGACTTTTACTTACGATTTGTTCTTAAGTTCATATCATACCGAGATAGTAACAGTCTCTCATGCTAGGGTGATCCTTGGTAAGGTACCTTGGTATGCGGAGGTGTTACAAAGTGGTATCAGAGCCAGGTCTAAATAAAATGAACCCGGGGAGAGTTGTTTGGAGCTACCGCAAAGACTTGGGAGACGTCCTGAAGTCGCATTGACGCCCTTACAATCTCGAGTCGGTCAACATGGGGGTGTCTTTGGGACTGTTGTGTGTTTAAAGGTATGTGTGTTGTACTTGTAGTTGTAAATCTTGTGAAGTTGTTGGATGAAATAGAAAGTGAATTACGTAATTTGAACATGGTCGTATATGAGAAAGAGAATTGCGTAGTTGAACATGATAGACTTTGATCATGATATGTGTTTATTACTTGGCTTTCGAAAGGGTAGTGAAGTATTGTATATATAAAATTACATTTTAAAGTATGTTATCGTAATTTTATTACTCGTTTTTGGCATGACTCAGTCGAGCAGGGCGGGTACTCGACCGAGTAGGGGATACTCGGCCGAGTAACCAAGCACTCGACCGAGTCTTGGTTGGTGTGTATGTAGCACTAGCTACTGGTTCTGATCACTCGGCCGAGTAACAAGCATACTCGACCGAGTGAGGCATACTCGACCAAGTAACATACATACTCAACCGAGTATGTTCTCTGTTTTTTTTACGTTGGCTACTGGAGTGGAATACTCGGCCGAGTAGTAGTATTACTCGACCGAGTAGTCCATACTCGGTCGAGTACTTCTTTGGCGAAGGGTCTTGTTTATTTTGAGCCTTAGGATATATGCTTACGTTTCCTTGCTTCTATCAGCTCAAAATGTCGCCAAAGAAGTCAGCAGCATACATCAAGACCACTGAGATGATTGTGGATGACCTCACCCGTATGATTGAGCAGCAAGATGCGCTCATGAAGGCTCTTAAGAACGTGGGAAAGGGAGGTGAGAAATAGGTGGATGTAACCCATCTAAGTACCATCATTGCTCGCTTCAACCCTCCGACTTATGAGGGCACTAGTGAGACTAAGCTGCTCGATAACTGACACCGCGAGATGGAGAGTCTTCTTAAAATTGTGAAGTGTCCGGCGGAGATGGCAGTCGAACAAGTGGCGTATTACCTAAGAGGTAAGGTGGGGTTTGGTGACAGAACCTGAAAGAGGATGCCAGAGCATACTGTAAGGACGAGGGATACGATGATATATCGTGGGCAGGTCTCAAGTGTAACACCCCGTAATTTCGGACCGTTATTATTTTGCGAAAGTAATTTATTAATCAAGTTGAATTTAATATTAATGTATTTGAAGTAATAATAATTCAACGAAATGTAAATCTATTATATTTTGAAGTAAATTATTTAATTTGATAGTTTCGAAATGTTTAAAAATAGTTTAAACCATGTAAAAACCTTTTATTTCGAAATAAGGGCATATCGGGAAAAATGGCAATTCTTTTGAAAACTGGGCAAACAATTTTGGAAATGGGTCATATGAGTACTCAATCTTCTTGTAATCTCGTGTTTAAGAACTTTGGCATCGTCGGAATTTGCATTTGACAAACGGTTCTAATTATCGGCGAAACGAGCCAAAACCGACTAATGAAATTCCGCGGGAAAAATCCCGTCTCCTTTCTCCTAGCCACGCCATACCCTTCCTTCACCTTCCCTTTGCATTTTTCTTTTCCAACTTCATCTCCCTTGAATGTTCTAAAGCTTTCTAAACATAAAACACCATTTTCTTACCTTTTTAAGCTAATTTTCATCATAATTCATTCATTTCTACTCCAAATTTCATAAGGATTACATATTTGGAATCCTCTCTTCATTTCCAACATCCTAGTATGTATTAAATTCATTTGCCCTAAATTTATTTTGTCCACCATTTTTAGGGTTTTGATTATTAGTGCTTATAATTGTGTTTTTATTGTTTATTTAGGTGAAGATTTAGAAGACGAGTTTGGAGACTCGTATATAGTAGAAGATAGTGGCTAGTTTGCACATTAGGGTTTGGTGTTCAAGGTGCTAATTGCTCATTTTGTTGCTAAAGGTAACATATTTCGAGTTACTCGACGAATTAATGTCACATTCTTTGCTTTTTGTATGATTTTGTGATTGTTAATTGAGTGTTTTATTTCACATGATAATATGGGTTAAATTCATGTCTAAATCATGTCTTTTGTTAGTTTAAGTTCACATATTAGTATGGAAATAAATTGGGAATGATTAATTGATGCTTAAAACGGTGTTAAAATGAACAAAAACGGAGAAACGGAGAAGTGGGGGTGGCGGCCAGCAGGCCCAGCAGGCCCGGCAGGCCCAGGTAGGCCCACGGCAGGCCCTGGGTTGGCCCGGGTCGGCCCGTTGCTTGTTTCGCGGTTTTTCATGCGTTGTTCGTCGTTTCGGGCGTATTAATGTTATATTTAGTATAAGTAACATATGGGTAATCTTTTGAAATGAATTATGTTAGTAGTAAATGTAATGTTGAAGGTAAAATTATGTTTATATTGGTAATTGCACATGCTAGGATAGGTTATGATATGAAATTGTAATGAATAGGCTTAAAATGAATTTTATAGCGATAATTGTAATGTTTGGATGATTATGCCGAAAACTGAGCCTTAGTCCCTTTGATGAATCGATGTCGATCAATTGTGTGATTGGTCACCGCGATTGAACCCGTACCTGTCGCAGGATGGGGTTGCGGGTAAAAATTCGGTTGGATGAAAATTATTGTGAAAAATGGATAATTGGCCTTATTCTTGTTTTAGGCCATTTATTATGTTTTTAGTTCACATGTGTTGTTGGTTGAATTGAATGGTTTCTTATATTGTAGAAACGGCCTTAGATTCCCTGAAACCTTTAATATTGTTAATATTGCTTGAAATGGAATTTGGTATTGAGTACTTCTTGCAGGTTGTTGTGTTTGTCATAGATAGGTCTTTATAGTCTTTGACGAGTATATGTTCACTGCTTAATAGCCTTTGTGTTCCTGACTTGGTGGGATTATATCCAAGTTGGGGCATGACCTCGTTACTTATTTTGAGGGTAAGTGGTCAGCTTAAGTACTAGCCAACCCTTTGGTGGACTCCTTAGGGTACTCACTTTGTTTTAGAAAAATTGTGGGTCTTGGGTGCGGTGGTGTGTATCCGCATGTCTAGGTCTGCGCAGATTTTAGGTTAGGGTTGTGTTGTGTCTTGGCCATGTTTTGATAGAACCTCTGAGCCAAGATACCGGTTCGATTACCTTCCCTACCTCGTGGTATAGACTCGAGTTACAGAGTGACTATTGACGGTGCTAAGAACTTATACTGTCTTTGATATATTGCCCTTTCTTGTATGGTGATTTTATGAATTGTAATAGGTGAGATGCAAGCCGGTTACAATTGATAAAGTTTGGATTACTGCTTGTTATATGTTTCACATGATAGTTTGATTTGGTCAGTTTAGTGTTCATATGTTAGAATACTCGATAGTTAATTGATTTATGATGTTGTTTACATGTTACATTACATGTTACATTAAATATGACATTTCGTGGCTGGGAGGACTAGAAGTTACTCCCCACTGAATTGTGGCTTTCGTGTTTGTATAAAATGCGATTGACAGGTTGATGATGATTAGATGGGGTACACGGACGAGCTAGTGAGCAAAAGAACCTTGGACTTAGTTTGGTTATATTTTGTAGTAAACCTTTAAACTTATGGTTGTGTTTATATTTTGGAGGGACATATGTCTCCCTCTTTTACTTTGGTTTGTATCACTTTATTCTCACGACTTTAGCGATGTTATGTAAATTAGTTTGTTAGATTTGCAGGTTTTGGCACTCTTCATTTGGAAGTGTTTGTGAATGGTTTAGAAAAGTTTTTAAAATTACAGGTTTTTATCTAGTCGAACCAATTACAAACATATCCTGTCAGTTTTTCTATAGAATTTACGTGTTTATTTAACGCTAAAAATGAGGGTGTCACAGTTGGTATCAGAGCTTGTTGCTCCCGACGCACGTTTGTGCACCCCACTTAAAATCACTTGACCTTTAAATATAAACTTGAGAGATGGGTAGGATGGGTAGATTTAGGATTTTATGTGGTAGCCTGTTTGTGATTGCTAATTGTTAGGTACTAATTAAATTTTCTCTTTTGCAAGATGGCTCCACCAAGGAGAGTTGATGATGCTATTTTACAAGCTCTTACTCTTATCCTCCAAAATCAACAAAATCAGCAGAATCAACAAGCTCCTCCTCCTCCCCCGCCTCTTGAGGGTACTCCAGGCACCTATACTTGGGTGGCTAACCAATTAACCCGAAACAACACTCCCACTTATGGTGGAGAAATTGATCCAGTTGCTCTTGCGGGGTGGTTTCGAGAGTTAGAGAAAAGCTTTTCGTTGTATGATGTCCAGAAGGAACATAAGGTGAAGCTGACATCTCACTTCCTAGTACGAGAAGCAGATCGATGGTGGTCTATGACTGGGCCTACCGTTTCATCTGAACCGGGTTTTGACTGGGAACGTTTCAAGGAATTTGTGGAGGCCCGATTCTATCCGCAAGAACTTAAACAACAGAAGTTGAAGGAATTCATGGAATTAAAGCAAGGAAGCCTTCCTATTCAGGCCTTCACTGATAAATACAACGAGTTGGCTCATTATGCTATTAGATTGGTGAAGGATGACAATGAAAAAGCCTTCTTTTATCTTGAAAAGCTCTCTCCTAAAATCAAAAGCATGGTCCGTCGGGACTCCACCAGCTTTGTTTCAATTTATAATGATGCTTTATGGGCTGAGAATTCCCTGAAAGACATTGAAAATGAAACTCGTGCAACCAGTTCCAGTCTTGGCAAGAGGCCTTTATATCCATCTTCTAGGCCTTATACTCCTTCACCCAGGTTCACCTCTTCTCCCTCTTACCCAAACAAGAGGAGATTTGATCCTACCGTGCAAGTTAACCGGGGTGGTCAATCTTCGGCTTTAAACAACAATAAAGGTGCTAAAGACCGAGTGTGCTATAACTGCAAGAAACCAGCACATCCTGGTAAATGCTTCGTTGATCCTATCATATGCTTTTCTTGCAACAAACCGGGCCACAAGGCTAATGTTTGCCCGGAGAAGAAGGTGACGGCTCCTACTACTCCTGCTGCCCCAGAGAGGCCGAAAGGCCGGATTTTCGTCATGAGCCGAGCAGAAGCTGAGGCACACCCTGATATCATTACTGGTACATTTTCTATTTTTGATGTTCCTTGTTTGGTACTATTTGATACGGGTGCCTCTTTATCTTTTATTTCAATGAAACTCTCCGATAAGTTGTCACTTGAATCATCACATGAAGAAAGCACATCTATATCCTTACCCTCTGGTGATGTCTTCTCCTGTTCTAAAATCTATCCGAGAGTTCCTATTTCTATCGCGGGATCTATATTTCCAGCAAATCGCTTCCGATTTCCGCTTGAAGAATTTGATGTCATTTTGGGCATGGATTGGTTACATACTTACCATGCTCGATTTGAATGTCGGGATCAGAAAATAATTCTTACAAGCCCTTCAGGTCACCGTGTGTCTTATCAAGTGGTTAAAAGACAAACCGGTGCTAAATTAATTTCTGCTATGAAGTTTGTCAATGCGATGAAAAAGGGTCATCAAGCCTTCTTGTGTATGGTGACTCCTTCAAATTCTTCCTCTCTTCCTCCTAAAGAGATTGTTCCTGTGGTATGTGAATTTCCTGATGTTTTTCCTGATGAGCTACCGGGAATTCCTCCTGAAAGGGAAGTTGAATTTACTATTGATCTTATTCCTGGTACCGGCCCTATTGCTAAAGCTCCTTATAGGCTGGCACCGTCTGAAATGAAAGAGCTGAAGACTCAGCTGGATGATTTGATTGCCAAAGGTTTTATCCGACCTAGCTCTTCACCTTGGGGTGCTCCTGTTCTCTTTGTAAGAAAGAAGGATGGATCTATGCGGTTATGCATAGATTATCGTGAACTTAACCGGGTTACTATCAAGAATAAATATCCTCTTCCTAGAATTGATGATCTTTTCGACCAACTCCGAGGTGCTTCCACTTTTTCTAAAATTGATCTTCGTTCGGGCTATCATCAAATTCGGTCCGAGAAGTCGACATTCCTAAAACCGCCTTGCACGAGATATGGTCATTTCGAGTTTACAGTGATGCCATTCGGATTGACCAATGCTCCAGCAGTATTTATGGATCAGATGAACCGTACTTTCAGAGAACACCTTGACAAATGCGTTGTGGTGTTCATTGATGACATCTTGATCTATTCTAAATCTGAAGAAGAACATGCCAAACACCTTCGTGCTGTTTTGGAGATTTTGCGCCGTGAAATATGGTATGCTAAATTCTCTAAATGTGAATTCTGGTTATCTAAAGTGACCTTCCTTGGGCACGTCATTTCAAAAGAGGGCGTTATGGTGGATCCTGCCAAAATCGAAGTCGTTGTTAATTGGAAAAGTCCGACCAATGTTTCTGAAATCCGTAGTTTCCTTGGCTTGGCGGGTTATTATCGGCGGTTTGTGAAGGATTTTTCTAAGATTGCTAGACCGATGACTCGATTCTTGTCAAGAAAGAGTCTAAATTTGTGTGGTCTGAGGAGTGTGAAAATGCCTTCCAGGAATTGAAAAAGAGGTTAACTACCGCTCCGGTGTTGACCTTACCTGAAGAAGAAGTGGACTTTGATGTTTACTGTGATGCTTCTAAGCATGGTATAGGTTGTGTCTTGATGCAAAAAGGGAGAGTCATTGCGTATGCCTCTCGACAGCTTAGAGTTCATGAAGTTAACTACCCGACTCATGATCTTGAATTAGCTGCGGTGGTGCATGCTTTGAAGATTTGGAGACACTACCTTATTGGAGTCCATTGCAACATCTACACCGACCACAAAAGCCTGAAATACCTCTTTTCCCAAAAAGATCTGAACATGAGGCAAAGAAGATGGTTGGAATTGGTGAATGATTATGATGCCGACCTAATTTATCACGAAGGAAAAGCTAATGTGGTGGCTGATGCTCTTAGCAGAAAATCCTGTTATTCTTTGAATTCTTTTCGGGAATTACCTCTTGAACTTGCTTTAGAACTTCAAAAATTGGGAATAAGCCTTGTTAAAAGGGGCTCTAATCATCTTAATGCCATGTCAGCCAAACCTGACTTCTACCGTGAGATCCGTGCTTGCCTTCCCGATGATCCTACTTTCAAATCCATTCAAGCTAAAATTCAACTTGGGCAAGCTAAGGATTGTAAGATTGATGATGATGGGTATCTTCGTTATCATGGTAGAATCTATGTTCCTAGTGCAGCTAATTTGAGAAAAAGAATTCTTGATGAAGCACACCTCTCTCCTTACTCCGTTCATCCGGGAGGTACCAAAATGTACAAAGATTTGAGATTACAATTCTGGTGGCCTAGGATGAAGATTGAAGTTGTGGAGTATGTCAGTAAATGCCTCACCTGCCAGAAAGTAAAGATAGAGCATCAAAAGCCCGGGGGTTTGCTTCAACCCTTGGATGTTCCTCTTTGGAAATGGGAGTCTATTTCCATGGATTTTGTGATGGCCTTACCCAGGACTTCCACTGGGAAGAATGCTGTTTGGGTGGTTGTGGACCGATTGACTAAGTGTGCTCGGTTTATTCCTATCAAAGCGACCTGGAGTTTAGAAGTTCTAGCTCGTGTCTATGTGGATGAAGTAGTGCGCTATCATGGGGTTCCTAAAGATATAGTTTCAGATCGGGATCCTCGATTTTGTTCTCGTTTCTGGACTGCATTACAGGAGGCCTTGGGTAGTAAACTATTAATGAGCACTGCTTTTCACGCCGCCACTGATGGTCAAACCGAGAGAACAATTCAAACTTTAGAGGATCTTCTTCGTGCCTGTGCCTTAGATTTCCAAACTTCCTGGGAGAAATGTTTACCTCTGGTTGAGTTCTCTTACAATAACAGCTTTCAAGCCTCCATTAAAATGGCACCATATGAAGCTCTGTACGGTAGAAAATGTCGTACTCCAGTCTGTTGGGATCAAACCCAAAATGTTCCAATGCTAGGACCTGATTTGGTGACCGAGTCCATTGAGCAAGTTAAAATCATTCGGGAGCGGATGAAAGCCGCTCAGGACCGTCAAAAATCATATGCTGATGTCCGTCGTCGACCACTTTCTTTTGAGGTTGATGATCAAGTATTCCTTAAAGTGTCACCTATGAAAGGGGTGAAACGGTTTGGCGTGAAAGGGAAGCTGAGCCCTAAATATATTGGACCTTTCCGGGTGATTGAAAAGATTGGTCCTGCTGCTTATCGTTTAGAATTGCCTCCAAATCTGAGCAAGGTTCACAATGTCTTCCATGTTTCTCAGTTGAGGAAGTACATTAGTGACCCTAGCCATATCATCTAAGAAGAGATTCTTGAATTGGAGCCTAACTTGGCGGTTGAAGAAAGGCCAATTCGGATTCTTGAAAAAGCCAACAAGCAACTTAGGAGCAAAGTTGTACCTCTAGTCCGTGTTCTTTGGCGTTGTGGAAATGTCGAAGAAGAGACTTGGGAGACTGAAGCTTCTATGTTAGCTAAATATCCTGAATTATTCTCGTAAGGTATTCCTTTTTCTGACTCTTTTTCCGCGTTACTAAGCCGTATTTAATCATAATTAGTAAAGATATTATTCTTATTATAGAATTTTAAACAAAAATTTTGAAAATGCTTTTATGATTTTTAATGGTTTTAACATTAATCAGTGTTAAATCTCGTTATTGGTGACGTCCCAATAATGGGTTTTCTCATTTATTGGTGTAGAAATATTTTTATATCTTGATATGAAATATGGATGTTCTTGTCTGATCAACAAGAGTATCACCGTTTCATTGAAAAGTGTAGATACCCGTATCCGTCGATATTGGAATTTATAGAGAACCCGACAAACACCCGATGATGATAGGACACATGTATTCTTTAGTTGTCATTGTCATTATTTGGAGCTCGTTTTACGAGGTAGAATGGGCGTCGTCGATGAAGTATTTTATTAATTTAAATGATATTTAAATTAATATGTTTTTTAAAGGGAATTCATTTTATTATTTTAAATGATATTTAATTTAATGTTTTTTTAGTGAGTTCATTTTGTTAATTTGAATGATATTTAAATTATGGTTTTTTAGGTAAATTCAATTTATTTTATTTTATTTTGAATTTATTTTCCCAAGTTTATTTTATTGAAAATAAAATAATAAAATTGATTTGAAAAATCATTTTATGAGTATATTTGATTTGAAAAGTCATTTATTTTAATTTATTAATTGATTTGAAAAATCGATTTTAAAAGCGAAGAACTCGTTTTTAACCGTGTGTTTTGAGCTCGATTTTAGCTCGGTTTTTTTAAGCCCGTTTCCTTTGCGAATTGGCACGAATCTCGAGTACATTAACCCACCTAGACCAATACCCATCAACCCATGTTCGAACCCCCTCACAAGCAGCCCAAATTCTCGTCCCAAACCCCTCCAAGCAGCCCACGCATAAACCGAGCCCCCTGTTTTTGCGAGCCAATTCCCGAGCCCAAACCCGCTCCAAACACTACCAAGACCCGTACCCATTAACCCTAACCCATAACCTAGTATCCTACCCATATTATCCTAGCTTAATCACCAAGAAAACCCTCCTCAAACCCTCACAAAAATCGATGGACAGCAGCCATCCGTGAGCTAGCCCGATTTGCCTCCCCTCCCTTTTAACCTATTTTAACTCCTTATAAATACCACCCCTTCACCATACATTCACTCCTCTAAGTTCTCCATACATGCAAGCATCACACACAAGCTTTAAACCTCAGAAACAAACCCTAATTGCCTCCCAAAAACCCTAAACAAAACCGACACACAAACTGAAACTGTTTGTGTGTCCTCTTCGAAAACCCATTCGTTCCTTCATCAAAACCCCATAAAAATTCGAGTTTCTTGTTCCTAATTAACCACATAACATCCATCTACACATTAGACAAAGATTTACGAGCCAAATTGCCCTTGAGAGTACACGAGATCCCTCGAAAAACAGAGTGAAATAACACTCTGTTTTCGCGGTTTCCTCTTGTCTGTCCAGTTCTGTTTGTGCTCGTTTTTCGTGCCCATTAACCCAAAACGAGCCAGGGTTGCTTTAAGATCCTTGTTCTCCTCTCTTTCTAGTTTCCAAAACATCTTTCGAATCGAATTTTCGTCGTGAAACGAGGGAGATATCACTGTTTTAAAATCGCTGTCCAGAAACTTTCCAAAACCCGTGTTTGCTTTGTTCTTCGTCGACGACGGCCTCTCGAGATAAAATCTACCATCGATTACGACCCAAGACGGTGTCAACGATACATGTAGGTTGAGGGTGCATCAAATCCCCTTCTCTTCTCTCTTTTTATTTCGTTTTTTTATGCCTTTTTTATTGTCTTTTTTTTGTTTGTTTTTTCGCTTGTTTATCGATTGTTTTAAATTAACTATGAAACTAGTTAGTCCGAGTATGAGTTAAAGTACCACTATGAACACCCGCGTTGACTTGAGATGGGAAAAGAAACCGCTACATCTGTCGGTCGTACACCCCCGTCTCATTTACATATCCTCGTGTTCAAAGTAGGGCATAAATAAAACAATTATCTAACTTTGTTCTTCGTTTTCGACCCCCTTTTGTTTCGGCCAAATCGACAGACCCTAGGGCCCGTTGCATGTTAGTTTAACCTCTGGTTGTTAACCTATGACATATTTAGATGACTTTAATTTAATTTAATAACCTAATTAGACATGATAGGTGGCTTCGACGTAAGTTATAAAATCAATCGACGATTCTGTAAATAATTGAATGCATCTCTCTCTTTCACCTAATTTCTCGCTAGTATAAGAGTGCGTGATTAGCACCTTCTTATTGACACTCGATGAGTTAAATTAATTAGCGAATTTGACCTAATTAGACCCTTTAGGCCGTGTAGAATGCACCCTTGCGCGACAATCAATCGACATCGTTTTTAACTCGTTTTCTAACTTGTTTCCTATCCCTTTTCGCAATCATTCGATCTAACCAATGAACCTAACTTAGGAACTAGGTTGGCCTGTCTTGGCCGTGAGGTGGCCGTTTTCTTTACCTTTCTCGTTTTGTTTTTAATACCGTTTGTTTTCTCGTTGTTTCATCGTTTGTAATTTATCGTTGGTTTATCGAGTTGTAATTTTCGAGTTTGTTTTACTTCTTTTGAGTCAAAACCTCTTCAAAAAAACCTTAGTCTTATTTGGTTAGACGGTTGTTCCCCAATGCTTGTAGGAGCGTAGTAAACCGCATGTTGTTTAAAGCAACATGGCCCGGTTTATGCTAATGCATGCTTTGGTGCGTAGCCCTATGTCTAATTCGATGAGATTAAGCGCGAGCACGCATTACGAGGAGTGACCCAAGGACCGTGGGTCATGTGAGCCGTGGGCCACCCTCATGTGCACGGTTTTCAAGGCCCAATGGCCGTGTGTTTTGTGTCGTGTTTTGAGTTGTATGTAGCAATTGTAATTAGATCGAGTTGTAATTTATTTATCGTTGTGTCGGCATGAAATGCCTGGTTTGTAATAGGTAGATCCCAACGGCTCCCCCATTCCCCCTTAAGCCTTGTTTGTTTGCTTTACATGTTGTTAGATCAATCAACCCACATGCTAAATTACAACTTTGACAAAGTTAGTTTAGTTGCATCTAAAACGACATAGAAATTGTTGTCACATGTTAGGGTTAAAACAACGTTTGCATATCATACATCGTACGTAGCTATGACCTTGTTTGAAATCCGACACTTGACTTAGTAGAGGCCGTTATCGACGGGCGGGGTTGGGTGTCCTTATGGGCTTCCCAACACGTACCCTCACCCCTTACTCAAGATCTATGGTTTGTGGATCCGTCTAAATACCATTGGATTACGAGAGTCATTCAAATCGAGTGATATAGGGTATAAGTCTTTATCTTTAATCACTCGTAGTCGATGGGCTTTATGCTTTTCGATGAAAGGTGTAAAGTTGACTTGAACGGTTCCAAGTTCCCATAAAACTTGGTGGCGACTCTAATTGGTCTTAATTCGATTCGAAAGAACCTCGAGTCGATTATGCCTGGTGTGGATCCCGCGGACGCAGTTCCCGAGGGCCTTGTCCTGATTTGGCGACTCACTGGGGAAAAGAGGACTAGTTACACTTTGTGTTTCTAGGGTCTTTTCCTCCGAGGTGAAACTTGAAAAGAAAGTGTTGGAAAGTAAAACATTACTCATAGTGCTACGATTCATGCATAAACCCTTAAGGACTTGCCGGGCCGTCCCAGCGTTTCTTCGTGATGCGTGGGGGCGACGTCCCACTATGCCAGAAGCTGCACATTGCTCGCTTCCACTTCGCCTCGCGTGGTTCTTGAGGGTGGGGACGATCTTCTAGGTACTTTACCTTAAGACACCTCGCTCTATTAGACCGCAAAAGGATGGAGGGCATAGACCTTCTTATAGAAGACTTGCCGAGACCTAGAGATGTCTAGGAGCATACATCCTTATAACATGAGAATGACAACGTGCAATGTGTTTTCCCGAGTCCTTTTTTCGAAAATTCCAAGTCCTTTTCAAAACCGAACTTTTGAACAACTTACTTTCAAACCTAGCATGATTTTCAAAACGCGGAATGCTGCCCAAATAGGACTAGAATTTCGGCCCAAAACAAGCTTTTATAGCCGGCATGCTGCCCATTTCAAATCTCAGTTTCAAATCAATCCTTCGTTTTTCAAAATCAATCCAAAATGTTTCTCGAACCTCAACCAAGCATGAAATGCGTCGAGTCGTGTCCGGGTCATGGCCGTGTTAGGCCGGGTTTGTTTCAAGAGTCTAGAACACGACCTTGTTGGGTCACCCAAACTCACCTCTTGGGCTTTGAGTCATGTTGGTCGACCTTTTGGTCTAGAATAGTCCATAAAAAAAACGTCCAAGCTAGGCCTTATGGACGTTTCACTCGAACCCTGGGCTATGTTAGCCCAATCACGGGTTTAGTCACACCGAGTCCAGTTTAGAATCGAGTTATGACAGTTTGAGTCATGTCGTTTTGTCGAGTCTAAAATGAACCGATGTCTAAATCAAACCGTGAGTCGAACCTTTGGTTAATCAATCTCAAGTCGAGTCTTTGTTTGAGTCAAGTTGGGGTCGTGTCCTTAAGTGTGCAGGGGCTCTTACTTTAAATATTGACTCAGTACGGGGTTTTCTTGTAGAAAGGCCGCCCAAAACCCGACGTCAAGCAATGGAAGATGCTATCAACAAGCTCACGGAGGCCGTGAACCTCATGATGACCCGAATGGATGTGATCGAGTCTAAGTTGGTTGAAGATTCCTCTTCATCTACTCCACCTCGATCGATTTAGAGAAACGGTTCAAGTTCATCGAGGACCGTTTGAAGCTCTCCAAGGGGAAGAACATTCACTATGAGAATGCCAGGGCCTATGCCCCGATTCAGACAAGTTGCCCACGAACATGGTACTCACCGACATCCCAAAGTTCAAGGGCACCGAAGATCCAGTCCACCATGTTAAGGCCTATAAAGGGTACTTGGCACTTTGAAGGGAGTACCGCGATATGCTCTCTCGAAATTTTCGCCCAATCTCTCGGGAGAACACCCAAAGGCTTGGTTCTACAATCTTGACCTTAAGAACTTCCCCACTTTCGAAGATATTACGGTGGAGTTCGTAAGCACTATCTTGACAATGTCGAGATTCAAACCAACATAAGAACTTTGGAGGTTATGACGCAAAAGGAGAAAGAGGGCTTTCTTGAATTCCTCAAGATGGCGCGCTGAAAGCGTGAAGTTAGCTAAAAAGCCCGATGAAGTTGAAATGGTAGACAAGTTCGTGAAGAATTTACGACCGGTTTATCGTAATGCTCGAAATACCAAAATTTTGGTTCTTTCAAAGAATTGATAAGGATCGGGATAAAGGTAGAGGACGATGTCCGAATTGTCAAGCCGAGAAGCCAAAGGGATACCAAGGGGCTTCATCATCAAAAGCAAAAGCACCCACAGCGGCCCATTTTGTTGACACCGTCAATCTCTTAGATGGACAGTCAAAAAGCCTCCGCGCCAAGCTCCGAGGGTATTCACTGATATCGGATGCACTTACGCCTATGCTCTTCAAAGGCTCATGGCCCAAGGAAAGTTGAAGCCCATTGGTCCAACTCCGGACCCTCCCCGCGATCAACAAGGCAAATGGTACAAACCGAATGCCCTCGTGCCTTTCATCAAGGGAAAGGACACGATACTGAAAGGTGCTTTAGACTAAAGCACGAAATTCAAGATATGATTGAGAACGGAACGCTCCCAATCCCGGCCATAAAGCCCAACAACGTCACCAATCCGTTTGGCGACCACACTAACTTTGTCTCTACCGAAGATAGTGTCGATTACTCTCACTTGATCCGCCCATGTCGTCTAAAAGGGGTGTTCGTCGGAAGAATATTCGTAGATTGCTCCGAATTCCTACCAAGCTCGAGAAACGAGATTACATTCGGGGATTTTATTGTTGATTGTACTCCTTACATACTCCGAAGCGGCAATGAGATCAATGGCGTTTGGGCCGATGACGAGGATGATGTTTACCTCGTCAAAGGTGCGACAATTCCTCACACCCAAGAAGAAATCTTAAAAGTGAGGCAAGATGCCCTAGAGTCAAACCATTTGACTAGATCCGGGCGCCCATATCGTGTGGAGAAAGCTAAGGATACCCCGAGTAAGGCACCTCAAAAGGAGCCGGCAGCGGTCGAAGTTCTTGGTGAAGGGTCGGCCTCCGAGGCTTCCCTCATCAAGCAACTCCAAAAGACTAAGGCCGACGTATCTATCTGGCAACTTATCTTGAGCTCTTTCGAACATCGTCAAGCTTTGTTACAAGCTTTGATGAACATGACCGTGTCGTCAAGTACTACTCCTGCGGACATGGTCACTCACATCGCCCAGAATCGGCCTCAGATTACCAACGCTGTGACATTCTCCGACGAAGATTTGCCACCGTTCGGGCCTCGACATAACCTGGCCCTCTATATTGCTACCGTGTGTCTCAACAAGCATATCCCTATGACCTTGGTTGACGACGGATCGGCCGTCAACGTACTCCCTCTGAAAACGGCACACATTCGGGCTTGAGAAGAATGACTTCATCCCCACTACGCAGACGGTCGGGCATTCGATGGCACCGTGCGTCGAGTAAGTGGACTTGTCGACCTAGTAGTACAGACTGGGCAAGTGGAAAAGAAAGTGAGTTGCCAAGTGATTGACATTTGCTCATCCTTCAACTTATTGTTGGGGAGACCTTGGATCCACGCTACAAGGGCCGTAACATCAACGCTACATCGAAAAATCAAGGTCCCACTCAATGGCAAAACCGTCACCATTGACGCCACGCCAATTACTGTAGCGGGAGGAGACATTACTTCCGAAGTAAGGGTCGAAGCTACCAATGACGCATGCGGTTTCGAGATTGTCAACATGATCGAGCTAAACTCCGAAAATATGGATCTATATACGGGAAGCCATGTCTGCGAGGTAATTCTCAAGACTGGGAAGTACTTCGGTTTCTCATTATATCCTAGAAAGGAGGAGGCTTTCGAGTTGAAACCACCCGTAGCCAAAGGAGTAACCTTCGGGCTTGGATATGAGCCCACTGAGAAAGATCTACGGGAAAAGAGGGGAAGAATGATCGAAGATCGAGATATCAAAATGGGACCGTATCACCTGACTCTAAACGGTCACTTCGTGAGAGCTGGGGAAGAACTCCCTTGCATGGACTTCCCCGAACCTATCTTTGACCCAAAGAAGAACCTCATGGTCCCAGGAATCGAAGTATTCCAAGATTGCTACTACATCCCTGAAGACATTCTGACCGTAATGCCAATAGAAACCAAGCTTGACCCAATAAATGACGAGAAAGCCATGGGTCTCCTTTTCGGTGAAGAGAAGAAATCACCAATACCAAACGAAGATTTGGTAAGCATGATCCTGAGAAGCGAACGGTTCGACCCATCTACCCTCATCACCGATGTGGATCCTCTTAGGACCAACACGGGATGGCGGAAAACAATCAAGTGGACTGACAACAAAGGACTTCTTTTCAAGTTGACAACGGGAGAAGGAGAGATGTTCAAGCCAAATGATGTTACCGATTCTGAGTCTGAGTCTGAGTCGGAGTCCGAGTCCGAGATAGGTCCTAAGATTGAGTCTAAGGAGTCGGTGTTGAAAATACCCCTCCCCTAGCTTTCCCTTCCTATGCACCTTTTCCTAATGGTGGTATTAGGGCACCGTCCCGAATACCCTATCTCGCCACCGAGTTCGATCGGTTGGCTCAAATGTTAGCGCATTTCGCGCAATTTCAAATCAATAATAATATGAACCAGTTTGCTTACGACTTGTCTTACTTACATTGCAATTCAAACTTTGAAAATGATTGTTTTAATAATGACATTGAGACTGAGGTCGAGGATGAACAGTTGGTCGAAGACGAAGAAGAAGAAGAAATGGAACCACCTCTACAGTTGATAAAAGGGTTGGAAGAGTACGAACAGAAAACTTCGATCATCGAAGATACCGAAACTATCAATGTAGGTACAACCTTAGAACCACAGGAGCTTAAAATAGGAACTACTTTAAGTTCCACCGAAAGACAGGGGTTCATCGATTTGTTGCATGAGTTCAAAGATGTTTTCGCATGGTCCTACAAAGACATGCCGGGCATTGATAGGGAAATTGCAGAGCACAGGATCCCAATCAAGCCGGGGTATAAGCCAGTCAAGCAGAAGCTACGCAAGATGCACACAGATTGGTCTTTGAAGGTCAAAGAAGAAATCGACAAGCAACTCAAAGCTGGGTTCATCAAAGTGTCGAATACTTGATTTGGGTGGCTAACGTCGTTCAGTACCAAAGAAAGATGGTAAAGTTCGGGTTTGTGTTGACTTTCGGGATTTAAACAAGGCAAGTCCGAAGGACGATTTCCCATTACCTCACATCGACATCCTGGTGGACAACACGGCAAAACACGCGTTACTATCCTTTATGGATGGATACGCCGGTTATAATCAGATCAAGATGGCGGTAGAAGATATGCATAAGATGCGTTCGAACGCAATGGGGAACCTATTGCTACACAAGTAATGCCTTTTGGGTTGATAAACGCAGGGGCTACATACCAGAGGACCGCGACAACATTGTTACATGATTTGATGCACAAGGAAGTCGAGGTTTATGTCGATGACATGATTGTCAAGTCAAAGGAGCGTGATGGCCACCTTGGTACGTTACGCAAATTCTTCGAGCGACTGCGCAAGTATAACATGAGGTTGAATCCACAAAAATGCGCATTCGGAGTCACATCCGGCAAACTGTTGGGTCACATCGTTAGCCACCGTTGCATCGAGGTGGACCCATCAAAAATAAAGGCTATAATGGAAATGCCTCACCCGAAAACCGAGAAGGAAATTCGAGGTTTCCTGGGAAGAATCCAATATATAAGTCGGTTCGTGGCAAGGCTAACTATGATATGCGAACCAATTTTCAAGAAATTGAAGGTCGGGGAACACGTCGTATGGGATGATCACTTTGTCAAGTGCGTTCGATAAGATCAAAGAAATACTATCTTCCCCTCCCGTGCTCAGCCCCCACCAACGGTGGGTTACCACTTTTGTTGTATCTTACGATCACGAATATCGCAATGGGGGCATCATCGCGCAGACGGTCGATAAAGAGGAAAGAGCAATTTACTACATTAGTAAAAAGTTCTTGGAGTATGAAATCAAGTATACTCAACTCGAAAAGACATGTTTGGCTTTAGTATGGGCGACGAAGAAGTTACGGCACTACATGCTCAGTCATAGTGTCTGCATCCACTCGAAGATGGACCCGATCAAATACTTGTTTGAAAAACCAGTTACGAACGGCAGGTGTCAAGATGGACTTTGATGCTTTCGAGTTCGACCTGAAATATGTACCGCTAAAAGTGATAAAGGGAAGGGCGGTTGCAGACTTCTTGGCGGATAACCCGATAGAAGAAACTGAGGTTGTGGATACATGGTCGTTTCCCGACGAAGATATCGTTCACATAGACAATGATACGTGGGACCTCTATTTCGATGGAGCATCGAACTATAGGGGATACGGGATAGGAGTTCTACTCATTTCACCGGAAGGTGAACATGTTCCTATTTCGATCAAGTTGGACTTTAACGTCACTAATAACGCGGCTGAATATGAAGCATGCCTACTCGGTTTGCACAGTGCTCTCGAGTTAGGTATCAAAAAGCTTGTAGTACATGGGGACTCGTCATTAGTGATCAATCAAGTGGCCGGGACGTGGAAAACCCAAAGTGATAGCTTGGCTCCGTACCAAGCAAAAATCGAAGAACTAGAAAAGTTGTTCGCCGATGTCAAGTACGTGCACCTCCCCAGAGATGAAAACCAGTTTGCGGATGCACTATCAAAGCTAGTGCTCCGATCAACATACCGATCATATGGATACTATGCCGATATGTGTCGAACGAAGATCATCACCCGCCTATGTTAATGTAATCGGAGACATGTGAAGAAACCGAGGCCGAACCTTGGTATCATGCCATTCGAAATTTAAAGAATCGGGAGAGTATCCACCCGACATGGATAACCGCGGAAAGCGCGCTATTCGAATGCTAGCCGCTCAATTCGTTAGAACCAATGACGGACAATTGTACAAGAAGACTGCGCAGAACATCCTTCTGCGATGCATAGACTCACCAATCGAAAAGAGTCATGGAAGAAGTCCATGACGGAGAGTGTGGCCCACACATGTACATGAACGCCCATATCTTTGGTTCGTAAAATCATGAGATTAGGGTATTATTGGACCACGATGGAGACAGATTGTCGCCAATATGTCAAACATTGCCACAATTGCCAGATCTTCGCAAACATACAAAGATGTGCCGCCATCATCGTTATATACTTTGACATCACCATGGCCTTTCTCAACATGGGGAATCGACATTATTGGAAAGGTCAACCCATCTGGAACAGGTGGGCATTGCTTCATGTTAGTCGCCATCGATTACTTCACGAAGTGGGTAGAAGTGAAATCATACAAAGTCCTACAAGCGAAGCAGGTAGCAAAGTTCATTCAGAATGAAATCATTTGCAGATATGGGGTGCCGCATGAGCTCATTAGCGATCATGGCACTCACTTCCAGTGCTGAAATCGCCGTAATACTTGAAAAGTATAAAATCAAACACCACAAGTCGTCACCGTATCGACCTCAAACAAATGGTGCAAAGAGAAGCCGCTAACAAGACAATCACCGTGATTCTCGGAAAGATGACCGACAATTATCGCGAGTGGCCAGAAAAGATACCGTTCGCCTTTGTGGGGATACAGAACGTCTATTCGCACGGCCACCGGAGCAACTCCGTTCTATTTAACATATGGGATGGAAGCGATTCAGCCTATCGAATTAGAGGTACCTTCTTTAAGGATCCGGTTAGAAAGTCAGGTCCCTGAAGGCCGATCGGCTACAAGCCAGTACGATTCCTTGGTCATGCTCGACGAGCGACGGTTAAATGCACTACATCATGTTCAACTCTATCAGAAATGGATACAAAGGGCATTTAACAAAAAGGTGAAACCTCGAGGAATAAAAGATGGGGATTTGGTCCTAAAGTATGTGCGCGCTTTATTACCAATCGACCCGAGGGGAAAATTCAAGCCGAATTGGGCCGGTCCTTACCTGGTAAAGAAAATATTATCGGGAGGCGCAGTCAGACTAACAGATCTGGATGGAAATGATTTTGCGAATCCGACGAATTTGGATCAACTGAAGAAATACTATCCGTAGAACTCATTCTCAATGTCGTAAAATAAAAATTTTGAATTGCAGTGCTCATGAGCGAGTCTAGGCCGCGGCACTTTTGCTTCGCTGCTTTTTGTGCGTTATAAATCGATGATTGTAGCGCATTTTTTTTGTGGAACTACGAGCTCGGTTTGATTCTGTTGATAACAGATACGTAGGCAGCTCTTTAAAAGAGTACAACCGACCCTTCCTTGAATAAAATGAAATTTTATGCAGAAACTGGAATTTTTAATAGATAGTAAGTCTTATTAAAGATCGGGCGATGCCCATTACATCCTTCAAAAGAAAAAAGAAAAAAAAAACAGCTAGCAACAAATAATAAGTAGTAGTATCAAATAATATATTTGGAGTCGAAGGCTCCTACGTCTTCGTTTTCCCTTTGCCTTTTGGGTCACGTGACCGAGGCTCCGGAGGGGGAGGGGTAGTTGTGTTCTGTCTAGCGCGCTTCTTAGGAGGAATCGTCATTTCCTCCCGAGGGCCCAGCCTATCTTTTACACTCAAGCGAGGACCAAGCCTCCCTTCTAAGGCTGCGCCCGAGTGTGCCTTTGAACCCAACCGTTTCCACACACCTGTCGCCTGTGAGTCAGTCTTAGGAGTCTTCTCAGTCTTAGCTTCAGGTCCAGATGCAGACGACAGATCGTTAACAAAGAAGTCGCGACTGCTTCTGCTTTTGTCATAATATTTGATGTCGACAAGCTCATCCTTCCGACACAAGTCCTTACCTGATTCGGTCTTCTCTTTAAGCCATTTAGTATAAGACGGGGATACCTGTAGTCCGAGGGCGCGCAGATACGTACCAAAGACGCCTTTGGTGCCACCTTTTGAGCCAATCATCACATATAGAGGAATTCAGCTCTCTTGCTCGTCCCGCAATGACCTCACACTTGGGAATTATTTGTCTGCGGCCCATCCGACGCAGACGCGGTCGGGTAAATGTGAATAGACCTCTCTAACCCCGATGAGGCCGCAAACGCCCGGTCTTGTCATCTTCCGGTAGGATAGTAAAGGATTTGAGGCGAAGCCAAGGCATGAACCAGCAAAGAGGGCGACACTCCCCTCCTGTCAGTTTGTTTCGCCAATATGCAAGGTCATTTTGATGCTCGTCTTCATATCGCTTGGCACGCATAGTCAGCATACGAGCGAGATACGAGCTGGGCTCACGCGGCGGGGCAAAGAGCCAAAATCTCTCGCAAAGCCACACCTGAAAAAAAAAAAAAAAGAGAAAAAAGAAAACATGAAAAAGACGAAAAAAAAAAAAAAAAAAAAAAAAAAAAAAAAAAAAAAAAAAAAAAAAAAAAAAAAAAACGTGACAAAAAAAAACGAAAGAAAAAAAGAAAAAGAAGAAAAAAAAAACGGAATTGTGGCAGGAATCGTGGCAGAATACAAAGAAAATCGCGAGGAATCTGACAAAATTGTGGCGAGAATGCAAAGCAAAATCGTGACGAAATCGTGGCAGAATACAACAAAAACATGGCAAGAATTGTGATAAAGGAAAATTAATCAAGGATGCGAAATCAGGAGAATAGATTTTGTTACCTGCAACAGACGGGAGCATCCCGACCAATCAGTACCAGGGTTCATTTTCTTAGCATCTAAGCCCCGGAGGGTTTCAGCGAGAATAATCCAGGAGGGGTTATGTCCCGTCTCCATCTGAGACACAATGGACAAAAGCTTCGCTTGTCCTACACAAGTTGTCCTGTTCATTCTACCTTCGAAGACATAGAGGTGAAGCATGATCAATCCAAAGGCCCTGCGGCAATACGCTGGCAGTAAAGTACTGTTTCGCAAGATACAAAATTTCCGATGGATAGCAAAAAGGTTGACTTCGTCACCAGTAACTATCCCCTCAGACTCCGTCCTGGAAAGGCCAAGGCAGTCTAGATATGTTCCACGCCACCCTGAATGAAATTTAGGTATAGCCGGTATGGCCTCAGCATCCCATCCTCCCGGGCGTAAAACTCTTCGGGTAGAGGCGAGATCTCCCCCTCAGGAAAAGCAAAGACATGGTTCAGAGGATCCCAATAGCTAAGGCAGTGTTCCAACAACGCAGGTTGAAGGGGGATCTGGCGTAAGGGAAGTAATTGCGCCAGTTGAGCGGTCCTTAATTCTTATCTCTCTGCGCCAGTGAAGTCTGTCTCCCATGCTCGCATAGCACTCGCTAGATTATTCATAATGATTTACGTTATTTGCACCAGTTTGGAAGAAAGCAGAATAAATTTGGCAATACAGCTCTTCCTTATATATAGAAAGTATAAGGGAAGGAAACACCTAGGAGGACACCCCTAGGGTGCCGTTTTTTGAGCCGTGTGGGCCTTGGGTCGCGCGCCTCTTAGGCCCGCCCCAGTCCACACCAATATTTGACACGGTGCATCGGGTTTTCGCACATCTATCGCGTTTTAGGGAGCGCCGGAACGGCCGATTTACATTTTCCACCCTCGACAAGTCCATATTTGAATTAAAGCCCGTGCACACTTACGGTTTTATTTTCTTTTTTTGTTTTACGGTAGCGGGCTACGCCCACGTTGTTCACGAGTCATATAGAATGTCTGAGTCACATTTCATGCTCACCCAAAATTTCAAAATTTCAAAAACTTTTTGGGTCGACGACCCAGCATCCAAGTGATTCATTTCAAATTCAAAATTTGGGTCGATGACCCAGTCTTTCAAATTCAATTTTCGGGTCGATGACCCAATCATTCAAAATTTTCAAATTCAATTTTCGGGTCGATGACCCAGTATTTCAAATGATCCAATTTCAAGATCGATGATCCAAATGTGCTTATGTGATGATTATCACTTGTACATTTTCTATGTTTCAAATATAGCAGGATATGCTTCAACTGGGGGCTCTAAAGTCTTCGACTTTAGAGCCATTGCAAACTGGGGGCTCTGAAGCCGTTGGCTTCAGAGACCATTATCAAGATGTAAAGGATGATATCCACCAAGAATTCAATTCAATACAAGAGTATGAAATGGAAGAATTCCGTAGCTGAAAGCAAATGATGAAAGCGGCGGCAACCTCCTTGGAAAGTCCCGTCCCATTTGGGCACCTGCCAGCAGATGATAAGCTTTGGGCAAGGTCAGCAGATGATGAATTTTGGACAAACGCCAGCAGATGATAAACTTTGGGCATGTGTCAGCAGCTGCCGAACTACGACGCGGGTTTGATTCCGTCAGAAACGGATACGTAGGCGCCTAAGGATAAGGCTCAATCCACCCTATATGCAATTTATGGGTCGACGACCAATGACGATAATTTGACACAACAGAAGCAAGAGTCAACCCCAACGAAGTTTCAGGTACGATCTCTTCTTATGGCTGGCGAGCTTATATACGCAAGTCTAATGGATTATAAACGACCGAAGAATCCTCAGGTCGAGAGGGACCTGGGGTATACTTTGACTTTCGCCTTGTCCAAGCCTCAGTCAAAGTGGGGGCTCTGTAGATACCCGTATCCGTCGATATTGGAATTTATAGAGAACCCGACAAACACCCGATGATGATAGGACACATGTATTCTTTAGTTGTCATTGTCATTATTTGGAGCTCGTTTTACGAGGTAGAATGGGCGTCGTCGATGAAGTATTTTATTAATTTAAATGATATTTAAATTAATATGTTTTTTAAAGGGAATTCATTTTATTATTTTAAATGATATTTAATTTAATGTTTTTTTAGTGAGTTCATTTTGTTAATTTGAATGATATTTAAATTATGGTTTTTTAGGTAAATTCAATTTATTTTATTTTATTTTGAATTTATTTTCCCAAGTTTATTTTATTGAAAATAAAATAAATAATTGATTTGAAAAATCATTTTATGAGTATATTTGATTTGAAAAGTCATTTATTTTAATTTATTAATTGATTTGAAAAATCGATTTTAAAAGCGAAGAACTCGTTTTTAACCGTGTGTTTTGAGCTCGATTTTAGCTCGGTTTTTTAAGCCCGTTTCCTTTGCGAATTGGCACGAATCTCGAGTACATTAACCCACCTAGACCAATACCCATCAACCCATGTTCGAACCCCCTCACAAGCAGCCCAAATTCTCGTCCCAAACCCCTCCAAGCAGCCCACGCATAAACCGAGCCCCCTGTTTTTGCGAGCCAATTCCCGAGCCCAAACCCGCTCCAAACACTACCAAGACCCGTACCCATTAACCCTAACCCATACCCTAGTATCCTACCCATATTATCATAGCTTAATCACCAAGAAAACCCTCCTCAAACCCTCACAAAAATCGATGGACAGCAGCCATCCGTGAGCTAGCCCGATTTGCCTCCCCTCCCTTTTAACCTATTTTAACTCCTTATAAATACCACCCCTTCACCATACATTCACTCCTCTAAGTTCTCCATACATGCAAGCATCACACACAAGCTTTAAACCTCAGAAACAAACCCTAATTGCCTCCCAAAAACCCTAAACAAAACCGACACACAAACTGAAACTGTTTGTGTGTCCTCTTCGAAAACCCATTCGTTCCTTCATCAAAACCCCATAAAAATTCGAGTTTCTTGTTCCTAATTAACCACATAACATCCATCTACACATTAGACAAAGATTTACGAGCCAAATTGCCCTTGAGAGTACACGAGATCCCTCGAAAAACAGAGTGAAATAACACTCTGTTTTCGCGGTTTCCTCTTGTCTGTCCAGTTCTGTTTGTGCTCGTTTTTCGTGCCCATTAACCCAAAACGAGCCAGGGTTGCTTTAAGATCCTTGTTCTCCTCTCTTTCTAGTTTCCAAAACATCTTTCGAATCGAATTTTCGTCGTGAAACGAGGGAGATATCACTGTTTTAAAATCGCTGTCCAGAAACTTTCCAAAACCCGTGTTTGCTTTGTTCTTCGTCGACGACGGCCTCTCGAGATAAAATCTACCATCGATTACGACCCAAGACGGTGTCAACGATACATGTAGGTTGAGGGTGCATCAAATCCCCTTCTCTTCTCTCTTTTTATTTCGTTTTTTTATGCCTTTTTTATTGTCTTTTTTTTGTTTGTTTTTTCGCTTGTTTATCGATTGTTTTAAATTAACTATGAAACTAGTTAGTCCGAGTATGAGTTAAAGTACCACTATGAACACCCGCGTTGACTTGAGATGGGAAAAGAAACCGCTACATCTGTCGGTCGTACACCCCCGTCTCATTTACATATCCTCGTGTTCAAAGTAGGGCATAAATAAAACAATTATCTAACTTTGTTCTTCGTTTTCGACCCCCTTTTGTTTCGGCCAAATCGACAGACCCTAGGACCCGTTGCATATTAGTTTAACCTCTGGTTGTTAACCTATGACATATTTAGATGACTTTAATTTAATTTAATAACCTAATTAGACATGATAGGTGGCTTCGACGTAAGTTATAAAATCAATCGACGATTCTGTAAATAATTGAATGCATCTCTCTCTTTCACCTAATTTCTCGCTAGTATAAGAGTGCGTGATTAGCACCTTCTTATTGACACTCGATGAGTTAAATTAATTAGCGAATTTGACCTAATTAGACCCTTTAGGCCGTGTAGAATGCACCCTTGCGCGACAATCAATCGACATCGTTTTTAACTCGTTTTCTAACTTGTTTCCTATCCCTTTTCGCAATCATTCGATCTAACCAATGAACCTAACTTAGGAACTAGGTTGGCCTGTCTTGGCCGTGAGGTGGCCGTTTTCTTTACCTTTCTCGTTTTGTTTTTAATACCGTTTGTTTTCTCGTTGTTTCATCGTTTGTAATTTATCGTTGGTTTATCGAGTTGTAATTTTCGAGTTTGTTTTACTTCTTTTGAGTCAAAACCTCTTCAAAAAAACCTTAGTCTTATTTGGTTAGACGGTTGTTCCCCAATGCTTGTAGGAGCGTAGTAAACCGCATGTTGTTTAAAGCAACATGGCCCGGTTTATGCTAATGCATGCTTTGGTGCGTAGCCCTATGTCTAATTCGATGAGATTAAGCGCGAGCACGCATTACGAGGAGTGACCCAAGGACCGTGGGTCATGTGAGCCGTGGGCCACCCTCATGTGCACGGTTTTCAAGGCCCAATGGCCGTGTGTTTTGTGTCGTGTTTTGAGTTGTATGTAGCAATTGTAATTAGATCGAGTTGTAATTTATTTATCGTTGTGTCGGCATGAAATGCCTGGTTTGTAATAGGTAGATCCCAACGGCTCCCCCATTCCCCCTTAAGCCTTGTTTGTTTGCTTTACATGTTGTTAGATCAATCAACCCACATGCTAAATTACAACTTTGACAAAGTTAGTTTAGTTGCATCTAAAACGACATAGAAATTGTTGTCACATGTTAGGGTTAAAACAACGTTTGCATATCATACATCGTACGTAGCTATGACCTTGTTTGAAATCCGACACTTGACTTAGTAGAGGCCGTTATCGACGGGCGGGGTTGGGTGTCCTTATGGGCTTCCCAACACGTACCCTCACCCCTTACTCAAGATCTATGGTTTGTGGATCTGTCTAAATACCATTGGATTACGAGAGTCATTCAAATCGAGTGATATAGGGTATAAGTCTTTATCTTTAATCACTCGTAGTCGATGGGCTTTATGCTTTTCGATGAAAGGTGTAAAGTTGACTTGAACGGTTCGAAGTTCCCATAAAACTTGGTGGCGACTCTAATTGGTCTTAATTCGATTCGAAAGAACCTCGAGTCGATTATGCCTGGTGTGGATCCCGCGGACGTAGTTCCCGAGGGCCTTGTCCACAAAAAGATACCTATATTTTTCCTATGATTATATTATTAAGATGTTGTTTACTATAATTTCTCCTTCTAAGTTTCGAGGACGAAACTTTTTAAAAGGAGGGGTGTTTGTAACACCCCGTAATTTCGGACCGTTATTATTTTGCGAAAGTAATTTATTAATCAAGTTGAATTTAATATTAATGTATTTGAAGTAATAATAATTCAACGAAATGTAAATCTATTATATTTTGAAGTAAATTATTTAATTTGATAGTTTCGAAATGTTTAAAAATAGTTTAAACCATGTAAAAACCTTTTATTTCGAAATAAGGGCATATCGGGAAAAATGGCAATTCTTTTGAAAATTGGGCAAACAATTTTGGAAATGGGTTATATGAGTACTCAATCTTCTTGTAATCTCGTGTTTAAGAACTTTGGCATCGTCGGAATTTGCATTTGACAAACGGTTCTAATTATCGGCGAAACGAGCCAAAACCGACTAATGAAATTCCGCGGGAAAAATCCCGTCTCCTTTCTCCTAGCCACGCCATACCCTTCCTTCACCTTCCCTTTGCATTTTTCTTTTCCAACTTCATCTCCCTTGAATGTTCTAAAGCTTTCTAAACATAAAACACCATTTTCTTACCTTTTTAAGCTAATTTTCATCATAATTCATTCATTTCTACTCCAAATTTCATAAGGATTACATATTTAGAATCCTCTCTTCATTTCCAACATCCTAGTATGTATTAAATTCATTTGCTCTAAATTTATTTTGTCCACCATTTTTAGGGTTTTGATTATTAGTGCTTATAATTGTGTTTTTATTGTTTATTTAGGTGAAGATTTAGAAGACGAGTTTGGAGACTCGTATATAGTAGAAGATAGTGGCTAGTTTGCACATTAGGGTTTGGTGTTCAAGGTGCTAATTGCTCATTTTGTTGCTAAAGGTAACATATTTCGAGTTACTCGACGAATTAATGTCACATTCTTTGCTTTTTGTATGATTTTGTGATTGTTAATTGAGTGGTTTATTTCACATGATAATATGGGTTAAATTCATGTCTAAATCATGTCTTTTGTTAGTTTAAGTTCACATATTAGTATGGAAATAAATTGGGAATGATTAATTGATGCTTAAAACGGTGTTAAAATGAACAAAAACGGAGAAACGGAGAAGTGGGGGTGGCGGCCAGCAGGCCCGGCAGGCCCAGGCAGGCCCACGGCAGGCCCAGGGTTGGCCCGGGTCGGCCCGTTGCTTGTTTCGCGGTTTTTCATGCGTTGTTCGTCGTTTCGGGCGTATTAATGTTATATTTAGTATAAGTAACATATGGGTAATCTTTTGAAATGAATTATGTTAGTAGTAAATATAATGTTGAAGGTAAAATTATGTTTATATTGGTAGTTGCACATGCTAGGATAGGTTATGATATGAAATTGTAATGAATAGGCTTAAAATGAATTTTATAGCGATAATTGTAATGTTTGGATGATTATGCCGAAAACTGAGCCTTAGTCCCTTTGACTGAATCGATGTCAGTCAATTGTGTGATTGGTCAGCCGCGATTGAACCCGTACCTGTCGCAGGACTGGGGTTGCGGGTAAAAATTCGGTTGGATGAAAATTATTGTGAAAAATGGATAATTGGCCTTATTCTTGTTTTAGGCCATTTATTATGTTTTTAGTTCACATGTGTTGTTGGTTGAATTGAATGGTTTCTTATATTATAGAAACGGCCTTAGATTCCCTGAAACCTTTAATATTGTTAATATTGCTTGAAATGGAATTTGGTATTGAGTACTTCTTGCAGGTTGTTGTGTTTGTCATAGATAGGTCTTTATAGTCTTTGACGAGTATATGTTCACTGCTTAATAGCCTTTGTGTTCCTGACTTGGTGGGATTATATCCAAGTTGGGGCATGACCTCGTTACTTATTTTGAGGGTAAGTGGTCAGCTTAAGTACTAGCCAACCCTTTGGTGGACTCCTTAGGGTACTCACTTTGTTTTAGAAAAATTGTGGGTCTTGGGTGCGGTGGTGTGTATCCGCATGTCTAGGTCTGCGCAGATTTTAGGTTAGGGTTGTGTTGTGTCTTGGCCATGTTTTGATAGAACCTCTGAGCCAAGATACCGGTTCGATTACCTTCCCTACCTCGTGGTATAGACTCGAGTTAGAGAGTGACTATTGACGGTGCTAAGAACTTATGCCTGTCTTTGATATATTGCCCTTTCTTGTATGGTGATTTTATGAATTGTAATAGGTGAGATGCAAGCCGGTTACAATTAATAAAGTTTGGATTACTGCTTGTTATATGTTTCACATGATAGTTTGATTTGGTCAGTTTAGTGTTCATATGTTAGAATACTCGATAGTTAATTGATTTATGATGTTGTTTACATGTTACATTACATGTTACATTAAATATGACATTTCGTGGCTGGGAGGACTCGAAGTTACTCCCCACTGAATTGTGGCTTTCGTGTTTGTATAAAATGCGATTGACAGGTTGATGATGATTAGATGGGGTACACGGACGAGCTAGTGAGCAAAAGAACCTTGGACTTAGTTTGGTTATATTTTGTAGTAAACCTTTAAACTTATGGTTGTGTTTATATTTTGGAGGGACATATGTCTCCCTCTTTTACTTTGGTTTGTATCACTTTATTCTCACGACTTTAGCGATGTTATGTAAATTAGTTTGTTAGATTTGCAGGTTTTGGCACTCTTCATTTGGAAGTGTTTGTGAATGGTTTAGAAAAGTTTTTAAAATTACAGGTTTTTATCTAGTCGAACCAATTACAAACATATCCTGTCAGTTTTTCTATAGAATTTACGTGTTTATTTAACGCTAAAAATGAGGGTGTCACATCAAGAGCGTGATGAGGGAGCATTTTGTGCCGGAGCACATCCGTCACAAGCTGAGGGCTGAGTTTGATTCTTACACCATGGCTGATGATATGACTGTCACGGAGTACTATCACCGGTTTCTAGAATTGTCATGTTACCCAGAGGATATGCAGCTGGGTCAGCGAGGTTTAGCTCTTCGTTTCGAAAAGGGGTTGTGTGGACGCGGGCCCACGGGGGCGAAAAGCGAGCAAGCGTTTCTTGTGCATTTGTGGAGTCGCCACCAATTTATTTTGGAAAATTGGAAACCGTTCGAATACCGTGTGTCATGTCAAGACACAAAGTAGTGACATGAACACCAAGAACTCGTTACCCTTAGCATTCTATGTCTAGAATGACTCTCGTGGATGTCAATGAACACGGATGTTCACAGAGATCTGGAGTAAGGGGTGAGGGTACGTATTAGGAAGCTCTTTTGATCGAACACCTAATCCCGCCCGCCTCGATAGCGGCCTCTACTAATGATTAGGGAAATTATCTATACTCGATATGTTGTCGATTTATATGCATGCAATGCAACATCCATTATTTAAATCCTAGCATGTGAGAATTAGACTAAGTCGGTAAACACGTAATTTAACATACAATTGGGTCAAAGTAGGAATTTAAGGATTGATTACATGTGAGAGCATACAAGCAATACAATAAAAGAAATACAATAAAGAAAATTACAATAATTACATCGGATTTAGTGATTTACGTCGAAAATACATTCAAAACGGATAATTTTAGAAAAGAAAGAATAAATAAATAAACGAACAGATTAAGGGTGATAATACGATTAATAGTTAATTAATACGTAATTAATAAACTAGGTCGAAGCAAAAACGGGAGTTCAGAGACAGAACTCAACCAGGAACAGGCGCAGCAGAGCTGCGTCCTTTGGAAGAGGCGCAGCAGTCGCTGCGTCTGTTCCTTGGCTCAGTTCTGGCTGTGAAGCCGGAATTGCAAATCGTTAATATTCGTTGGTGATTTAAATGCTTGATTAATAATATTTGACTCGGACGGAAGTGATTTAACAGATTATTTACATCCGAATGGGTCATAAGAACGATAAAACATGAATAAAATTGATTAGAACGAATTATTTACAAGATTAAAAGGTTAAACACAAATTAATCAGACTAATCGAGTTAATTAGGTTAAACAGATTATTAATGATGAATTAATGATGGTGACGATAAATAACAGATGAAAATATACAAAAGATGCATTTCAGAGGTTTGATATTGATGAATCGAACCTCTAAAACCCAAATTGATTTAATGACGAAAACCCGCAAATATGAATTATAAGGGATTTAAGTCGGGATTTTGAAAGATGAATTATATATTAATAATTTACATGTTAAAACTATCATATTAGAATTATCGTGTTGATGAACAATGAACAACTTAAAGTGAAGTTAAAACAAACAGACGAACAAAAGACGAAGGAAGAAGAAAGGAAGCAGGAACTGCGGCAGCCTCGCGAAGAGGCGCAGCAGGTGATGCGTCCCTTCGAAGAGGCGCAGCAGTTGCTGCATCCTTTCTCGACGTTTGTCTCCTGCTAATCCGTAAAAAGGGTTTGAAAACAAGGTTTTACAAATCGGTTTTAAGTGTGTTTTCGACATAAATCTTACAATGATGATTACAAAAATAAAGAACAATAAATAAAAGAAGGATTTACACCCTCAGACTTACATGTTTGACGAAACGAGAAGAACTAAGTTAACGTTTAGTGATGCTTGACTCGAATGTACGACGAAAGTGCCCTCTTAGAGGAATTAAAAAGATTGATTAAGTTGATTGATGTGGAGTTGGTCAAGTTGGTCGGTCATGCAAAATGAGGCTGGTACTCAGAAAGATCCGAGCTTACGTGGTCGAAAGTTCAAGCACGTAGACGCCAAAAAGTAAGAACGTGGTCTAGAATGCAAATGGAGAAGAGAAGGGCGGACACTCGCGTGAGAAATATGTGAGACCAAAGGTCTCTATTTATACTAATCACACGACGGAAATTAGGGTTTTCGGAGAAACTTTGGAAGTGAATCTCAAAAAGATACGAAGTATATGCAGAACAGAACTGAGGAAGAGGCGCAGCAAGCACTGCGTCTCTTGGAAGAGGCGCGGCACCTGCTGCGTCTTTTCCTCAGTGGTTTCTTCCTGCGGAAGAAAGATTTCCGTGTTTCTATTATGGAATAGCGGATTAATCTTTTTTTTTTGGACGACGAGGGGTTGAGTCCCCCCCCCCCCCGGCCCAAGCATTCCCGCACCACCACATGGACCATGTAAGCCACCCCCTTCGAGGGCTGCAGTGGCCAAGTGATCATCGCCCCAGCTGGTAGTCGAACCCGGGACCTCTCAACTCCTGCATTTCTGCAAGCTTCAAGGTTTAACCCGGCTACCACTGGACTAACACCACTTGGTTTAGCGAATTAATCTTATTTCATTAATATTTTGTATGATAATTTCGAGATATATTTTACTAAAGATTAAAAGATTGGAAAAAAAATATGGAATAGAAATATCCGGAACATTCCAGAACATTCTGACTCGGCATTTTAACGGTTATTAGAAAATGAAGACGGTTTTTGACCCGGACTCCAAATGTACTCTAATTACTGTCAAAACGACCGTATCGGCGCGTAGATGACGACTATGAGGTAGACACAAGTGTTTGAGCAATCACTTGATGATAAACTAACGAACTGTCACAAATCGTTCCGTGTACCAAACATGCGGCCCAATCATCACCGGGTGGTTTGCGGGAGGTGCAGAAACGAGGTATCTACAGGTTGGCACCTAAGATCAGGGATAGACTACCGGCTGGGGTACTTAGCGATCTGAAAGAGGTATATGCACGAGCTGGGCATGCTTAGAGGTTGGTGGACTTGTCCAAGGAGGCTAAGGGAAGAAACACTGAAAAGAGAAAGGCAGAGAGCGAGAGTGACAATCAGTCGGGCCACAAGAAAAGCAACCATGGTCAGTCTGGGGTTTTTTCTAGAGGGTCTGGATATACAGGGGGATCTCAAGTGTGAGGAAGAACTGGTGGTCGGAGTATTAGTGACAACTCCAACCTTACCTGCTTCAATCATGGCGGAGTTGGTCACAAGAGGCACGATTTGACCAATGCCAGAGTTAGAGGCGGCTTTTCGGGAGCTTACCTAGGGAACTTTTCCTAGGCTCCGAGCCAGAGTTTTGCTAGCAACAGGCCATCTGGGTCGTGGGGCAATCGTGAAGGGCAGAACAACAATAATGGCAGTTTCAACCGCAACAGTGGAGGATCCTATCAGCGCCCGAACAACAGTGTGACTCAGAACTAGACAGCTAAGCCGACTACTTTAAACACCTGGGTCTAAGGTGGAGGTCAGAAAAGAAGCGGGAAGCTCTTTGTGATGGGCAAACACGAGGCAGAGAACGATGCTCATGTGGTTATCGGTACCTTTCTTGTTCATAATACACCGTCTTTCACTTTGTTAAACTCTACGGCAACCCATTCTTTTGTGTCTAGGCGTCATGCCTTAGCTATGGGTTTGGGGGACTATGAGCTTGTAAAAGATAATGTGTTTATACCTTCTGGGGAGTCGGTGTCTTGTTTTAAGTTATAAAGAGATGTGTCTACGTTGGTAGGGGAGGTAGACTTACTGGTCAACTTGTTAGAGTTTCCTATGAATGAGTTTGAGGTCATCGTCGGGATGGACTGGTTAGGTAAGTTTGATGCTAAGGTAGATTGTAGACAAAAGAAAGTGTCCTTAAAAGGTCCTAAGGGCATTAGGGTATCATATAAGGGGTTTGTTGTGAGACCAAAGTGTAAGTTTATCGTTGTGATGACTTTAAAGTCATGTCTAAGGAAGAAGTGTCCCTTGATTCTTTGACAAGTGAGAGATATGCGTGTGAAGAAGTTGACGGCGTCCGATATACATGTGGTTGGGGAGTTTAGTGATGCTTTTCCAGATGAGATACCTGAGTTACCACCTAAGAGGGATATCGACTTCAATGTTGAGCTCAAACCGGGGACGAGTCCTATATCTAAAGCACCGTACCGTATGGCACCTAAGGAGTTGGAAGAGTTGAAGAAGAAGGTGAACGACCTGTTAGACAAATGGTATATCCGGCCTAGTGTGTCACCGGGGGGAGCACCAGTGTTGTTTGTGAAAAAGAAAGATGGGAGCATGAGGCTATGCATCGACTATAGAGAGATGAATCATGTTACGGTGAAGAACGGGTATCCTTTGCCAAGGATTGATGATCTTTTTTACCAGCTGAGTGCCGCAGGAGTGTTTTCTATGATCGACTTAAGGTCGGGTTACCATCAGTTGCGGATAGCAGATGAGGATATTCTTAAGATGACTTTTCGGTCACGTTATGCTCACTATGAGTATGTAGTGATGCCTTTTGGGTTGACGAATGCACCGGCAGTTTTTATGGATCTTATGAACCCGATTTTCAGCCCGTTCTTAAATAGGTTTGTGTTCGTATTCATTTATGACATCTTGGTCTACTCTAAGACTAAGGAAGAGCATGAGGAGCATCTGAGGTTAGTTTTATAGACCTTGCGAGATAATCAGTTATATGCTAACTTATCTAAGTGCGAGTTTTGGTTAGAGAAAGTGGCTTTTCTAGGTCACGTGATATTTAAAGAGGGTGTGTAGGTGGATCCTAGCAAGATTGAGGTAGTGACTAAGCGGGAATCACCAAAGAATGTTGCAGAGATTCGGAGTTTCTTGGATTTAGCTAGCTACTATAAGAGGTTCGTGAAATACTTTTCTACGATCGCGAGGTCTATGACAGCATTGATGAGAAAAGAGACCAGATTTCGTTGGGATGAGAGTTGTGAGATGGCGTTCCAAACCTTAAGGGAGCGTTTGACCACATCTTCTATTCTAGCTTTACCTGCGGGAAGTGAGAACTTTGAGGTATACACTGATGCTTCAAAGAACGGTTTGGGTTATGTTTTAATGCAGAATGGGAAAGTTATAGCTTATGCGTCGAGGTAGCTGAAAACGTATGAGGAGAACTATCCTACTCATGATTTGGAGCTGGGTGCAGTTGTCTTTGGTCTTACGAATTGGAGGCACTATCTTTATGGGGCAACTTTTAAGGTGTTTTCAAATCATAAGAGTCTGAAGTATATCTACACTCAGAAAGAGCTTAACATTCTACAGAGGCGATGGATGGAGTTGATTGGGAACTATGATATGGAGATCATCTATCATGAGGGTAAGGCCAATGTTGTAGTAGATGCTTTGAGTAGAAAGAGTGTTCATTCGTTGTGTACAGCTATGTCTTTGCTGAAGTTGAGGGATGAGATGTCCAAGATGGAGATTCATATGATTCAGAAAGGGGATGCCATCGGGGACTTGATGATCAAGCCGGACTTGTATGATGATATAAAGAGGAAACAAGAGCTTGATCCAAAGATCGAAAAATGGAATTCAATGGTAGAGAGTGACACGGTTTCGACGTTTTCTATCCACACAAATAGGAGTGTTCGTTTTGATGGGAGATGGTGTGTTTCTAGTGATGCAGATTTGTGAAGGGTGATCATGACGGAGGCTCATTGCACACCTTATTCAGTTCACCCAGGGGGTGACAAGCTTTACAAAGACTTAAAGAAAACATTTTGGTGGCCTAATATGAAGAAGGATGTGGCCGAGTTCGTGTCTAAGTGTCTAACCTGCCAGAGAGAAAAGGGTGAGCAATGAAGATCGCAAAGTAAGATCCAGTCACTTGAGGTACCAGAGTGGAAGTGGGAGTCGAACTCTATGGACTTTATCGTGGGGTTACCAAGGACTCCGCTAGGTAACAATATGATTTTGGTGATCGACGATCGTTTAACAAACTCAACTCACTTCTTTTCGATGAAGGATACATAGACCAAGATACAGCTAGCTATGGATTATATGAAGCTTGTGGTTCGGTTACATGGTGTGCCAAAGGATATCGTGTCGGATCGAGATACGAGGTTTATATCACGGTTTTGGCAAGAGTTACAGGATTTGATAGGAACGACCTTAAAGATGAGTACAACTTTTCATCCGGCGACAAATGGTCAGACCGAGAGGACTATCAAGACTTTGGAGGATATATTGAGGGCTTGTGCCATGGCGTTTGGTGGGAGTTGAGAAGATAGGCTGGACTTGATTGAGTTTTATTACAACAACAGATATCACACCAGCATTGGAATGGCACTGTTTGAGGCCTTGTATGGCAGAAAATGTAGGAGTCCAGTTTGTTAGGACGACAGTGCAGAGATAGTGATTTTAGGACCACAGATGGTGCAGGATATGATTGAGCAAGTTCGCCTGATTCGTCAAAATATGAAAGCAGCTTAAGATCGCCAAAAAAGTTATGCAGATTTGCACCACAGGGACATCGAGTTCACAGTGGGTGACAAGGTCCTTTTGAAAGTGTAACCTATGTGGGGGTGATAAGGTTTGGCAAGAAAGGGAAGTTGAGTCATAAGTTTATCGGCCCGTATGAGATCTTAGATCTTGTAGGTGAAGTAGCCTACCGGCTAGCTTTACCACCATCGTTGGATCGAGTCCACAACGTGTTTCATGTTTTGCAGCTCCGGAAGTATGTTTGTGACCCGTCACATGTGATTGAGGTTGAGAACATAGAGATTGATGAGTCTCTACCGTATGTGGAGGTTCCTAAAGAGATCTTAGACCGAAAAGTACGCAAGACAAGGAACGGTGAGACCGTCTTACTAAAGGTACATTGGTCTAATCACAATGTGGAAGAGGCCACATGGGAACCAGAGGAGTCGATGAGAGAGCGTTTTCCTCACCTTTTTGATCAGGTATGTTTGGTTACGGAGACGTAACCGTTGTCTTTAAAGGGGGGTAGGAGATGGTCGCATGCTTGTTTTTGGGTTAGTTTAAGTTAGCTTAGCTATGTTTTTCCCACCTTTTCTGTTTGAGTTGGGTGTTTTGCCTTTTATAGTGGGATTAGTTTGGTACTTGGATTAGTTGTTATGTTTCTATTGAGGAATTCTGTTGTGGTTGTTGGTTTTGTTTTGTGTATAGTGTGAACTTCAGGGACGAAGTTCTTTTAAAGGAGGGAAGAGTGTAATACTACGGTTTTCTAAGTCTGTTACTCGGCTGAATATGGCTTACTCGGTCAAGTAATGCATCGTGTATTTCTGGTCAGGCTACTGTCCAAGAATACTAGGCCGAGTATGGTAATACTTGACCGAGTAGGGGATACTCGGCTGAGTATACTCTATACTCGACCGAGTATCCGGTCTGACGGTGATTATTTCCGCGGTTTAATTTAGAGAGGATTAGAGTTATAAAAACGGGATTTACAGTTTCATAATTACTTTTTACCAAAACCTAAATCTTCAATGTAACTCTAATCAGCTCTAATCTCTCTCAAGTTCGTGGATTGCTCGTGAGTCTTGTTCATTTTTCTCTTGCGTCGATTGTGTCGCTAAACCTTAGTTTTGTGATTTGGGGGAAAGGGACTTTGGTATGATTGTGATTGGAATTGTATGATTATTGTTAGGTGGATATTTCATAGAGGAGTCGTTCAAGTTTGCTTGCATGACTCATTTCAGATTTGTGCTAAGGTAGGGTTTCCCTACTAAGTTTATTATTTAATTGATTTAAGATGTATGCTGTAATTAATTGATACGATTGATATTGTTGATTGATTATTGTGGTGGATTGGAGTATGGGTGTTGGAGTTGAGATGGTTGATGATGTTCGCGAGGTGCGTCCTCGGCTGAGTGGAGTCACTTGCGGGAGTGGCTTCACGCCCTTGATTCGCCCTCTGTGGAACCCGCCACATGAAGGGATGTGCACATTAATGAACACGGTTACCGCTCGTGTGATGAGCGAGGCTTAGGTGGGCAAAGCTACGGTCCCCCATTGGCAGGGATACACACTTTAGTGTGTTGTCAGTTATGAGTTGTGATTGGGAGTTGGAGATTGATGGTGGAACAACTATTTATCTTTGTTGCTTTTCGTCTTATTTTCAGTATGCAGTGAACTGACCCCATTGTTGTTTTTTAAAATCTGTGGTGATCCATTCGGGGATGGTGAGCAGATTGTGACAGGTGATGATGGTCTTTAGCTATGGGGACAAGATGGGGAGTCATCACTTCTAGTCTAGCTTCCGCTGTCACGAGATTAGCTGTTTTGAGTATTATTAAACACTTGTTTTGATTTGGTTTTGGAAATTGTAAACTTAAACTTATATACTTTAATAAATGTTGTGGAATGGTTTCTTTTGATATACTATCCTCGGGCAAGTGAGATGGTAACAGTCTCTCATGCTAGGGTGGTCTTTAGTAAGGCACCTTGGTATGTGGGGGTGTTACATTTATAGCTTAAAGATATGCCGCCCAAGAAGTCTGTTGTGTATGCTAGGGCTCAGGAGATGAGTGTGGATGAGATTGCCAAGATGCTTGAGCATCAAGAAGCTCTTACCGAGGCCCTTAAGAGGTTTAGGAAAGACAAAGATGCCAGGGGAGACTTTGCCAAGATGAGCACTACGATATCCCGCTTCAACCCAAAATAATATATGGGTATTGGTGCGCCAAACTTGCTCGACAATTGGCATAGGGAGATGGAGAACATCGTGGGAGTGGTTCATTTTCCCGGGGATTTTAAGTTGGAATAAGTTGCATTCTACCTGACAGATGCAGCAGGTGAGTGGTGGGACAAGGTGAGAGAGAGTGCCCTAGACCTTTATCTGAAGCAGGGTAAGTCTGCTATACCATGGGTTGAGTTCAAGAGAGCTATGCGCAGGGAGTTCGTTCTGGAACATGTTCGGAGTAAGCTGAGGGAGGAGTTTGATTCTTTCAAGATGACCTCGGATATGACGGTGGCTGAGTAATACCACAAGTTTAATGAGAAATTGAGTTTTGTAGAGGACATGGAGCTGAGCCAGGAGAACTTGGCACTTCGGTTTGAGAAAGGGTTGATCTATCAGATCATGGAGAAGTTACCAGTTGAAGTCCTTACTGATGTTAAGAAAGTGTATGAGAGGGCAAGACGAGCTGAGCGCTTGGTCGAGATGGCCAAAGAGAACAAAGAGAGGGGTCCAGAAAAGAGAAAGGCTGAGAGTGAGGGTGGTGGTCAGTCTAGCTACAAGAGGGGTAATCATAACCAAGCAAGGGCTTACTCATCGGGATCGGGTTTCAGTGATGGATCTTATGGGCGTCGTCGTGGTAGTAGTAGCAGTTGGAGTATCTCATATTTCAACTGTGGCAGTATGGGCCGTAAGAGGCATAAGTGTACTAGTACCGGGGGAAGAGGTTTTCAGAGGCCATCACAGGGGAGCTTTTCGCAGGGGCCGACACAGAGCTATGCTAGTAACCGACCGGATGGGTCATGGAAAATCAAGGATGGCAAGGTAACAACAATGGTGGGTTCAACCGCAATAGCGGTAATTCTTATCAGAAACCGGCGGCTAACAAAAATTAGGGATCAGCTGCCAAATCCTGTACTTCAGTTAGTACGGTACAAGGGGATGGACAAAAGACCACTGGCAAGCTGTTTATGATGGAAAAGAAAGCTGTTGAGGATGATGTGCACGTGATCACCGGTATCTTTCTTGTTAATGATGTTTCTACTTTTGTTTTGTTTGATTCGGAGGCGTCACAATTTTTTGTATCGTCAGGTCATGCTAATTCTATGGGTTTGAGAGAGTTTGAGCCTATAAAAGATGAGGTTTTTATACCGTCGGGTGAGTCAGTGTCTTGTAAGAGGTTGTATAAGGGTGTATCCATGATAGTTGGGCAGGTTGATTGATGTATCACTTTTATATATACTTTTATAGCTCCTTTCATACCATTTTATATACCGTTTTCGTGCCTTTATATCATTTATATGCCTTATTTCAATGAATTGTCGATACTGCCGCTATTTTGTGTTTCAATGCAGAAATGACGCATTATGAGGATAATCAAGCTAAGATGAGCGTAGCGGAGATGGCATAGTAAGATACACAAAGTATGGCACGAGGAACGAGGAAGCATGAAGGCTAGAAGTGAGAGAAACGAAGAAACAGTCTGTGAAGCTGGTTCCTCGATCGAGTCAAGCAGGGCTCGATCAAGCAACTGTCCTCGATCGAGTCACCTCAAACTCGATCGAGGAACCTCTCTGGCAGATTATTTTCCGGATTTTCCTAAAACAGTTATCTTTGGTTATAAATTAGAAACTCGTATTCTATCATTAGGTTACGTTTTATTTTACATTGAGACGGTTGTATACTCTTGCTAGCTTTAATCTTTCCTTATTACGGTACTAATCTTTCCTTAGTAATTAATCATTCAAGTTTATGTTCTTCAATTGTTATTCTTATTGCATATTCTTAATCATGTCTTCAATTATTATTATTGTTGTTATTGCTTTAGTTATGAGTAGCTAATTTCCTCATCTAGGATGAAGGGGATCTAGGTTAATTAGAAAGGGGAAATTAATTAATTGCTAGTGAAATCGCATAAGTTGTCGTTTGATTATTGTTCTTCTTCTAGTTAATTAACTTAGGCCTGAGTTGTTAATTAGTGTAACGAATTAATCCTTTCACCGACCGGGTTAGAATTAATATAGGCTGCGATAATCAAATAGATTGTATCTAATTATAGCGACCGCATGTTGGAATCGATCTAAAGGGCATAATAGAGTCGACCGATCTTATGATCTTAGACAGCTTGGTTGATCTAGCAATTGATTAATAGACCCCATATAATTGACCTAGTGAACAGGAAATCCTAGACTTTTAATATCATTGTTTAAATCTCTTTTTAATGCTCGGATTTAGATGGTTAGATAACAAAACAAAACAAACCCCCAGAAAACGGTTACCTTAGACAATTTAAATATTTAAAGACTTAACTTTTACCGCCTCCCTGTGGATTCGATACCTGTCTTACTGCTAGCTATTCTTGTTAGTCTTGAGATAGTTTTACTTCGATTTGGTGATACGACTTAAGCCTTATCAAATTTGGCGCCGTTGCCGGGGAGGCAACAATTGTTTAGTTTGTTTGTGTTTATTTTCTCTTTGTCTCAGGGAACCCAGTTCCTTGAGACCTTTCTCACACTTTTCTTGTTAGTTCCGTGTATGCCCAGGTCTAATAGGTCCGAGATTATCCCATTTGATCCTGAACCAGAGAAGACTTTTTGCTACAGACGGAAATTTAATCAAGAAGTGGGTTAAGTAGAAGACTTGAGTATACTTGACGTCGAGACGGCGAGCTCAGCACAGTCAGCCGATCAGTCCTATGAAGAGGACGACATTCCTATTCCCGAGATCCCAGTCGAAACCGCTATTCCCAAGACTACCATCATGCCTACTCTAGCCAGTCACTCCGAGCCAACCTTGGCTTCTATCCCTCAAGGATTTAAGCTACCCACTACTGACAATAGAACTTTTGAGATTCGACCATCTTACATCAACTTGGTGGAACGAAATATGTTTGGAGGGGCAGCTGCTGAGGATCCTGTGACACATATGGAGAAATTTGTCACCTACTGCTATTATATTCCTTTAACAGCTGGAGTGACACAAGATCAGGTTAAGCAGGTGCTCTTTCCTTTCTCTCTGAAAGATGGAGCCGCTGAGTGGTTAAGAGATCTGGATATGGAGAATGAAGGAATTACAGACTAGAATTCCCTAGCTCTTGGTTTCTACAAGAGGTACTTCCTGCCTCAGAAGACTAATGCACTACGAAGTCAAATTACCAGTTTCAAGCAAGGAGCTACTGAAGATTTGAATGAAGCTTGGATTCGCTTCAAATGTTTGGTCCGATCAGTTCCCCATCATGGTTTCCCTAAGTGGTTTCTTTGCAACCAGTTTTATAACGGGTTGGATGACGATCATCGTGCCCTTTTGGATTCTTCTGCTAATGGGAGGTTTCAGGACAACACCAATGATGATAACGCATGGAAGTTAATTGATCAGATTGCCACCCATACTGCCAGGCATGGAAATCCTAGGGGAAGCACGCGAGGTACTGGTGTTGATAGTGCCCTTGCGGCACAGTTAGAGACTATTTCAGCTCAGATTGCCGAGATAAAGACTACCCAATCATTGGGTAATAAGGAGAGAGTTCATGCTATGAGTCAGAAAGTGGAGGAGTCTTGTGCTAGATGCGGTTTAGACGGTCACAGTGCAGCTGATTGCATGAGCACATTGGAGCAGGTTAATGCATTTCAGGCTTACAGACAAGGTGCACAAGGTACACCTTTCTCCAACTTTTTCAATGAGAGAACGAAGGAGCATCCATTCCTTCAATGGTCTAGTCAGAATGTGCAAAACCCGCAGTAGCTGCAACCGCAAAAGAATACTTATGTCCCTCCCAACAATCGTGGTAATCAACCACAAGGGGGATATCAAAGGCAAAATCAAGGAGGCCAGCATTTTAACAATCAATATCAACAGCCTCCTCAACAAACTCCTCAACAAGCTCCGAACAATGAGATGGCACAGTTGTGCAGTCTTTTGCAACAAACTTTGTCAATGCAGCAGAAGCAGACGGCTCAAATTTCTGAGCTGATTGCCCACAATAAGATGCTAGATAATCAGGTGGCTCAGATGGCACTTCAAAACCCATCAAAACAGGCCGTGGGTCTTCCTCCTCAAGGTAAACAAGCGCATGAGCAAGCAAATGTTATTCAGCTGAGGAGCAGTACTACATATGAAAATCCCGATCTACAAAGCCTTAATAATGATGTGCCCACTGCTGATGATGAGGCACCTTTCATGCATCTCAATGGATTGGGTAATTTGGAGCTTAGTGATGATGAAAAAGAACCTGACGAAGTTGAAACACGAGTTGACGATAAAAGCAAAAAGAACGTGAAAGCTGAACCTGCTGAGGTTCCTCAATCGAGTCAGCCCAGGCTCGATCGAGGAACCTGTGTGCTCGATCGAGTCACCTCCAGGCTCGATCGAGGAACCTCCTCGACAGACAACGGTGTTTTCAAACTTGATTCTAAGGTCAAGCAAGCCGAGCCCATTACTATTGCACTACCTTTTCCTCATCGGCAGCAAAAATCCAAGCTAGACAAGCAGTTCGGTAAGTTTATGGAGGTCGTGAAGAATCTACAGGTAAGTGTTCCCTTCACTGAATTAATTACTCAAGTGCGGGCTTATGCAAAATTCATGAAGGAGATTTTGACAAGGAAGAGGTCCTTTGATGCGGTGCAAACTATTGCTTACACTCAGAAGTGCAGTGCCATGTTGCCAATCAATTCACCGCCGAAATTAAAGGACCCAGGAAGCTTTTCTATCCCTTGTCATATTGGTCATCTTGCTATTAGTAAAGCTCTTTGTGATTTAGGAGCTAGCGTCAGCGTTACGCCTTATTCTATTTGTAAGAAATTAAATATGGGTCCGTTGACAGTTACTAATATGACACTGTAGATGGCCGATAGATCTGTAAAACACCCATTGGGGATGTTGGAGGATGTTCCCGTTCGTATTGGGAAGTTTTCCATTCCCGTTGATTTTGTTGTCATGGATATGGCTGAAGACAACCAAATCCCTATCATTTTGGGCAGACCGTTCCTACACACTGCGGGGGCGGTTATAGATGTTAGGCAAGGGAGACTGACTCTAGCTGTGGGGGATGATATGATTGTCTTTAACTTGGAAAAAGCATTAAAACATCCCATGATAGAAGAGACTTGTGATTGTATAGATGTTGTTGATTTTACTATTGATGAGTGCCTTCCTATGTGTTTGGACAGGAATCCTTTGGAGATTGCCCTAGTCACGGATTCAGCTGATCAGACGGGTTCATGGAGTCCAGAAGTTCATCGGATTGAGAAGCTTCTAACTGGAGAGGAATGCCCCCATCAAAGGGTATATAGTTTGGGTACAGCACCTAAGGTAACTGAGGTAAAGAAACCTGAACTAAAGCCCCTTCCCTCTCATCTTAAGTATGAATTTCTTGATGACTGTGAAATGAACCCAATGATTGTCAATGCTAGCCTAACTGAAGGTCAACTATCTGCTTTGTTGACTGTTTTAAGAACTCATAAAAAGGCCATTGGGTATAGCATTGATGATCTGAAAGGTATTAGTCCTGATTTTCGTATGCCCCGTATTCATTTGGAAGAAGGCCACAAGCCTAGTGCACAGGGTCAGAGACGACTAAATCCTCCAATGCAGGAGGTGGTGAGAAAAGAGGTACGGAAATTACATGATGCTGGTATTATCTACTCTATATCTGATTCTAAATGGGTCAGTCCTGTCTAAGTTGTACCTAAGAAGGGAGGTACTACAGTAGTAACGAATGATAAGAATGAATTGATTGCTACTACTAAACTTGTTACAGGGTGGAGGATGTGCATTGACTATAGGAAGTTGAACACGGTTACTAAGAAAGACCATTTCCCACTTCCTTACATTGACCAAATGTTAGAGAGACTAGCATGTCATAGTTATTTCTGTTACCTAGATGGCTACTCCGGTTTCTTTCAGATACCCATTCATCCTGACGATCAGGAAAAGACCACTTTCACATGTCCATATGGTGTATTTGCCTATAGGAAGATGCCTTTTGGTTTATGTAACGCTCTTGCTACTTTTCAGTGTTGTATGATGGCCATATTTATGGATGATTTCAGTGTGTATGGTACTGATTTTGATGTTTGCTTGAGAAACTTGACTAAAGTTTTGCAGCGCTGTGAGGAGAGCAACCTTGTTCTCAACTGAGAGAACTGTCACTTCATGGTTACTGAAGGGGTGGTACTCGGTCACTTGGTGTCAGGTAAGGGTATTTAGGTGGACAAAGCTAAGGTTGAGGTAATTGAGCAACTCCCGTACCCGGTTAATGTTAAAAGCGTACGTAGTTTTCTTGGTCATGCAGGGTTCTATCGCCGCTTTATTAAGGACTTCTCTAAAATTGCTCAACCTCTAACTCGGCTTCGTCATAAAGATAGACCTTTTGTGTTTACTGACGACTGTGTTAAAGCCTTTGACAGGATTAAACAAGCTCTTATCTCAGCTCCCATAATCCGATCACCGGATTGGAGCCTTCCTTTTGAGATTATGTGTGACGCCAGTGACTATGCCGTTGGAGCTGTTTTGGGGCAGCGTAAAGATAAGGTGTTACATGCCATTTACCATGCAAGTAAGACTCTTGATGATGCATAGATCAACTATGCTACTACGGAGAAGGAGCGTCTTGCAGTTGTCTATTCTTTAGACAAATTTCGAGCTTATCTTGTTGGTTCAAAAGTTATTGTTCATACTGACCATACGGCTTTAAAATATCTTTTAACCAAATAGGAGGCTAAACCTAGACTTATTAGATGGATTTTGTTGTTACAAGAATTTGATCTAGAAATACGTGATAAGTCGAGTGCTGAGAATGTTGTTGCAAATCATTTGTCCAGATTGAGATTTTCAGGAAGAGAGATTTTGCCCATCGATGACTCTTTTCCAGACGACCACCTTCTAGATGTAGCTGCAAATACCCCATGGTTCGCAGATTATGCCAATTATTTGGTAGGAGGTACGCTTCCTCTTGATTTGTCTTATCAGCAGAGATTTATGCATGATGTGAAGCGATATTTCTGGGACGATCCATATCTATTCCGGGAGTGCGCAGACGGTATTTACAGACGATGTATTCCATAGTGTGAGGTAAGTGCCATCCTTTCTCATTGTCATTCTTCTTCTTATGGTGGTCATCATGGTCCTTCTAGGACATTTGCTAAGGTAATGCAATCGGGTTTTTATTGGCCTACTATCTTAAAGGATGCTACTAATTTTGTCCGTTCTTGTGATGCATGTCAAAGAACGGGTAATATCTCGTAAAGGCATGAGATGCCTCAAACTGGAATCTTAGAAGTTGAGATTTTTGATGTTTGGGGCATTGATTACCAAGGGTCGTTCCCTACTTCTCATGGGAATCAGTATATATTAGTAGCTGTAGATTATGTTTCTAAATGGGTGGAGGCAATTGCCACCCCCACTTGTGATGCTAAATCTGTTGTTAAGATGTTTCAGAAAATTATCTTTCCACGGTTTAGAATGCCTCGCGCGGTGATCAGTGATGGAGGAAAGCATTTCAATGAACGTCATCTTAATTCTCTCTTGAAGAAATATGGCGTTACACACTGTAGAGGACTGGCTTTTCATCCTCAAACCAGTTGACAAGTAGAGGTTTATAACATAGAGTTGAAACAGATCTTGGAAAAGGTAGTAAGCAAGAACAGAAAGGATTGGAGTCGGAAGCTAGATGACACTTTGTAGGCTTACCGTACTGCATTCAAGACGCCGATTGGAGCATCGCCGTACCGTCTAGTCTATGGCAAATCTTGCCATTTACCTGTGGAGCTTGAGTACAAGGCTATGTGGGCCATAAAGGAGCTGAATATGGATCCCTCACTGGCGGGTGAGAAACGACTGATGCAGTTGAATGAGCTCGATGAATTTCGGCTGCATGCCTATGATAGTGCTCGAGTGTACAAGGAGCGAACGAAGAAGTGGCATGACAAGCATATTTTGCAAAGAGAATTTCATGTTGGTGAGAAAGTTCTCTTATTTAACTCTCATTTGCGTTTGTTTCCAGGTAAGCTGAGGAGTAGATGGTCTGGACCGTTCACTGTTGCTGATGTGAACAAATTTGGGTCAGTTACACTGCAAACTGACAAAGGAGAGACCTTCAAAGTGAATGGGAAACGATTGAAAGTCTACTATGAAGGAGCTCATGTTGGGGTAATAGAGGCTCTTGACCTCTTTACCATTGATTCTTCTTGCTGATGAAGAATTACGGTCGTGCGGAACCGCAAAAACCAGCGCTACCGAGAGGCAGCTCGGATATTGTAATTTATTAATTTGTAATTAGGATTTAAATTTAATTATTGCATTTACATTTATGTTTTCCTTGAATTTTGAGAGATGAGAGGAGAGATTTTCATATTATTTCTAAGTATTTTGTGCAGAATTTGACGGAATTTGAAGTTAGGAATAACAAAGAACGAAAAAGGACGCCAGCAGCAAGTTCCTCGATCGAGTCAGGCTGGGCTCGATCGAGGCACCAACGTGCTCGATCGAGTGCAATTGGGGCTCGATCGAGGCACCAAGAGATGAATTAAAATCATGTTAAAACAAAGTTGGGTAGTCCTGATTTTGTTTCCTCGATCGAGTCACCTCAGGCTCGATCGAGGCACCTAATTGAACCGGGTTCCGCGTTTTTCCAAACCGGTTTTATGCATTATTTGTTCTTAATATTTCCAATTTCTTTCTTCATCCCGTCATTCTTATTGCTATTTCGCCTGCACTACTCCCTTTTCTCTCTTAATTCTTCATCATTCATTCATCAAATCTCTCTTAAAACTTGGGTTTCTTTGCTTATTAAGTGCTTACATCAATTTCTTGTGCTTATTTTTGCGATTTCATTGCTCTATTTGCTAAGGTAAGTCCCGATTTGTTCTATTTTTGTCCCGGAAAATCTAAAATTTCTTGCTTAAAACTTGAGTTTATTGCTTTGAATCTTCCATTGCTCATATACAATTGCTATTTCCTTGCTTTTTAGCCCTTTATTTGTTGAATTAAATGCCTAATAATTTGGGAATTAGGGTTCTTCAAAATCCGGGTTGAAATTATGCATTAAATTGGTTAGAAATTGTGTTGTTATGATTGGAATCTTCATTATTTGATATATAATCATGTTCCCCTAGCTTTTTGGATGGTTTACTTGTGATTTTAGGTCTTAAAACATGATTTTTCGACCCATATTTGCCAAAAAAAACGGGACTGTTTTTGCCTTTTGATTGGGGTATGATTGTATACTTGTCTCTTTTGCAGATAATGTCGTCTACTAGGCAAGGAAACAAGAGGACACGGGAGAGAAGCGCTCCCATTCGTCAACCTGAGGTGATACCCGAGATAGTGAAGTCTTCCGAGGAGGAGGACTTATCTCCTTTTGATGATTATCCTTTTGTTGAGTTCCGTGACAAGGAACAAAGGGACAGGTTCGAATTTTTGATGACAAAATCCATGAGTGCTACTAGATGTGTGGATAGGAAAATTTTACGAACCTTGAAGATTGATGATACTATGTTAGGCATGTTCGTTGAGATTGGTTTACAGGGTCTTTTTCTGCTTCATGAGTTGTCTTACCCTGCTCTTACCCTTGAGTTTTTGAGCTCATATGCATGCTTCCCCAGTGACCACCTTATTCGGTTTAGGTTACCCAACGTGGAACGGTCTTTGACTTTTGACCGTCTTTCAGAAATCCTGGGCATTGATAAACACACTGATGGTGATTTATATAATGCTAGTGGGATGTCTGAAATCCGATACTTTCCCTTGTTTACTAGCTATGCGGATGCAGATGTTAGTAGTATGTCTTTTTTGGATGTCCAACATGTCTGTCTTCGATTGTTTCTACGGTATTTGAGCTACTTACTCTACGAGAGGCACGACAAGAGCAAGGCCTCCACCATTGAGGTCTTGATTCTTGCTAGTTACCTGAACCCTTATCGGGAGAGGACATTCCAGTTTTCTCCCCTGCTCTTGTGTGCTCTGCCTTTGACCGTATGATCGGGAGATATGGGGACCTAGATTGTGGTGCCCTCATCACTAGGATTGCTCGGGTTGTATGTGATTTTCAGGGAGATGACCCTTACGAGCCTATGGACGACCATGAGCCCTTAGCTGATGACGACCACTTGCGTTATGATATATCTTACATTAACATTAGGAATGGGAAGGACCATTACTGGAAGGTCCAGGGTCAGTTTTACATGCTTCTGCCGTGTGACCGTTTGCCGGCTGTGGACCCTCTGGAGGAGAGTACAGCTAGGGAGAGACCCCTACCTGTCACCTATCTGATCCCACAGGACCTCTTGGTCACTTTTTCCAGTTCCAGTACTACTACTACTACTACTACTGGTGGGCGTCGGAGACGTTGCCAGCCTGCCACCCACTTGCCTGGCTCTTTTCAGCCCGCTTCTCCTCCTCCTCCTCCATCTTTTACAGCCTATCCTACCCAGGGTTATCATTTTGACCCAGTCCTTGAGAGAGAGGTGAGCATTCATCAGGGTATTAACGCCGCATTGACTGAGCGGCGTATGTGGGAGCAGATGGAGGCTATGACTCTTGCTGCATGTGAATAGTACACGGGCACTTCTCCTAGCCATTACACCACACCTGGTGATGATAGCCGTGTCTTCCACCTTTTTGGAGTGACTCCTGCTAAGTTTGGACAGTTTAGTACTGATTATGGTGCTTTGGGCCGTCCTTTCTACACTCCAGTCCGTCCCCATCAACCTTCTTCTATTTTTCCCGAGGATGTGGGTGTCCCTTTATCACAGCATGGGCAGTTTGGTCAGTTTGGAGCTTCTACTTCTGCTGCAGCAGCTTTCCTAGGGGGTGGCCATTCTAGAGGCCGTGGTAGACACGGTGGCCGTTTTAGAGGCCGTGGTACCCCTGCTCTTGACCCTGAGCTGTTGTCTTTGTATGCTGAGATTGATGATTTTGATGAAGCTAACCTTGATGATGATGGAGCCCAGTAGTGACAGCTGGTCACTACATCCCTCTCTTTCCAGCTGGTTTGGGGGAGGCTACTGCATTACAGCTGGTATTATCTTTCCTGTTTTTGTTTTATTGCATTTCTTATTTTCCCTCTTTCCTTTGTTAGTCGTGTCCCATAGATTGCTTGATTTCTGTGTGACTGCTATGCTGTCGGCGTCACAATGAGGACACTGTGACATTTAGGTTTGGGGGAGAGTGTTTATTTCTGTTGTGTGTTTTATTTATTGTTGTGTGTGTGAAAAAAAATCCAAAAAAATTAAAAAATTTATAAAATACAAAAACATGTTTTATTTATTCTGAGTCGAGTCTTGGTGAATTGTTTAGCCATGATGATAATTTGCTTTGTCTTTGCATTTGAGTCCCATCTAGTTGTCCATGTACATTGTTTTGACCTGTTAGCTATGATGAACAAAGCTCTTTACTCAAGTCTTGACCGTCACAATATGCCTTATGCTGAGTAAATTTGACTTTATTTTGTTGGTAAACCACTTAAATTTCTGAGGTCTTTAGAGCTTCCTAGGCCGGGAACACTAATAAACCGGTCTCATTGTTATTTAGGCTGAAGAGTGTGGTCTCCTTGTGGAATATGTAATATCAATCTACATAAGTGTGACATTAGTTTCTTAGCTTTTGCGCGTTCATATGATTGAGTACATGAGGAAAGGCGGTTCTTATTGTTCAAATATGTCATACATTACCCAGTTTTTGTTAGCCCGTTTGAACCATGTAACCATTTTATATCATATTTCTTTGCTACATTCCAGGATTCGCCTACCTTCTCGGGACAGTCCCAGTTGCTTGAGTCTTTGTTGTTCTAGCTACTTTGGTTGGGTTGGGACTTTTATTGTCATGTGGGTAGTAGCTATCTTTTTGTAGCAATTGTGTGACCTCCTATGTTGACAAAAAAAAAAGAGAAATATCATGAAGCAAAAGAAAAAAAAAAAGAAAAGAAAAAAAGAAAGAAAAAAAAATTCAAAAATTCCGAAAAAAGAAAAGAAAGAAAAGTAAAAAGAGAAAAGAAGTTGCTTCATCAAGTTTTGTTAGGAGGTCATGAGTGGTAATTACTGGAGTCTAATGCACATTTAGAGAGCTCTTTCATTCTCTCATATGTTATCAAAGTTGAGATAATTTCTCCAGTTGGATGATTGTTCTATTTATTATTAGATTTGGCTATTGGTTTAGCGCTGCGACTACCGTCTGAGCCTCACATACCCATACGTGCTTTTGCACAAGCCACTTCTATACCCATGCCACTTTACCACCATTCTGTCCTTGATACATGTACTTGGTCTATTTTGTGAATGCGCACTAGTTAGAGAATCTTCTATCACATTAGATTGCTTGCATATTTCATAAGTTGAGTGAGTGTCTTTATTCTTTCTATCTTACATATATCTCACTCCTTATGAGTGCATGAGTGAAACCGCGAGAATCTAAAAAAATTGTTTTGCAAGGTTGAAAAGCATTTGACTGAGTCTCGGTATCATGTCACATCTTGAGTAAGAGATGCGTTAGTCTATTACCCGTGCCTTTAAATTTGTTTTATTGGCACAATTTTTTGTCATTACTTTGTTATAGATATAGATATCTGGGATTTGTATGTGCCTAGACATTTGCTCTGAGTTATTCATTCACCATATGTTTGTTGTCCTTTGTTTGGTCTGATTGCTTTGCTTGAGGACAAGCAAAGGGGTGGTTTGGGGGAGTTTGATGTATCACTTTTATATATACTTTTATAGCTCATTTCATACCATTTTATATACCGTTTTCGTGCCTTTATATCATTTATATGCCTTATTTCAATGAATTGTCGATACTGCCGCTATTTTGTGTTTCAATGCAGAAATGACGCATTATGAGGATAATCAAGCTAAGATGAGCGTAGCGGAGATGGCATAGTAAGATACACGAAGTATGGCACGAGGAACGAGGAAGCATGAAGGCTAGAAGTGAGAGAAACGAAGAAACAGTCTGTGAAGCTGGTTCCTCGATCGAGTCACCTCAGGCTCGATCGAGGAACCTCTCTGGCAGATTATTTTCCGGATTTTTCTAAAACAATTATCTTTGGTTATAAATTAGAAACTCGTATTCTATCATTAGGTTACGTTTTATTTTACATTGAGACGGCTGCATACTCTTGCTAGCTTTAATCTTTCCTTACTACGGTACAAATCTTTCCTTAGTAATTAATCATTCAAGTTTATGTTCTTCAATTGTTATTCTTGTTGCATATTCTTAATCATGTCTTCAATTATTATTATTGTTGTTATTGCTTTAGTTATGAGTAGCTAATTTCCTCATCTAGGATGAAGGGGATCTAGGTTAATTAGAAAGGGGAAATTAATTAATTGCTAGTGAAATCGCATAAGTTGTCGTTTGATTATTGTTCTTCTTCTAGTTAATTAACTTAGGCCTGAGTTGTTAATTAGTGTAGCGAATTAATCCTTTCACCGACCGCATGTTGGAATCGATCTAAAGGGCATAATAGAGTCGACCGATCTTATGACCTTAGACAGCTTGGTAGATCTAGCAATTGATTAATAGACCCCATATAATTGAGCTAGTGAACCGGAAATCCTAGACTTTTAATATCATTGTTTAAATCTCTTTTTATTGCTCGCATTTAGTTGGTTAGATAACAAAACAAAACAAACCCCCAGAAAATGGTTACCTTAGACAATTTAAATATTTACAGACTTAATTTTGACCGCCTCCCTATGGATTCGATATCTGTCTTACTGCTAGCTATTCTTGTTAGTCTTGAGATAGTTTTACTTTGATTTGGTGATACGACTTAAGCCTTATCATTGATCTTCCAGTGGACTTGTTAGAATTTCCTATGGATGGTTTTGAGATGATAGTTGGTATGGATTGGTTGGTTAAGTTCAAGACTAGAATAGAATGTCACCAAAAGAAGGTATCTTTGAGAGGTTCTAAGGGAGTTAGTGTGTCTTATCGTGGGTTTGTTGTCAAACCCAAAGTCAAAGTGATTGCAGCGGTGACCTTAAAGTCTTACCTGAGGAAGGAGTGTCCTTTGATTCTATGTCATGTGAAAGATTATAGTATGGTGGAGCCACCAAAATATAAGATACCAGTGGTGGGAGAGTTTTCAGATATTTTTCCGGAGGAGATACCAGGTTTTACATAAAAGAAAGATATAGATTTCAGTATGGAGTTGCAACCAGGGATGGGACTGATCTCTAAGGCCCTGTACCGCATGGGTCCTAAGGAGTTGGGGGAGCTGAAGAAACAGTTGGATGATTTGATAGAGAAGGGATACATTAGACCTAGTGTATCGCCGTAGGGTGCACCAGTTCTGTTTGCGAAAAAGAAGGATGGGAGCTTGAGGTTGTGCATCGACTACAAGGAGTTGAACATTGTTACAGTGAAAAAAAAGTATCCTTTGCCAAGGATAGATGATCTGTTTGACCAGCTGAGTGGGGCAGGAGTCTTTTCAAAGATTGATATGAGATTAGCGTACCATCAGGTGAGGATTCGGGATGAAGACATACCAAAAACAACTTTTCGATCGAGGTATGGTCACTATGAGTGTGTGGTGTTGCCATTTGGGTTGTCTAATACGCCGGCACTGTTTATAGATTTCATGAACCGGGTCTTCAGTCAGTTCTTGGATCGGTTTGTGGTGGTGTTCATAGATGACATGTTAGTTTATTCTAAAACTAAGGAGGAGCACGAGGAGCATTTGAGGTTGGTGTTGCAAACTCTCTGTGGCAACCAACTGTATGCAAAGTTGTCTAAGTGTAAGTTTTGGCTAGAGAAAGTGGATTTTCTGTGTCATGTGATTTCTAAAGAGGGTGTATTTGTGGATCCTAGCAAGATAGAGGCGGTGTCTAAGTGTGAAGCACCAAAGAATGTGGCCGAGATCAGGAGTTTCTTGGATTTGGCAGAGTAATATCGACAGTTCGTGAAAGACTTTTCTAAGATTGTCAGGCCTATAATCGCGTTGATGAGGAAAGAGAACAGGTTTCGATGGGATAAAATTTGTGAGACGGCGTTCCAAACATTAAAGGAGCATTTTACCACAGCTCTAGTCTTAGCTTTACTTGAAGGGCGTGAGAAATTTGAGGTGTATACAGAAGCTCCAAGGAACGGGCTGGGTTATGTGTTGATGCAGAATGGGAAAGTTATTGCCTATGCTTCTAGGCAATTGAAGCCTTATGAAGAGAACTATATTGCGCATGATCTGGAGTTCGGTGCAGTTGTGTTTGCTCTCAAGATTTGGAGGCACTATCTTTATGGGGCGACCTTTAAGGTGTTTTCTGATCACAAGAGTCTAAAGTACATCTTTAGTCAAAAGGAGTTGAACATGAGACAGAGGAGGCAGATGGAGCTTATCGGGGATTATGACATGGATATCATATACGATGAAGGGAAAGCAAACGTGGTTGCTGATGCGTTGAGCAGGAAAAGTGTGCATTATCAATGCACATCTATGTCTTTGACGAGGTTGAGAGATGAGGTAGGTAAGATGGGGATACATGTGATTCAAAAAGGGGATACTAGAGGAGACTTGATAGTGGAGCTGGATCTTTATGATAATATTCGCAGGAAGCAGGCTCTTGATTCTAAGATTCAGGAGTTGAGGGCTGAAGTAGAGAAAGGGACAGTGTCTTGGTTCTCTATTCATTCTGATAGGAGTGTACGGTTTGATGGGAGATGCTGTGTGCTTAGGGATAAGGAGTTGAAAAAGGTAATCATGACAGAGGCTCATTGCACACCGTATTCAGTGCATCCGAGTGGTGACAAGCTTTATAGAGATATGAAGAAGACTTTCTAGTGGACTGGAATGAAAAAGGAGACAGCTGAGTTTGTGGCTAGGTGTTTGACATGTCAGAGAGTAAAAGGAGAGTAGCGAAGACCGCAAGGTAAGATTCTGCCTCTTGAGGTACCTGAGGGGAAATGGGAGTCTATCTCCATGGATTTCATAGTGGGTTTACCGAGGAGCCAGCAAGGTAATACATGATATGGGGGATCATTGACCGTTTAACTAGTCAGCTCACTTTATTCCAATGAAAGATACATTGAGGAAGGTGCAGTTGGCAAATGGCTATATGAAGCATGTGGTGAGGTTACATGGGGTGCCAAAGGACATTGTGTCGGATCAGGACGCGAGTTTCATATCTTGGTTTTGGCAAGAGTTGCAGGAGATGATGGGAACTACCTTGAAGATGAGTATTGCATTTCATCTTGCAACATATGGGCAGACAGAGAAGACAATCAAGACATTGAAAGATATGTTGAGGGCTTATGTAATGGTGTTTGGTGGTAGTTGGGAAGATAGGTTGGATTTGATCCAGTTTTCTTACAACAACAACTACCATACGAGTATTAGGATGGCTTCGTTTGGGGCTTTGTATGGGAGGAGGTGTAGGAGTCCGATTTGCTAGGATGGTAGTGTCGAGGCAGTAGTTTTAGGACCACAGATGGTACAGGAGATGATATAACAAGTGAAAGTGATTCGGCAAAAGATGGAAGCGGCCCAGGATCGACAAAAGAGCTATGCAGACTTACATCGTCGGGACATCGAGTTTCGGGTTGGGGATAAGGTTCTTTTGAAATTGTCACCTATGCGTGGGGTTATTCGGTTTGCTAAGAAAGGGAAGTTAAGCCAAAACTTCATTGGACCGTATGAGATTTTGGATCGTGTGGGAGAGGTTGTTTATCGGCTAGCTTTGCCATCAGCTTTGGATCGTGTACATAATGTGTTTCATGTGTCTCAGTTACGGAAGTATGTGAGTGACCCTTCCCATATGTTAGAGGTGGAGAACATCGAGTTTGATGAATCCTTGTCTTATCTAGAGGTGCCAAAACAGATTCTTGATCGCAAGGTTCGCAAAACTAGATCTGGGGAAACAGTGTTGCTCAAGGTGTTATGGTCTACTCACGAGGTTGAGGAAGCAACTTGGGAGGTGGAAGAGGTTATGAAGGAGCGGTATCCGTCTCTTTTTAATCAGGTATTTGTGGTTACGGAGATGTAAACATGTTTCTTTTAGAGGGATGGGGGGTAGGAGATGATCGCATAAGGTTTTGGTATGGTTTTATGTTGGTTTTGGTACAGTTAGTGCTTGTTTTGAGTCGGTATAGGTTGTGTTTGAGTTTTGTTTTTGAGTTTTTGTTGCGTTGTTGTGTCGTGGTTGAGTTAGTATGTTTGTTTTTTAGTATGGGTTTGAACTTCGGGGACGAAGTTCATTTTTAAGGAGGGAAGACTGTAATACTACGGTTTTATGTGCTATTGGGTACTATATCGAGTGAGGCTTGCTAGAAGAGTAAATCAGTTTTGCGTATGAAACAGTGTTATGTCTGATGGGTAGGGGCCACTCGATCGAGTAGGGGCCACTCGATCGAGTACCTCACTTACTCGATCGAGTGCGTCGGGTCTTACGGGTTTTTGGCCGGGTTTTGATAGCAACGCGAGAGTGGTATATAAAGGATCTTTACCAGTTTATTTTTACTTTTTATTACATTCTAAGTTACACAAAGAGAAAATAAGTTACGTAGCATTCCTTTCTCACATTGCTATCAAATCCAAAGGGCTTGAGTCATCGGAATCCAGAGTTCTTTACACCGTTGAGACCTTCGCATTATGGGTAAGATCCTAGTACAGGTTTTATGTTATTTCGTTAATGTTGGTTAAACCCTAATTGGGTAATTTAGGGGTTTTGGGAGTATTATTGGTATTAGTTAGTGATTTTATGATTGTATGTTGATAGGAGGTGATTTCGTAGAGGAACGTTTCTGATCTGCTATTGTGACGATTGTGGTGATTATATTTCTAGGTAGGGTTTCCTACTCAGTTATTGTTTACATGAATATGAGATGGTTAATTGGTTGTTTATTGTTGGTTAATGGCATTTGTCTATGTCTTAATTGATTTAGTAATGTTGATATCGTAATTGGTTGTGGTTGTTTGTCTGTGGTTCGCGAGGTGCCCCCTCGGCAGAGTAGAGTCACTTGCGGGAGTGGCTTCACGCCCTTGATTCGCCCTTTGTGGAACACGTCACAAGAGGGGATGTGTACATTAAGGAACATGGGTTTGTGCTCGTTAAAGATGAGCGGGGCTTAGGTGGGAACGGTTGCGGTCCCCCACTGGCGGTGTGTATTACTAGTTGCGGCCGTAATCTGGCAGGACTAGACCTTCAGGCTAATCAGGTGATTGGTGATGTGACAGTGTTGGAGAATTGTGTGTATTGTTGTTGTTGTATTATCTTATATTGTGTATGCAGTAACTGATCCCGTTTGATTGTTTTAAAAACTGTGGTGATCTATTCGGGGATGGTGAGCAGTTATTAAGTAGGTATGATTTGGATGCCAAAGGGATTAGCTTGGCATGAGTCACCACGAGTCTATTAGAAGTCTTCCGCTGTGTAATCGAACTTTATATTTACTTTAGTTGGTTTTGGTTTTGGTTTGGTTTTGGTTTTGGTTTTGGTTTTGGTTTTGGTTTTGGTTTTGGTTTTGGTTTTGGAACAGTTGTATCATACTTTACAGCTTTTGGGTTTTGATGTATTCACTTAAACTATTTAGTTAAAGTACATTCTTTTATGGTCTATTTGATATTAATTGCCTCGGATAACCGAGATGGTAGCACTCTCATGCATTAGGTGGTTTTAGTAAGGCACCTTGGTGTATGGGGTTGTTACAGGTTAGGCCTTTGTTGTTCAATTAAACCCAACAACATGCACCAAATCCACATATAAGTTCACTACTAAGCATATTCGTGTCCTTTAGTGGTGACCAAAATTTTGACATAAAAATTTGATTTTTAGTAACAATAATAATGTAGAATGCTAAGTCCTAACATGAATTAAACAAAAGTATTCAAATAATTCATAAAACTTGAGTGAATTAGGGTAGATCTTAGGAAATCGATTTGGCGAAAAATTAGGAGAAGAATCACTTATATTGTTAAAATGGTAGGAATTAAAGAGATGAAATGGAGCAAGAATCTTGATCCTAAGCACCAAAGGAGTAGAATGGAGTTGCTAAAATAATTTTTAATGAGTTTTGGAGTGTTTTTTGTGAGATGAAAAGAAAGGATGAAGAAGATAAGAAGTGAAGAAATGGGGTTAAACCCGTGTAATTTCCAGCCCAACTCCACTCGGTCAAGTGGCGAGTTCACTCGGTCGAGCGAATTTTCACTCGGTCGAGTGGCCAAGTTCAGTCAGTCGAGTGGCCTGTTTTCCAGAATGCTTCCATCTTCTGGAAAATGATCCACTCGGTCGAGTGTACTGTACTCGGTCGATTGTGGACTCGTACTCGTTAGAGTGATCGCTTATGGCTTGGAATTTCGAGTCGGATTAAAATGATGAAGTCCTTGCAACATAAAGAGAAGGTTTGGAAGTCCACCAGCTATCGGTGACTCACTCGAGTTAGTTCATACGTCATCCTATTTACCGTGTTTGGTACACTATCGTAGTACTAGCAAATACTCTACCAAAACATTTCACCAATCATACACTATAGATACACTAACATGCACTTAATTAACACACGGAGCAAAATTTAAAGAGCAATATCATCATCCGTATACCAATACATACTATCCATTTCTAAGCATACTATTCATCTCAATCTAGCATCCAACTTCCACACACATTCATACATAATTAAAGATGACTGTCATACCCCCACACACCAAGGTGCCTTACCAAGACCACCTAGCACATGGGGACGCTACCATCTCGGTTGCCTGAGGTAAAGTATATCACAAGTGGCCATAAAATAACATTATTTAAAGTTCAACTGTTTAAAACTATACAACTGTCAAACCAAAACCAAAATTAAAACAATTGTTCCAGCGGAAGATTAAAGACTCCAAAACAAGTGATGACTCCATCCCAGCTAGATCATGCGAGCTATCCGAATGCACACCTACTAATCAACTGCTCACCATCCTCCAAATGGATCACCACAGTTTTCAAAACATTTAAACAGGGTCAGTTAACTGAATAATCAAGATAAGAAATAAACAATACGCGTCCAATCAATCCAAACACATTCCTCCAAACACCAATAAATCACCAACTACTGGCTACACACTAAATGTGTAGCCCTGCCAGATTACCCATCGCAACAGGTAATCCACTCTGCCAGTGGGGATCGCAGCCTTACCACCTAAGCCCCGCTCATTCCAAGAGCGAAAAAACCATGTCCATTAATGTGCACATCCCCCTTGTGACGGGAATCACAAGGGGCGGAACAAGGGCGTGAAGCCATTTCCGCAAATGACTTCACTCAGCCGAGGGCACACCTCGCAAACCACAGACACAATAAGCAACAAATTCACAATACTAATATAATATGCCAACTTCCAAAATAAATAATTCCAATAATATTAATCATGCTCACAATGCAATCACCACATCTTAAATTAATTATACAATCAACTGAGTAGGGAAATCCTACCTTTTCGGAATCTGCTATAACTGCAGGTAATCACACAAATTTACAAAAGTACGACATCGTCACCTACAACAATTACACATCATAAACCGATTTCTACCCAAAACCCCCAAATCACCCAATTAGGGTTATAGCAATCTTAACAAAACAATATAAAAACAACACAAGGAAAACTACGAACCTTAGCCTTGGATTTGATTCGAAAAGTGGAGAAAAGAGAGCGTCACTTAAAGTGTTGAAAGGTTTTAAGAGAATGAAATAGGAAACTGGTGATATAACCTTTTATACCTCCTCCACTATTATATTCAAGCCTCGTCAAAATTCAGTAAAACACGACTTACTCGATCGAGTAACTAACGTACTTGATCGATTACCGCCTACTCGATTGAGTTGCCCTTACTCAATCGAGTACCTACAAAGCAGAATGTACTCAAAGAATGCGACCCTGACTTATTCGATAGAGTACCCTCTACTCGATAAAGTACCCTAAGACCAGAATCTTGATCCTAAGCACCAAAGGAGTAGAATGGAGTTGATAAAATGATTTTTAGCGAGTTTTGGGGTGGTTTTTGTGAGATGAAAAGAAAGGATGAAGAAAATAAGAAGTGAATAAATGGGGTTAAACCAGTGTAATTCCTAGCCTAGCTCCACTCGATCGAGTGGCGATTTCACTCAGTCGAGTGAATTTTCACTCGGTCGAGTGGCCGAGTTCACTCGGTTGAGTGAATTTTCACTCGGTCGAGTAGCCAAGTTCAGTCGGTCGAGTGGCCAAGTTCACTCGATTGAGTGGCCTATTTTTCAGAATGTTTCCAGCTTCTGGAAAATTGTCCATTAGGTCGAGTGTCAGGGTCCACTCGATTGAGTGCACTGTACACGGCCGAGTTTGGACTCATACTCGTTAGAGTGATTGCTTATGGCTTGGAATATTGAGTCGGATTAGAATGATGAAGTCCCTGCAACACAAAGAGAAGGTTTGAGAGTCCACCGACTATCGGTGACTCACCTGAGTTAGTTCTTGTGTCATCCTATTTACCGTCTTTGGTACACTTTTGTAGTACTAGCAACTACTCTACCAACACATTTCACCAATCATACATGTAATACCCCGTATTTTATAATTATATAAATAATATTATATTGTATTTTATACGAATTATGCATGAGACAGAATAGTATAATAATAATGATAATAATAATAATAATATTGGTAATAATAATATGTGATAATAATTTACTCGAGTTGGTAGTAATTGTGACGATTGCTAGAAACTTCTACCCACCTACCATACTATATACCCCCTCCCCTTATTCACCATCTTATCCAAACATAATCTCATAAAATCCACCACAGAAATGAGATAAGAGAGGAATAGAGAAAAAGGAAGAGAAACTTGAAGATTTTGCCCCTCCGCCTCGAGATCGTAAGGTAAAACTGCCTCACACTAGTTTATATATTATTTTAATTAACCCGCCTCGACCTTGACCCATTAAAGTCCGTCGTTGACCACCCGTTGACTGTCATTGACCGCCCAATATAGGATTGACCGAGTATTTTATTGGTTGTTGTTGTTGTTTTATGCGACCGTCCTAAGACGGATTTTTTACCCACCTTTTGTGACTATCTTAGGCTGACCTTAACTGGATTTCGCCAAGGGCTGAGTGGGGTTGTAGTGGTGGTAATGGGTGGTGGAATGGGTGGTGTTAGGTGGTCAAAAATAGGTGTGAAAAAGGGTTATACGGGTTGGGTGTTTGTTGTGTGTCGTGTGGTTGTTGTTGTTGTTGTTGTTGTTGTTGTTGTTTGTGGCGGCTGTTGTTGCTGGTGGTGCCTTCTGGTGGCGACCAAGGGTGTAGGGCCAAGCTGTGGCCACCGTGGTGGTGGTGGATATTTTAGTGGCGGCTTTGGATGGTATTTTTGTGTGTGTGTGTGTATATGTCGAGTTGTTTTGTGTTGTTGTCGTTATTGTTGATTGTTGTTGTTGATGCTGCCTTGGTCGGCCGTGGCTGGTGGCCCACGGTGGTGGACCATGGTGGTGATTTTTGGTGGTAGTATGGACCGAGTCTTGTGACGGATTTTGGATAGCTTTAAGACGGGTTTTGTTTATTTAATTACGTATTTAATTTAATTAGATAAATTAGTAATTAGATTAGTTAGTAATTATATTTAATTATCGTAATTAGGTGCCGACTTTATGGAGGAGCATATTTGTATCCGGTTGCATTATTGTTTAGTGGGATTTGCTAAAAGGTAGGTTAATCCTACTCAGTTTTAATATACGTTTGAATGGTCATGTGAGTCGTATTTTAGTGGTCATTGCATTATAACATGATATTGGTTAAGTTGACTGGATGAGTCGGTAATTGGCCTATTGTGTGGTAACTTGCAATTGTTGTATTGTCTTGTATGTCGGAGGACATGGTGGCCTACTTGTTATTATGGAGACGCAAGGCGGTTGGGAGACCGTCTTACGCTTGAATCGCCTCTTGAAGTTTCCCACTCTAAGAGGGATGTGCACATTAAAGACTTGAGTTACGGAGGGACTCGTGTGGTTGAGACACGACGTCTGGCAGGGGATCCGGTTGACTTCCGGACCCGGCACGTCTGGGCGTGTCCCGGTACCTGTTTATGGTTGTTGGTATGTCTGGGCGTGTCCCGGTACTAGAGTGGTTGTCGGTACGTCTGGGCGTGTCCCGGTACCGTGGTGGTGGTTATTTGATAGTATGTCATCCATATCATGGTCATGTTGCATATTCACACACTCGAGTTGTGTCACACTTTATTTATTGAAACTAACGTTTGTGTATCCGTGTAATTGTCACCTATTTCCGGGGTGGCATGTGTCGAACCATATGATATTCCAATCATATGAAGAGCAGGTTAAGTACAGGTTTTTGGATAGCACGCGGGAGACGGGATGAGCTTGATGAGTTACGAGGTGAGTGTAGTTGGTTAGAAGAATATAGTGGTCATGAGTTATATTTTATTCATTAGTTTATATTTGTAATAACTAAACTTGTTATTTGTTAATGAAGTTTCCTAATTGTAATTCCGATTTCACTGCCTCGGGAAATCAAGACGGTAACATCTCCCAATTACCTTGACCGGGTAAGACGGGGGTGCTACAATACACTATAGATACACTAACATGCACTTAATTAACAGACGGGGCAAAATTTAAAGAGCAATATCATCATTCGTATACTAATAAATACTAACCATTTCTAAGCATACTATTCATCTCAATCTAGCATCCAACTTCCACACACATTCATACATCATGGAAGATAACTACATCACACAAGAGCCTAATGTAAATCACATATTCATGCAACCATGCAACTTTCTATATAGCGTTTACCCATATTTTTAACCACCCACATTGTGACCAACCGAGACAAATGGCAAAAGTTTTTATATGAGGGCGTCTACTCATCCAAAACCGACCTCCTATTGTACTCATGTTGGGTTCATTTTATTTGACACTCCTAGATTCATTTTGGTTCATTGGTTTAGGTTCCAAAATCATCGCCCTGATACCACTTCTTAACACCCCCTTCTTACTCGGCCAAGGGAATTGGGAAATATTACCATCTCTGTTTTCCGATGCGGTAAATCGGAGATACAATCAAGAAACATTTATTATAAATGATAAATTTAGTCAATGTCATAACCATGAATGAATAAATAAAAGAATACAATTCATGACTACTATACTCTTTTAGTTAACTATACTCGACTCGGATGTTGTCAAGGCTCGTCCTGTCTCCCACGTGCTACCAAAGATAACTTGTATTTAACTTGCTCCCCATATGATCGAAAATATCATATGGATCGACACAGGCCACCCCGGAAATAGGTGACAATTACACAGACATACAATACGTCAGTTTCAATAATTAACCATACGACACAACATGATAAGTAAATATGCAATATGCTAATAATATGGATAAGATACTATCAACAACCAGCACGTCGGTACTGGGACACGCCCAGACGTACCCACAACCACCACGGTACCAGGACACGCCTAGACATACCCACAACCACACTGGTACCGAGGCACGCCCAGACGTACCGGGTCCGGAAGCCAACCGGATTCTATGCCAGACGCCGTGCCTCAATGTAGATACCTCATTTCTGCACCTCCCGCAAACCACCCGGTGATGATTGGGCCGCATGTGTGGTACGCGGAACGATTTGTGGCAGTTCGTAAGTTTATCGTCAAGTGATTGCTCAAACATTGATATCTACCTCTTAGTTGTCATCTACGCGCCGATACGGTCGTTTTGACAGTAATTAGAGTACATTTGGAGTCCAGGCCTAAAACCGTCTTCATTTTCTGATAACCACTAAATCCCGAGTCAGAATGTTCTGGAATGTTCCGGATATTTCTATTCCATATTTTATAAATCTTTCACAATATTTTATTCTTTGGTAAAGAAATTCCCGTAATATTCATACAAAATATTAAGGAAAACCAAATTATCCCGTCATTCCATAAATTAAACACGGAAATCTTTCTTTCGCAGGAGGAAACCACCTGGGAAAAGATGCAGCAGGTGCTGCGCCTCTTCCAAGAGACGCAGTGCATGCTGCTCCTCTTCCCAGGTCCTTTTCTGCGTATTTTTTCGTATCTTTTCATATCTTTTCGAGATTCACTTCCAAAGTCTCTTCGAAAACCCTATTCCTTCACGTGATTAGTATAAATAGGAGCTTTCGCTCCTCATATTTCTCACGCGAGTGTCCGCCCTTCTCTTCTCCCTTTGCATTCTAGACCACGTTCTTACTTTTTGGCGTCTACGTGCTTGAACATTCGACCACGTAAGCTCGGATCCTTCTGAGTACCAGCCTCGTTTGCATGACCGACCAATTTGACCAACTCCACAATCAATCAACTTAATTAATCTTAATCGTTTTCCTCTTACGAGGGCACTTTCGTTACATTCGAGTCGAGCATCACTAATCGTAAACTTAGTTCATCTCGTTTCGTCAAACATGTAAGTCTGAGGGTGTAAATCCTTCTTTATTTATTTTTATTTATCTTTTGTATCATTAATGTAAGGTTTATGTCGAAAATACTTCTTAAAACCGATTTATAAAACCATGCTTTAAAACCCTTTTTACGGATTGCCAGAAGATGACCGACGAGAAAGGACGCAGAAACTGCTGCGCCTCTTCGTAGGGACGCAGCACCTGCTGCGCCTCTTCGTGAGGCTGCCGCAGTTCCTGCCTCCTTTCTTCTTCCTTCGTCCTCTGTCAATTCGCCTCTTATTATTTGTTTTCATTTGTTCTTCAAATCTTTGACATAATAGCATAATAATTTCACATGTATATTATTTATCATCTTTAATGCATATTATTCATCATTAAATCCCGACTTAAATCCCAAGTAATCCAATATTTGCGGGTTTTCGTCATTAAAATCAATCCGGATTGTAGAGATTCAATTCTTTCATATTGAGTTTCTGGAATTCGATCTTTGATATATTTCTATCTGTCTATTGTCGTATTCGTCATTAATTTGTCATTAATTTGTCATATTTAACCTATTTAGTTCACCTATGTCACTAATCAATCTTTCATTCATGTAATTAATTCGTTTGCCTTCGTTTCATCCATGTTTTATCGTTTTTATGACTCATTCGCTTGTAATTAATATGTTAAATCACTTTCATCCGAGTCGAATATCATAATTAATCCTTAAATTCACTAACGAATATTAAAGATTTGCAGTTCCGGCTTCACAGCCACAACTCACCCTTGGGACAGACGCAGCAACTGCTGCGCCTCTTCAAGAGGGCGCAGCTCTGCTGCGCTTGTTCCAGGATGACTTTTGTCTCTGAACTTCCGTTCTGCCTTGACCTAGTTTAATTAGCTTACGTTTTTAACTAACTATTAATCGTATTATCGCCTAATTCATGTTCGCTTATTTGTTTATTTTGTTCTTTCTCAAATTATCCGTTTTGGAAGTATTTTCGACATAAATCAATTGAATCCATTGTAATTATTGTAATTTTCATTATTATTTATTGTATTTCATTGTATTTCTTTTATTGTATCATTTGTATGCCTTCACATGTAATTGAATCTAAATTCCTACTTTGACATTTATTGTATGCTAAATTAATTGTTCACCGACTTAGTCTAAATCCTCACATGTTAGGATTAAAACGTTGGATGTTGCATTGCATGCATATAATCGACAATATATCAAGTATAGATGATTTTCCCTAATCATTAGTAGAGGCCGCTATCGAGGCGGGCGGGATTAGGTGTTCGATCAAAAGAGTTTCCTAATACGTACCCTCACCCTTTACTCCAGATCTCTGTGAACATCCGTGTTCATTGGCATCCACGAGAGTCATTCTAGACATAGAATGCTAAGGGTAACGAGTTCTTGGTGTTCATGTCACTACTTTGTGTCTTGACATGGCACGAGGTATTCGAACGGTTTCCAATTTTCCACAATAAATTGGTGGCGACTCCACAAATGCAAACGCTTGTTCACAAGTGCCCCCGTGGCCCATGTCCGCAGTTTCGCGACTCCGCTGGGTATAATACACTTACGTGTAGCCAAAAGGGTGAAACTTGAACAAGGTTAGGGAATAGTTTGTACAAGACAATTGTCGGTTTTCATAACTCGGTCTTCCTAGATCGTTTCATTCGGCCTTCCTAGGCCCAACACAACCTATTCGACCAATCGTCCCGTCTAAACGGTCCTAATTCTTATTTGGGCCTAAGGATGGATAGCGATTGATGTCATCCATACCATGGTACTTACTCTTGTTTGTATCAAGGACTTTCACTACTTGAGGAAATGGACTAGGAATCGGCCTTACTCTTGTTTGGTACGAGCCTCTCCACAGACCCCGGGTTTGATTGTTCGGTATGGCAATCCACCCTTTAAGCCAAAACCCTTTTAAATGCACTCAGCATCCCGTTATAATGCCTGTATAAATGCTTGTATTATATGTGATCACCATTTTGTAAACAAAACCATGACGAATTTTGTAAAATAAAATCCTTTTCAAAATGTAATCATTTTCAAAACAGCGCAAAACAAAGCCGAAACCCTGTCCAAGTGTCGAGTCAAACGTCGGGCCTAAAACCCATTTCAAAACCCGTATAAAAAAAAGAAAAAAAAGTCCAAAAAAAATAACCAAAAAAAAAGGTCCGAAAAGAAAAAACAAAATATTTTCCAACAGGCAAATGTAAATATGTAAATTCAATTGGGCTAAGTTAGAGTCAAAGTTCAAACCGACTATGTCCGATTCGGAACTCTGTCGAGTCATAAACCCGTCTTCCTTTACATTTTGGGTCTTTTCAAAATTCAAGTCAAGTCCTAAGGCGTCACGCCGTCAATTTAGACCCCCTACCCCAATTCAATTAGGAGCTAAACATTTCCACACCTCGACTCACGCACTCGAGGCTAACACATCGAGTCATTCCAATATCCGTTTCTTGAATTCTTCTAGTACACGTTCGGGACACACATACCCGAACCTCGAGTCAAGTCTGTCTTAAACACACAAATTAGAATCAACACGTCTCATCAATCCCGTCAATAAGGTCAATTATATGAGGGTCACTCCGTCAAAGTTAACACTCGAGTCTAAAATTAAAAGTCAAGCACCGCGAATTCAAACACGAGAAGTCGCTCACGACGTTTCACGAATTCACAAGTCAAGTCTAGATTTGTCATCTTATACCTTCCTTTGTTTGTTGCCTTAGTATGCGTGATCCCATGTCGAATCGAGTTGTAATGCGCGTCATTTCTGTCAAGTAGGAATCCAGCAAGTTCTGTCAGTCAGCAAAGTCACGAAGCAGATAAAGCCACAATCACCGTGTCTCTCCAAGAAGTTTATGCCATGGTCTTAGGAGTTCAAGCTACAGTGGAAAATTTGAGCATTCGCGTCCTCACCCTCGAGAATGGAATGGTGGAAAAGAACACGCCACCTAGAGAAACCTCTAGTCTAGGTCGTCCAAAGCTTACCTCTTGTAATAACTATCGTCCTAGAAAGCCGAAAACAGCTCAAAGGAAACCTGGGAGGCATCAAAGGGTGCTTACCGATTTAGGCATGTCTTATGCCGATGCTTTGAAGAGACTCTCTGTCAAAGGCAAGCTACATCCAATAGGACCGACTCCGGATCCGCCTTTAGAGAAACAAATGAACCTCTGGAAGGGCAACAAATACTGCTTATATCACCAAGGTAGAGGCCATGATATTGAAGAGTGTTTTCTCTTGAAACACACCATCCAAGATATGATCGAAGAGGGCAAGCTTCCTAAGCCACCTTCTGTCGCGCAATCTAAGAAAATCGATCCTCTTGGGTCTAATATCATTAAACATAGCGAAGAATCATTCCTAGACTTTTCTCATCTCCTCGATCCTCGTGATGATAAAAAAATCAAAGCGCCGAAGGAGAACGATGTCCAAAGTGGAATGCTCATGCTTTCCAAGATAGAGGGATCCATTGATACTCTAAACTCTCGGCTTTCCAACATGGGGAAGAAGCTTAAGACCTAATATTTCAAGATGAAAAGTGTCCAGACAAACCCTCAACCTCATGGTCTCGAGGAGAAAGCAAAAAGTGAGCGATCTATTCCTAGTTCTTCTCATCCAGGAGTCAAAATCAACGGCAGCCTCATGGAGCCTTCGTCAAAGAAATTAAACAACTCTCCCAGGTCATTCACAAATCTAGGAATACCTTATGCCCTAGTCTTGAACAAATTATCCTCTCTAGGTCTTCTTCAACCAATAAGACCTACGCCAGATCCATAAAAGAAATCTAAATCGTGGGATGGCAATTCATATTGTCAATACCATAGGGGTAGGGGGCATGGCACCGAAAATTGTTATAAGCTCAAGCATGTCATAAAAGATGGGATCGAGGATGGTAGTATTTCTGTCTCACTCCTAAAATGTTTGGGTACAGAAGTTAAGCTATCTTATAGGGAGTTCAATATCACATATGATCAAAAAGATGAACGGTCCATCAATCATTTGGTGAAAATAAGGAAAATAGATTCACAAATACCCGACCAGTTGAAGGAGGCAACATCGGTTAAGGACGTTATTGACTGTCTACACCCAGTTTACGCCTCTCATTTGAAAGGTGGCATCAAAACCGTTGAAAACTTATCGGCAGAGATTATTCATATCAATGACGTCATCCAAGGAGGTTCACCGTCCACATCTACGCCCAACAATCAAACAATCCGCATTACCGACGTGAAGTTTATAGAACCTTCACCGAAAAGAGGAACTCAGCATTCAAGTTCATGCTCCAATTTAGGCATACCGTATACGGTAGCCTTTAAAAGACTCTTTGCCAAAGGACTAATCCAACCAATCGGTCCAACCCCAGACCCTAAGTATGAGAGGAGAGGTCGCTTCTGGGACGGTTCTCAATATTGCTTATTCCATAGGGGTAATGGATACGACACTGAAGAATGTTCCAAACTCAAACATACCATCCACTATATGCTCGATCACGGCAAGATATCTTTATCGACCCTCGATCCATTAAGAGAACAGAATGACCCTCATAGGTGTCTTACTCTTCGAAGACAGGAAGATCTCTTGGGCCTTTACCATTCTAGTATTCCCAATGATGAGGACGAGGTGTTCAAATGGGTGAATGCTCAAAGACAAATACCGCAGCCGATTGCTGGAAGAGAAAATGCTCAAGCGTGGGCTGATGATTACGAGTCTAGATCTAAGATCACATCAAAGTCCGAGTCCGAGTCCGAGTCTTAGGCTTTCTATCCCATAATTTTTCTAGTATCTTTCTTTGTGTACACTTTCATTCCTAGTGACAACCTGGGGGCTGTCCCACGAGTCACGCGTCTTCCCAAGTCTATGTTAAATACATTTATCGTTCATTTTAATAAAAGTACAATTTTCCATCCACATATTCTATCATATTTTCTCCTTTACCATTTCCTGTGACAACAAGAATTGATTTGAGACATTTTAAAAAAACAAACAACAACAACACATGCCAAGTCAATGTGAGTACACTTAGATGATGTTCCGTTCTATGTTGTAGAGGACCTAAGACTCCGTGTTCTTTTTCCTTACCTATTCCATGTCTGGCAATAGAAACCATAATATAACCCCAGTTTAGGACGAGCCTATCTCAAGAGATTCTAGGATGAATCCAGACCGTCTCCCTTGTTAGCGATCCATGACGGAAGGCAAGCCCATTCCCCACAATAAACAACCTGTTTACTAAAGACCAAACCGTTTCACACCAAAGGTGCTAGTCTTACCCAAATCCATGGTAGCAAGCAAATCTAGTCGGTACGAGCCATGATCAAAGACAAAGGCTCAGTCGAGAGAAATACTCAAAGTCAATATCCAAGGCCGCAATTATTCCCGTAATCCAAGACAAAAGAGTCAAAAGAAAAAGGCTCGATCAAGCTAGTCAAGTCAACATCCAAAGTCAAAGTTGTCTTCAAAACCTGGATCAAGAATCTGAGCAAAAGCCAAGATAAGTTCTAGACCAAGAATCTGAGTCTGAACCAAGAACGAGTATGAAATCAAGTACGGAATACTGCTGAAGTCTATATAAAATCAAGACATCAATGAAGATGGTTAGCTAGCACCCTCACTTAGCCTTTCACACATCACACACCCTAAGTCCTTCTCGAGACCATTACAGGGAGATAGTTAGGAATTTTGAGAATCCACTCAAACTCGTCAAGTATACCCATCCTTTAGGGCCAAGACATGGAAACTTGATCCCACGTCATTTCAACCTACCTTTATGTGGTCAGGCTACAACAAGCCAAGAGACTCCATTTCCAAGCCACATTACAAGCCATAACCCCATTACGCCTTAACTCCACAAAATCAAGCTCCAGAGATTTGTTTCATCAAAGCCTCTTATTACCGAGCTCCACATTCCAAATATCCAATCTAGTTTCACCTTGACCCATACACGGAGTCTTCAAATACTTTGCTAGCTAGAACGGGACATAACCATATCATCCTTAGGGTCCACTTTTAGGTGTGCTCACACGACAAGGAAATTTTTACAAAATTAATTATACCTCTTTGGTCTATGATCAGAGGGAGTTATCTCAAATCGATTCTTCAAGTCACCAAAGGAATATACCCTCGTGACCCATACACTTTAAGGTCCTGACAACATAGCTTAAGCACACACTTGAACTACGAGCATGGTTTGATTTCACCTTTTCAGGTGGATACGTAGGCAGTCTTTTCTTACACAAGAAGGACACAACCACAACACCCAAATAAAATTAACCAAACCTCAGAACTACGATCTGGCTTGATTTCACTTCACGTGAATACGTAGGCAGTCCTCAAGGACACAACCATCCCCAACCATAAACATTCAACCTCAATTATCAACCATCCCAATTTTCAGCCTTCCAACCTCAATTAAAATCCTTTCCACAACCAACACTTCTATACTGGGGGCTCCTTTTTGTCGCCCAGACTCTTTTTTACCAAATTTCAGAGTCATCTTCTCATCCTGGGGGCTTCTCTTTCGATATGCCACCCTTCTTTCATTCCTCTAAGTCTAGCTTTTACTCGGTCCGAACAATGACAAAGATCTTAGATCAATTCTTCAAGTCATTGTGCCTCAAGAGGGGTCTCTTTTACAGCAAATGGTGGTGAAAGAAGTCCTAGTAGACAGCTGATCCATGGCTCATGCCTTTCATTTATATGCCTTCATCATTCTTGCAAGTCTTCTACCTTTGGAACTGATACGCATTGGCACCCACACTTGGCTAGGGGTTGCGCATACTTCAACAAAGTCTGTCAAAGTCATCCCTGTGTCGCGTCAAATCTAAGTTAGTGTCGCGTCAGTCAAACCTAAGTCTACATTTCGCGTCGCGTCCTAGTAGGTCTGTGTCATGTCAAGTCCTATGTCTAAAGCCCATCGAATATGCATAACGCATTACAAACGACAAACTTCTTTGAACAAGTTTTAAACGACTTTTAAAAAGAAACGACTTTTGCAAAACCTATGTGTTTCCTTATTCGAGGTCCATGTAATAATCGCTTATGTGCATATATTAGATTGCATTCTTGTGTGGCTACTAACCATGCAGGTAAGTATCAGAAGTAGTACTTTATCAAGACCTCGCTTGCCACAACGAGTGAATATTCTTTGACAGGTGTTTCGACACACCTCTATTTTGTTCCCCCAGCGAGAGTACACGGATAGACATTCCCTCTCGAGACATGGAGATCAGTTCCCGATTATGTTCCCCCAGCGAGAGTACATGGATAGACATTCCCTCTCGAGACATGGAGATCAGTTCCCGATTATGTTCCCCCAGCGAGAGTACACGGACAGACAATCATCCCTCTCAATACGTGGAGATCAACATCAACCTCAAGACTTATTGAAGTTTGTTTGAAGATGACCCAAGCAGCTTCCCCAGTAGTTCCCACTTACGTCCTGCTACCCTTGACGTTTTTGTTTCCTCATAGAGTTCGGCAAAGGTGTCGTTCTCCAGAAGTTCCCAAGCCAAAGCCTCCTTCCTTAGGTTCGTAAACCCAAAGTTAGGATTCTTACCCCTAGATTCTTAGATCCCAAAATAGCTTCCCTTAGGCTCATAAGCATTTAAGCTCCCACACCAACGTCCTTAGGTTCATAAACCCATAGATCCTTTTAGAGTTCTCATACCTCAGAAAGCTTAAACGCACGCGTTTAAAACAAGAATTAGTAACCCAGTAAGTTCCTAAACTTAACCCTAGGATCCCGAATCCTCTTAGGTTCACAAGCCTTTAAGTTCCCATACCAGCCGTCCTTTTAGGTTCATATGCCCAGGTTCATACACCTAGATCCCTTTAGGTTCCCAAACTCCCTAGAGCTCATACACTTATACCCTTAGGATCATATTCCTTTAGGATCACCATTTTTTTCCCTTTAGGATCATATTCCTTTAGGATCACCTTTTCCCTTTAGGATCACATCCTTTAGGATCACCTTCTCTTAGAGTTCCTACACCCAAACCTTGGTTACCCCTTAAGTTGAACTTATATTTGGCCTCCTTCACGTCGATGTTTTCCTTTAGGGTCCCACACCCTAGCACAAATCCTTACATAACTTTTAGGTCTTACCCTTAGCTCCTATGCTTAACCTTAGCTCTTACGCATACCCTTAGCTCCTATGCACCTCCGGAAACATCTCGAGAAAGAAATCTCAGGTATGGTCTCTTCTTATGGCTGGAAAGCTTCTTTATGTAGTCTAATGGACTTTAAACGACCCTCCCCAATAGTCGACAGACTCTAAAATATTCCCGACGACAGGTCCTTGGTTCAGACCTCTTGAACCGCCTCGCGTCGCCATAGTCGTCAGGTTGTAATCTTCGATTGACCTGATGGCTATACTTTGACTTTCGCCTTGTCCAAGCCTCAGTCAAAGTGGGGGCTCTGTAGATACCTCATTTCTGCACCTCCCGCAAACCACCTGGTGATGATTGGGCCGCATGTTTGGTACGCGGAACGATTTGTGACAGTTCGTAAGTTTATCGTCAAGTGATTGCTCAAACATTGATGTCTACCTCTTAGTTGTCATCTACGCGCCGATACGGTCGTTTTGACAGTAATTAGAGTACATTTGGAGTCCGGGCCTAAAACCGTCTTCATTTTCTGATAACCACTAAATCCCGAGTCAGAATATTCTGGAATGTTCCGGATATTTCTATTCCATATTTTATAAATCTTTCACAATCTTTTATTCTTTGGTAAAGAATTTCCCGTAATATTCATACAAAATATTAAGGAAAACCAAATTATCTCGTCATTCCATAAATTAAACACGGAAATCTTTCTTTCGTAGGAGAAAACCACCTGGGAACAGAGGCAGCAGGTGCTGCGCCTCTTCCAAGAGACGCAGTGCATGTTGCGCCTCTTCCCAGGTCCTTTTCTGCGTATTTTTTCGTATCTTTTCATATGTTTTCGAGATTCACTTCCAAAGTCTCTCCGAAAATCCTATTCCTTCACGTGATTAGTATAAATAGGAGCCTTCGCTCCTCATATTTCTCACGCGAATGTCCGCCCTTCTCTTCTCCCTTTGCATTCTAGACCACGTTCTTACTTTTTGGCGTCTACGTGCTTGAACATTCGACCACGTAAGCTCGGATCCTTCTGAGTACCAGCCTCGTTTGCATGACTGACCAATTTGACCAACTCCACAATCAATCAACTTAATTAATCTTAATCGTTTTACTCTTACGAGGGTACTTTCGTTATATTCGAGTCGAGCATCACTAATCGTAAACTAAGTTCATCTCGTTTCGTCAAACATGTAAGTCTGAGGGTGTAAATCCTTCTTTATTTATTGTTATTTATCTTTTGTATCATTAATGTAAGGTTTATGTCGAAAATACTTCTTAAAACCTATTTATAAAACCATGCTTTAAAACCCTTTTTACGGATTGCCAGAAGATGACCGTTGAGAAAGGACGCGTCAACTGTTGCGCCTCTTCGTGAGGCTGCCGCAGTTCCTGCCTCCTTTCTTCTTCCTTCGTCCTCTGTCAATTCGTCTCTTATTATTTGTTTTCATTTGTTCTTCAATTCTTTGACATAATAGCATAATAATTTCACATGTATATTATTTATCATCTTTAATGCATATTATTCATCATTAAATCAAGACTTAAATCCCAAGTAATCCAATATTTGCGGGTTTTCGTCATTAAAATCAATCCGGGTTGTAGAGATTCAATTCTTTCATATTGAGCTTCTGGAATTCGATCTTTGATATATTTCCATCTGTCTATTGTCGTATTCGTCATTAATTTGTCATTAATTTGTCATATTTAACCTATTTAGTTCACCTATGTCACTAATCAATCTTTCATTCATGTAATTAATTCGTTTGCCTTCGTTTCATCCATGTTTTATTGTTTTTATGACTCATTCGCATGTAATTAATATGTTAAATCACTTTCATCCGAGTCGAATATCATAATTAATCCTTAAATTCACTAACGAATATTAACGATTTGCAGTTCCGGCTTCACAGCCAGAACTCACCCTTGGGACAGACGCAGCAACTGCTGCGCCTCTTCCAGGATGACTTACGTCTCTGAACTTCCGTTCTGCCTTGACCTAGTTTAATTAGCTTACGTTTTTAACTAACTATTAATCGTATTATCGCCTAATTCCTGTTCGCTTATTTGTTTATTTTGTTCTTTCTCAAATTATCCGTTTTGGAAGTATTTTCGACATAAATCAATTGAATCCGTTGTAATTATTGTAATTTTCATTATTATTTATTGTATTTCATTGTATTTCTTTTATTGTATCATTTGTATGCCTTCACATGTAATTGAATCTAAATTCCTGCTTTGACATTTATTGTATGCTAAATTAATTGTTCACCGACTTAGTTTAAATCCTCACATGTTAGGATTAAAATGTTGGATGTTGCATTGCATGCATATAATCGACAATATATCAAGTATAGATGATTTTCCCTAATCATTAGTAGAGGCCTCTATCGAGGCGGGCGGGATTAGGTGTTTGATCAAAAGAGCTTTCTAATACGTACCCTCACCCCTTACTCTAGATCTCTGTGAACATCCGTGTTCATTGGCATCCACGAGAGTCATTCTAGACATAGAATGCTAAGGGTAACGAGTTCTTGGTGTTCATGTCACTACTTTGTGTCTTGACATGGCACGAGGTATACGAACGGTTTCCAATTTTCCACAATAAATTGGTGGCGACTCCACAAATACAAACGCTTGTTCACAAGCGCCTCCGCGGCCCATGTCCACACTCAACCACACGTATCCCTCCAAACTCAAGCCATTAATGTGCAGATCCCTCTTGGAGTGGAAGCTCCAAGAGGTGACTCAAGCGTAAGACGGACTCTCAACCGTCTTACGTCTCCTCAACAACAACACATCCTCCACATACACAATAGTAACCAATACATGAAATACAAGCCAACATGTCATTATCAACCTCTTAATGATGCAATTAACCACTAAACATGTTATAATGCAAATGGCCTAAGTTATGTGAGACTAATTACAATATCAACATAAACAACACCACATTATTGAAACCGAGTAGGATTAACCTACCTTTTAGCATTCTTCATGAGTTACCCCAATCCCATACGATTCCGTCTCGCAAGACTGTCTTAATCCTATATAAATCATGTAATGCCATCACAAATTCATCATATTCTATTATATAATAGAAACCCCTTATTATTACCCACCAATTACCCATATTAAATATACTAATTACTAACTAATTAACCCAAGTGAAACCCCCCCAAAAATTATTAGGGTTAAGACTTAAATAAGGATGAGTGGAAATCGACTTACAAGTGTGGATAGTGAAGAACAAGGTGAGAGATTCCTTAAAAAAAAGCTTGGATCCATGGTGGAAGAGGTTTATAGGGGTTTTAGAGAGAAGGGAAATGATTTGGAGTGGGAAAGGATAAGATAGAATCAGTGAGGATGAGGTTTGATATTTCTCATCCCGGTTTCTGATTCAGCGTCACTCGACCGAGTGCGAGTCCACTCGACTGAGTGGCACTCACTCGGTCGAGTGCCACCCACTCGGTCGAGTATCGGACCACTCGATCGGGTGAATGACTCACTCGGTCTAATATTGCTGCATTAAGTCTAGTCCAGGTCTCACTTGGTCTAGTGTATGGTCAACCTCTCACTCTTGAGTGTATCTCATCTCATTCGATGGTCCTCTCACACATTACAAGGTACGTTTGCAGTTCCCAAAAGGCACGGGTATTACAGTGATTGTAATACCCCGCTATTTCCAAGTTATATTTACTGGTTGTTCTCTCTCATTTATTTTATTAGTATTGAATTTTAAGTTGTTAAAATTAATTATCGCCTTGGAAATAATTTTATTCACACGTCCTTTTTAATTATTCAAGAAAAAAAATGTTTATTTAATGCCCGAACTTTAATGTCGGAATTTGACCCAACTAAGAAGGAGAAAAAAAATGTTTCAGGAAAACTCATGAGCTTTAACCCGGTTTTTCAAATACCCTTATACCATCCTATTCTTTTATTTTCCCTAATTCACTTTCTCCTGCTTCCCTACTTTTCCCTATTCTATTCTTGGTCGCACGCCGCCGATCTCCGACCACTAGTCGTCCCTATTTTCCCCTATCTTTTGCACTGCATATCTATTGTAAGTGTTCCATCCAATCTCGTTTTATTCGGTTTTATAAATCTGCTTTCTTTTTGGAAATTAATGAGTCATTTGATCTTAATATGTCGATCAAGATTTGTAAGAATTAGGCAATTATTTTGGTTGATTTCAAGTATATAGCCCGAGTTCTTTCACGATTATGATAATAGTTAGTTCAATTAGTTTCCTTCTTGTGAGACGAATATGAGGTTATACGAAACATAGGGGTTGAGCAGTGTTATCATTTGAAGTCAGACGGAGTTACACATGTATAATTGCAGGTTGTTTATTAAGATGGTTGGTGTTGATTTGGATGTACAACCACTTGTTTTGAGTTAATGTTTATATTAGGCATAATATTTGGAGTAGAAGCTAAGGAACGTAAGGGAGATACACTAGTGTAACATTGGCATTATGGTTTTGAATCATGGTATTGTTATATATAGGATTAGTGTATGAGTCCTTATCAGTGAGCTTAAAACTCGTTTGGTCTGGCCGTTGATAAGAGAGGTCAGTAATGAATTTTTTTTCTGGACTGTTAACTAGTATTTGAGGGACATGACTATAAGCTGGGTTGTTTGCATTACGAGTGTGCTGATAAGAGGCGGCTATTTTTTTTTTATGTGAGTTATGTAGTAATCGAGTAACCCTTATACTTGTAACTTGCGGATTTGAAGAGATTTTTTGTGTTAAGCGTAGCCGTGGTTGGTCGCCTTTGAGGTAAGGACTTTTCCCCTTTTCAAATTTAAGTAAAGAGCATGTTCGGTTAAACTTTTAAACTGTTTTTTTATAATACTTTAGCACCGATGAATTTTTACTCGTATTTCTAAATTTTGAATGTTACGTATTAAAATGGTTTCGGCTCAGGCCGCTTTGGAAATTTGGTTTCTTCTGGTCTAGACGGTTTAATAAGGTCGTCTCTGACGCTCCTGGGATTATGTCCCGAAAATTAAACTCTTGGCCCGAGTTCATTTGGGTGAGGATTGTTCGGCGCCCACTCGCTAGGTAGTTAGACTTTCTCCTTTGGCGGTTCCATCCTACTGGATGTCCAAATGTGCGAGGTGCGCACTATTAAAAATCTGACAAAGCACAGGTGGTGGCTCTAGACCGTGTCAAGGATACGACCTTGGCACACAGGTGGTGAAAGTTTTGGTTTTTGAATATTTTGATAATTGTTATTGGAAATGCTGCCTTCGGAATATTATTTTATTCTTATTCCTATTCTAGTTTTAAGTTTGATTAATTTATCTTTGTAAACTTAACATTGTTTATTATTTTCCTAAAACTCAGCTTTGCTGACGTCTTTATGTTTTGGGTCGTTCCCCCACTGGAACCAGTACCTATTTATGTTTTGGGTACAATTGAGATGCTTGAGATGCTGCATGGGTGCATACTGGATTCGGTGATTTAGTACGAGCATGGAAGGATTTTGAATAAAAACTCCGTCTTAATCTATTTATTATTTTATAATATCGCTTGATTTGAATTTTATTTATTGTTTTAGATTTTGTAAGACTTCCGCTGCAACGTTTTAATTATTTGATAAAGTTTTGAGACATGTATTTTGTTTTTAAAAGTTGACTCTGTATTTACCTTGCACTTGGCATTTTCAGCTAAGTGTGGAGTGACAGCCGTGAATTTTCCATCTCTACTTTATCGTTCTGGTCGTGAAAATTTAGGGCTGTTACAGTGATCCTATGATTATAAATCTTTGAAACTTAGGTATGGAACAAAAATCTTTCGAGTCTCTTAAGTATTGTCTTAGAGGACTCTTAAGAGGGCATTATTAAAAATTAATTAATTAATTTAGGAAAGTATCCTAAATAATATTTTTGATATAAAAAATATAGTGGAAAATATTTTAATTATTATTATTATTATAAATGGAAATATAATATATGTTTTCTATATTATATTCAATAATTATAATTTGTACATAAAAATTTTACATTTCATTTGACAAAAAAATATCATAACAAAAATTACGAAAATAATATAATTAGATTGGTGGTAAAAAATGCTATTATTAGAGTTTAAATTTCATATTATTTGCACATATTTTAATTATGATTAAAAATAGAAATAAAACGTACGAATATTAATAGACGGTATATAATTATCACATATATTGAAGTAGCAATTGCCCTTATTCGGAATTTGGGTGTCGAACTAGGTGTGAAAAAGATGGTGTATTTCTTAGTAAGTTATTTATCCCACATTGAAAAATAATGCACGTGTGTGAATATATTACATATAAATAATATAATTGTCCCACATCGAAAGATTAGCATAAGATTGGGTGATTCTATGATTATAAATAGGAGACATCATTGGAACTTAAGTATCACCCAAAATCTTTTGAGTCTCTTAAGTATTGTCTTAATGAACTCTTTAGAGTTTGTATCATTCTCTCCACAATATGATATAATTTTCTATATTATATTCAAGCGACGATGTTTATAATTTTTATTTATACAAAAACTTATATCTTTCATTTGGGAAAAAATTATCGTAAAAAAAATTATGAAAATTATATAATTAGATTTGTGGTAAAAAAAAATGTTATTATTAGAGTATAGTAGAAAAAATTATGTGAATAATATAATTAGATTGGTGGTAAAAAACACAAATACTATCCTAAACCAGTTGTATAGTAGCATTGTACAACCGCCTCAAAGTTGTTGAGCTCTTACACAAAGTTGTTGAGCTATTTTACAAGTTATTGAGCTATTTTATAAAGTTATTAAGCTTAATAATTATTCTATTCAGCTCAATAACTTTGTATCATAACTCGATAATTCTGTTAGTAGAGCTCGGTAACTTTATAACAAAGCTCAACTACATTAAATAAGTTGTATATATAACCACTTGTATAATACATTAACTGTAAAAAAAATGATAACATTAGCGTATAAATTTCATATTATTTACACATATTTTAATTATGATAAAAAATAGAAATAAAACTTACGAATATTGATAGATGGTATATAACTATTACATATATTGAAATAGCCTTTGCCCATAATCGGAATTTGGGCTGGATGTCGAACTATGTGCGAAAAAGACGGTGTATTTCTTAGTATGTTATTTGTCCCACATTGAAAAATAATTATTACATATAAATAATAAAATTGTAGAATTGTCTCACATCGAAAGATTAACATAAGATGAGGTGGTTCTGTGATTTTAAATAAGTGTGGACGCGGGCCCACAGGGCGAAAAGCGAAGCAAGCTTTTCCTCTTTGGTTTGTTTTGCATTTGTGGAGTCGCCACCAATTTATTGTGGAAAATTGGAAACCGTTCGAATACTTCGTGTCATGTCAAGACACAAAGTAATGACATGAATACTAAGCACTCGTTACCCTTAGCATTCTATGTCTAGAATGACTCTCGTGGATGCCAATGAACACGGATGTTCACAGAGATCTGGAGTAAGGGGTGAGGGTACGTATTAGGAAGCTCTTTTGATCGAACACCTAATCCCGCCCGCCTCGATAGCGGCCTCTACTAATGATTAGGGAAATTGTCTATACTCGATATATTGTCGATTATATGCATGCAATGCAACATCCATTAGATTAATCCTAGCATGTGAGAATTATCTAAGTCGGTTAACAATTAATTTAACATACAATTAATGTCGAGGTAGAAATTTAAGTTGATTACATGTGAAAACATACAAGCAATAATAAAGAAATACAATAATAAATACAATAATGAAAAATACAATAATTACATTGGATTTATTGATTTATGTCGAAAATACATTTAAAACGGATGGTTTTAGGAAAAGAAAGAATAAATGAATAAACGAACAGATTATTAGGTGATAATATGATTAATAGTTAATTAAATACGTAATTAATAACTAAGTCAAGACAGAAACCGGAGTTCAGGGACAGAAATCAACCGGGAACAGGCGCAGCAGAGCTGCGTCCCTTGGAAGAGGCGCCGCAGTCGCTGCGTCTGTTCCTGCGTTGAGTTCTGGCTGTGAAGCTGGAACTGCATCTCGTTAATGTTCGTTGGTGAATTTAATGGTTGATTATGAATAATTGACTCGGATGAAAGTGATTTACATATTATTTACATGCGAATGAGGCCATAAAAACGATAAAACATGAATGAAACTAATTGGAACGAATTATTTACAAGATGAGACTAATTAAAGAATTAAACAAACCAAACAAATTAATTAGACTAAACAGGCTATTAATGATGAATTAATGATGGTGACGATAAATAACAGATGCAAGTATATCAAAGATGAATTCCAGCGATTCAATATGGGTAAATCGAATCTCTAAAAACCGAATTGACTTTAATGACGAAAACCCGCAAATATGGATTATAAGGGGTTTAGGTCGAGATTTGAAAGATGAATTAATTATGAAGAATTATGAATTACAGGTTAAAATTATCATGCTTAAATTGTCGTGTTAATGAAACAATGAACAATTGAAAACAAAGTGAAAAACAAAAGGACGAACAAAAGACGAAGGAAGAAGAAAGGAAGCAGGAACTGCGGCAGCCTCACGAAGAGGCGCAGCAGGTACTGCGTCCCTTCGAAGAGGCGCAACAGTTGCTGCGTCCTTTCTCAACGGTTGTCTTCTGATAATCCGTAAAAAGGGTTTTGAAACAAGGTTTTACAAATTGGTTTTAAGCATATTTTCGACATAAATCTTACAATATTGATTACAAAAAATAAAGAACAATAATTAATGAAGGATTTACACCCTCAGACTTACATGTTTGACGAAACAAGATGAACTAAGTTAACGTTTAGTGATGCTCGACTCGAATGTACGACGAAAGTGCCCTCTAGGAGGAAAACGAATAAGATTGATTAATGTTGATTGATGTAAAGTTGGTCAAATTGGTCGGTCATGCAAAACGAGGCTGGTACTCAGAAGGATCCGAGCTTACGTGGTTGAAAGTTCAAGCACGTAGACACCAAAAGTAAGAATGTGGTCTAGAATGCAAAGGGAGAAGAGAAGGGCGGACACTCGCGTGAGAAATATGTGAGACCGAAGGTCTCTATTTATACTAATCACACGAAGGAAGTAGGGTTTTCGGAGAAACTTTGGAAGTGAATCTCGAAAAGATACGGAAAATGACTGAGGAAGAGGCGCAGATGGCACTGCGTCCCTTGGAAGAGGCGCAACACTTGATGCGTCCTTTCCTTAGTGGTTTCCTCCTGCGGAAGAAAGGTTTCCGCGTTTCTATTATGGAATAGCGGATTAATCTCGTTTCCTTAATATTTTGTGTGAATATTACGGGAGATATTTTACCAAAGATCAAAAGATTGGAAAAAATATGGAATAGAAATATCCGGAACATTCCAGAACATTCTAACTCGGCTATTAGAAAATGAAGACGGCTTTTGACCCGGACTCCACATGTACTCTAATTACTGCCAAAACGACCGTATCGGCACGTAGATGACAATTAAGAGGTAGACACAAGTGTTTGAGCGGTCACTTGACGATAAAGTGACGAACTGTCACAAATCGTTCCATACACCAAATATGCGGCCCAATCATCACCCGGTAGTTTGCGGGAGGTGCAGAAATGAGGTATCTACAGAGCCCCCACTTTGACTGAGGCTTGGACAAGGCGAAAGTAAAAGTATAGTCATCAGGTCAATCGAAAATTACAACATGACGACTATGGCGACGCGAGGCGGCTCAAGGGGTCTGAGCCAATGACCTGTCGTCGGGAACATTTTAGAGTCTGTCGACTATCGGGGAGGGTCGTTTAAAGTCCATTATACTATATAAGGAGGCTCGCCAGCCATAAGAAGAGACCGTACCTGAAATTCCTTGAAACTCCAGAGGAAACAAAACGCGATATTGGGAGGAGACAGCAGGACGTAGTCAGGAACTGCTGGGAGAAATCTACTTGGGTCGGCTTCAAACAAACTTCGGAAGAGCTTAGGGTCGATGTTGATCTCCATGTCTCGAGAGGGACGATTGCTTGTCCGTGAACTCTCGCTGGGGGAACATAATCGATAACTGATCTCCATGGCTCGAGAGGGAACGTTTGTCTGTGTACTCTCGCTGGGGGAACATAATAAAGGTGTGTCGAAACACCTGTCAGAGAATATTCGCTCATTGTGACAAGCAAGGTCTTGGTAAAAATATGGCGACAGTTTGCAGTTGGCTTGGAAATACGGGTCCGGGCGAAGAATAAATGTCAAACGGACCAAATATGCGATATGACATCGAGGAAGAGGCGCACCAAAGATGGGCCCACAAAATAACGAACTTATGACGAATCTTCAAAAATTCGTATGGAGGGAAACTGAGGAAGAGGCGCAGCAAGAGCTGCGTCCCTTGGAAGAGGGTGCTGCGTCCTTCCCTGAATGTGGCATTCCTGGGTAAAAACCCGATGAAACAGGGGTTTTGTTTTATAATTTCGAAACAATAAAACCTCAAATATTCTCTCAAATTCCAATCATTCCTTGTCAAAATTTGATCAAAAACTCGCATTTTCCATGACTAGTCGAGGTATGTGTATTATTTTTGCATTAATCTTCTATAATTGACCAAATTGGACCGACAAAATCAGGGTTTTCAACCCTAATTATGTCAAAAATTTGGGGCTTTTCCCCCAAATGATTTTGCCTTGAAAAATTGACCTTGTAAATGGCTAACTGGTAGTATAAGAATCATAACCATGTATTTATTTCGAATTTTCGTTGAGTTTTGAGCATTTGAGTGAAATTGAGACGGTCTCACAGCTAAACCGTAAATCGCTTCGAAAATAGCCCTAGGATTACCCATTTGTGACGAAACTTGATATTTGGAATCCTTGTATGATGAGTAAACTTCCTATCATCTCGGAATTTTGATTTGTGACGGCTTTTTCAGGACACTTTTCTAGGGCATAATCGTCGTTATAACGAAATGCTGTCGAAATTTCGACTCGAACCCATGGCTAGGCTTCAACTTAGGCTTGACTTGACCCAAATTACCACATGAGCGGTCATGTTTGTGGGAAAATGGCCAAAGATGGTGAGAAAAGAGCGATTTCGGAGCTCCGAAAACTCGAAAATCCCCTAATCAAGGCGTGTCGTCACTTGACGCGGCCTAAATTCACTTTAATTTTGCAGGTGATGAGGCTTCTACGTCAGGGAGAGCTCCCATGGACGTGGATACTGCTATTGACCCTTCTCGTTCACTTGAGGAGGCGTTAGAGCAGGTTTTTACCGCCGCGGTGACGGCTGGTGAGGACGAGGTCCTTGAGGAGGAGGTTCTTGAGGAGGAGGAGGCCCCGAGACGGGCCAACGTTGGACGGGGTGGTCGCCAGCTGAGGGGAGCACCTGCGTGGGCTGAGACTTGGGACAACAGGCACCTACTTTGGGCTGCAGAGGGTCACCAGTCCTCAGGACGGTGAAGAGCTTGGTAAATCGAATCCATCACTTTTCACTCATCTTCTTTCATTTCTTTTTGGTTATTCCTTTTCTTCTACATTCAAGCTAAAGATAGCTTTTGTTCCGAATCCAAATAGGAGGCTGGGAACATCAGATCATTCTCGGGCTACACGACGACGATGTGGTGCTACAAGAGGCTGTCGGCTGAGGAGCGAGCTATCATGGAGCGGGGAGCGTTCGGTGCTTTGGTGCAGGCTTGGAGGGATATCACGAGGAGGAAGCTTCGGGCAAACCTCAGCCTGGTCCGAGCTTTCTTGGACCGGTTTTGGGACACGACCTCCACATTTCACATGCCTTTCGGTGAGGTGGGGGTCACGTTGGAGGATTACGGCATGATTTTTGGTTTGCCGTGTGGGACTGAGGTGGTGGAGTGGCCGAAGACAGCCATGAGGGTAGACTCGGCTGAGGCTAGGAGATTGATCGGCTGGAACTTGATGCCGAAGGCTGCTGCGGTACCCGGGTTGGTGCCTAGTTCTTACGTCCGGGACTATTTTGCGGGGAAGACCCCGGCGTCGCTGGTGATCGAGGGGAGGGAGATGGCTCCTCCTCCCTGTACTGCAGAGCAGAGAGTCCGCTTGTGGCTCTGGTAGTTCCTGTCTTCGATCTACCTTGGAGACAAGGGAGAGAGGCTATAGACGAAGCTCTTTCCCTTTCTTTCTGACCTGAGTGACCTATGCCGTTGGGACTGGGTCACTGCTGGTTATGCGATCCTCATTCGCTTTATGAGGGCCATGGTTCGTCCGGAGTTGATGGAAAAGGGGACTTCTCCTGCTGCTGTTGGCGATGGACTGTTGTTGGAGGTATGAACCTTCCTTTCATTTCATGAAAAATCATTTCCTTCTCTTATCGAATCACGAAGGATCATTGTTGACTATCTTGTTTTGCAGGTGTGGGTGTACTCTTACTTTCCGGGCCTCGTGCCCAAGAGGACGGAGCCGGTGGAGAGGGCCTATCCCGTTGTGAGGGATTGGGTGATGTGTCGTACGAGGAGTCGGCGTTCCTTTCACGACGTCTATCGATGGGAGGTGAACGCTCTTCAGTTGGACGGCGTGAGTATTTCACCTTGCTTTGTTTGTCTTTCTTCTTTACTTTTTAGAACTGATCATAAGAATGACCCTTCATTTGCTTTTCTTAGTGGGTGCCCAGGCCTTGGGTGGACTACGCTGGCGCTCCTCCCTTTGTGGCTGAGGTCTGTCGACCTAGGAGCTCGAGCTGATTGCTGCTTAGGACGTCGATGGGCCCTGTGTGGTACTTGGGCGAGCGTTTAGCTCGTCAGTGCTCTCGGGATGTCTTGACGGTTCCCATCGATCCTCCTCGGGCAATGTTCAGGGAGCCTTCTGAGGCGGAGAGGGAGGCTGACCTGGCTGGCGTTGGTGGTGACGCCCTCCTTCTTCCTGGCGAGGACTACTCGGTGTTCCTCTACGGGAGGCTGGCGTACTGGTCGGTCGTGGTAAGTGTTTTACTCTTACTTTTGATCATTTTGAGAACACGATGAATGATCATCGGTTAACGGAAATCATTTGACTTTGCGGTAGGTCGAGGTGGCGGGCATCGATCCCCCAGAGTACCCTGAGACCCTTGAGTACACCGACGCGACGGGGATGACGACGATCTCCGAGCTGCGCGACTTTGATGCGGTGGTGAGAGATGCTGGCTTGGACGAGTGGCAGCATCTGATTCGGAGGGTGAGTCTCCTAACTTGTATAATTTTGTGTAAGAACACATTTGCTTGAGTTTGTCCAATTATTTAAAAATCTCTTCTTTTGAAATGCAGGTTGCGCCATCCCGGTTCGTGGCTTTGTGGAGGATGGCCAACCGGTTGCAGGCTACTGCCGTCGAGGCACTTGCTGGCGGCCGAGGACGTCAGGTATGAACCTTCCGTTTACTTCATTTTTGAATTTTCTAACTTTCCTTATGTTTGAAATGATTGACATGAGCCAATTCTTGTTGTTTGCAGAGGGAGCGTGAGCTGGAGCGAGAGCTTGCCCAGTCCCGGGAGGAGACAGCTCGCCTGCTGAGGGAGCTCGAGGTCCGCGACGTCGAGGTTGCTGCTCTCGAGGCGAGAGTTGCTGAGCTAGGCGGCGACCAGCAGTAGTTTGCTTGTTGTTTTTGTCCTCGGCTGTATTTTGCACATTTTGTACATTTTTAGGACCTACATTTTGGACATTCGGACTTTGTTTTGGGGCTCGAGCCCCTAGTTTGGTGTACATATCCCCTCTTGGTTGTATATATGATGGCCTGAGTGTCTTTGTTGCTGGGTTGCTTTGTTTGTACATGCAGGTTAGCTTTGAACATGTTTGGTAGATGACGGTTTATGCCGTCATGCTGCCGAAATTTACACAGAAATCACATAGAACATACATTTGTACACATGGCCTAAATTAGCGCAAAATAACGACTCGGAAATGTAAACAAAAAATTCAAAAAATTTGTCGAAAATGACCGGAAGGTAGGGAGGGCTATCCCCTAAAAAAAGAAAAAATAGAAACATATAAGTTTGAAATGTAATGTGGAACGGGAGTGAAATGATTCCCCAAAAAGAAAATTAAAAAGAAATGTATAAGTTTAAAAAAATGAATAAATTAAATTGGTGAAATGATTCCCCAAAAAGAAAATTAAAAAGAAATGTATAAGTTTGAAAATGAACAAATTAAATTGGTGAAATGATTCCCCAAAAGAAAATTAAAAAAAGAAATGGATAAGTTTGAAAATGAACAAATTAAATTGGTGAAATGATTCCCCAAAAGAAAATTAAAAAAAGAAATGGATAAGCGTGCTAAGATGACGAAAATGTCGATATCGCCTCGAAATGCGTGCCCGTGGAATTAGGAAATACGAAACATGGCAATTTGACGGATTTACCAAAATAATAACCCGTATGAATAGGAAATTATTATTTGAGGAATTAGGAAAGATCCAACACGGAAAAAACACAGAAAGAAGGCTGAGGAAAAGGCGCAGCAGGAGATGCGTCCCTTTGAAGAGGCGCAGCAGGTGCTGCGCCTGTTCCCCAGTGCATCCGTCTTGACGGATTTTAGGAAACAGCTTTTAGTATAAATAGAGACGTCGAGGGAGGTTTTATTCGCATAATTCTTCCGTCTTTCCTTCGTCTTATTACATAAAGCTCTCAAAATAAGCATACATCATGAATACTCTCGAAATTCGTCTAAAGGAATGGACAAATGAGTTCTCCAATGTGGAGAAACACGACATGGGCGCTTATAATTTTGGATCACCTTTGAGCTTGAAGTTGATCAAGGTGGTCAAACCGTTCCTAGATGCTTGTCTTGATTATTGGGACCCGAATTATCACGTATTTGCCTTCCCTGGAGGCGACATTTGCCCATTTCCCGAAGAAATTGCTGCGATTGGTGGTTGGGACCCGGAACATTTGCCTGCTATTCCCACTAATTCTCAACGATATAAGAACAAGTTTAGGGATTTGCTTGGGTTGACAAGAGCTGAGGTGGACCGCCTTGTGACCTCAAAGGGAGTGCGAATGTTGGACTTCATTGATCGATTCATCAATAGGGTCGATCCCACTATCTCTTATGTTGCCAGGCGAAGGGCATTCGGGTTTTGCCTACTACATGTATATGTCCTTCAAGGGCATGTGGATGAGGATTTGAGAGGTGATCCTCGTTATTTGAGCCTGATTGAGCAAATGGAGCTGCGCAGGAGCCCAGCTTGCCTGTGCTTAGGAGAGATCCTGTTGGGGTTAGATAACAGGAAAGCCAACCGTGACCTTCCTTATCTGGGAAGTCCCATCATATTGCAGGTAAAAGAATTTAAAAAACATCCTTCTTTTTTTCTTCTTTTCTTTTTTTTTCTTTTTTTTTTATCTTTTTCTTTTTTTTTCGTTTTTTTTTTTTGTTTCTTTTTTTTTCTAATACCTGCTTTTGGTAGGTCTGGCTTATGGAGCGTCTTCAATTGATCGAGCCCCCAGTTAATGTTCCTGCTTATCATGCTCGCTCAATCGCGATGAGGACCAGGCTCTACATGGTGGACTTCACTCGAATCTGCAACTATTGGGAAAACAAATTGAAGAGTGACGATGGCCCCTTGATTAGATGGGTCGTACCATGGTGGCATCTTAAATTTGTCACTGGAGTATCATCCTTGGATCCTACCCGGTCTGTGCGCATTCCTGGCTTGGAGTTTATGATATGCATCTTCCCGGAGAGGTTGATGAGGCAGGTGGGATTGAAGCAGACGATTCCGAAGCTTGACACTGTCCCGCAGACTGCCGTGGCCCTTACCACTGAGAGTCGAAGAAAATGGGCCATCAAATGGGCTCAAAGGAATATATGGTTCTTGAATTCTTCTGTTAGTGCTCTATGGGTGTCGGATTCCTATCTGCGGTGGAGGAAAGCTACTACTCCGGAGGAGCGCGGGAGAATGAGGAAACGCGGGCCTGTTGACTACAAGGTTCGAGATGTAGAGAAGGAAAAAGAGAAGCATCTGACTGAGGGAGAGGAAGAAGCCGGGTTTCGAGTTGTTCATCCTTCGAAGAAACCGAAGACTTCTCCTGCCGTCGAGATGGTGGTTGACAAGAATGGCAAGGCTAGACCACGAGAGAGACCGTTGGTGATTAGGTCGGAAGTGGCGCAACAGCGTCCGGCTCGAGGTCAAGACAAGAAATATGATAAAAATGACAAAGGCAAAGGGAAAATGGAAGAATAGCCTAAGTCTTTTATTATTATTTATTATTATTATTATTGTAATAAGAAGGTGGGGTTTTTAGAATCCTAGCCTATTTTTATTTTTTATATTATGTGGCATATTATTATTAAAAGGAATGAAATAAAAGAGGTTGATTGGTTATGAAACCGTTACGATTCTCTATTATTATTCTTGTCGAATTCCAAATGCATCTGCAAATGTCCTTCTATTTACATTTAAAATAATTAATGGGTTGTATCCTGTGAAGGATTGCCTACGTATTCATTTAAAAAATGAAATCAAACCCTTGCGTGTAGTTCAAGTAAATGTAAAATAATAATTGTTCTAAGCACGAGCTTGTAATGAACTTAGAAAATAAGCATGAGCTTTCCCTTACTCCTAAAATGCATTTCAGTTTATTTGATGATATGAGGATGACAAATTGTCAAAATGCAAGAGTAAGATGACATTAGCTTATTTCGGCTTGGCCAGGGGCCGTTTATTTCGTGCCACAAGAGCGACACGTGAGGTTACGCGAGGCGCGTTTTTGCTCCTATTCTAGGCATAGTAACGTTTCAGTTGGTCGAGATTTGTCGGGTTGGCAAATTCATTCCCATCTAAGTCTGTGATCCTAACCGCACCCCCTGGAAGTATGGACTTGACTAGAAATGGCCCGGGCCAATTGGGTTTGAATTTTCCTCGTGGATCGACAGGTAAAAGGGCTCTAATTGATTTGAGGACCAAGTCTCCTTCTTTGATGTTCCTTGGCTTAACCCTTTTGTTGAAGGCTCTTTTGATACGTGCCTGATATGTTTGCATATTATGTAATGCATGCAATCTTCGTTCATCCAGGAGGATGAGTTCTTTATACCTATCCCTCTTCCAATTGGCTTCTGGGATTTGACTTTCGAGTAAAATACGCAAGGATGATATTTCTAGCTCGACCGGTTGTACGACTTCCATGCCGTAGGTCAAATAGAAAGGGGTGGCCCCAGTGGGCGTCCTAACAGAAGTACGGTATCCCCATAAAGAAAAAGGTAACTTGCTTGGCCAATCTCAATAGTTGTCAATCATTTTCTTGAGAATTGTGACAATGTTTTTGTTTGCCGCCTCTACCGCGCCATTAGTTTATAGTCTATATGGTGAGGAGTGGTGATGCTTGATTTTGTACTTGGCTAGCAATTGCTCAGTCTCAGCATGGAAATGTGATCCATTGTCACTGATGATCTCATGTGGGCAACCGTATCGACAGATGATGTTAGTTTGTATGAACTTTGCCACGTTCTTGGCTGTAAGACTGGTGTAGGAAGCCGCTTCTACCCACTTGGTGAAGTAATCGATTGCTACTAGGATGAAACAGTGACCTCCTATTCCGGCTGGAGTGATCTTGCCGATGATGTCAATTCCCCAAGTAGAAAATGGCTAGGGAGATGTCATGGTGTAAAGCAATGAAGGAGGGACATGTTGCACATTCCCGAAGATTTGGCAATTGTGGCAATGTCTTACATATTTGATGCAATCGGATTCCATTATGGTCCAATAATACCCCAAACGTGTGATTTTCTTTGCCATCATGGGTCAACTCATGTGAGGGCCACATTCTCCATCATGGACTTCTTCCATCCCTTTCCTTGCCTGTGAATGATCAAGACAGCGTAGGATTACACCCAGAGGTGTTCTTTTGTATAACTCTCCTTGGATGAGAACGTATTGGGAAGCTAGTAAGCGTATAGCACGTTGTCCTCTTTTGTCCATATCCGGTGGATAGGTGCCGTTGAGTTTGAAGTTTAGGATCGCTTGGAACCAAGGTTCCTCTGTGATTTCCTCTTCATCGGTGATTTGGTGCATATAAGCTGGCTCTGACCATCGTTCGATGCATAAAGGCATTTCTACCATGTTATCCGGCATATTAATCAAAGATGCAAGTTTTGCAAGAGCATCTGCAAATTGATTCTCCTCTAGAGCTAGGTGTAGGTAGGTTACTTGATCGAAGAATTAGGCAATTTGGTCTATTCTGGCTTGATATGGTGCTAAGCTTTCACTTCGGATTTTACAGGATCCCGTGATTTGGTTGATGATCAAAGATGAATCCCCATGCACTCGAAGATTCTTGATGCCTAAACCTACTGCTGCTTGTAATCCAATGAGACAAGCCTCGTATTCTACAGCGTTATTTGTCACCTCGAAGTCGAGTTTGACAGATATTGGTGTATGCTCGCCTTCAGGAGAAATGAGCAACACTCCTATTCCAAATCCTCTTAAGTTCGATGCTCCATCAAAATAAAGGTCCCAGGAGTCTATATCGGTTTGGAGTATATCCTCATCTGGAAACAACCAGGTGTCTATCGTTTGTGTACCATTAATGGGATTTTCTACGAAGAATTCGGCCACGGCGCGCCTTTTTATAACTTTCAGAGGAACATACTTGAGATCGAACTCTGAGAGTATCAAAGTCCATCTTGCTAAGCGTCCATTGAGAACGGGTTTCTCGAAGAGGTATTTGATTGGATCCATTTTAGAGTATATTTTGACGGAGTAGCTAAGCATGTAATGGCGTAGCTTCTTCGTTGCCCACACAAGAGCGAGGCATGTCTTCTCGAGTGGTGTGTATTTGAACTCGTAATCCAAGAACTTCTTACTAAGGTAGTAGATAGCTCTTTCTTCTTTTTCTATGGTTTGAGCTAGCATGGCGCCCGTGGCCGTTTCAATTACCGTGAGATATAAACCAAGAGGTTGATCTCGTTGAGGTGACATGAGCACTGGTGGTTTGGCTAGTATTCCTTGATTCGGTCGAAAGCCTTCTGACAGTCATCATCCCACATGGTGTGATCTGTTTTCTTTAATTTCTTGAAGATAGGTTCGCAGATCATGGTGAGTTTCGATATGAATCGACTTATGTATTGCACCTTGCCTAGGAATCCTCTAACTTATTTCTCCGTTTGAGGTTGCGGCATTTCGATTAGAGCTTTGATCTTAGAAGGGTCTATTTCTATTCCTTGTTGGCTAACAACGTATCCCAGGAGTTTGCCAGATGTTACTCCGAATGCACATTTCTGAGGATTGAGCCTCATGTTGTACTTCCGTAGCCTTGAGAAGAATTTGCGAAGGTTCGCAATGTCCCCCTCTCTATCCTTGGACTTGACAATCATGTCATCTACGTATACCTCAACTTCTTCATGCATCATGTCGTGTAAGAGCGTAGTTGCGGTGCGTAGGTATGTAGCTCCGGCGTTAATTAACCCAAATGGCATAACCGTGTAGCAATAGGTTCCCCATTGAGTGACGAAGGCGGTCTTGTGCATATCTTCTACGGCCATCTTGATCTGGTTATATCCTACGTATCCATCCACGAAGGATAGTAACGCGTGATCTGCTGTATTGTCCACCAATATATCGATATGTGGTAGAGGAAAGTCATACTTAGGACTCGCTATGTTTAAGTCTCTAAAATCAACACAAACACGGATTCTCCCATCCTTTTTGGGTACGGGTACTATGTTAGCTACCCAGTCTGAGTACTCGGAAACTTTGATGAACCCGGCTTTGAACTGTTTATCGACTTCTTCTTTGATCTTGAGAGCCCATTATGTCCTCATTCGACGAAGCTTCTGTTTCACGGGTTTGAAACCCGGTTTGATTGGGATTCTATGCTCTGCGATGTCCCTGTCGATCCCTGGCATGTCTTTGTAGGACCAAGCAAAAACGTCTTTGAACTCGTGTAGGAGGTCTATGAAACTGGCCCTAGGGCTCAAGGTCGTCCCTATCCTGAGTTCTTGGGGTTCTAGTTCGGTTCCTACGTTGATGGGTTCAGTGTTTTCTATTACTGGTCCCCCTTCCCCCTTTTGTAGTATTTCTTTGGCTATGTAGGGAGGTATTTCGATCGAGTCTGGGTCTGGGTCATCCTCAGTATCATCGTAAACAGAGTTGCATTCAAGATAACACGAAGAGTAAGCAGAACCTGATTTATTCATATTAAAGTTTGAGAAAAGTTGAAACAAAGAAGCCATCTGATCTGTAGTCAGTGGCGGTAAAGGGACAGTCGTTGGGACATTTCCCGAACTACTGTTACTACTCGAGGCTAAGCTAGAAGAAACAAGGGGAATGGGAATGACGACAGGAGGAGACTCTCTAGGAACTTCTCTAGACTCTGACTCTGACTCCGACTCTGACTCTGACTCGAATTCATCGTCTTCTGGTTCTACTTTGAACATCTCTCCTTCTCCAGTGGTGAGCTTGAAGAGTCTTCCTTGATTGTTGGTCCACTTGATTGATTTTCTCCATCCTTTCTGCTGGTTCGCGTTTGTTTCTGTGATTAACGCGGTAGGGTTGAAGTGATCGTCTTGAAGTATCATGGTAATGATCTCATCCTGCGCGGCTCTAACAAATCGATCTTCTCCAAATAGTAGACTAACAGCTTGTTCGTCTAAGCAAGGTGCTTGACGAGTCTTGACGGTAGGAACCGTTTCTGGAGGAATGAAGTAGCAATCGTGAAAGATCTCGATTCCGGCTAGCTTCCTTTCGAGATAGTGCCAAGGTTCGGGAAATCCGTGAAAGATATCTTGACTTCCTTCCCTAACGAAGTATCCATTTAAGGTAGGGAGGTAAGGTCGCATTTGGATTCCCACGTTCTTACGGTTTTGAACTTGAGCAAGCATCTCGAGAACTTCCTCTTTAGTAGGTTTGTATCCTAGTCCAAGTGGTATTCTTTGTGAGTTGCCTTCTTTGTAGGGTGCGAAGGTGTTCCTTCGGATAGGATTCAAAGGCATTCCTGGGAAGTATCCCTGGGATTTAAGCATATGGTTGACCACTAAATTAGAGTAGGGATTGAAGTACAAAGGTGCCAACTCGCTTTCTATGACGTATATGCTATGGAAGCCCCCAAGTTCATATACTGGATCCGCAAGGACTTGATTACTTGAGTTCTTTTCGATTATTGCCTTGATGGGTGACGAAGTGATCGTCACCACTTTACCATTTAGTGGGATTTTGATTTTCTGGTGAAGGGTGGATGTTACCGCTTTGGAAGCGTGAATCCAAGGTCTTCCCAAAAGTATGTTAAAGGATGCTTCTATGTCCACTATTTGGAAGTTAATGTAACACCCCCATACTCCAAGTGCCTTACCAGGACCACTTAAGGCATGGAAATGCTACCATCTCGGTTACCCGAGGCAATGATTATCATAAGACAATAAAGAAACATATTTAAATAATAATTAACGTTTAAAGTGATTACATGCCAAAAACCAAAACTGACAAAGAGATACAAGTTCTCCAAAACTATCTACTATCAAAAGACTATAAAACTATCAAACACAGCGGAAGACTTCTAAACTGCATCATGGTGACTCCTCCCAGTTATCCCATACGCATCACTCATACCGCTCAATAATCGCTCACCACCCCGAATGGATCACCACAGTTTTTAAAACATTTAAACGGGTCAGTACTAATCACACAATTCAATACATATATCAACAATAAGATAAACAGATGACTTAACCGTCACACACACACACAACCACCAAGTCCAATCACCTCAATCTGTCGTCCACTTTGGACGACCCGCCGATGGGGGACCGCGGCCCGTTCCCACCTAAGCCCCGCTCATCATACCGAGCGATAACCCTGTCCATTAATGTGCACATCCCCTTCCGTGGCGGGTTCCACGAAGGGCGAAACTAGGGTGTGAAGCCACTCCCGCAAGTGACTCCACTCAGCCGAGAACGCATCTCGAGAACCAGAGACAACAATCACAATCACAACCGTCACAACACAATTACGATATTAATCAATAATCACAATCAACCACCGTCACAACACAATTACGATATTAACAATCAATCTCAACACATCAACAATCATCCCATTATGGGACTAATACTGAGTAGGAAATCCTACCTGGAAAGCACAACAGTCAGACGGTATCAATAGCTGTATCAAAAAGCCTCTTCTACGAACCCTCCTCCTATCATATAACACATAAAGGCTACACATCACATACTACACATAAAAACCCCCAATCTCTAAATTAGGGTTTAACCAAAACAAGGGAAAGACAATAAAAAGGGTACGTAGATCTTACCCTCGACGCAAGGAATCCAACGATATAAACAACGACAAGAACGACCGTCGAACTCCGGAATTGCTAAGAATGCGATTAGGAAGATGAACTTGTTGCTTTCTCTCTTAAACAGGGTTTTAGGTTTTGTAAAAGTGATTTAAAACAATGACGACGAAACCTAAATACCTTAATCGCATAATTAACAAAACCCGAGAAATCCCCCCGTAAAACCGGACACTCGATCGAGTACCCAAGGTACTCGATCGAGTAAGGCTTACTCGATCGAGTACCCTAGTTACTCGATCGAGTACCCAACAGGTCAGAAACTATTTTATTTCGCAAAACTCCCTTACTCGACAGAGTAAGGCCTACTCGATAGAGTACCCCAAGACTCATAAAAACGGAGTATTACAGTCTTCCCTCCTTAAAAAGAACTTCGTCCCCGAAGTTCAACCCATACATAAAAACAAACATACTAACCCGATCAAGACACAACAACGTGACTAAGAACTCAAAACAAAACTCCAACCCAAACATGAACTCGTAACACCAACTCCACTAACTATTCCTACCTCCACAACATGTCTCACGATATCGTATCAACTCCATTATATCTCTCTCAACACTAACTCCATACCCTACCAAAATACTCATAACATCAAACGGAATGTTACATTCTACCACCCTTAAAAGGAACTTCGTCCTCGAAGTTTACTCACACTCATAAACATCCTCATCCAACTGCCAAGACTATCGAACTCATAACCATCATCATCCAACTGTCAACACTATCCAAATATTCTCACACTCCTAAACATCGAACTACTACCAGTCCGGTCATGACCTTTAATAAAATTAACCACAACACGAATCAACCTTTTATTCGACATCAAGACTCAAACTTCCAAATATATTACCATATGCACACCCATCAAAATCTCTTTTATCACATCCTACTCCTCTTAAGATAAATGTTACGTCCTCGTAACTCACTAATACTAAATCCTAGATACATATCATTACCCTCTTTACCACCACATGTCAAAGATAACCGTCTATAAACCAAACACTTACCATGCATATATCTAAGGCTCTCTTACTTAAACAATTCTCATACTTTAATTCACTCATCAAACCACCTAACTTATACCTCAAAATCTTTAGCTTAACCCAAAACTTCAACTCTTCCACATTACCGCAACATGACATACCTCTCTATATAAACTATATAAAACTCCCATTGCCAAAAGCATAACTCACGATCCACCCTTGTTACGTACACTCACACTAGATCTTCAAGTTCTTTCTTCCATTACCGAAAAACTCATACATAACTCAACATGGCACTAATTATTCAACACCCTACACTCACTGTCTCAACAAAGGATTATGAACCACTTGCATATATCAGATCATTACCACCCATGTTCTACGAATCACTTGCCATTATCATGTCCACTAAAGCCTTATTTAGAACAAGATCAAAAGTACTGTAACAACCTCTCATAACCGTGTTCCATCAACAGATTATCACTATATCATGACAACAGCGAAAGCATATACCACTCTATTTCATCTCATACTCTACCCTCATTCCCAACTTCACTTGGTAAGAAACATCAATAACAAAACAACTGTATATCTTTACAAACTGAAACTCACAGGAAGCAACATCAAACAAAACAACAATCTATGTATGACTGGTATGTACTTTCGAAACTCGAATCATAATCATCCCACCTACTCCACCACAACTGGTGACGGCATCACAACACCACCACCAACAGCCACACCGCAGTGCGAAAATACCCGCATCAAAACACTAAATATCGTGCCCGGATCACCACCCGAGGCACCACAACCGCATCGATAGACATCACGACATACACAGTCCCATAAGTACTGACTCAACATAACTTCTTGAACAAGAAAAACTTACTCAAATCCGCTTTACTAAATCACAAAGCAACATATTATATGAATTAAACAGATAATAACCTCATGAATATCATCCCCTTACCGCATCACGGAATCAACATATATCATGAATACATACAAGTATAACCAGTCATGCCAGATCAATCAAATTATTACCCTTTTGGATATCATTCAATTAAATTACCGTGTTCAACATATATTGCAGAACATTCAGATAACAACATTATAACTATCACACCATACCACTTCTTGTGAGGTCAGAACCTCACACAAACATTTATATATTACATAGACCCATAATCACATCCAACCAATCAATCCTGATCACGTAAGTTACCACTCAACCAAGGTTACCTGTCACCCGAGCTTAACTCGCATGCCCCTCATCACATTCTTCCATTCGCATACCCAACACCTTCTGCCATACATCACCATACAGCTAACACTCATTATGAGAAACCGCCTCCCAAGACTATATCTTATACTTCCTCACAACCATACTTATCAATTCAGTCTCTGCAAAATCAGCCTCTTTAGAATTACCATCTCTCTAACATACCGTCACTCTTAACCATTAGTCAAAAACCACAAAACTACCACTGTCCGGACATCAAGCCTCTTCACTCATCTCTAGTCATCACGATTTCTTTCCTATCTTTGGTTAACATCCCAAACGACGAACAACAAACCCATCAACAAAATTACCTCAACATATTCCCAATACTATCTTATTTGTATTGCCATCCAACTCTCCACCAAATATCTCGTATCGTTCAAAAACTCCACCAACTTCTTACTCCCTTAGTTCCTCGAAACTCATTATCAATCATGTTGTCCTGAAACTCCTATATAACCATTAGCTAACTGCCTCGTGATACTATCACACATTTCGATGATTCCTTACCTTTATATCACATAACTCCGGTGAACATTTTCCTCAGCTTACTTTTATCCGTCCTTTCTCTTTACACTCGATAACACCAATTAATAGTTCCACTCCTTATTCCTTTTACCTAACTCTTTAGTAAACCAGTTACCCTTTTTTGTTGCTCCAAAACTCAATTTCCCTCATTTCATATTAGTACCATCTCACTCTTTCTTACCATCAATCTTTTCTTATCCTGCTCTTACTCACACTTAACATAAATTAGTCCAGACCACCTCATGCTATTACTCACCCTGATCTCTCATGACTTACTTGCTCAAGGAAGTCACACATTAGTTTTATTTCTTAATGAACCAAATCTCCCAATCTCACTCACTATCTGCAAATCTACGTCGCGACATGCCTCCATTAAGTTCGCTATATACCACTCTTCTCAATTCCTCTAAAACGACCTTTCATTACATATACTCTTACTCAACTCTATTTCTAACCATCTCCCTCCATAATTCTTTACACATCTCAAGCTGCCACTATCCGCATCCTTACTTTCAATCTTTTTATTCTCACGTTCATTATACTCACATCATCCCTTGCCCATATTCTCTTACTTTTACATTACTCAACACACAATCATATCACTCATCCCGTCTCGCAAAACGTGCTCTATGCCTCAATAAACTATACCAATCTTCCTTTTCTTTTTCCACCATCCATCATAATCACATATAACTCATGTCCTCCCCACCGAACTCATATTCATCATAAGTGCCACTCTTTACATCATAAGATTGGGTAACTTACGCTTCAGGACCAACACATACGTAAAACAATACATAAAGAAGTAATACAACACCTTTGGATTAAACGTAATATGCAACGAATGTCAAAAGATAAACATATGACCCGAAACACGCATATGACCTGCACAGACCCCACTCGATCGAGTACCAGAACCTACTCGATCGAGTTGAGGCTACTCGATCGAGTGCCCAACATGCTCGATCGAGTGCCCCGACTCCAGAACCCAAACAGACCTTCTGATCTCTGACTTACTCGACCGAGTAGCCAGGCTACTCGATCGAGTGACCCCATACTCGATCGAGTGCCCGAGGTACTCGATCGAGTGCCCAAAAACACGATTCTGGTCAAAATAGCGACAAATACCCACTCGATCGAATCAAACCCACTCGATCGAATCATGCAGACTCGTGAATACTACCCGCATGTTATCTCACATACCCCCAACGTACTTTGCATTCATTATTATTTCAGCATTATGATTACAACTATGCATTCAAATCTGCGCGACTCCTCATACAATCAACTTAATAATCTACTTCGTGTTATCAAGTGCCACGTTATAAACAACCATCATGCGTTTCATCCAATTTGTTATACAAAACACATATCATTGAACCTCTATTCTTCATGTTACTACTTACCAAAACCAAACATTACCATCTATCATGCTCATATAACATTCAACTTTCAATCATGTATTACCCGCATGTTTTAAATTTTCATAACTTTTCATGACACAAACCACACCCATACACTACAAATCCTATTTCCATGCTGCTAATACAACAACATTACAAATCCACTTCGTCACATAAACACTTCCATAATCAAGAAATTCATATCCTTACGAAATTGCCACTTCATCTTTTCCAATCAATTCATCTAGTTCAATCACATACTTCATCTAACAAGCGCATATGATACGATAGTAGACAATTATACGAACTTAATATATAGCTTTACGCAAATAAAACTATGAAAACAAATCTTATCACACCCCCTAACCACATGTTATTAGGATTGCCTCATTATAAATCATTCATCCTACGCATCATTATTCATCACATATAAACTATTTCCTTTTTCCGCCACATCATTCGTCATTCTCACATACTTTTCCAACTATTCCAATCAACATGGTAAACCAAGTATCATCCAACATGCTTTCAACCAACAACATACAAAATCACCCTTATTCATGCCACACATCACCATATTGTTACACAATTCACAAGATAAACACATAGCGATCCCGACTCATATCCCATGGTGACCGGTTCAAAATTGTAGGGCGAGTTCGCGACTTTAGGACGTCTCCCAAGCCTTTGCATTAGCTCCTACAACTTTTACCCCGGGTTCATTTTAATTTGACTCCCTAGATTTCTTAGGTTCATTGGTTACAGGTTTCAGGATCGTCTATCTGATACCATTTGTAACACCCCCATACTCCAAGTGCCTTACCAGGACCACTTAAGGCATTGAAATGCTACCATCTTGGTTACCCGAGGCAATGATTATCATAAGACAATAAAGAAACATATTTAAATAATAATTAACGTTTAAAGTGATTACATGCCAAAAACCAAAACTGACAAAGAGATACAAGTTCTCCAAAACTATCTACTATCAAAAGACTATAAAACTATCAAACACAGCGGAAGACTTCTAAACTGCATCGTGGTGACTCCTCCCAGTTATCCCATACGCATCAGCTCATACTTGCTCAATAACTGCTCACCACCCCCGAATGGATCACCACAGTTTTTAAAACATTTAAACGGGGTCAGTACTAATCACACAATTCAATATATCAACAATAAGATAAACAGACAGCTTAACCGTCACACACACACACAACCACCAAGTCCAATCACCTCAATCACTGTCTGTCCACTGGACCAGCCCTGCCAGTGGGGGACCGCAGCCGTTCCCACCTAAGCCCCGCTCATCATACCGAGCGATAACCCTGTCCATTAATGTGCACATCCCCTTCCGTGGCGGGTTCCACGAAGGGCGAAACTAGGGCGTGAAGCCACTCCCGCAAGTGACTCCACTCAGCCGAGAACGCATCTCGAGAACCAGAGACAACAATCACAATCACAACCGTCACAACACAATTACGATATTAATCAATAATCACAATCAACCACCGTCACAACACAATTACGATATTAACAATCAATCTCAACACATCAACAATCATCCCATTATGGGACTAATACTGAGTAGGAAATCCTACCTGGAAAGCACAACAGTCAGACGCTATCAACAGCTGTATCAAAAAGCCTCTTCTACGAACCCTCCTCCTATCATATAACACATAAAGGCTACACATCACATACTACACATAAAAACCCCCAATCTCTAAATTAGGGTTTAACCAAAACAAGGGAAAGACAATAAAAAGGGTACGTAGATCTTACCCTCGACGCAAGGAATCCAACGATATAAACAACGACAAGAACTGACCGTCTGAACTCCGGGAATTGCTAAGAATGCGATTAGGAAGATGAACTTGTTGCTTTCTCTCTTAAACAGGGTTTTAGGTTTTGTAAAAGTGATTTAAAACAATGACGACGAAACCTAAATACCTTAATCGCATAATTAACAAAACCCGAGAAATCCCCCCGTAAAACCGGACACTCGATCGAGTACCCAAGGTACTCGATCGAGTAAGGCTTACTCGATCGAGTACCCTAGTTACTCGATCGAGTACCCAACAGGTCAGAAACTATTTTATTTCGCAAAACTCCCTTACTCGACAGAGTAAGGCCTACTCGATAGAGTACCCCAAGACTCATAAATACGGAGTATTACAGTTAACCTTTCGCTCAATCGGCCTTGTGGCTATGGTTAGGTTAATAAGTCCTACTACCTTTCGTCGTGTACCGTCATATGCGCGAACACCTTGGTTGGTAGGGGTCCAATCCGACTCTTTCATGACCAATTTGTATGCCGTTTTCAAGGGTATGACATTGACTGCGGAGTCATCATCTACCAAAGTCATTGGTACATTCTTTTTTAAGCAAATGACAGTGATATAAAGAGCCAAATTATGACTAGCACCAAAGGGTGGCAAATCTTCATCCGAGAAAGTAATAGGATTACTTAGCTTTGCTGATTCTTGGAAGAACAAGTTGACTACGTCATCGGGTGTGGAGTTATATGCCATATTTAGTTTGGCCAAGGCTTGCAGTAAAGCTTGGCGATGTGGGAATGAGCTTGCCACTAGTTGCCAGACTGAAAGATCAGCCTTTGTCTTCTGTAATTGCTTTAGCAAATGGTTGGTGGAGCTATCTTCATTATCATTTGGTGTAACCACATTGGTTGGACCATTCGCTATGGGACCATTTTGAGAAGTGTTTTGGTATGGGCGTCCCGAACGAGTAAGGTGGTCTACATCTTGATCTTCACAATTTTGGACTATTTGCTCGCTGATTTTGACTAGGTAGTGTTCAGTGAGATACTCATCTTCATCATCATCATCGGCCCATATTCCATTGACAGTAGCAAGTTCCCTTATTCTTATGATTTCAACCTCCAATTGGATAATTTGGTCGACTAATTCATCAACCATGGCTGCTACTTCTTACATCATAGTGTTTTGAGAGAGGACTAGTGGTGTACGTTCTTTAGGTGTTGCGTTGGGATCACGTAGGGTGGCCACTGCACTCTCCAGTTCCCTGACTTGCCTATTCACACTTTTTGCCCATGTAATGAAATCGGTGATGGTTGGGGAAATGGTACTCTGGTAGAGTAGTTCCCTTCATTCTCTATTGCATGAATTTCATCTTCAACTGGAGAAATGAGGTGTGAACAATCTATGGTAGATTCTTCACTTGTAATCACTAGAATTCCAAGAGGATTCTGAGTGTTGTTAGGCTTACCTCCAGGCGGTATTGGCAGACGACCGTCTTCAATCATGTCTTGAAGTACATTTTTCAGTTTGTAGCATTTCTTTGTATCATGCCCCTTACCTCTATGGTATTCGCAGTACGAATTCTCATCCCAGAACTTGGATTTCTTTTCTGGTTCGGGTGTAAGACCTATGGTTTGAAGTTTACCCAGTTTCATCAACCTTTTTAGAGCATTGGAATATGTGTCCCCAAGATTTATGAATTTTCTTGGTGGGGTACTCTTCTTAGATGGCTCGAGAAGGTTAACTTCACCAGTTTTGCTAGTAGAGCCGTAAGAACGACTTGTTGAGCCTTGATATCCACGACCTACCGTTTTGGACAAGAGCCCTTTACGGATGTCATCTTCGATCCTTGTTCCTAGTACGGTTAAGTCTTTGAAGGTCTTAATGTTTTGGTACCTCAAATGGCTTGCATAGATGGGCTTTAGATTGTCCACGAATTTCTCCACGAGGGTAGCTTCATCTGGACGTTCAACAAGTTGAGTACTAGTCTTCCTCCACCTACTTAGAAGTCGGTGAAACCTTCTTTGTCATTTTGGGTAAGAACCTCTAAAGTGCGCATGTTGACTTGGATTTCAGCATTATCCGCGTATTGTTTGGCGAATTCAATTGCGGCATCGTCCCAGGTAGCAATTTTCTTGTGCTCTAGAGAATAGAACCATTGTTTTGGGATGGTGTTAAGAGATGGAGGAAAGATCCTTAAGAACATCTCGGGTTTAATGCCTTTGATAGACATGTAATCCTTGAAAGCACGGATATGATTCAAAGGGTTTTCATGCCCCTTGAATTTAGGGATATCCTTCATGTTGAAGTTGGTTGGCAACTTGGAACTTACGGCTTCATATTTGCGATTATTTTCCCTATAAATGTCATCCCCTTTGAGATACATCAATTGTTCCTCCAAGTATTGGAGTCGTTTCTCAGCTGTAGTCATACCTATGGGAGGGTTTTCGTCCTCGAAGTTGTTCACAAATTCATCAGCCACTTCACTTTCTCGAGGAGGCATCCTTGTTTCCACGGCATATATTCGGCCCTCGATTGTGTCAAGGCGATCATACACTTAGTCTTGAGTGACTTGGAGACGAGCTAGTGCGGCTAGGATTTGATCATTACCATTCTGGAGTTGGTTGAAGTTCACGTCGCTTGTTTCAGGCATCTCGGGAACTGGATAAGAGATCGACGACGAATCAAAACACGATCGACCATTCTAGCACACTTACTCGAAAAAAGAAATATTTTGACTCGTGAAGTGGGAGTGTGCCACTTGTGTCAAGTGAGTTTTGAGGAAATGACAAAGTTTGAAAATGTTGGTCCTAGTCAACTTTAGTGTAGTTGTAGGAGTGGACTCGAAGTGAGGTTTCGAAATGGGTTTTAAGGCCCGAATTTTGACTCGACAATTGGACAGAATTTCGACTGGTTTTGCGCTAATATTAGGCCTACGTTTCGAAAATTTTTACATTTTGAAAGGGATTTTGATTTTACAAAAATCGTCATGGCTTTGTTTAGAAATGGTGATCACATATGGTACAAACATTATACAAGCATTATAACGGGATGTTGAGTGCATTTAAAAGGGTTTTGGTTTTAAAGGGTGGGTTGCCATACCGAACAATCAAACCCGAGGTCTGTGGAGAGGCTCGTACCAAACAAGAGTAAGGCCGATTCCTAGTACATTTCCTCATGGTATGGATGACGTCAATCGTTATCCATCCTTAGGCCCAAATAAGAATTAGGACCGTTTAGATGGGACGATTGGCCGAATGGGTTGGGTTGGGCCTAGGAAGGCCGAATGAAACGATCTAGGAAGACCGAGTTATGAAAACCGACAATTGTCTTGCAAAAACTATTCCCTAACCTTGTTCAAGTTTCACCCTTTTAGCTACACGTAAGTGTATTATCCCCAGCGGAGTCGCCAAACTGTGGACGCGGGCCCACGGGGGCGAAAAGCGAAGCAAGCTTTTCCTCTTTGGTTTGTTTTGCATTTGTGGAGTCGCCACCAATTTATTGTGGAAAATTGGAAACCGTTCGAATACTTCGTGTCATGTCAAGACACAAAGTAATGACATGAACACTAAGCACTCGTTACCCTTAGCATTCTATGTCTAGAATGACTCTCGTGGATGCCAATGAACACGGATGTTCACAGAGATCTGGAGTAAGGGGTGAGGGTACATATTATGAAGCTCTTTTGATCGAACACCTAATCCCGCCCGCCTCGATAACGGCCTCTACTAATGATTAGGGAAATTGTCTATACTTGATATATTATCGAATATATGCGTGCAAATGCAACATCCATTAGCTTAATCCTAGCATGTGAGAATTATCTAAGTCGTTAACAATTAATTTAACATACAATTAATGTCGAGGTAGAAATTTGAGTTGATTACATGTGAAAACATACAAGCAATAATAAAGAAATACAATAATGAAAATTACAATAATTACATTGGATTTATTGATTTATGTCGAAAATACATTTAAAACGGATGGTTTTAGGAAAAGAAAGAATAAATGAATAAACGAACAGATTATTAGGTGATAATACGATTAATAGTTAATTAAATACGTAATTAATAACTAAGTCAAGGCAGAAACGGGAGTTCAGGGACAGAAATCAACCGGGAACAGGCGCAGCAGTCGCTGCGTCTGTTCCTGGGCTGAGTTCTGGCTGTGAAGCCGGAACTGCATCTCGTTAATGTTCGTTGGTGAATTTAATGGTTGATTATGAATAATTGACTCGGATGAAAGTGATTTACATATTATTTACATGCGAATGAGGCCATAAAAACGATAAAACATGAATGAAACTAATTGGAACGAATTATTTACAACATGAGACTAATTAAAGAATTAAACAAACCAAACAAATTAATTAGACTAAACAGGCTATTAATGATGAATTAAAAATGGTGACGATAAATAACAGATACAAGTATATCAAAGATGAATTCCAGAGATTCAATATGGGTAAATCGAATCTCTAAAAACCGAATTGACTTTAATGACGAAAACCCGCAAATATGGATTATAAGGGGTTTAGGTCGGGATTTGAAAGATGAATTAATTATGAAGAATTATGAATTACAGGTTAAAATTATCATGCTTAAATTGTCGTGTTAATGAAATAATGAACAATTGAAAACAAAGTGAAAAACAAAAGGACGAACAAAAGACGAAGGAAGAAGAAAGGAAGCAGGAACTGTGGCAGCTTCACGAAGAGGCGCAGCAGGTATTGCGTCCCTTCGAAGAGGCGCAGCAGTTGCTGCGTCCTTTCTCGACGGTTGTCTTCTGATAATCCGTAAAAAAGGGTTTTTAAACAAGGTTTTACAAATCGGTTTTAAGCATATTTTCGACATAAATCTTACAATATTGATTAGAAAAAATAAAGAACAATAATTAAAGAAGGATTTACACCCTCGGACTTACATGTTTGACGAAACGAGATGAACTAAGTTAACGTTTAGTGATGCTCGACTCGAATGTACGACGAAAGTGCCCTCTAGGAGGAAAACGAATAAGATTGATTAATGTTGATTGATGTGGAGTTGGTCAAATTGGTCGGTCATGCAAAACGAGGCTGGTACTCAGAAGGATCCGAGCTTACGTGGTCGAAAGTTCAAGCACGTAGACGCCAAAAAGTAAGAACGTGATCTAGAATGCAAAGGGAGAAGAGAAGGGCGGACACTCGCGTGAGAAATATGTGAGACCGAAGGTCTCTATTTATACTAATCACACGGAGGAAGTAGGGTTTTCGGAGAAACTTTGGAAGTGAATCTCGAAAAGATACGGAAAATACGCAGAAAAGGACTGGGGAAGAGGCGCAGCAGGCACTGCGTCCCTTGGAAGAGGCGCAGCACTTGCTGCGTCCTTTCCTTAGTGGTTTCTTCCTGCGGAAGAAAGGTTTCCGCGTTTCTATTATGGAATAGCGGATTAATCTCGTTTCCTTAATATTTTGTGTGAATATTACGGGAGATATTTTACCAAAGATCAAAAGATTGGAAAAAATATGGAATAGAAATATCCGAAACATTCCAGAACATTCTGACTCGGCTATTAGAAAATGAAGACGGTTTTTGACCCGGACTCCAAATGTACTCTAATTACTGCCAAAACGACCGTATCGGCACGTAGATGACAATTAAGAGGTAGACACAAGTGTTTGAGCGATCTTGACGATAAACTTACGAACTGTCACAAATCGTTTTGTATACCAAACATGCGGCCCAATCATCACCGGGTGGTTTGCGGGAGGTGCAGAAATGAGGTATCTACAATAAGAAACATCATTGGAACTTAGATATCAACCCAAAATCTTTTGAATCTCTTAAGTATTGTCTTAAATAGCTCTTATGAGTTTGTATCATTTTCTCCACATTGTGATATAATTTTCTATATCATATTCAAGTGACGATGTTTATAATTTTTATTTATATAAAAACTAATATATTTCATTTGGCAAAAAATATCGTAAAAAAAAATTATGAAAATTATATAATTAGATTCGTGGTAAAAAAATGTTATTATTAGAATATAAGTTTTATATCAATTGCACATATTTTAATTATGAAAAAAATGTTCGGATATTAATAGATAATATAGTATTTGTTCATCATCAAATCGGGCTTGATGTCGAATTAGGTGCGAAAAATATGACGTACTTCTAAGTATATTTTTTGTCCCACGTTGAAAAATAATGTAGGTGTGATGAATATATTACGAATAAATAGCGGAATTGTCCTACATCAAAAGATTGTCATAAGGTGAATTGTCCCACGTCAAAAGATTATCATAAGCTGAGTTGATCCTATGATTATAAATAAGTCATATTGAAACTTAGGTATCAACACAAAATCTTTTGAATCTCTGAAGTATTGTCATAATACAAACAATAACATTCAAATATTAAGCACGTCGATATTTATAAAGGGGATTATATATTAGTGATATTATAATATGTTTATTTAAAAAAAACTGAGAAAATAATATAATTAGATTCTGTTAAAAAAATGTTATCATTAGATGATAGATTTAATACAATTTATACATATTTTAATTATGATAAAATAACTGAAAAAAAATATAATAATATTAGTATTTGCTCATTATTAAACCGAGTTTAATGTCAAATTAGGTGTGAAATATATGGTGTACTTCTAATTTCTAAGTATATTATTTGTTTTACTTATTTGAAGGTGGAGTGGTCTCCTGATCAAAAATGGAATTTGAAACTTTCGCGTAAATAGAAAACGCCATTATATCGACGAACTCCAAATATTGTTAAAAGTTTGGGCGATCAATTCAAAGAACGCAAGATGATGTCTGGAAATTACACTTCAATCGACAATCAAAAAGTCTCCGGGTCCGTTGCCGTAAGCATTAATCCTCCATTAATTTACTTCTAATCACTTTCATTGTTCCAACTTTGATCGCAAAAGTTGATATTTTTGTTTTTTTGCAGGCAGTTTCTGATTCAACCATTATCCCTGTCCAATTCACTGGTAATTCATATGCCATTTGTTGTTATTTCACCTTTGTGTTACTTATAGAGTACTCGTTCCGTCCTAATCATTCGTTTACCTTTGATTAAAATAAGTCTCCGGTTGAGACGGAGGAAGTAGTATTTTTGGTTCAATTCCATTCTGATCATTAAACTTGTAAAAATAGATTCGAATCTTCAGACATTTCTGTCATCGGAAGCTTCCGGGAAGATTTCTGCTGGTAGTAGACCTCCTCGTGACGCTGACGGTATATTTTTCTTTTTTTTTTCCACCTCATTTGTTAATGCATGTTGTTTTAATTTGTTGCTAAGCTTGTTAATGCCTTGCTAGATTTGAGTGATTCATTCGTTAATGCGGTTCTTTAGCCATTAGTAGAACGACAATCGTATGTACTACTACGTTTGACTCAATAGATTCTTTAATTTTGTTTACGGTTGGTTAGAGGGAATATGAATCTTGGATGAAGTTCGTGTTTGGATTGACTGGAAATTATATACATAGAGAAACAAGATTAAACCTGAGTAAAAAAAGTCGTCATAATAGAAAGCTCAAAAGAATTCCGAAACATAAGGAACTCCTGAGTTTGTAGGGGAAATAAGATAGAACAGAATTGGAATTTCGACAATCCCACCTATAGCTTGTGGTCTACGGTTTTTTTAATAAAATGGTGAAGTGTTGTCTGATAAAGGTTTTGCCTTTCAAACTAATGTGTTCTCAACTTCTCATAGAATATGAGACCTCACCCTTTTATCCGAATGTTTCTTCAATAATTTTGTTGGCTAACTAGTTTCTTTCTTTTGCTAATCAAGTTTCTTGTTTCTGTATTCCAATAAATGTTATATGACGATATAGTTCTACTTGGCGATAGTATGCTGGTTAATGTCGTATAGTCTCCTAATGTCCGATTTTGCTACTTTACGTTTCAATTTTTATTGTTACCCAAATTTTTATTGTGTGTTTTTGGGTATATAGTTGTTTTTACAGTTAACAAGTGTGTATATATTGTGGAAAGTAATGATGGTAGGACTTGGGAATTCTGTAGAAATTCTGTGGCCATTACACACATACATGCGACCTTCGTATGTTATTTTTAAGCAAATTTTGAGATATCTATGTCTCTCCTTTATTGTGTTAGTCTTTACTCTTTTTTTTCTTATACACTTTCCGCTATAGAAATACTAACCAATACGGACTCACGTGATCTAGATAGAAGAAGGTGCCTTTGCTGATATGGTTTATGGCGGTAAGTGTGAATAAGCCTAGCTTTCTGTTTCTTACCAGAATGAATTGAGGAAGATGTTTGGAACTGTAAACTGTGAACAGTTTACAGTTAACAGTGTGAGTACATGCAATTTTGCTTTGTGTATCCCTCAGGCTTGGGCTGTCTAGAGATTTATCAATGTTTTCTTAGTCTGGTCTTTAGAAATTTCTAAAAGAATTTATTCAGGGAACAAATTGAAAGCCATAAATTTTCGTTCTTCAGGGGAGATACAAAAGTAGAGGTTGCTTCAACGATATAAGGTTCTCCATTACCAGGCTTGCCTACATTTGACCTCATTAGGTTAAAGTTCTGTAAGGGGTGTTAGAATAATTCTGTGATATGTTGATTGTACAACACTTTTTTCCCTGATAACTTATTCTATAAGCCCAAGAGGCCAAGAAGAATGGTTCTTATTTCAAAAGCTTTAGCATGAAATTTTCAATAAAAAAAACTTCCAGGACTAGAAGAAAAATTACCTTCACCCAAGCTTCTATGTTTTACCCAGTTGCCATTTTGCCACCATCAATAATCTGAAAAGATTTCAATCGTTATAATTTAATCTATTTTGCTTAGAATAACTTTTTCTCTATGGATAAGAAGGCAACATGGGATAATAACCCCTTACAGGTTCTAGTTCTCGGCAATTCAGCAAAGGCTAGATCTTAAATGGTATAGGTAAATTAGGTCCCCTATTTGTTCTTAAAGTGTAGAATTGTTCTTGAAGTGTTGGATTGAGAGAGAAACAAGTCACCTTTTCTATGCCATATTTAGTGGCTTGTCCTGTCTTAATCTGCCAGTGTTTAGAAGCTTTTCAATAATGTCTTTGCTAACATTTTGTTTGTCTGACCCCTAGCAATGCTGTAGTTGTCGATGCAAAGTTTAGATGCAGACTTGATTTGGTAATAGAATCCATTCTTGAAGCTGTAAACAATGTTTCTCTTTTCCATCGTAGGAAAAACAACCAAGGGTTTGTTTGAATGGAAGGATTTGGAGGGAAAGAGAAGACAAATCCTTTGTTTGGTTAGTTGAGTAGGTTGTAGGGAATTTGATTGGAAGGGAAATGGAAGGATCCATTTTCCTTCCTACAAGCCTAATCAGAATTCCTCTAACATATCAAAGAAGTGGAAGGAAAACTCACTTGTGCTATTCCTCTTCCCATCCTCTCCTCTCTTTCTCCTCCGTCCCTCCCCCTTCCCCTTCCCTCCTTAAAATTTATCCACACTCATGTCCACTCGAGTAGTGTGTATCGGTTTTAGTCTGATACCATGTAGGATAATTAGAGGGAGATTATAACTAAATGACTTTATCATTATTGATAAGTAGATAGCTATTTATAGTACAATATAATATTGAGAATACTCCAAAGTCCAAACCCAAGATATATTTTTTTCTCTGTCTCTAACAATAATATATTCCCTAATATTCTGATGCCCTAAATTTCCAAGTGCTTTTGTCCCGCAGCCACAATTGTTGTTCCTTGCTCTCCTCAAATTCCCTTGTATCTTAACCAATTTTGCTTTTGGAGGGTTTTGTATAATTTTACCATAGTTTTCTGCCTCCTGCCTAATGTTACAGATACATTCTCAAAACCAGGAGTTGGTTCTGATGAACCCCAGTCAGGTGGTTGGTTTACTGCTTTCAGTGTCGCTACCTACAAACCATATTTTGATGTTGATACATCTGATGTCTTGGAGAGGATCAAGGAATCACTTCTTCCATGGAAAGGGACTTTTACCGAAATGACCTCCAACAACCCAGATTTGTAAGTTTCGTAGAGTAATTGTTGCATTTATCTTCTAAATGTAGTGCTACTTCATTTTACACGTGGGCCAGTGTGATGGTGTTTCCCTTTTCATAATTTGTTATTTGAGGTACCATTAGTTAAGAACTATAAAAACTGAAGATTCTTGGCAAGTGTTAGATGGTAAATGTATTATTGAATCCCGTGATGTGGATTGAGGAAATATATGCAAAATTTGACAATTGTCTCCATACATATCAAGTGCAATTGTGAGTCTCTCTAAGTTGTTATTTCAAAGACATGATTCAGTGCATCACTGATTTTGATGATAATTTCTTTTTTGTGTTTATGGAGGGGTAAATACTGCTGGAATGGTATACAAAGTTCCATGCTAATACTTCTGCCAACATCTGTGTTAATTATCTCAATTTCAATTTCATGCTAATATGCTTTACATGTTACTACAGGAAGATAAATGTTGCTGAAGTTTGCAATTAGAAAAGAGCTCTGTTATATGCCAGAATATGAGACAAACGGCACAAAACATTTTTCTGTCATTACTTCTTTTTTGTCTTGTGGTTGTTCACGATTCTTTTGTCCTTTACCTTGGTACATATTAGCCGACTTCAATTTTTGTGAACTTAGGCATTGCTCTGTGGCTCTGTTTCACCTATTGACACTCTTACTCAGGTTGACCGTTGATGGCATGGACTTCGTAATATCTACTGATTGTTTGTTGCACTTATGTTTGTGCACTGAGCAGGTATGGACCGTTTTGGATATGCACTACTTTAATCTTCATTGCCGCCTCTATAGGTACATTCGTTTCATATGTAACCCACAAGCCACAGAGCAAAGACTGGAATTATGACATAAGCATGGTGACGTGGTCTGCTGGTTTATTTTATGGCTATGTAACCCTTGTTCCTCTGAGTCTTTATGTGGCCCTGAAGTACTTTTCAGCACCATCTGGCTTCGTTCAACTTCTCTGCTTATATGGATACTCACTGTTTGTGTTTATTCCTGCCTTGGTAAGTTCTCTCTTGATTTAGTCTCATTATTTAATTCCGCAGGCTTGAACATCAAGTTGCCTTGTCAAGAATTGGGCATCCTATTATAGTTGAACCCTTTGGTTTATGCTTAGGTCGTCAGAATTAGCAGCTGTCTGACTGTTTTCTTGTCAAATCCGGTAGTGATGCTAGTGCTCACCAAGAATCAGATAGAGAGCCCGTCTTTTATGAGAAGAGACGTTTCTTTGGATAGAAGGAACATACTGTATGCTCCTATAATTCTGACAGTGATGCTAGGCAATGTATCATGCTTTATTGATGGTTTCCCTTTTCAAATGGAGCCAAAGGCTCGCTATTATTTGGTTTTGGATTATTATGAACTTAAGCAAAATGACTCATAAAAAAGGTTGCACTTTTGTAAACAGTCTCTCACACTTATACAAGGATAAGTCTGGGTACGCCTACCCTTGCCCCCGCTATTTGCAAGAGCTTAGGAGCTTAGACACATTGGCGTAATTTTGAATATTGTTTTTATAGATGGTTCTCCTTTCTAGCGCTTATACTGATTTATTTGTTACTAGTTCAAGCTGTCGAATGACATAATAATAAAATTGCAGTGTTTATCTGTGGTACCCTTGGAAGTATTTAGATGGGTGGTTACAGGGGTGGCCGGGTTTATGTCGGCATCCTTTGTAGCACTCAATCTGAAATCCCACATCGCATCAGCTGGGGAGAGGTGGTTCCTGATCGTGGTTGCGATATTCTTTTTGCAAGTTGCCCTGGCTCTTGCACTCAAGATCTATCTATTCACTATGGGCGTCTAAGTTTTGGGCAACAGTTGACTAGACAAGGATCGAAAAGAATACGAGTCGTGGATGGACTGTTTCTAGGTTATCGACATGTATAGAGATATCTTTCAGTGTTATTAACTCATTTCTTACCAATATACGTAGAGAATGTGTTTTTTGGGTCTAAAGGGCAGTTTTGTGCTAACAGGATAAACTCTGGGGTGAGAAACATTGTAACCGAGTAATGTTGCTTCGGTGTGGCACGTTGGCTTTGGCTGACTTCATTATGTAAATTTGAATTCAACACGAATGCATTTTTCCAATAGAAGAAAGGTATTTCATTGTAAGACGACGCTTAACCAGATGACACTTTAACAATGGCTTTTACAAAAGATTTACGGATGGATGAATTTAATTGGCTTGATCACTCTAATGTAAATCTAGTTGGAAAGTAATTGGGATTCTCTCCACTTCCTCCCAATTCCTCTCAATGGTCTAGATTTTGTTCCTAGATGATTCGACAATCGATTTTTCTATGAGGTTGAGAATGATTAATGATTAGATATTGTTTATTAGAGGAAATAGAAGGGAATAGAGAAAAAAAGAAATGGAGAGGTTCATACTCGTTGTGAAAAGTTGAAATTTATTTGGAAAACAATCAAACATGGTAGATGAAGAATTTGATGATGTAGCGGACTTGCATCTGTGTAGAATTCTCTTTCCTTTAGATGGGATTTTTAATGCCAGGAGAGTTTTTGTAATGCGTTTCAATTCTCTTATTGCCTCGGTGCATTTCTGGTTCAATGGAGCAACGTCTTTCTTTAACTGGGCCGATAATATTGACCTGTGCTTTGCTAGGTCATGAATAAAATCTGCCATATAATTGACAATACCAAGAAATTGCTGGATTTGCTTGTACGAGAGTTTATCATCTGGGAACTCTTCAAGTTGGGTAGCGATATGAGGTTGGAGATAGTATTGACCTTTGGAAATTTGCATTCCAAGAAAATCAATTTTTGTTTCTCCAACGACCATCTTCTTTTCTGAAAGCATTATCCCATATTGTTGGATGATATCAAAAAACTTTGTTATCAGGGCAGAGTGTGAATCAATATCCGTGGAAAATAAGAGAATATCATCTATGTATACCAGGGCATTTGTGAGGATTGGTTTAAAGATCTTGATCATTGCTTTCTGGAATAAGGATAGAGCTGTTTTTAACCCAAATGGCATAACCTTCCATTGGTAATGTCGATCAGGAATGTAGAAACCTGTTTTTGGCCTTTCTTCTGGTTTGATTCCTAATTGCCAAAATCCTGCCTTAAGATCAAATTTTGAGAATACTTGTGCTTGGGGTAGTTTTTGGAAAAGGACTTCTCGTTTTGGTAGTGGAAATTTGTCGTCTGTAAGGAAATGGTTAAGGGGTTGGTAATTGATAAGTACCCTTAGCTTTCCACGTACTTGTTTTGCTCTCTTGTTGACATAAAATGCTGCACAAGCCCATGGGGAGGTTGTTGGCTCAGTTAGGTTTTCTTTTTGTAACTGGTCAACTTCTTCAAGAGCTAGAGTATAATGGTCTGGGTTCATTCCCATATGGCTGGCTTTTGTTGGATTAACGTCTTCATTCTTTTTAAATGGCAAGGTGATAAAGAATTCATGGTTTTGCCATAATGGGGAGAACATTTTGTGAGAAATTCAGAGTGAGACGCAGCACATGGGTTTTGGCTATGTTATCTCTTATGGGATGAAGGATTTCACAAGAATAAAGGTGAGGGGTTAATGTCCATGGTAACAAATGATTTTTGCGTTTTAGGCCTTTTGGATGCCATGACACTCTTTTGAGACTGTGTAAGACATCAAAACCAAGTATAAAGTCTTTTCCAGGAAGACCAGACCCACATACTCTAGTTTTCAGCATGTAACCAGGAAATAGTTGAATGTAAATTGGCTTACTCTTAAGAGATATATAGAAAACCTGCCCATTTGCTGCTTTAAATGCCACAGAACATGCTTCCCAGTGTGATGGCGGGAGAATATTTGGTTTGATGATGGAGGATGCAGCACCAGTATCAAAATATGCAATGACAGGTATGGGTTTGTCATATTTATTTGGGAAAATGTAGATTTTTGCATTTGGGGAAGGCTGAAAGGGTAAGTTGGAATAATATCATCATGTGGTTCTGCTTTACAGGCTTCTATGGGGCAAAGATCAAACCTGACAAATTGGTCAGTAATACCTTCATCTTCTTCAGAATCTTGGTCTGAGTCTGCAGATGAATCTTCTTCAAATTCCATTCCCATTGCCAAAATGGTTTCATCCGTTGGTTCATCATCAAGGGAGAAGATGGACTCGATATCTGCATCATCAATATCTTCAATTTGTGCCAAATATCCCACAAGATTATCTCTTTTCTTTTTTGTTTTGACAATCTTTTGCATAATGCCCTTTCTTTTTGCAAATATAGCATCGATCAGACTTTTTGAATCCTCTTTGTTTTTTCTTTCTGAAAAATTTCCATTTTTTGTTTTCAGATAACCGTAGGAACCTTTTATTCCATTTCTTTTTGTAGACCTTATTTTTTCTTCCTTCGGAGGACGTGCATCTACATTTTTTAGGTCTGCACTTGATGGAGAGTTCTGGATGATCACATGCTCTTCCTAAAAGCTTTCCTTGTTCTTGTAGTTGCTTGAAAAACTTCTGGTGGTTACATAGTTTTTCAAGAGCTGCAAGGGATGTTTGATAGAGTTCTCCAAATGTAGCAGTACTCAGAGGTATGTTTTTTTAGAGAGAACTGCCTAGATGTTTCATTTCCCAATGGTTCTGGGAGGGAATTTAAATAGGCTTGTTTGAGATTTACATTATCCATACTTCCAAGAGCATAAAAACGCTTGGACATCTTTTCATAATGTCGTTCAAGGTCTTTCCGCATAAATGAACAACATTTCATACTAAGGAATTATTCTCTTGCTTGAGTTGTGTAATGATCCCAAGTACCCAGAAATTCATTATAGATGTTGCCAATGAAGGCGTCAACTGAAGAGGCTTGGCGGATTTGCACTTGTCGATAAGCTCCAAGACTAATCCGCCATTGTCGCAGACGGCCATAAAATATTGATACTAATTTGTCTATCATCGTTGTAAGTTTAGCTCCAGGATAAAGAAGTTGTGCGATACACCAGGCATGTATTTCATAGATTTTGTCTCTCCATTTTGACGGAGGAATGTTGTCAAAAGAGAAACCATGACCTGGTATATCTTGACCTTTAGGGTTCCAACCGGGTTGGGGATGAGTATCATGTTGGTCTTGTTCTTCTGGATTTTCTGTCTCACTTTCAACAACTTCCTCAACTTGATTTGGTTCAGCCATCATAAATTCTGGCATTAAAACCTCGTCTACCGAATTTTGAGACATAGGCTTCTTTGATTTTGGTTTAGCCAGACTGGTTAAAAGTGAGGAGATGGGATTATGATGTTCGAGCATGAATTGTGAGGCATCTTCTGGATTTTGAGTTATAGGAGGTTCAATTTGAGTTATTGTTGATGTCTTTCCTCCATCTTTTGATGTAGATTGCCTCTTTTTCGTTATATGTCTTTCATCAAGAACTTTTGTTGGAAGGAATGACGATGCTCCGAAAGGGCTTGATTCTGGAGGGAGCACATGAAGGGGTTGTGGATGTTTTTCAAAGGGTGGTGTATAAACTGGGTATGGGGTAAATATGTCGCATGGCATATTTGGTGATGTTTTTGATGGATTTTGTAAGAAGAATAACTGTGCTTTTAAGGATTTTAATTCGGACTCCTTTTGGAAAATGAGTGGAGAGGCTATAGAAGCTGTTGTTGCAAATCGCAGGAGTTCTTGGTGTAATGAAGAGATTTTTTGATATATCTCTTTTACTGCAAGATCCATGATTATCATCTTCAGATCTATTTGTTGCAACAGATTATTTTGGGCTCGTGCATTTTCCGATTGCCAGTTTAATGTTGCTTCTGCAGCACTTACTTGCTTTGTTGAACCATCTGAATTTTTGATGACTGGATTTTTGATTTTCCAAGAATGTTTTTTATTTTCTTCCTCAAATTCTCTTGGTGGAAAATTTGTGTCTTGAGAAGAGGATGGACCAAACATGTAACATGTAGGGGTATCTTTTTGTGTATTGGCAGACTTTTCTTGTTTTGAATATTGTACATTGATACGTGCATTTTATATAGCCTTTTTATATCTCTTATGCACGTATTCCTATGCTATTCTCGTAGTTTCATGTTACGAAGTGCCCCGAATATTCTACTTTGGTTCGTTTGACTTTTATTGCAGGAATGGATGTAACACCCGCGAATTTTCCATTTTGACATTTAAAGTGTATTAAACCGTTTGATTACCTTATTTTATATTTTTGAATTATTCAATTTAATTAATTTTATGTCAAACACGATTTTTATAAAAGTAATATATAAAGGCTCATTTATATAAAAGTACGTATTATTAAATTATATTTTTAAGGCATAATTTATATAAGAATAAATGTATTTATATATTTTGATCGGACAATAATGGTGACAGTAGTAATAATAATAAAGCTCTGTCTTAAATTATAGTAGGTTTAAGGCGAATTTCCGTCTAGTAATAGACCGTCACATTTTCATATGTGAAACTATTTTTAATCTCGACTAATCAAAGCTTGACAACAGTCATACCTCCCTCTTACACTCTACATTTACATAACCCTCTTATTATTATTATTTTATTATTATTATTATTATAAGGATGCGCGCAGCTATCATATATAGAAAAATAAAAGTTTACATGAAATTGGTGGGGAGCCGAGAAACAAGCTGGGCTCCCACACCCTTAGCAACAGCAAAGCTAAGTCTAGTAAAAATGTAAGCGGCCATCCGAGCCCCCGCATCCTGAGATACCGAGAATTTCTGGATCCGCTTGAGCAAGGCAACAGCATCCGAACCCAACTCCCCAAGTGATGAGAAAGATAAAGGAAGGAAACCATAACATTGCACGCGCACAAATCCCCCGTACTTAGCACACTTACGCCGAGCGGGATCAAGCAACAACCCGACAGGCAAAAATTCGTCATCGATCCGAGTCAAAGGAGAAGACCCGGTCAAGTCAACGCACACATCACGCCCCATGTCCCAAGAATAAAAGCGGCAAACCGCAGGACGAAGAGAACCCCATGCCCATCAACCAAACCGATATCAACCTCCTTCCCCGCAGAAATACCAGATCTATAGCAGATGTCGAAAAGAGTGTCACGGACGAGGTTATGCCGATGTTTAACGCCCACAGTACCAGTACAAGAAACAGCGTGGTCCCCAAAAACATCATCATCAAAAACCCGAGAGCAAGCTGGACAGGGCCTAGAGACCGTGAATAACGGAACACCCGGACGATACCCAAGCACACTACGGTAAGTCCTCCCGTTCATAGTCTGACCCAACCCCGAGATAGGAACCGCACGCAACCAATCAGAGGAGTGGGAACCCTGCTGTGACTGCCACAAAGCAAGCTGGCGAGGTGTCAAAGAGAAAACAGACCCTGAAGCAGCAGCAATCGTTGCGAAATAAATGTCTGCCAATTTCTTCATAAGTTTGGGGGCAGCAATTTCACTAGGGTTACCTAAGATACAGAGCCTATAGTCGCAGTAAACCCCCGCGCGGCATCATCAAAAGCGGGGCGGCAGACTACAATACCGGAGGGTCCGAGGAGCTTAGCTCGCAAATCGCCAGATCGCAAACGGGATGCAATAAAAGCATAATGTAAAACATCCCCCGCCGCATAGACACCAAGACCACCAAGATGAAAAGGAAAGTCCGCAATCCCCAAAACCGGGCCGACGCGGTGACGATACGTTCAAGCCGGAACGAAGAGCAAAGCATCAAAAGGAAGATGGACGGACCCAAAAACACTAGGGGAGCAAGTACGAAGGGAGAAATAGAGCTTAGAAATACCAGTACAAGCTCGAAGTAGTAACTCACATTGCGGGTCCTCAATCCTCGCAACAAAGTCCATTAGCTCAATGGTCTTAGTTACTCTCCTCGCCACAATCTCACTGCCAAAACCAGGGCAAGTACTGACAGGTCTACCCAAAACTGTAACACCTCTCATGGGCCGAGCAATAGAGGGGGGGAAAACCCCAGGGAGCCGACTTTGAGAATCCTCAACAGGCCAAAAGACCTTCGTCTTGGAGACATTAAGGTGTAGTCCAAAACGGGGGCCATCCACCACAATCAAATCCAAGACCTTCCCCACCTCCAAAGTATCCCCCACAATGGTACCATCATCCAAGTACCATGCCTGCATAGTGAGGTCAAAAGTGTCCCGAATTTTGCATACTAAGGGATGCAAAACCAAAGCGAAAAGCAACGGACCCAAAGGATCACCCTGCTGGACTCCCTGACAAGACCACAAGCAATGCTCCCCATAAAAAAGACGGGCAGGGTTGGAATAACAAAACTCCACCCAACGGGAGAGAACCGGGCAACGTCGGCGGACTTCCAGAAGCATGGTTGTACGATCAACAATGTTGAAAGCATTCTGGAAATCAACCAGTAACATGGAAAGTCCCACCTCCGCACCCCGAGCCTCAATGAGCCGATTCAAGGCATGTAAGATAGCCTCTCCTCCACCGGACACACCCACCCCAAACTGTAAACCAGCAAAATAAGAGGACAAAGAAGGACCCACCATAAAAACACCAACCTTAGAGACAAGCCGTCTCGTGATCGTGCCAACAAAGAATAGGACGGACCCACCACCCTGGTTTCACAAGCGGCGTGAGAGGGGCGGCGGCAATGTACTCTCCCAAAGCAAGAGGGCACCGACCCTCAAGAAAAAGATTAACCACCCTAGTAATAGAAGTGATCAACTCATCGAAATAGCCACAAAAAGCCGCCACTCAAGCAATCCATAAGGTGCTGGGCACGGAAACCATCCCTCCCACAAGAAGTACCACGAGGAAAACTCCGAATCATATCCAAAACCACTGACTCAGAGGCAGCCAAAGGATGATGATCCCCAGACAAAGGAGGCAATGAAGGAGGTGGGGCGACAAGATGCTTCTCACGCAGGGCCACAAGAGTGCCATCGGAGTAGGGGGCGACCCCAGAGGAAGAAAGCACCCGAACAGCAGCAGTATAGTGACCATCAGAAATCTTCCGCCGACATTGACGGAGGTTATGCTCACCCAAATCCAGATCCTCCTCCACATGAAACAAAGAAGGACCCTCATCAAAACACTCCTGCAACAGCTGCAATCCCCCCCCTCCAGGAACCCCCCAAGCAAGGATAGCCCTGGCAATACTCTCCTCCTGACGCTGGCGCCGAATAGCTGTCCTACACTCAACATTACTCCGAGGAGAGAAAGTCTTAAACAGACATAGCGGTAAAACAAGCAACGATTCCAGCGGGAGAGATCACTAGGGGAATCAGCCACCTCATCCAGAGCTCCTTTCAAAGCCCGAGCAAAACCAAGACGACACTTAGGAGGAATAGATTTGACGGTGCGGAGGCCCAAAGACAATAAACGATCAAGGGAAGATATAGACCACTTAACAAGCTCAACACCATCATCAGAAGAAACCGAAGTAGAGGGAGCCAAAGGTCTCAGAATACCATAAATATGAAAACTGTAGAGGCCATCAACACGTTCCGGAGACAGCACAATATCACCCCGACTATGTCGACATCTAGCACGAGTGGTACGGGTCATAAAATATACCCCACACAACCAGAGCCCCATCCGTCTCAAAACACTCTCGGCATTGGAATAAACAGTCAAACTATCAGTAAGAGTCTGACGCGTAAGGTCCAACGCACCATTCTGGCAATGTCGGTCCTGAAAATGTTTCTGCCAAGCTGCCTTAGTAAGACCCTTACCAAAACCATCCCGACAAGCATGAAGACTCGAAAAAGGACAATGGTACCGCACAAGCTCGGGCATGAAGGAACACACCACCAACCTGCACAGAAAACTATAGAGCCACCAACACACCACCTAAGCGGAAACCACCACACACAAGCAGCTAAGAGCTCAAAATGTACCCGCTACTAGCAACCAAAAGGGCAGCCCAGAAGACCACCAACGCACCACCCACTCCGGTGGAGATCAATAATCAACGTAACAACCAAAACGGCCACAAAAGCAACCGAGAAGTAACCCACACCCCACAACAACCTTAGCCCGTAACACCCACACAACAACCCAACAACAGTGGCAGAAGTGGCCGTACGACGGAGGACTATGGAGCAGCAACAACCAGCAACACGCGAAGAAGAAAATGTTGTTGTCCTACTCGTCCCCACACCCCCTGATTTCCCCTTTCTCTTTTGTGGATCAGCTGCAAATCAACAGCAAACCAACAACAGCATAAACGCCATTCTTACCAAGCTTCAACCCGAGATTCCGTCTCCATTTCTCACCCTTTTTCCTTAATTTTTGTACCATCCTCCTCCTTACTTCCTCCTTCATCTTTCAAGATAATAAAGTCTCATTTTTGTGACGGTTTCGTTTTTCGCCGTCTTATAAAAGTTTCGATTTGTGCCTCAATCCTTTCTTTTTCTTGCTCTCTGATGAAGGATTTGAAGACCCGGAGCAGTTTAAGTCGGAAATCGTGCTCGTTTAGGAAGTTATAAAGTAACGGTGATAGGTTACTCGACAAATGTCGAAATTTCCGTCTTATGGGTCATTTTGTATGTCCTTGTTTGATAAAGTTTGGTTCTTTATGCTTTTCTCACTTGTATGCTCGAATTTATCGTGTTAAATTCCGTCTTAAACCTTGTCTTAATGGGGTCGAAATATTGTAAAAATGGGGCTGCTCAAACGTGAAAAATGGAGCTGTGAAACGGTCACATAGACGGTTTTTGGTCTATGTTTGGTTGGTGGTTCGAGCCAACTCTCTTAATTCCGTCTCAAAGTGTGTATCCAATTATGATATGGGTCATTTGTATGGTTAATTCCCGTCTTGTATCATGCTTAAAAATTCGTCTTAAGACGGTCTCAAAATGCAGGCTCACTGCCCAGAACACAAACAAGTCAATGATCCCCTCCAAAATGACGGCTGCCTCCTTTGTTTCCAATCACCAAAAATCAATGAAAATGAAGGCCTCTATCCAAATGTGAATTTGTGATACCTCGTTCCCTTTTTTTCTTTTTGTTTGAAAATCACAAAAGACCAAAATCCGGTGTTGCTTGCTTCCTTTGTTTATATCATCCGAGCCCGCAACAAACTTGCAACATGGTCCACTAAGATAATATTGAAGCACATATTGGATGACCAACATTTACATATTTATTTATTTAGGCTTGTCATGTTTTAATTGTTGGGCTTGTCAAGTTTTATTTGTTGGGCCAATTGTGTTGATTACCCATCTTATTTTCCCTCTTCTTTGTTTTGTTGGTGACTTGCTTAATTTATAAGTTGGCTTAATATGATCAAACTTTTGGGCTTCACATGATTAATTTATGGGCTCTATATGATTGATTTGTTGGGCAGCATATAATCCATTTGTTGGACTTGACATGTTTTAAATGTTGGACTCGTCACGTTTTAATTGTCGCGCCAACCTTCATTATCACTTGTTATATTTCATTTATTTTATTTAACCGGCATGTTAATTTGAGTGGGTTTGTCTTGTTAATTCAAGTGGATTTGTCTTGTTAATTTGAGTGGGTTAGTCTTGTTAATTTAAGTGGATTTGTCTTGTTAATTTAATTGGACTTGTCTAGCTTGCTTGTTGGGCTAAGTTTGTTCTATTCATTGGACTTAGGTCGCCGCTCTCGTTGGCCGTACTGCCGAGAGTTGGTTACCATACTCCTTCGATACCTCTCCCGTTGGCCGCTCTGCCGAGAGTTAGATATCTTATTTTTTTTACGCCGCTCTCGTTGGCCGCACTGCCGAGAGTTGGTTACCATACTCTTTCGATACCTCTCTCGTTGGCCGCTCTGCCGAGAGTTGGATATCTTATTTTATTTACGCCGCTCTCGTTGGCCGCACTGCCGAGAGTTAGTTACCATACTCTTTCGACACCTCTCTCGTTGGCCGTTCTGCCGAGAGTTGGATATCTTATTTTATTTACGCCTCTCTCGTTGTCCGCTCTGCCGAGAGTTGGTTACTATACTCTTTCGACACCTCTCTCGTTGGTCGTCCTGTCGAGAGTTGGATATCTTATATGAGTAGTAAAGGTCTTGCTTGGTTATAGATATTGGTATCTATCTTTCAAGGCAAGAGTTATGCCTTGTGTTGTTAGTCTTGGTCCTATCGGATACTAGAGGTGAGATGCAAGCCTTCTAGTTGCGATATGATCGCCGGGATTGATGTTCCCATCCGTTCTTATGGTGAGATGCAAGCCATAAGTATGAATGTGACATTAGTAGCCACGTCCCGTGCAATGGTTGCTAAGTGGTTTTCCAAGTAATGGCTACAATTTCTATTCTTGTGAATTGCATTGGTTGATCCCTTACTTAACTGCTTCACATGATTCGGATTCTAATCTCACATCCAGGTTGTAATTCCTTGAAATGCGTGCTTTGGTATAGATTACCGTATTCTTGTCCGTCATGTTAGTTAATTGTCTCACATGAATAGTTTAATCGTGATCATGCTAATGTTGATCTATCTTGTTCCATCTCATCTGATTGCCTTGTTTACATATAAACTTGATATTCACATCTTTTGTAAGTATCTTACGTGATTTACCTGTTTTAGTTCTTTGTTATGTTCATTTCGACAATTTGTGGCTTTGAGAACCTTGAGTTACTCCCCACTGACTGTGGCGTTCATGTTTACATGAATGACAGGTATTAGTTGGTGCATCTATGGGGTGAAGACATGTGTGAGCTAGTGAGCACTTTGGCCTAGTAGTCGGTTTATTAGGATTGCTTAGACTCATCTTTTATTGTATTGTCATTCGAGGGATATATTTTCCCTCACCATGACTATCACGTTTGTATAATTTAAACTTTACTTCCGCATTCTTTATTTGTGTTTTAGATGTTAATGAACCCGCGCTTTAAAGTTTCAAAAATTTCTTTTTTTTCCGCTTTAATTTATTAGTTATATTTTTTGCGTTATCGTGGGGTGTCACAGTTGGTATCAGAACCTATGTTGCTCCCGACGCACACACGTGTACCCCAAATTTAAATTTGAACTTGACCTTGAATAATAAATGAGAGATGGGTAGATTTAAGGACCTAAGGTGGTAGTCTGTAGTGTGTTTGCTCTTTGTTAGGTTCTAACATGTTTGTTGATTGTCATTTAATAATCGTTGTGCCCTTGGATCAATGACCGTGGGCTTACCTACGTGAAGATCAAGATTTCGTGCCTATTGCCGGGAATTGAAGATTCGTTCAACCTTTGAAGAATGCTTCTACTTCCCCGAAGATATCCCTCATTCGTTGTGTACAATGCCTTATTCTTTACATCTTGATGCTTATTTCTTCTTCTAAATCCTCTTTTCATTTTCCTTGGAAGTTACTCTTGTACCTCCCAACTTGTCCTTGTTCCTTGCTTATCCTCCCTTAACGTCTTGTAGATATTTCTCTTTCTTTTGTGGAATGTTAATCTTGGTTGAAAAATTAGACTTTTGTGGAGTTTGTTTGTGGTTAACCCATAACCCTGGTTTTGAGAGGTTGTGATGTTAGAAAGACTTAGGTAATGTGCTGAGACATACTTAGTGATTCTTATACCTAGTTCATTGATAAAGTTAGTATAATTGATTGGTGGATTCTGTGTGTTAAGTGTGAGTTGCTTATGATACTAAGGTTATAGAACTTGGCCTTGTTGTTTATACTTGGAAATTTGAGTTGAGCTCGAGGTTAGCATAATCGGTATACTTTTGTGAGTGTTGTGATGGTTACATAGAAACCTTGTTAAGTGAGAGTCGTAGCTAGTTTTGAAATCTCATTTGGGCATTCACTTTGCGGTAATGAGGATTAGTAGCCATAGTTCTTTGGGATGTGATTCTAAGTTGGGATCGATAGATGTTGAGCTGAGATGAGTTAAATGTTTTGGGTGGTTGTCTCGTGATTTGGAGATTGTCACCATCTATGCTTTAGGTTTCGAGAGTATAACAAGATCTCTTTGGGATGATTGAATGTGCGAAAGAACTTTTGAATTTCGATTTTGATTGATGGTTTACCATATTGAGAAACTCGTAGTTGACACTAGTTGGATATGAGTATAAATTTGTTAGAAGTTTTGACCTTGATCTCGTGGAGGTGGTGTGTAGACGTGTGAGAATTTGGAGTGGTGAAATCACACTGATAGTGAAGCACCTGGTTTCAAGGGATAGCTTAGGATGAAGTAACGTAAGTGTTTTGAGGGAAATCCTTGGGAGTGTTGTGATCATAAGTTTTGTTACTAGGAAGTTTTCAGAACCGTTTAGGATGATGTTGTGGTTTGAGATTTGAGTACCTGGCGTTTCCTTGTTGTCTAATTTTCCTTTTTCCTTGAGCATAAGCGTTACCGTTCATACCTCTTTTCCTTGCTTCATCTTGCTCCTCCCTTAAGTTTGACGCTAGTGACCTATAAAAACTCGTATCTTTTACATCCTTGTAACTTTGACTTTAATTCTTATCCTATGAAGTTCATCATAGCTCTTTTGATTAGTTAAGTTTGAACTCTCTTAACGTACTTTGTTTTTATGCTATCTAAGTTACTTTTCACTTCGTAAAATTTCTAAACATTTCAAGCTACCAGTTTTGATTCGTTGTTAAAAGTTTATATTACTTTTACAAAACTTTACCTATTTTAAAAGGTTCGAAAATGAAAATTTGATTTAGTTCCCTGCTTGTTCTTTGAATATAAACTTATTTATCATGATTTTAATTGCTAAACCCGGGATTTCTTTGAATTTTATCCAATTTCTATTAACTTTGATCTATTTATGATTTCTTTGTCAAAGTTTAATATTATATTTTCAGGAATTTAACGCCTTTTTTGAGTTTAAAGGTGAAACCTTAATTTTTATTTTGGCTTTTGCAAAAGAAAATTTGAGTAGATTATCTTTTCTTTTGATTTTGACGTTGATCGGATGTTAGAACTCGTTATTAGAGACGTTTAATAACTTGTTCTACGCTTGTCGGCGAATGATTATTGTTTTAAATTTGTCTTTGACTTGGAAAGTTAGCGTTCTTGTGTGCACGACAAGAGCAATTTGGTTCCATGAATGAGACTTTTACTTCTGAAAACTCTTCATTAATGTTTTTGAAAGTATTTTGATTTTTAATTTATACAAATGATTTGCTTTTTGACCTTATCTTTGATTTGGAATGTGATGTTCTTGAATGCGCAACGAGAGCACTTCCGTTCCTTTGATGAGAATTTGGTTTTGTCAGAAAATTTTATTTGAAACTTTTGAAGGAATTTTAATCCTTACGATAAGTCACCTCTTAAATGTTTTGACTACCGTTTTCAAAACTACAGTTATATTTTTATATAACCTTTCATTTCTACTTTCAAGTTTCGAGGACGAAACTTTTTAAAAGATGGGGTGATTGTAACACCCGCGAATTTCCCATTTTGACATTTAAAATTTATTAAACCGTTTGATTACCTTATTTTATATTTTTGAATTATTTAATTTAATTAATTTTATGTCAAACACGATTTTTATAAAAGTAATATATAAAGGCTCATTTATATAAAAGTACGTATTATTAAATTATATTTTTAAGGCATAATTTATATAAGAATAAATGTATTTATATATTTTGATCGGACAATAATGGTGACAGTAGTAATAATAATAAAGCTCTGTCTTAAATTATAGTAGGTTTAAGGCGAATTTCCGTCTAGTAATAGACCGTCACATTTTCATATGTGAAACTATTTTTAATCTCGACTAATCAAAGCTTGACAACAGTCATACCTCCCTCTTACACTCTACATTTATATAACCCTCTTATTATTATTATTATTATTATTATTATTATTATTATTATTATTATTATTATTATTATTATTATTATTATTATTATTATTATTATTATTATTATTATTATTATTATTATTATTATTATTATTATTATTATTATTATTATTATTATTATTATTATTATTATTATTATTATTATTATTATTATTATTATTATTATTATTATTATTATTATTATTATTATTATTATTATTATTATTATTATTATTATTATTAATGTTGTTGTCCTACTCGTCCCCACACCCCCTGCTTTCCCCTTTCTCTTTTGTGAATCAGCTGCAAATCAACAGCAAACCAACAACAGCATAAACGCCATTCTTACCAAGCTTCAACCCGAGATTCCATCTCCATTTCTCACCCTTTTTCCTTAATTTTTGTACCATCCTCCTCCTTACTTCCTCCTTCATCTTTCAAGGTAATAAAGTCTCATTTTTGTGACGGTTTCGTTTTTCGCCGTCTTATAAAAGTTTCGATTTGTGCCTCAATCCTTTCTTTTTCTTGCTCTCTGATGAAGGATTTGAAGACCCGGAGCAGTTTAACTCGGAAATCGTGCTCGTTGAGGAAGTTATAAGGTAACGGTGATAGGTTACTCGACAAATGTCGAAATTTCCGTCTTATGGGTCGTTTTGTATGTCCTTGTTTGATAAAGTTTGGTTCTTTATGCTTTTCTCACTTGTATGCTCGAATTTATCGTGTTAAATTCCGTCTTAAACCTTGTCTTAATGGGGGTCGAAATATTGTAAAAATGGGGCTGCTCAAACGTGAAAAATGGAGTTGTGAAACGGTCTCATAGACGGTTTTTGGTCTATGTTTGGTTGGTGGTTCGAGCCAACTCTCTTAATTCCATCTCAAAGTGTGTATCCAATTATGATATGGGTCATTTGTATGGTTAATTCCCGTCTTGTATCATGCTTAAAAATTCGTCTTAAGACGGTCTCAAAATGCAGGCTCACTGCCCAGAACACAAACAAGTCAATGATCCCCTCCAAAATGACGGCCGCCTCCTTTGTTTCCAATCACTAAAAACCAATGAAAATGAAGGCCTCTATCCAAATGTGAAATTGTGATGCCTCGTTCCCCTTTTTTCTTTTTGTTTGAAAATCACAAAAGACCAAAATCCGGTGTTGCTTGCTTCCTTTGTTTATATCATCCGAGCCCACAACAAACTTGCAACATGGTCCACTAAGATAATATTGAAGCACATATTGGATGACCAATATTTACATATTTATTTATTTGGGCTTGTCATGTTTTAATTGTTGGGCTTGTCAAGTTTTATTTGTTGGGCCAATTGTGTTGATTACCCATCTTATTTTCCCTCTTCTTTGTTTTTTTGGTGACTTGCTTAATTTATAAGTTGGCTTAATATGATCATACTTTTGGGCTTCATATGATTAATTTATGGGCTTTATATGATTGATTTGTTGGGCAGCATATAATCCATTTGTTGGACTTGACATGTTTTAAATGTTGGACTCGTCACGTTTTAATTGTCGCGCCAACCTTCATTATCACTTGTTATATTTTATTTATTTTATTTAACCGACATGTTAATTTGAGTGGGTTTGTCTTGTTAATTCAAGTGGATTTGTCTTGTTAATTTGAGTGGGTTTGTCTTGTTAATTTAAGTGGATTTGTCTTGTTAATTTAATTGGACTTGTCTAGCTTGCTTGTTGGGCTAAGTTTGTTCTATTCATTGGACTTAGGTCGCCGCTCTCGTTGGCCGTACTGCCGAGAGTTGGTTACCATACTCCTTCGATACCTCTCTCGTTGGCCGCTCTGCCAAGAGTTAGATATCTTATTTTATTTACGCCGCTCTCGTTGGCCGCACTGCCGAGAGTTAGTTACCATACTCTTTGGATACCTCTCTCGTTGGCCGCTCTGCCGAGAGTTGGATATCTTATTTTATTTACGCCGCTCTCGTTGGCCGCACTGCCGAGAGTTAGTTACCATACTCTTTCGACACCTCTCTCGTTGGCCGTTCTGCCGAGAGTTGGATATCTTATTTTATTTACGCCTCTCCCGTTGGCCGCTCTGCCGAGAGTTGGTTACTATACTCTTTCGACACCTCTATCGTTGGCCGTCCTGCCGAGAGTTGGATATCTTATATGAGTAGTAAAGGTCTTGCTTGGTTATAGATATTGGTATCTATCTTTCAAGGCAAGAGTTATGCCTTATGTTGTTAGTCTTGGTCCTATCGGATACTAGAGGTGAGATGCAAGCCTTCTAGTTGCGATATGATCGCCGAGATTGATGTTCCCATCCGTTCTTATGGTGAGATGCAAGCATAAGTATGAATGTGACATTAGTAGCCACGTCCCGTGCAATGGTTGCTAAGTGGTTTTCCAAGTAATGACTACAATTTCTATTCTTGTGAATTGCATTGGTTGATCCCTTACTTAACTGCTTCACATGATTCGGATTCTAATCTCACATCCAGGTTGTAATTCCTTGAAATGCGTGCTTTGGTATAGATTACCGTATTCTTGTCCTTCATATTAGTTAATTGTCTCACATGAATAGTTTTATAATCGTGATCATGCTAATGTTGATCTATCTTGTTCCATCTCATCTGATTGCCTTGTTTACATATAAACTTGATATTCACATCTTTTGTAAGTATCTTACGTGATTTACCTGTTTTAGTTCTTTGTTATGTTCATTTCGATAATTTGTGGCTGTGAGAACCTTGAGTTACTCCCCACTGACTGTGGCGTTCATGTTTACATGAATGACAGGTATTAGTTGGTGCATCTATGGGGTGAAGACATGTGTGAGCTAGCGAGCACTTTGGCCTAGTAGTCGGTTTATTAGGATTGCTTAGACTCACCTTTTATTGTATTGTCATTCGAGGGATATATTTTCCCTCACCATGACTATCACGTTTGTATAATTTAAACTTTACTTCCGCATTCTTTATTTGTGTTTTAGATGTTAATGAACCCGCGCTTTAAAGTTTCAAAAATTTCTTTTTTTTTTCCGCTTTAATTTATTAGTTATATTTTTCGCGTTATCGCGGGGTGTCACAATGGACCCGAAAGAAGCAGAATCGAGCCTTTTACTGTCCTTTTAGCTTGCATTTAGGAGATGAGTGGATGTGAAGCGGAAATACTACTGCCTTGAGATGCGTGAAGTGGTCTCGGAAGCTAAATCAATGAAGCAATGAGCTGGTGCAGTGGCAGTTGATCGATCGAGAGCTTTCGCTGACCATTTTACTCGATCGAAACCTTTTAGTTGGGGAACAGTACTCGATCGAATGGTTTCCTTGTTCGATCGAGAGGTGCTATCTTGGAGTTCCTCTATCGAGAGGTTTTTGCAGGAAGTTGCTCGATCGAGTGGTTCTAATGTGCTCGATCGAGTAACTAGTTATTAGACGCAAGATTTTCGTATCTTGTTATGTATCTTAGGTCAAATAATTATCTTTCCTATAAATAGAAGAGACGTCATTAGGTTTAGGATGAATTCTTTTTCACCAGAAAAAAACTCTTCACTGTTGGACGTTGCTCTTCCCTTTCCGGATCCGAACTCTTGTAACTTCTTTTCTCTCTTTTATGTTATTTCCCTTTTACACATCTGTTTTTACCATGTTTGTTCTTTCTTTATCTTTTGTTCTTGTTTCATCTACTGTTATGCGTAGCTAATCCCTTAGTGCTAGGATTAGGGGAGCCATGATAGTAAAACGATGATGCTTTAATTGGTTTAGGAGGTTTTGTTGTGAGAATTGTTTAATAGCAATATAACTGTAATTATTAGGTTGAATGCATGCAACTGAAGTAATTAAATTGGTTAAATTCAGACCTAGATCGAGAGATTGGAATGAATAGACATGTTATGAACAATAGAATACACTAATGAGGGTGAAAGCTAAGTTAGTAGTATTTTAGGGTGGATAGCGGACCGAGAGGACCTTTTCTTTACCCTTCTTACATCAGACCGACTGACCTGCCTTTAGCTGATTTGTGTATTATCATGGTGAACCGACATCCTGGCATCTTTCTCTCTTTTTGACCTCAATCCTTCTTACTCTTGCCCTTTAATTGTTATTTCTTTTATTGCTCTTTAGTTTAGTCAAAATTACTCAAACCCCCAAATTGTGACCATAGACAGACTAGAATAGCGAGTAGATAGTGACCGCCTCCCTGTGGATACGATACCCGACTTGCCTCTGCTGCTTTAGTTAGAGCCAGTTGGTTTTATTTTTGATAGGGTTGCGACAGCCGTGTCAAATTTTGGCGCCGGGGAGGCAACTATTTTATTTGCTTGCTTTATTTTTGTCTGTCTTTAGCCTCAAGGAATTTATTCCTTGAGGCAATTCTTACCTTTTCTTCTAGTTCTGTTTTGATAGGTCCTACCTAGACAGGTCTAGGTAAAAGATCATCAAAGGGAAGGCTTGAGTACCTTTGATCTTCCACTTATGTTCCATCCTATAGCACAACGGGTGGTCTACTGTGAGAGATGTGGTGCTGCTGGGCACAATGCTACTATTTGTTTGGCGGAGAATGACGAAGTCTATGCATTTAAGCAGCGTAGACAAGCTAGTCATTCCTTTGCATATGTGCCACCACATCCGTTTTAGCAACGAGGCTATCAAAGGCCTCCATTTATTTGGTCGCCGCAACAACAAGCTCCTCCTCCTGATAAACAGAAAGAAGAGATTGCTGAATTGAATGTCTTTAGTGAAGACACTTGCACTTCAAATGCAAGAAAATGATAAATCTAGAGAGGCTCATATCAAGGAATTTGAGTCTCAAATAGCTCAATTAGCTGCCGAGTTAGACTTTAGGCACTCGGAGACGGTGTATACTACCTGTACCGGAAGCGGTCTTTCCTATGAAAGACCTGAGTTGCCTATTGACGATGATGATATGTATGACTCGGAATCCGGAGATTTATCTGAAAACAAAGCATCATACGAAGACTTCTACACTGTACAGCAGCAAAAATTCGACCGAACTAGCTACAGTGTTCGATCAAATGAATTATATGAGGGAGGGCTCGATCGAACAGAATTCAACATTCGATTGAACACTTTGCACAAAGAGCCACTCGATCGAGCAGTTATATGTGATCGATCGAGCACTATTCGCCAGAAAAGCTCTCGATCGAGTACAATTTTTGCTCGATCGAATACAACGGTCACGGAGAGCGATGCTATGTCATTTTGGTCCATTTCGGATGATAATACGAAGGAAGACAATGGTTATGGTGAATCTCCCATTTGGAAAGCCAAGCTAGATGCCTTAGAGGCTGCAATTTACGGGATAGAACCCATAAAGGAGGGGAACGAGAAGGTAGCTGAGTCAGTGAATGTTCCTAGCACAGTAGAGGTAATATACTCTTTTCTCAATGATTCCGACGTTGGGAGCAACCGACCTGAGGTAGTTAATGATAACTTCATTATTATTGGCATGACTGATAGTAAACTACCTCATGTGACTTATACTTTCTGTTTTGACGATCCACCCTCTCTCGGTTGGACAAATAAGTTAATAATGTTTCACCACATTTGTCATCGGAAATTTGTTAGGGTGAGACGGTACCTCAGATTGCTTTTATATGCTCCTTTTGTATTATGGTGCTACTTATGCTTTTGTGTAGCACATGCGCAGATTTATGATCGGTTGCTAAGAGCTTTGAGTTGCTTTGATCGTGACCAACTGGAGCAATTGAAATGAAGAAAAGAAGGTCGAGCTGGGACCTATCTGAAACTAGCGCTGACCGGAAGGCAACCCGGAGTTTAAAACTTTTTCTTTAATTTTCAAACATTTCAGTTTTTGTTGGACATGTAATAATTGGCTTTCAGACTATAGACTGTGAAACATTTTAGACTTGGTTTTTGGTCGTATTTGTGGTCGTTTATTGCATGTTTGCAGGTGCTCCAAGGGTCGCCTAGGAGTTCAGGCTTAAGGAGCTCGATCGAGTACTCTATTCTCTCGATCGAGCACTTTACTCTATTGATCGAACATTTTATGCTCTCGATCGAGGGCCCGCAGATGACGACCACTCGATCGACTACCTTTGTCTACTCGATCGACCACTTTTGCAGCCCAATGTACTCGATCGAGTACTATATCTTCTCGATCGAGTACCATCAAGTTCGTTGTTTGGATTCGCTTCCAATGATGTTGCTATGAAGCTATTAGCGATCTCCCTTGTTGCTGGCTGGTTTGGGGAGGTCCCTACTTCGCGTGTTCTTGTGAATTTTCTGCAGCTTCATTCTTCTTTTCAGTTTGCATTTCCTTTCCCTATTTTGGGTACAATGAGGGCATTGTACAATTTGGTTTGGGGAGGGTATATGCATCCATATCTGTGTCTGCATACTATTTTTATTGCATTTCTGTTGTCACGTTTAATTTTTGTATGCATAGTCTTTTATTTTCAAAAATTGAAAAAATACAAAAAAATTATAAAACTTTTGCATATAGGTTGAGTTGATTTTATTTTTGATAGGATTGCGACAGCCGTGTCATACATAATATTCAAAAGTTTTCCCAGTTGGTTCTCCTAAGAGGCCAACACTAGGATCTCTTGACACATATTTTTCTTTAAGGATTTGTTGGGAGGATTTTTTGTTTCTATTTCTTTTCCTTGGATAGTCATCTTCATCTGAGTCTGTCATCATGCAGTTCTCACAGTCACATACATCAAAGAATTTGTGTCCTAATTTGTCTTTAAATACGTATACCGGGTCTCCAAGAGAGTTAAAACAATGTATGGGAATATTAAGATAACTCTCATTTTGTTTCATTGGGATGAAAAGTGGAGTGATAGTATTTATTTCGGTACAGAAAACTGATGGACAAGACTTTTTACTTGGTTCTTTTTTGAAAAATATTTCAATGGTGCCATCTTTTTGTTTGGTAATTTTGGAGTCTAGGGATTGTAGAGGAGTGTTAGTGTCATGTATTTTTTCATAATTGGTAATCCAAGACTCTGGGAGGAGTTTGATGAGTTCATTTTTAGGAATTTGTCTAGGGATATGAATACAAGATGGGCTATGTTGTGATTCAAGTTGAATAAAGAGAGCATCATTTGTATCTCTTGGAATTCTAAGATCCATTGCATAGTTTTGAACTCTATATGCCATTTGGTGGTGAAGAGTTGCAGCATATGTATTTGCAACTTGTGGAGATCCGGTTATTTGTAGTTGGATTTGAAGATTTTGAAGAATTTGCGGATCTTCTAATGCCATGTTAAAATTTCGAAATAGGGTGACAAATACAGTACCTGCATTGAGGGTTGTCTGGATGGTTGTAATACAAGCATGTTGGTATTCTTTGTACCTTGTATCAAGTAGAGCTATTCGTGCTACAATAGGAAGACCCTTCCTACCATGGAGAGTTAGTGCTAAACGTACTGCTCCATAATGAAGGTAGGTGTAACCACTTGTTTTCCATGTGTGAAGCATGGCTTCATTGAGTCGAAGGGGAATCATTTGTTCTGCTTTCGTAGCTGAAACAAAATGTTGTTCTAACTGTGAGGCAGAACAATTTCTCTAACTGTATTTTTATGTGGGCCAAGTGCTTGTTTGATAACTTTTGGAAAGGTGGAAATTGGTTTCGCAAAGGCTCGATGTGGATTTAACAAAGGAAGTTGGGTAATAGGGACTTTATTATTTTAGTTTACATATTCTACTTCATAAAGATAATCTATTTTACTAGCATTTTATTTGCGAAAAGGAGAAGAAGACGTATGTGCTAAGATATTAGAAGTATTTTCCATATTTTTGATATGAGACCAGAAACCATAACAGAATGTCTTATCTCTTATCTACCCTTCAAAGTTTTAAATTGTAATGAGTTATCCTCCCTTTTTTATAATAAGAAGGGATAAAGGATTAACTTTTTTGTTCTTAAATTGCTAAACCGAGACAACATATAACCTTAACTTTTGTCTCAAGGTACAAGTTTTTAAGAACATCATAGTTAATTTTTTACACCTTATTTCGCTGTAAACCATAAAAATTTAACACCTGCAATAAACATTAAAGAGGCAAGAAAATAATATGGAAAACAAGAGTTTTATTATTGAAAGATTGAAGGTTACAATTTCCGTAACTCTCTTGATTCCATCTCTAAAGAATTTAGGGTTTTGATAGTGCTACGAGGGTCTTATCGACTTATTCTCGTATGGAGATGATGGGATCTTTTGTTTGACTTATTTCATCCTACCTACAATTTAGTAGTAGGAAGACGGGGTCGTTTATTTGACTTAATCTATTTGCTCCCCCCAAACCCTAAACACAACAACTGTATTTATAGTTCTAGTTAGCTTATAGGGCAAGACGGAAATATTCTCTATTATCCTATGATATTATCACAATCTTTAATGATAATTATCTATAAATAATAAATATACCATCTAATAAATATCTACCAAAATATAAAATTTCGGTGTCTACAGATGCCCCCTCGAGACTGGTTGTAGAGACTTTGATGTCGGTTGCAACTTGGTCTCGAACCCCTTTTACTAAATTTGATCCTTGAAGATGGAGATGAAGAGCGAAAATTGTCCCACCGAGCGTGCCAATTTGTAAATCATAAAAATTTAACACCTGCAATAAACATTAAAGAGGCAAGAAAATAATATGGAAAACAAGAGTTTTATTATTGAAAGATTGAAGGTTACAATTTCCATAACTCTCTTGATTCCATCTCTAAAGAATTTAGGGTTTTGATAGTGTTGCGAGGGTCTTATCGACTTAATCTCGTATGGAGATGATGGGGTCTTTTGTTTGACTTATTCCATCCTACCTACAATTTGGTAGTAGGAAGACGGGGTCGTTTATTTGACTTAATCCATCTGCTCCCCCCAAACCCTAAACACAACAGCTGTATTTATAGTTCTAGTTAGCTTATAGGGCAAGACGGAAATATTCTCTATTATCCTAAGATATCATATTCTTTAATGATAATTATCTCTAAATAATAAATATACGATCTAATAAATATCTCCCAAAATATAAAATTTGGGTGTCTACATTCGCCTAGTAAGAATTTTCTGATGTGGAGGATCCATAGAATGGCAACCACAGAGCATACTTCTCCATACTTAGGGTATTAGTAGAGGGGATAACTCATTATTCTATAATACTTTTTAGGAAGATAAGAGCCAAGGCTTAGACTGCCATGGCTCTGATACCAAGATTACGAACACGTAGTAAGTACAAGTACAAAGGAGGTTTAATTAGGATCAGAGTTTTTATGATAAGAAAACTAGGACTTTGATTATTAACAAGAAAGTTGTACAAGGGAAGGATTTTATAAGAGAAGTATTTTTTGATTGAACTTAGCTTGAATACATAAGGTACCAACCTTCCCTATTTATACTACTTTCATAAGGGCATAGGATAAGCATGCATCATACACCTTGCATACCTTGGTGTTACACTTTGCACTTTTCCTAAGACACTTTTCTAGCTTATTTATCTTACACCTAACACTTATATATTGCTTACACCTAGCATATATGATTAGTACAAACCATTTACCCTAATGATAAATTTAGATTATTTATTAACATTTCCTTGTCTAATTCCCCCTGTCTCCAGAAAAGGGCGACGTTCACATTGAGTTGTCACTGTCATCAGAATCACTTTCTTCACTTCTGGACATATATTCATTGATATATATTTTTAGACCCGGAATATATTTTTTAATCATACGTGGATGTCCATTTACTCTGTATCTTGGGTGGTCGTAATGACTTCTGGGCCAGGAATGTTGGCTATGAAAGCCATGTAGCGTTTCTCTGATTTCTTGAACAAAGTTTTGAGGATACGTGTCTGTATGATGCCAATTTGCTGTGAGTGAGCAAAATAATCTTCCATCAACGGTAGATTATTTTACTCCATTGAGGGTCGCTAGTTCACTTGTTCGTCTGTGGAAATGCTTTTCTTTAAATGATAATCCTTTATAACCTGCCACGACCTGAGGGTCATATCTTCGACATATTTGGATTTCATCGCCTTCTTGGATTTGGAAGATAGTCCATTCCCATGGTGTAAGCATCCTCAAGGCAAGGGCTATGGTGAAGGAGAAGGAGAGTGACGGCATCTGGGTTTAGGAAATGAAGTGCGAAAATGATTTGAGGTTTCACGAAACACGATTTATAATTCCCCGCTGCAAACCCGTTACTCGATCGAGTAACTAACTTACTCGATCGAGCTGCCAAGCTACTCGATCGAGTAGCCTCAGCTAGATCGAGTCTCACACAAGCCAAAGCTCACATCGTGACGAGATATCGCCCGTAAGTTCTCCCAAGGTCAAGATCAGTATCTAAGGTCAGTCAACGGGTCCGTAAAAGGACGGGTATTACAGTTTTCCCCCTTAAAAAGAACTTCGTCCCCGAAGTTCGACTCATCCTCCTCTCCGACACAAGACAAAGGATCAAAGGTCAACACCACTGCTTATCCGACACAGGTCAACATACTCGTTTAGAAACATCATCCCACTATGTATGTTCATCGGACATCATCATCATCCACCTTAGCACTTACTACATAACACGACTCTCAGCGAATTACCAACTTCCTTTTGAATCACTGAACATATACTAACCACGGGACAACTAACTCGACTATCACCTGCACTTAGTACATAATATTATTCAAACGCACACCAACACAACTATCACACTATACTTTCATCCAATATTTGTCACCGATTACCAACTACAAAACATACAAAGCAACGGTCCTACCATTGATTCACAACATACATTATTCATTCCACTCTATTACTTTAGCCACACAACACAATTCTCATGACAACATAACGAATAATTACTGAAAATGAAGTATAACGACATGCTATTTTATTCAACAACTATAAACTCTTAGTCAATTTCACAATAACTACCATAAAACTATTCAAACAATCATTCACATACTTTAAAATATCACAAAAAAATACTGTAAAATTGTTATAATTACGCCATTTTTCCTTTGCGACATTACTCTTCCCCTCTTAAAAGGAACTTCGTCCCCGAAGTTCACCTTCAAACAACTTTCCTGTCCCTCAAACCGATTACATATTATACCATATTGACATTACGTATGAACTGCAAAGCAAACTTTGACTCATGATGACACCATATACTTTTTGACATTACACAACTTGACTTGTATAAACGTAAAACCACTGAAAACGTGTACCACACCACAAGATATACCATTACCAATTAGGAACCATGTCATCGATTACTTTATTATATGATTACTCCAATTATGCAACAAAATTACAATCATTGTAAACTACCTTTCTAAGACGGCTTGATATAGAATACAAAATTATATAAATACCACCGAGAGTTGTACAAATTCACCAACATGTATGTTCGACTTACGACAGCCACGACACTTTCTTGACATTACGTAAACATGACTCACATGATATATATATATATATATATATATATATATATATATATATATATATATATATATATATATATATATATATATATATATACATCCATTGAATCTCACGTAACTCGAAACAATATGGTTTATCATCTTAATTTATATACATAGCGTTGAAAATTGTATAAATCGTACGACCACACGCAAAAGTATAACCACCGTTGAGGCTAAACAATGATATAAGACACCCACAACGAGAAATAATAAAACAACATTTAAAGATATGATGATTCAACCAAATTTTTAAAACGAAAAGTAGCTGTAACAGTGCTACTCGATCGAGTTGGTAAGGCGCTCGATCGAGCTGGGCTTACTCGATCGAGTTTATCAGTTACTCGATTGAGTAGGCTGAGATCAAAATACTCCCCCAACATTACCCCTGCAGTTACTCGATCGAGTGAGGGGCACTCGATCGAGTAGCCACAGGTCCATATTCCCCCTAAAACGCCATGTTAAGACCAAACAATCATATAAACACGAGTCGGGATGCTCTCCCGACCCCAAAATCCTGCATAAACAGTCTAAAAGTACTCAAAATACGGCCTTAGGGCCAAAGTACAAACCAAAGTCTAGTAAAGTGTCAACCAAATAAGTACTAACAACTACAAATCCATGAAACGATATATAAAAGAAAGAAAAGGAGTGTCATCACTCCACATCCTGATCATCCATCACCTCGTCACCACCATCACCACCTGACGTGCCCGCTCCAGCTGCACCATGACCTGCGACGCCACCAACACCCGTATCTGCTCCCATATGCCATGGGGCCAAGCAACCGTAGGGATATGATTGGGGCTCTCCCCAAGTAGACCTCTCCACGCCAAAAGAGTGGAAGACTCCGCTGTCGTCCCCAACGCCCCTCCACCACACGGGCTGAGCTGCCTCAGTCCCGATGCCCTGCACATACGCCATCTCATGGAGATTCCGAAGTGTCAAGGTAGTAGACACCCTCTCTGTGAGCTCGCTCACTCTCATCTCAGGGCTATAGAAGGGAGGGTAACCGGGGTACTGGTACTGTGGAGGCACAGGCTGCTCCGGCTGGGTCTCAGCCACCCTCTCCCTCACTCGTCGTGGTCCTCTCCCCACTTTGGGCTGGGCATCCTCAGGCCTCACACGATCCCCCTTCGTCGGCTCAGGCATCACCTCCACGATATCTGGGTCAATGAGGTATAGCTGCCTATCAGGAACCCCCTCCTCCTCATCATCATAGTCGGCAGCCACTACTGCCGCTGGTAAAGGCTCGGTCTCGGGAAGGTGCTCGGGAGCAGGTATCCGCATCCAACTCATCCCCTAAACCCTTCATGCCAACCCACCATCCTCCAAAGTCCTCAACCACTTGAGGTCAAGAAAGTACTCACGGTCCAAGGTAGGGACCGCTGGAGTCAAGGGTGTATAGGCCGAGGAGGCTACAAAAGAGGTAAGCCTCTCCGCCAACCGAGTGGCAATTGCTCCACAGCTCAGAAAACGAGCATCAGAAGAGGCCATCAAGGCCAAGCTGGCACACACTATGTCCGGGGCACTAAAGGTGACTCTCTGGGATCGGGTGGGGTTAAGGTAGGCCACAAGCAACATCACCTCGTGTGAGTTAAGCTTACTCACATCTTTCCTCTCATAAAGCAGACAGGTCAAAGCGCGGAGAAAAATCTTCAAGGTGACATGTTGAACATCATTAATCAACATGTTGCTAGAGGTGGGGGCGGGTTTGCCGGTAAAGCAAGGCATAAGGCTACTAGCCCCACACTCAGTTGGGATGTTCCTAAGAGCTCCCTTCGCAGGTCTAGCCAAGCCGAGGTGAGTGGCAAACATATCCATGGTAAGGAAGAAACTGGTGTTCATAAGGCGGAACTCAACGGTCTATTCCACCGCATCATACTTGAAAGAACTCATGAACTCAAGGGTTAGAAAAGCATAAGAGTATTTCCGGAGTCGGTACAACCCAGCCATGCCCAAGGTCTCGAAGATATGCCTAGCATCAGTCTCAATCCCCAAGTTAGTCAAAAGAGTGGCGTCGATACAACAGGTGGGTCGCGTACGACGTCTCTGCAAAGCAACAAAAGTATCTCTTTGCGTAAAGTCCGCAAAGATAACGGAAGAGTACTCGGGTACCGCTGGGACCCTAGGTCCCCCACTCCCCTCACCTACCTCGGGCTCAGAATGTAATACTACGGATTTTAAAGGCTGGTACTCGACCAAGTATGGCCTACTCGGTCGAATAGTGTGTGTCGTGGAGTCGGCTTGACTACTGCCGAGGAACACTCGGCCGAGTATGATGAATACTCGACCGAGTAGAGGATACTCGGCCGAGTATACTCTATACTCGACCGAGTATCCGGCCCGCGAGTAATATTTCAGCGGTTTGATTCGGGAGTAATTAGAGGATATATAATTTTGATAATCAGTTTCTAAACATCATTTTACAAAACCTAATCAAACGTACGACGCTCTAATCACTCCCAATCTCTCCTCTTTGTATGTGTGGACAATCTTAGCAATCGCATTCAATCCTTCATCCTTTCGTCGGTAAGTCTTTATTCCCATGTTTGTTGATGATTAATTCTGGGGTTTGCCTTTAATCATGAATTGGGGGAAATGGGGTTTTGCAGCTAGTGATTGGAATTATGTGATTGTTGTTTTAGGTGACGATGTGGTATTTGTTATGCATTTGTATGGTTGATTGTAGCGTAAGCGAATTGCGAAAAGGTGGGGTTTCCTTACTCAGTTACTGTTAATTGATTTAAGACTGTGCTTGTGTTGTAATTGTTGTTATCTGCTGATCATCGGAGTATGAGTGTTGTGATGACGGTGGTGATGTGGTTGTGTTGTGACGGTTGTGGTGTTGTGACAGCTGTGATGCTGTGGTGTTGTGTGATTGTGGTGGAGTCACTTGCGGGAGTGGCTTGACACCCTAGTTTGCCCTCCGTGGAACCCGTCACAGGAGGGGATGTGCACATTAAGGGACAGGGATTGATAGTCGCTCGTTGATGAGCTGGACTTGGTGGGGATGGGCTGCGGTCCCTCACCGGCGGAGTGGATTACTTGTTGCGATGGGTAATCGGCCGGCAAGGCTACACACTTCGGTGTGTAGTCAGTTACTATAGAGGATGATCAACCGGTTACATTATTTGTTTGTCTTATCTTGATTGAACGGTACTGACCCCGTTGTTGTTTGTAAAACCTGCGGTGATCCATTCGGGAATGGTGAGCAGATTGTGACAGGTAATGCAGATGTTTAGCTATGAGACAGTCATGGGAAGTCATCACTCGAGTCTAGCTTCCGCCGTCAAGAGACTTAGCTTGCATTCTTTGTAGTTGTTAGACCTTTCACAGTTATACTTTGGTTTGGTTTTGGAAACATGTAATCACTAACTCTTCATACTTTAATAAAGGTTGTTTGGAATTGGTAACTTTGATATACTAACCTCGGGAAACCGAGATGGTAACAGTCTTTCATGCTAGGGTAGTCCTTGGTAAGGTACCTTGGTATGAGGGGGTGTTACAAAGTGGTATCAGAGCCGAAGATTCTGGCACCTAAAACTAATCAATCCAATGAACTTAGGGAGTCTAAATAAAATGAACCCGGGGAGAGTTGTTTGGAGCTACCGCAAAGACTTGGGAGACGTCCCGAAGTCGCACTAAGGCCCTTACGAGCTTTAACCGGTCACATGGGGGAGTCTTGGTCAATGTTGTATGTTTGAGTCGTGTGTGTGTGATACTTGTAACTTGAGCATTGTGAAGTGGTTGGATGAAATGGTGACAGTGTTGGAACATGGTAGTATATGAAAGGTGAATTGTGAAATTGTATATGATAGATCTTGAGCTTGAAGTATGTTGAGCATGTTATATGTTTAATACGTGGCTTTTAAAAAGGGTAGTTGTGCACGTGTATATTTTGATAGAAAAGCATGTGTAGGATACGAATGTCGTGTTTAATTTTCATGTGGGTATGATAAGAGTTCAATTATGTACTGGTTTATTGAAATATTGAGTGGTTGTTGTTGCCTTATGCATGTTCAAAATTGTTTTGGTTTAGAAAATTTGATTTGTATGAAAACCAATTACGAAAGGGTTGTCTTAAAACTGTAATAAGTCGAGTTCTAGAAATTATATTTCTGTGATTTCAAGTTGAGGTGATAGCTTGTCTTCTTACGATTCCAACGATAGGTCACACGCCCAGAATGACCAAGTAACGAGTGACATATGACTGTTTTACGAAAACTGGACGGTGCTGAGAACTGTGTTGGTACTCGACCGAGTAAAGTAATACGCGACCGAGTAAGGGCTACTCGGCCGAGTATTCCCAATACTCGACCGAGTAATCCTATGTGACAATTGCGTTCGCTTCTGGAGTCGAAAACTCGGCCGAGTAATATAGTTACTCAACCGAGTATCATGTACTCGACCTAGTATGCTATGTACTCGACCGAGTACCTCAATGGACGGCTATTTTGAGTCGGTGGCTATGTTCTTACCTTTGTTTTGAGTCGGTGGCTATGTTCTTACATTTGTTTTGAGTCATGGGGTATGTGCACACGTATATTTTGGGTCTTAAAGCGTTCTTTTATATATGTGACGGTCTTGATACGTAAGTTACCAAATGCTATGATAGGGAGAATGCCGGCTTATGAGGGATAGGTGTTGGATATAAAGGACATGAGTTATATGTGGTTGTGAGGGATAGTGGAATAAGAAAAGAGTACATTGATGGGCTAATTGAGGTAAAGAGCATGTTTTGTGAGATATGATGAGTAACATAATAGTGTGTTGAGTAATATAAAATTAAGTGTATAGGGGCAAGGGTGATGTAAGTGTAAAGAAACGTGACAATAAAAGATTGAGATGAGGGATATGAATAGTGACATAGTGGTATGTGTAAGGATTTATGGAGGGAGACGGTTAGGATTGAGTTGCTTAAGGATATATGTGATATATGTGATAAAAGGTCGCTATAGAGAGATGGAAACGAATGGTGTATAGTGAGATCGAGTTACGCCGCGATGAGTAGATAGTGGTTGATTTGAAAATTTGGAATATCAAGAGGTGAGCCTAGTATGTTATTCCTTGGGAAATTAACGGTATGAGGTAACTTTTTGGTTTCCTAGAGATACGAAAGGGAGATACGACTAATGGAAGAGTAACCATTAGTGTGTAGACTTGATGGTGACAAGGGTGAGTGAGAAGCAAGATGAGAGAGGATAAATGATAAGAAAGAATGATAAGATATTGATATGAATTAATGGAATTAAAGTTGTGGAGGTATGGGAAAATCAACAAATTACTAAAGAGTTAGGTAGAAAGAGAAAGGAGATGAATTATTAATTGGTATTATTGAGTAAAAAGGGGGAAAGAGGGATGGAAGTAAGTAGGAAATTATGGAAATTTACGACAGCCTCATTGAAGGGTGTGAGTTAATGGTTATATAGGAGAACAGGACGACGTGTTAGCCGTGAGTTTCGAGGTATTAAGGGAATAAGAAGCTTGTAGAGTGTTTGCGCGATCTGAGATTTTGGTGGAGAGTTAGGTTATGATACGATAAAGGATAGAATTGGGAATAATGTTGAGGAAAATTTTGTTGATGGATCGGATGCTCGTTATATGGGATGACAACCAAAAGAGGAAATAGACTGTTGTATAAAGAAGTGATAGTGAGAGAGCGGTCACATGAAGGATGGTGGTGTCGTATTGTCGTATTGTTGTCACTAGAGCGGTCATAGTATTGTCGTTAGTTGTTGAGGATGATGTTACTTTAGGAAAGTTAGTTGTTCTAATGAGGTTGATTTTGTGGAGGTGATTAGTATGTTTGGTTGTGAGGGAGTATAAGATGTGGATATATGAGGTGTTCGCTGGATGTTAAGTACTGATGTTATGGCTACATTTGACGGAGGGGTGATAATTGTGTGTATGAGAGAATATGTTATGAAAGGCACCTGAGTTAAGTCCGGATGAGAGGTATTCATTATCAAGTGGTAACTTACGTAATCAGGATTGGCTAGTTATATTCGATTATGGGTCCATGAGGTGTGTAAATCTTTGTGTGAGGTCTTGACCTCACGAGTAATGGTATGGTGTGGTAGTTATGAGTTGTTATATGTGTGCTCCGCGTCATATGTTATACTTGTATGTGTATGTATGATATCTGTAAGTAATAGTGTGAGGTTCTGGCCTCAAGAGTCATGGTATGGATGATATTCATAAGGTTGGTATTTGTGATCCCGTCTAATATGCTGCGTCGTGATCTGGTAGAGCAGTTTTAAGAAAGTCTTGTGGTCAAGGAAGTTGTGCTGAGTCAGTGTTATGAGATTGTAAAAGTTGTGATGGCTATCGATGTGGTTTTTGTGCACTGTGCACGGTAATTCGTGTTGTGATACGAGTATTTTTGTGTTGTCATAGATCGTTGTTTGTTTACTGCTATTTCTTGTCTGTGTCGGTCGGGGCATATAGACCGTTGTGTTGTTTCCCGATATTTCTTACCAGTGTCGGTATGGGTATGTTCCTATTGGTTTGTATAGAGGATGATATAAAAGAGAGTTGGATATGGTTCTGTTGTTGTCATGGTAAAGTAATATTCTGTTAATGGGACAACGTTGTGAGAGGTTGTTGGATTACTTTTGATCTTGTGTTAGACGAGGCATTGGTGGACATAGTTGTGAAAAGAAATTGTGGAACATGTGTGGTATTGAACTTGAAACTACAGATGGTTTAGCACCTTTTCTTGGGACAGCGAGTACGGAGTTTTGGGACTTAGCATCATGTCAAGTTAAGGGTGAGTTTTGTGGTAATAAAATAGATAAACTTGAGAAGTTAATGTGAGTATGTGTAACAATTGTGGATTGTGAGCTAAGATCGTGAGATGAGTGTATATGTATATGGAAGTATGTTGTTTTGCCGTAATGTGGAAGAGATGGAGTGGTGATTATACTGAGGATTTTATGATATATGTTATGGGAGTACAGAATAATTGGAGGCACGAGAACTGTTAGAGACAGAGAGTCCTGGATATAGGAATGGTTGTAGGTGTTGAGGTTATAGTGGGTTATCGTTGTCATGCGGTAGTAATGAGGATTATGGGAGGTATAGCAAAGGACCAAGTATTAGTGAGTTATGAGGATGTAACATTTATCTTAAGAGGAGTAGGATGCGACAAGAGAGTTTGATGGTCATACAGGTGGCAATTGGAAGTTTGAGTGTTGGTGTAGAATAAGGATGGATTTGTGTGATGGTCGGTTTTATTACAGGTAATGGCAGTGCTCGTAGTAGTATGATGTTTACGAGTGTGAGTAACGGATTGTGTGAGGATGTTTATGTGTGTGAGTAAACTTCGAGGACGAAGTTCGTTTTAAGGATGGTAGAATGTAACATTCCGTTTTGATAGTTGATCTTATTTTGTGGATTCTCTTGGTCTTGAGTTGCTACTGAGTGTTATGGAAGTGAGACAAGGTTGGCAACAGTATATTGTGGTTATTCGATAATATTATGGAGTCAATATCGAGAGGATATGTTAACTAGTAAGCGTGGTTGGTGGAGTTAGTGTTAGGTGTTCATGTTTTATAGGTTGGGTTGGAACTTCGGGGACGAAGTTCTTTTTAATGGGGGAAGACTGTAATACTATGGATTTTATAGGCTGGTACTCGACCGAATATGGCCTACTCGGTCGAATAGTGTGTGTCGCGGAGTCGGCTTGGCTACTGACAAGGAACACTCGGCCGAGTATGATGAATACTCGACCGAGTAGAGGATACTCGGCCGAGTATACTCTATACTCGACCGAGTATCCGGCCCGCGAGTAATATTTCAGCGGTTTGATTCGGGAGTAATTAGAGGTTATATAATTTTAATAATCAGTTTCTAAACATCATTTTACAAAACCTAATCAAACGTACGACGCTCTAATCACTCCCAATCTCTCCTCTTTGTATGTGTGGACAATCTTAGCAATCGCATTCAATCTTTCATCCTTTCGTCGGTAAGTCTTTATTCCCATGTTTGTTGATGATTAATTCTAGGGTTTGCCTTTAATCATGAATTGGGGGAAATGGGGTTTTGCAGCTAGTGATTGGAATTATGTGATTGTTGTTGTAGGTGACAATGTGGTATTTGTTATGCATTTGTATGGTTGATTGCAGCGTAAGTGATCGGTCCGTTTCGTGTTCACAAATAAATAGATGTGGTCGTTGGGTCACGTCCGAATCAAAACACAATTTATAGCTTCACAAACAACTCTACAATTAGTAAAGAGGCAAGTAAAGGTCGGATCCCAAGGGACGGGAATTGAGATGAGATTTCTATTGAAACTAGTGGTGTCTTAGGGGTGTCACAATTTGGGTTGATGTAGAAGATCACTAACTAAAATAGCAATGAAAATAAACAAGCAAGATGAATTAAAAGGGTTGTAAACAATTGATAAAAAGCACTAGGGTGTCATGGGATCATAGGGGAATCATGGGAATTGATCATACAAACATGTTCTCAAATTATAAGCAAGCAATTATTGTTGTGATGGATTGAGTTGGGTTATATCTTACAATCCTAGGAAAGTTTGGGTCCCGGAGCCGAATCGATTAGATTGTACAACACCTACAAGTCGACTTAATCTTCCCTACTCAACAACATGCATGGTCTAATGAGACTCGAGTTGGTTTATGTCTTACAAGTCTCATTGAAAAGATAGGTGATGGGTAAAAAATGCAAGGATTCATAGGCTCGCATTTCATCAAACATAACATGTGCATGAGTTGAGATCAAAACAAGCAAGCAAATAAAACATGAAAGCATATTAATTGAAGCATGAATCATTCCCCATGTTGGTTTCCCCTAATCACCCATTAACCCTAGCTAAGAGACTACTCACTCGTTATCATGTTGATCATGCTAGCAAGGTTGTCAATCATACCAACAAAATGAAACATGATGAATAAATGAAAGTAATTAACAATAATTAAAAAGGGATTAAGAGAATTATACCTACTAATGATTCCAATAATAAAGCAAAGATAAAAGAAGTACTTGATGCTTGATTGAGAGGTTGTCAATCTCCCAATAATAACCCAAATAATCTTCAATTACCCAAAATAAAGATGAACAAAAGAGAGATTAAGGAAATAAAACTTGTATTAAAACTTGATTAATTGTTGATTCCAAAACTAAAGAGAGATTTGATTGATATTAACTATTCTAAGAATTGATAAGAAGAACATGCTCTTCTAATTAGACTAATGGGGTATTTATAGTGGAAATTAGGAGGAAGCATTAGGGTTAACTAAGGGCTAAACTAGTAATTACACTTTTTAGATTGAGCAGGGAGGAGCCGGTATTTTTCGAAGGAAGGGCTTCTTTCTTTGTAGCTTGGAGAAGAGGAAATCGCGCTGTAGAGGAATCCGAGCGGATTAGTGTCGGGACGGGCGGATTCTGGCGGTGGAACACGAGCGGCTTTGGAGGAATCCGGGCGGATTGTGGTGGCTGAACCCGAGCGTCTTCTGGTGAAACCGCACGGATTGTGCATGGTGAGGACGGCCGGATTGTAGACAATCCGCACGGATTGTTCCCCAGCAAGATTTCTTCTTCTTTTCTTCCCTTGTCTTCATAAATTCCTTGGGGATTTCCTTGGGGACTCAAGGATCCTTTCTCAACATTGCTCATCTACTATCATATGTACAAAGGCCTTCTAATCTTGTCTCTCCTTGATGCTTGGTCATTGGATTCGATCAATTTAGTCTCGTTTTGCCATGAAAATGCAAGATTCTTACTCCTTTCCTACCAAGGGATCAAAATCTCAAAGAATATGCAAAACAAAGAACTAAAGATAATAAATGACCCAAATATGCACTAAAAAGCATGGGAACAAGGCTAATTCGGGGGCTAAATATGCGCTAATTATGGTCACATCAAATATCCCCAAACCGAACCTTTGCTCGTCCCGAGTAAAGAGGTGACAAAGACTAGGACCATTATTTAAACTAACCTAATAATATAGCCGATATGAGACAATTAGCGGGTCTCACTCCGCCCCTTCAACTCACAACAAGACAACCATAAGGTAGGATGCCTTCTTGCAAGGCAAGGTGGGTCTTGCCAAAATGGCGACACATCCAAACATTAAGCACACAAAATCACATAATGGATGCATCTACAAAAGGAATAGCCACTTCCTCATCAAGTGGCGGAGGCACTAAAGAGGAACAAATTTAAGAGCATGTAATCCTTCACAAATACTAGTTCAACAAATTACTAAGGCTAAGAGGATGGCACTAAATCACCTCCAAATGGTGTTAAACTAGACTAATTTCGTCCGCAATTTCCAAATGCTTTCGTCAAGAGCGATCGGATGGTGGTGGAATGATGATCCCTATGATGCTAGTAGCATATGACATGACAAGTCTCGAATTCTCTACAAAAGTAAAGGTCATGGATCGTCCCAAGCTCGACAAAGTGGCTTGACAAAAAGGCTTTTTGGGAATGAAATGCTCAAATCTTTATACACAACGGGTGGATATGACTAGTATTCAAAAATTGACCTCATTTGACTTTCACATTTCAAAAATTTAAGATGGGGTTTGTCCCTTCCGGGCTAGTGTCCTTTGCTTTCACCAATCGCTTATTAGGCAATCGGTTAACCTCTAGACAATAGCTTTTCGGGGTGATAGTCACTCTGTCTCTGGGCGGCCGAATTCACAACCGTGTGGGGGCCCAATTCAATGGATCCTGCTCCAAAGCACATCGAAGTGGTACGCCTCCATCAAAACAATTTAAATTTCTCAACATTCAATAATTCATAACACTTGAGGTTTCCTTGGCATTAAATTACTTCCACATGGCAAAACTTTAGAAATGAGCACTTCAAACTTATTGATAGAAAATATTTTTGGGTTGCCTTACCACAAGGTCAATCAAGGTCACCTAGACAAGTTAACCAAGTCCACATCGCATCACGGGGTTGGATAGGTGACTCACATGCAAACCCTTGACTAGGCTTTGGGTCATGGGTCAAAAGACACTAGTATGACACTATCTAGGGTGTTTTACAAACATTGTAGTAGGCAAAGTCTCAAGTTGAACAAGTATTTGTAATGGCTTAGTTGCTCTTGTCAAAGTTCCTAATTAGGCATTTTTCAAAACTTTATCTAAATGCAACTACATGCTATGATGCAACTAATATAAACATCCTAATACAAGTGATTCTACCAACTAATATGACATATAAAATAAATGCAAATCCTAAGTTCACATTGTTATACCGCATCAATCAAAATAAAGCCACATAGTCATTAACATAAAGAGGAAAAAGGAGATTGGAAAGATCATACCATGCGGTCTTCATGATCCTCATGTCTCGGATGTGGCGTAGTCGATCAATGTGAACAAGGATAAAACAAACACAATATATACAAAAGGAAATAAACATGTTTTTGGGTTTTCAATTTTCAAATTTTTATGATTTTCGAAATTTTTTCAATTTTTTGGATTTTTTGAATAAGAGTTAAGTGTTAGAATTCCCATCCCCACACTAATATGGGCATTGTCCTCAATGGCCAAAATGATGGAAATTATGCAAAGATGATGCATGATTTCTATACTAAATGCAATCTACACTAATCTACACTACATGATGCATGGTTTTTGTTATGACGGAGAGGATAATTTAGATTACCTCCCGTTGTGTATGCATTAACTTCCCCAAACCGAGTGAGACACCATTGCTAATGTCTTAAGGATGGGTGTAGTTCATGCACACACTATGCAATGCATGAAACTAATTTGTCATTTTGGATTTTGAAAGCGGGAACAATAAAATGAGAACACCTCAATGGTACCGAGGTGTGAGTCCTCTATGGTGCTAGGACTACTCCAACAATGATCAAGAAAAATAATTAAAACAAAGAGAGAAATAGACAAACCATGAGAGGGTAGGAGCCTCCAAGGCTTGCTAATCTTCCATCATATCATCATTATCATCACTTTCCTCATTAGAAGTGGTCTCATTGCCACTTCCCTCTTCATTTGCTTCTTCACTTTCTTCTTCACCTTGCTCATCATCTTGCTCACCATCCTCTTCTCCTTCTTCACTTGCTTCCTCATCGATGTTATCATCAACTTCTTCATTACCAACAACCTCATTGTCACCCGAAATGACCCTAGATGCACCCGGAAATAGGACTTCTCTATCCGCCCAACTAGGCAAAGGACATGATGGATCAAGTAGTCCTTGCCTAGCTAAGTGTAGGAGGGGTGGATATTGAGCCAAGTAAGCATTTTTCCGATCCTCAAAGGCTTGCTTGTGCATTGCTTACATGAGAAGAGTCAAATAATAATTTCTTGCTTCAACCCCATCGGGCTTGAACTCTTGGTACTTGAAAGGGTAAGGTGGTATGACAATGGAAGAGAAGGGCATTTCAAGTTCACCCTTTTGTTGTCGGATAATATACTCGGCCTCTTTAGAAAGGGGAAGTAGATAATTGGTCCGGTGGACACTTAGACGACAAATCTTTGAAGGCAAAGTAAACGATTTAGCTTCACTAGTGAGCCATCCATACTTGGTGTCAAGAGGGTTATGGGCAACCCACTTGTACTTGTTTATCATAGTATGCATATCAACAAGATGCCCACCCTCCTTTGCTTCATATTTGTTATCTTTGTTGAAGTTAGGATAGTGACTAAGCCGCCATTCACAATAACGGTAGTCCCTTTCTTCCCACAATCAATGTTGAGCCATCTATCTACCAAAAGCCTTAAAGAGTTGAAAGGCTTGGTGTGTACTCTTCCAATGTTCAAAGCCGATTCAAGAAGAATAAAATCAAGTTTGGTGAAATGGTTGGTATCTTTCCTTGCAATAATGGTGTTTCCTATGACCTTGTGCCATACTCTTATGCCCGGATGGTGGACTAAAAGAGCACGACTCGCATGAAAGTCCTCAAATTTCCTTCCGGAAATTGCCTCCCAAAGAGGGTCGGGGTCATACTTTCCATAATTCTTGAAATAACTCGGTTCATCACTAAGACCCAAAATTTCACCCAATTCCCTAAAGGAAATTCATCTACTAACATTAGCTAGACGAAACTCGAGATTCTCCCTAGTCTCAACTTTGGTGACTTTCAAAGAACTCAAAAACTCCAAGGTAAGGGAGGGGTATGTCAATTCTTTTGATTCAAACAATTTCTTCAACCCCATTGCTTTAAAGAAGGCTCTAGTTTGCTCAAGGACACCCAATTTATCTAAGGTATCTTCACAAATAAATTTGGTGGTTTGAAATGATTTCCTAGCAAACTTGGCAAAAGTATCTCTATGGGTTTTGGAAATAAAAGTTACCTCCGGATAATGCAAAAGTTGATCAATTTCCGGAGTAGTAGATGTTGTTGCTCCCATAGAAGGTTGTTGTTGTTGTTGCACTTCCAAGTTTGGGGTTGCTACCACCATAGCCAATGCTTTATTTGCTTGAAAAGCCTTTTGCCTTTGTGAAAGTGTCTTTGGTGCCTTTGTTGCCTTTGTTGCTCCCTTAGTCCTTGCCATTGATGAATTAACCAAGAAAAGAGTGAAAAATCTTCAATTTGTAGTGTACCCAAATCGATTTAAAGGTGAAAGGCTTTGCCTTTATGAATTCAAAAATCGACTCAAAGGTTGAATATTTGTGCTTGGTTTTGATTTTTATTGAAAAAGGAGTGATTGATTTGTTGTTAGAAGGATGGTTTGATTTGATTTTGGTGAATGTAGTTGAGGGATTTTGTTTTTGTGATGGAGAGGATGAGGGTTTTGATGTTTTTGAGTAGTGTTATGAATGAATGAATGAATGAAGGAATGAAGGTGGGAGGGGTTTTATAAAGACCGAAAAATTTCGAACTGCAGGGGCAATCCGTGCGGTTTCTGCTCAAGACGGGCGGATTCTGCACTTTCTGGGTTGGGAAAAACTCGCCTAAAGACGGTCATATTTAAGAGAAGACGCTCGGATTCGCTGATACGGGACGGGCGGATTCTCCAGAAGACGGACGGATTCCTTCACAGGGATTTTTCCTTGTTTTCCTCAGCTGAGAAGACGGGCGTCTTCCCTTCAAGACGGGCAGATTTTCAGAGACGAGCGGATTGCTGTTCAGGACGCCCGGATTCTCTTACAGTCAAAATTTTTTCAAAATTCAGCTCAGAGGGACGTGCGTCTTCTACCCAGTACGCTCGGATTGTCTGAAGACGGGCGGATTCTCCTGAATCCGCTCGGATTCTACCCCTTTGTACCCGGATTCAGTTCCATCCGTGCACAATGCATATCCCTTATCATTCTTCCATTCTTCTTCATATCTTGTGTTCTTCATTGTGGGGGCATTACTAAGGCATGGATAGCCTAGGCAATTGTCATCCCCACACTAAGCTAAAACACTACACATCAATTGAAATCGTTAGTCCCTCCCTCACTTCTCTCAAACATGACAATTATCTTGATCAAAGTATGAAAATAAATCCAAAGATGACAAAAATGCAGTACAAGAATTGAAATGCGAGTTAGGGAGTTAGAAATATTTACAAATGGTGGTTTAGGGAGGACTCCACCAAATTCTCATTCTTGATGAGATGTCAAGGGGGCATGTTCAAGGTGTTGTTGATGTTGTTCAACACCTTGAAGAAATAATCAAAAGCTTGTTCATTATCGTTATAAAGCTCTTCAATAGACCTCGGCCCTTGTTGTCGATCTTGATCGATGGCATTACCAATGTAGGGATTAAAAATCCCTTCAAATTCGTCGTCCCAAAGACCACAAACTTCATTAAGTTGATCATTGAAAATCTCTTGATTTGATGGAGACAACTCTCCCAATTTCTTCTCTTGGCCAATGAGGCCATCCTCTTCTTCTTTGATTGATTTTGATGAGCTTTGCAAGCTCTCCTTGTCACAATTCACTTGCTCTTTGAATGGAGCATCTTCAATTTTCTTCTTCCATTGGAGTTCCGACTTCTTCCTTTCATCCTTCCGGCTATAATGATCAATCATGAAACATGGTTCATGCAAACGAGGAGCTCTCATAGTCTTGTCAAGATTAAAGGTTATGCTTTCATCTCCCACTTCTAGAGTGAGCTCACCATGTTTCACATCAATCACCGCACCCGCGGTGTGTAGGAAAGGTCTTCCTAGAATGATTGGAATGTTGGAATCTTCCTCCATATCAACAATGACAAAGTCCACCGGGATGAAAAACTTCCCAATTCGCACGGGGACATCTTCCCATATCCCTAATGGTGTCTTCGTCGATCTATCGGCCATTTGGAGTGTGATATTGGTGCATTTAAGCTCTCCCATCCCCAACCTTTTACTCACCGAGTACGGCATAACACTCACACTAGCCCCTAGATCACATAAGGCCTTGTTGATCGTTGTGGCGCCAATGGTACACGGTATTGAGAAGCTTCCCGGATCCTTTAGTTTTGGAGGTGAACTCCCTTGAAGTATTGCACTACTCACCTTAGTGAAGGCAATAGTCTCAAGTTTCCGGATCGACTTCTTCTTTGTGAGGATATCTTTCATGTATTTCGCATAAGCCGGCACGTGATTGATTAATTCCGTGAAAGGAATCGAGACTTCCAAATTCTTCACAATTTCCATAAACTTTCCAAGTTGATCATCAAATTTGGGCTTGGCTTGACGACTTGGAAAAGGAAGTCTAATCACAATGGGCTCCTTCTCCTTGACCTTGTCTTCATTTTTCTTTGAACTTTCTTCTTTTGATGATTCTCCATCTTTGGAGTTTTGCACAATTTCTTCCTTATCACTAGCTTCCACAACTTCATCCTCAACTTGCTTCTTCGGTGCTTCATACCTTGTACCACTTCTCAAGTGAATGGCACTAACCGTTTCATGTCTTGGGGGATTACTTTGAGGTGGTAATTGTCCCTTTTGTCTTTGTGAGCTTGAAGATGCTAGTTGAGTCAATTGGGTTTCCAACATCTTGGTGTGAGCTAGGATGTTGTTGATGGTGGTTTCTTTTGCTTGGCTATCTTTTTGCATTTGAGTGAAAAATTCTTGTTGATTCTTTTGCATTTGGAGGACCGCTTTTTGGACATCAAAACCTTGGTCATTTTGGTGATTGTATGGATTTTGATTTTGGTAGCCTTGGTTTTGATTGTAAAAGGGTCTTTGATTTTGGTTTCTCATGGGAGGTGGGGGTGTATGTTGTTTGAGGGTTTTGAACATTTTGGCTTTTGTATGAGAGATTTGGATGGAATTTGGTGTTTTCATTGTAATAGTTGGAATAAGGGGTACCACTCTTATATGCTTGGAAAGCATTCACTTGTTCATTTGTTCCCCTACATTCACTTTGGTCATGTCCCAAAGTTCCACAATTCTCACATATCCCACTTGGGATTGATGAAGATGCCGTCATGGCATTAACATGATGCTTTGGTGATTTTGAGACTTCTTCAAGTCTAGCCATAGCTTTTTCAAAATTCAAATTGATTGTGTCAATGTGAGCACTAAGTTGAGCACCCAATTGAGTAACGGAGTCCACTTCATGCTTTCCTCCTCTAGTAGCCTTGCGAGGTCTACTATATTGTGAGTTATGGACCGCCATTTCCTCAATTTTGTTCCATGTTTGATTGTCATCAACTTCGGTGAACATTCCATTTGATCCCATATTGAGAATGTTCCTTGAATCTTCATATAAACCATTCCAAAATTGTTGTACCAAGAACCATTCGCTAAGTCCATGGTGAGGACATGAGCGACAAATTCCCTTGAACCGCTCCCAAGCTTCATACAAAGATTCTTCATCCCTTTGCTTAAAACCCGTAATTTGAGCTCTTAACATGTTAGTCTTTTCCGGTGGGTAGAATTTTTTGTAGAAAGCTAGAGCCAACTTCTTCCAAGAATCAATTCCGAGAGTGGTCTTATTAAGGCCCTTCAACCATTGTTTCGCGGTGCCAATTAGAGAAAAAGGAAATAAGACCCATCGAATTTGGTCTTGAGTTACACCGGTTTGAGAAATCGCATCACAATAGTCACAAAAGGTTTCCATATGAGAATGAGGGTCTTCACTAGGCATCCCCCCAAATTGGCTCCTTTCGACTAATTGGATAAAGGCGGATTTGGCAATAAAATTTCCGGTTAGATGTTGTGGTGTGGGAGTACGATTGGGTAGGTTCTCCTCGGTGGGTACGGAATGTGATGAAAACTTAGGCATTGTAGGTTGATTTTGGGTGGTATTGTGTAATGGGTTCTCCTCACCTTCTCTTGCAAAAGGGTTGACGAACTCAATAGTTGGTTGAATATCTACAACCTCACTAATACCTCTCAAATTCCTTCTAGCAAGTCTCCTATTGGTTGTCAAAGTTCTTTCAATTTCACGATCAAAAGGTAACAAGTCACCTTGTGATCTTCTAGACATGCAAAATATCAAACAACTTGAAAACAATTAGAACAAACCTTGAGGAGTTTTACTTCCCCAAGGCAAAGAAAAGACACAACTAATAACAATATAAGGAAATCTAAATCAAGCTAACACCGTCCCCGGCAACGGCGCCATTTTTGATCGGTCCGTTTCGTGTTCACAAATAAATAGATGTGGTCGTTGGGTCACGTCCGAATCAAAACACAATTTATAGCTTCACAAACAACTCTACAATTAGTAAAGAGGCAAGTAAAGGTCGGATCCCAAGGGACGGGAATTGAGATGAGATTTCTATTGAAACTACTGGTGTCTTAGGGGTGTCACAATTTGGGTTGATGTAGAAGATCACTAACTAAAATAGCAATGAAAATAAACAAGCAAGATGAATTAAAAGGGTTGTAAACAATTGATAAAAAGCACTAGGGTGTCATGGGATCATAGGGGAATCATGGGAATTGATCATACAAACATGTTCTCAAATTATAAGCAAGCAATTATTGTTGTGATGGATTGAGTTGGGTTATATCTTACAATCCTAGGAAAGTTTGGGTCCCGGAGCCGAATCGATTAGATTGTACAACACCTACAAGTCGACTTAATCTTCCCTACTCAACAACATTCATGGTCTAATGAGACTCGAGTTAGTTTATGTCTTACAAGTCTCATTGAAAAGATAGGTGATGGGTAAAAAATGCAAGGATTCATAGGTTCGCATTTCATCAAACATAACATGTGCATGAGTTGAGATCAAAACAAGCAAGCAAATAAAACATGAAAGCATATTAATTTAAGCATGAATCATTCCCCGTGTTGGTTTCCCCTAATCACTCATTAACCCTAGCTAAGAGACTACTCACTCATTATCATGTTGATCATGCTAGCAAGGTTGTCAATCATACCAACAAAATGAAACATGATGAATAAATGAAAGTAATTAACAATAATTAAAAAGGGATTAAGAGAATTATACCTACTAATGATTCCAATAATAAAGCAAAGATAAAAGAAGTACTTGATGCTTGATTGAGAGGTTGTCAATCTCCCAATAATAACCCAAATAATCTTCAATTACCCAAAATAAAGATGAACAAAAGAGAGATTAAGGAAATAAAACTTGTATTAAAACTTGATTAATTGTTGATTCCAAAACTAAAGAGAGATTTGATTGATATTAACTATTCTAAGAATTGATAAGAAGAACATGCTCTTCTAATTAGACTAATGGGGTATTTATAGTGGAAATTAGGAGGATGCATTAGGGTTAACTAAGGGCTAAACTAGTAATTACACTTTTTAGATTGAGCAGGGAGGAGCCGGTATTTTTCGAAGGAAGGGCTTCTTTCTTTGTAGCTTGGAGAAGAGGAAATCGCGCTGTAGAGGAATCCGAGCGGATTAGTGTCGGGACGGGCGGATTCTGGCGGTGGAACACGAGCGGCTTTGGAGGAATCCGGGCGGATTGTGGTGGCTGAACCCGAGCGTCTTCTGGTGAAACCGCACGGATTGTGCATGGTGAGGACGGCCGGATTGTAGACAATCCGCACGGATTGTTCCCCAGCAAGATTTCTTCTTCTTTTCTTCCCTTGTCTTCATAAATTCCTTGGGGATTTCCTTGGGGACTCAAGGATCCTTTCTCAACATTGCTCATCTACTATCATATGTACAAAGGCCTTCTAATCTTGTCTCTCCTTGATGCTTGGTCATTGGATTCGATCAATTTAGTCTCGTTTTGCCATGAAAATGCAAGATTCTTACTCTTTTCCTACCAAGGGATCAAAATCTCAAAGAATATGCAAAACAAAGAACTAAAGATAATAAATGACCCAAATATGCACTAAAAAGCATGGGAAAAAGGCTAATTCGGGGGCTAAATATGCGCTAATTATGGTCACATCAGTAAGCGGATTGCGAAAAGGTAGGGTTTCCCTACTCAGTTACTGTTAATTGATTTAAGACTGTGCTTGTGTTATAATTGTTGTTATCTGCTGATCATCGAAGTATGGGTGTTGTGATGACGGTGGTGATGTGGTTGTGTTGTGACGGTTGTGGTGTTGTGACAGCTGTGATGCTGTGGTGTTGTGTGATTGTGGTGGAGTCACTTGCGGGAGTGGCTTCACACCCTAGTTCTCCCTCCATGGAACCCGTCACGGGAGGGGATGTGCACATTAAGGGACAGGGATTGATAGTCGCTCGTTGATGAGCTGGACTTGGTGGGGATGGGCTGCGGTCCCCCACCGGCGGAGTGGATTACCTGTTGCGATGGGTAATCCGGCAGGGCTACACACTTCGGTGTGTAGTCAGTTACTATGGAGGATGATCAGCCGGTTACATTATTTGTTTGTCTTATCTTAATTGAACGGTACTGACCCCGTTGTTGTTTGTAAAACCTGCGGTGATCCATTCGGGGATGGTGAGCAAATTGTGACAGGTAATGCAGATGTTTAGCTATGAAACAGTCATGGGGAGTCATCACTCGAGTCTAGCTTCCGCCGTCAAGAGGCTTAGCTTGCATTCTTTGTAGTTGTTAGACCTTTCACAGTTATACTTTGGTTTGGTTTTGGAAACATGTAATCACTAACTCTTCATACTTTAATAAAGGTTGTTTGGAATTGGTAACTTTGATATACTAACCTCGGAAAACCGAGATGGTAACAGTCTTTCATGCTAGGGTAGTCCTTGGTAAGGTACCTTGGTATGAGGGGGTGTTACACAGAAGCCCTCCCCCTTTTGCTCTGACGGGTTGCCACATTTGGTCTCGGCATCTGTTTTCATCACATGTCTTAGATACACAAACCACATAGACTTGAAATCACGTAGACTTTCACATAAGGACATTCAAAAGAATCACTAAGTACACACTTTTACCAAACAATCCAGAAATTGCAATAATAAGCTCTTAAAAGGTCGTCAGACGGTCTCACAGCTACAACTAATTATGACAAGCATGGTATCAATTAACAATCCAACTATAATTTTAAAGATTAAATTTCAAAATAGTCTCACAAATAGACAAATTTCACAGGAATGTAAGACGAATTTCAGTTTGGGCACTTTTAAGAAGGAGTTTTAAGGCAAAATTTTGAGTATAAACCATCAAAATCAACTCTTAACATGATACATATAACATACATTACTCAATTTTTCCCTTTTTATATACAAAAGACAACCAAAATTCAATTCAAAATCTCAAACCCTAGAAATTGCGACACATATCTCCCCCAAATTGATTCGATTTTTGCATGTCTAACATCAATAATCAACAAATTAAAGCAAATAAATCATGTGACAACAATTGCAAGCAAGATTTGGCACATATTAATCGATTTTTCAGCAAACACCCGCATCCTACATGATTCTAATTAATTAAAAACATAGAAATAGGATAAACATCCTTACCTTGATTGATTGACAAGCAAAGAGAACGAATTAAGCAAGGAAAACACAAGAATCAAGCACAAAATCCCAAGGTTGAGAGCAACTTGAGAGAGATTAAGAGACTTAGGGTTTTGATGAATGAAGAAGTAAGAAAGAAAGAAGATGGGAAAGGGTATAAGAATCCCGTAATTCTCCGGGTACTGTTCACCTACTCGATCGAGTAAGTAGGTTACTCGATCGAGTTGGAGCTACTCGGTCGAGTTTCCCGCTGCCATATCCAACTTTTCGACGTTATAACTTCCTAACTAGATCGAATGAGGTCTACTCGATAGAGTAGATACTCTTACTCGGTCGGGCAAGTTTAAGAACGAGGTCAAAAGTTACGAGTTTGAGTAACGGTTCCTGCAAAACAACAACTCGTGTCGATTCAAAAGTAAATTCGGAAATCGTCACAGATTATTATGTTCATTCATGACGTATTACTACTACTCATATGCAATGTATCGATCTAACAAACATATCACTTCATTCAACACATTTTACTTGATTCTATGACAAACATTACGCAACCAATTGACTACACTATTAGCTTTCTCATGCATGCATTCAACACCTTTCTTTACCTCTAATCAAGCATTTGCGATTTCAACAATACAACTTATAATCATATCACTCTAAGCATTCATCTAACATTGAACCATCATTAATCATCCAAGCTTACTATTAATTTAACCATATCACAACAATTTACCAACCAAATACTCATCCTAATAAAAGCACTCAACAAATCATCCTTTGCAATCCTAATTACCACTTAACAACTTTTACCATCAAACTTAAAGCTTACCATCCCTTATTGTACTCACATGCCCACCAAGATTTACAACTTTCTACTATCACACATTCAAGACTCGCAACACCTTTATAAACCATCTCACATAGAGATGTAGAAAACGCTGTTACCACCACATCACACCACACTTTCACGTATTATAAGCATTCCACCACTTCCATTACTTTCATACACATTTCTACTCAACCACAGACTTTCACAGTTTCTCATCACAATTACTCAAACCAACATTCATAAAGACTCCATCACAAACATTTCTATCATACCCGTTATACATATTAGGCACAAAATTTCCGACTCGACATTCTCATACCCGGTGACTGGCTTAAGCATAATGGGACCATGATTTTTAAATGAGGGCGCCTACTCACCCAAAATCTAGCATCAGCTGGGGCTCCCAAGATACATACACCAGGTTCATTTTATTAGACTCACTACGTTCATTAGGCTCATTTGTTACAGGTTCCAAAATCGTCGCTCTGATACCACTTTGTAACACCCCCATATACCAAGGAGCCTTAACAAGACCTTCCCTAGCACATAAGGGCGTTACCATCTCGGTTGCCCGAGGACAGTAATAATCAAATGTCGATAAAAGAACAATTAAGTTATATTACACGTGATTAACAAAACTAACGATATGAAGATACAATTCAAAACCGCTATCAAGTATGTGAACTACTACTACTGTCGTGACTCGTGATATACTCTTCCCGCCAAGCACCCAGCTATCATCCAGATCACAACATGCTAAAACTGACTGCTCACCATAAGGGATCACGGCGGACAAAACAGAAACAAACAACAAGACAAACCACACAAGGTCAGTAACTGAGGAAATACACCAACAACCAGAGACACAGCATAAGTACACAAATCAACACACACACACACACACAGCTCCAACCAACCAATCACCGTCACCGACTGTCCACTAGACCAGCCCTGCCAGTGGGGGACCGCAGTCGTTCCCACCTAAGCCCCGCTCATCATACCGAGCGATAAACCCATGTCCATTAATGTGCACATCCCCTCCCGTGGCGGGTTCCACGGAGGGCGAACTACGGGAGTGAAGCCACTCCCGCAAGTGACTCCACTCAGCCGAGGACGCACCTCGAGAACCATTGACAAACAATCACAATCAGCTGCACCACAACAATGATAAACGAAACAACACAACACCAACCAATTACCACAATCAATCAACCACACCGACACTACAACAACCAAACCACATCAAAAGACACTCTAGACAACCAACAGTACTGAGTAGGCGAACCTACCTTTAGCGCACCGCAGCGATTCCGCTTCCGATCACAAAACACCAATCAACCAAGCAACACACCTATACAAACAGTACAATCATATATCACTATCGCTACAATCCTAACTGAAAACAACGACGACGATGATGATGATGACGATAACATACCTAAGCATAGCAACCCGGCGCCAAGACCGCTACCCGACTCAAGCATCCCATTCCCATTGTGTAAGCATCCTCAAGGCAAGGGCTATGGTGAAGGAGAAGGAGAGTGACGTCATCTAGGTTTAGGAAATGAAGTGCGGAAACGATTTGAGGTTTCACGAAACACGATTTATAATTCCCCGCTGCAAACCCGTTACTCGATCGAGTAAGTTAGTTACTCGATCAGTGTCTAAGGTCAGTCAACGTCGGTCAACGGGTCCCTAAAAGGACGGGTATTACAAAAAGACTAAAACTAATTATTGTAATTATTATTATTTCAAATATAAAATATAAATATTATTATAATACTTTAATAAAATTATGGGTTATTTCATGGGAGTAATCCAACCTATGCTCCTTCTTCTCATATTAATTCAGCCTATATTTTAACCCATATTAATCCGACCTATACACTCATTTTTCTCACACTGTACCAAGTAACCGACTACTTGTTTATTAGGTCATAACCTTAAAATCCCTTTATTTATTTCAAGTAAACAGATTACTACCTCTCTCCCCCTCTAATCAATTACAAAACTCTTTAATTAACCCCTAAATGCAAAACCATCGCATTACATTAGTTAGACCAAACGCCAATCAGACCCCAAATTACCAAATTACATGAAAGATCTCAATTAATGGGACCAAGAAGGCGCGTCTGAGGTCGAGCCGTGGGTTGGTGTTGGTGACGATTGAAATGGGTGAAGTTATTTCAAACTCGGCATCGAGACCGGGTTGTTGCGAGGTGCACACTGGTGGTCATCGGAGAGTGAGCAAAGCACCGTGGTGGGCCTGGCGGCGGTCGAAGTTCTAATCCGGGAGAGTGAGCAAAGCATCAGGTGCTCGGCTTGAAGACGGAACTCCATGCGCGGGATGAGCCAGTTCTAATCCGGGCATGGAGCAGCTCGAGTTAGTGATGCTTCGGATCGAGTTTCGATTCCGAGGTGAAGAGCTTGATTGAGGGCCGAACTGAACTGGTTGAAGTAGCTGTTGACGGAGCGTAGGACAGTGGTGGTTCGAATCATGCGGGGGAAAGTAGAGCACGGTGGCTAGGACTTCTGGGCATTTTTTGATTTTTTGAATAAATGAAGGAAGAATTGAGGAAGAAGAAGAACGCAGGAAAAAGAAGATGGAGAAAGTTAGTCAGGAAGATTAATTAATAACAAAAAAATGGGATGTATTATGAGTTTATGACCTGATAGTTTACCGGTGATAACAAGTTAAAATTAGGCCAAGTTCAATGAAAGATAGCTAATGCGGAAGTTTGGATTTTTCACAGTTAAACTTAAGTACGGATTAATATGAGAAGAATAGGCATAGTTTGGATTATTCCCATGAAATAACCCTAAAATTATTGATTTATTTTGAGTCAAAGTGTCAAACATTTCGGGTTTGAGACAAATGGGTCGCGGATCAAGATTTTTCGGGCCTTGACCTTTATAAAACGGGTTTACAGATCGGTCAGAGTTTGAGAGGTCTAAAGTGGGTTGTATATTGTATAACTCTCTGTTTCCATGGAGAACTTTGTTTGTTATACTTAGCGTGTGGGAGAAAAAGGGCGGTTAAGGCAAATTGACGACATACAACGCTCCGATTTGATTCCGCAAACTTCCCTGTATGTATTTCCTCTCTTCTTATACCCTTCCTCTTTATTCAATTTCAACTTTTATTTTCGTTATTTTTATCGTTTCTATTTCTGCTTCTATAAATTGTTCGCAAATTCTACCATACGACAATCCACCGTGCGATGACACATGATCGTTTTATGGTAAATAGTGACTGTTGTTGGTCAATAGTTGTACTCTTTCCCTCTCAATCGTTTTATCTTTTTTATTCATTGTAATTTGTAATTTAATCAAAAGTAAGCAAATTATTGGGACGGAGGGAGTATATTCTAGTTAGATTAGGTTTCTAATTATTTTGGGGCTATATAAGCAACCGTTGTCAACGATAATATTAAACTTATCAATTCATTCAGTCTTTATTTTCTCTACAGGTAATGTCTGATATATGAATCAATAATCATAATCATTAGTCTGGAGACGATGAAGGTAGGTTTAGAAGAAGTAGCTAGTTTAGCCGGTGCGACTTGTATTAATAACAACATTAACAATGTGAAGCCTGTCTTCTTGACTAAAACACAAAGAGAGCAATTAACCCTGCAACGGAGGCTACACGAAACTGCTGAACTGAAACGCCAGGCCCCTTCATCTAACACTCATGCCCCTTGTCATGCTTTTCGGGACAGAGACCGTGATAGAGACAGGGATCAAGAACGTGATATTAAGAAAAGGAAACGTGAAGAGGAAGGCAAGTGTAGGGAGAATGTTAGGTTGGAAAAATTGACAGAGAGGGAGAGGGAGAGGGAGAGGGAACTGGTGCTCATTAAAGAGCAGTATTTAGGTTCGGAAAAACCTAAAAAGCGTGTGATCAAGCCAAGTGAAAAGTTCCGTTTCTCCTTTGATTGGGAGAATACTGAGGACACGTCTCGTGACATGAATGCTCTATATCAGAATCCTCACCAGGCTCAACTCTTGTTTGGTAGAGGATTCCGAGCTGGGATTGACCGTAGGGAGCAGATGAAGCTAGCTGCCAAAAAGGATGGCATTGAAAAGAAACCTGAACAAGTTGCTGCAAGACGTCATTCTGAGCAGCAGATTGCTCAGAGGTATGATACCTTTTATATGAAGGTTGACCGTCACTGGTCTGATAAAAAGCTTGAAGAAATGACAGAGAGAGATTGGAGAATTTTCAGGGAGGACTTCAATATATCTTACAAAGGCTCCAGAATACCCAAGCCTATGAGGAATTGGGTTGAGAGTAAACTGAGCTCAAAATTGTTGACAGCGGTGGAGCGTGTGGGATACAAGTCTCCATCTCCCATCCAAATGGCATCTATTCCATTGGGCCTCCAGCAGCGGGATGTCATTGGCATTGCCGAAACTGGGTCTGGCAAGACTGCTGCTTTCGTTCTGCCTATGTTGGATTATATTACTAGACTACCACCAATTTCTGAAGAGAATGAGGCCGAGGGTCCTTATGCTGTTGTTATGGTCCCAACTCGTGAGCTTGCACAACAGATTGAAAAAGAGACTAATAAGTTCGCCTACTGTCTAGGAATTAAGGTGGTTTCTATTGTTGGTGGACAGCTCATTGAAGAGCAGGGACTTAAGATTGCACAAGGTTGTGATATTGTTATTGCCACACCCGGACGTCTTCTGGATTGTCTCGAGAGGCGCTACATTGTGCTCAACCAGTGCAATTATGTTGTTTTAGACGAGGCCGATCGAATGATTGATATGGGCTTCGAGCTCCAGGTGGTTGGTGTCTTGGATGCAATGCCTTCGAGTAACCTGAAACCCGAGAATGAAGATGAAGAACTGGACGAGAAAAGAATTTATCGAACAACATATATGTTTAGTGCTACTATGCCACCCTCTGTAGAGAGACTTGCCCGGAAATACCTGAGGAACCCTGTGGTGGTAACTATAGGAACTATTGGGAAGGCAACTGAATTAATCACACAGCAAGTGATTATGATGAAGAAAACCGAAAAAACTTACAGGCTTGAGAAGTATCTTCATGACATAGGAGATAAGACTGCTATAGTTTTTGTTAACACCAGGACGAGTGTTGATAATCTTGCCAAGTCTTTGGAAAAATCAGGGCATAAAGTCGTTACTTTTCATGGAGGCAAATCACAAGAACAAAGAGAGATTAACCTTGAAGGTTTCAGGAGCAAGAGATACAATGTCATGGTTGCCACAAATCTTGCTGGACGTGGAATAGATATACCAGATGTAGCACATGTGATAAATTATGACATGCCAGAGACTATTGAGGAGTACACACATAGGATTGGTCGTACTGGAAGAGCAGGAAAGACGGGTGTGGCTACCACTTTTTTGACATTGGATGATACTAAGGTATTCTATGATTTGAAGCAGATGCTAATTCAAAACAATAGTCCTGTTCCACCTGAACTTGCACGGCACGAGGCTTCCAAATTTAAGCCTCGTAGTGTACCGGATAGACATCCAAAGCGCAATGAGAATTTGTTCGCTTGCTGATAACTTTTTTGGCGAGAACAAAAGGAGTAAGCGGTCCTCTCGCTGGGTAAGCTCTTGACCAATTTATTTGTAATGTAGCCTAAGTAATGCCTTTTCTGTTGTGTTGGAACATGAGAGATTCATCTCACTTGTTTGGCTTAAATATACATGGGACAATGTTAGGCGATATAGATGGTTTTTTATTCAACTTATTCGTAACAAGTAAAAAAGTTCGGCATGGTCGGCAAATTCAGGAAAAAATAGCAATCTCTTGCAAGAGTTTTTGAATCTATGCAGTTAGTAGGAAGAGGTGTATTAGAGACAACTATATGCACGACTGAGTGGAAGATACATTGTCAGGATCAGTTAATAGCTGGTTCTACTAGTCTAGGTGAATCAGTGTGTAGCTCCAAAAACTCTTGTTTACCACCACAAAAGAAATGCATCAGCAGGAGTGGTTTGTTACTGACAGGTAAGTTTATCCGTCCTAATCGCACTACTTCTGAAAGTAAACAATCTTTCTATATTTCTAGAACCCAAGTAAAAGAATCATCTCCGTCTCCATCTGTGCATCCTTACCCTGTGCAAGTAAACAATCTTTCTATATTTCTAGCACAGGGGTAAGGAATAAGGATGCACATATGCTACCCCATCAAACCTCGCAATGTACGGGTGTACTTGAATATTTCTTTGTTATAAACTGAGTGAGGGTTTTTAGGCCATTAACACTCTTGATTTACGGCATGAGCTCAAGGTCGCAAGACTGCATTATGGTCGATCGCCGTTTAAAGGTTCTGCTGACATTTTTTAGGCCTTATTATGATCGCATTAATAGCACAACAAACAAGGCGATACGGCAAGATTTAGAAGATGGCAATTGGATCAATGTTTTTTAGCACAGTTACCGTACTTGCCAAATTTGCTACGAATACGCCCCTACCGATTCACGATTCGCTCTTAAAGGTGTTATATGTATTTCCAGTAAGCGGCATGATAGAATTTGGTCTTAACGATTCAGGATGCATAGGGTTGGCCACGGGCCGGACCGACCATGGTCCCAAAAAGTGGGAGAGTTGTTACTGTTTTAAGTACATGGCATTCCAAAGAAGATGGCATGTTAGTATTTAGAGCAAAGAAGAGGGAGCAAATGTAATCCAAGGGGAAAGGTAACATGTTAGTATTTAGAGCAAAGATGGAGTTGATAAACCTTATGATTACCAGAAATACCTAGTATTAAATGCATGTATCAATTTTGTGTTTTACTCACTTTTACATTTTCCTGTGGTTTTCAAACCCCATGCTCCTACGCTTTGAGAAGTGCTTGTTTTATTGGGGGGAAAAAATTTAGATCAAAGGCATGGGACTAGAGTTGGCCACGGGCCGGACCGAGCATGGTCAGGCCGGGCCAAACTCACTCTAATGAGCTCTTAACCGGCATGTGAAAGGGCCGGGTCGGGTTGGGCTGAGGGGGATGTTCCCTACCGTGGTGGGTCTTAGGCAGGTTGGTGGGCCTGTTTATTGTAGTGGTTGTTCTCTTCCCTTAAAGCACTGCTTTGGCGATCCAATAAGATCGAATGGGGACAGTAAACTGCGAACTTGTCCACTATTCGTTACTCGGTTGACTGGAACCTCGCTCATTGCAAGTCCTGACTCTTTGGCAACTGTTCAAGGCCCAAAAAGGCCTCTTTAGCCCTTTTCCTATTACCATTTTGTGCTTCACGAAAGAGGTATTAAAAGGTAATTTATGGTTGGTTACAGATAATTTGTGATGATTGATGATGTGATGTTAATTAATAACTTTTGAGGTTAAAGACTTAAAGGAGAGTTCTATGTGAACGAAAAATTGAAAGAGAGCATTATAAGGACTAAGTAGGAATTACACGGTAGAATATATATAGAGTAGGTCAATAGGTTTATTGAGAGACTATTTTACAATTTTAAGAAAAAATGGTTCTAAATATAATAAAATAGGTACAAATTATAATCCCCTATTTACTAAATGAATAGGCGAAACTCTATTTTTCCCGCCTAAAACATATTTTCTATAATAGTGCTTGGTATTTTTAGCATATACTATGAGTATGGACATGATAAGTTATAAATGACATAATCTTTTAGCCTAAAACATATTTCCTATAATAGTGCTTATATTTATAACATTCAATATTTCACATTCTGCACAAATTTATCTTTGGTCTTTTTATGATAAAGAAATTCTTTTTTATAAAGAACTTTATGATAAAAATTCATTGATTTTTATGATAAAAAAGTTGAGGCTAAAAAATATGTTATTAGTAAATATTTGTTAAAAAATCATTGAGGTTTTATGATAAAAGGATGCGGCTAAAAATAGGTTATTAGTATATTAAAATCATTAATTTCTCGGTAAAAAAAAAAAAAAAAAACAACAAAAAGCTTTCAAAAAAAATACTCATTTAATTACTTCTTACGATTTTAATTTTTATTTCTCTAATAAAAATACAATGAGGAGAAACATGAAAAATAGATGAATTGTCAATTTAAATTCCATAAATAATACACTGAAAAGTAAAACTCTATAAATATTGTGCAATTAAAACTAATATACTTTATAGTTTTTATTTGAAAGCTTTTTAGATTTTAATTTACTATAGATACCGTGCAAGTAAAACTAATATATTTTATAGTTTTAATTTGAAAGCTTTTTAGTTTTAATATAAAATTACTGTGCAAGAAATCAATATTTTTAATTTACTCTTATAAATTTTGAATTTTGAAGCTCTTTTCAAGCACCTATTTACTAAAAGAATAGATGAACTCACAAATTTTTCCTCCAAAAAACATCTTTTTAAATAAGGATGTTATTAATAATTTAATTGTATTCACTAAATGAGGAAATTAATAAGTATAATATATTTCATTATATAATTCTTTTCATTACAATTAATCTTTTCATCAAATTATATAATTTTCACTAAATACTAACTATAATATTCTAACTAAAGTATAAATAATACGAAATATAAGACTATAAACTATAAATTGTTTTCATTACTTTCATTACAAAAAAATTGAGAGAATTTATAAATTGAAATCATTATCTTTGTGGTATAAAAAATACTTTAAAAAAAATACATTTCAGCACATTATTCAATTCTCTTGGATTAATTTTCAGTTTTAATTATTTTTTTTTTTGCTCGAAACAAAATACAATAATGAGAAAAATGAACAATTAATGAGATATCATTATTATTTTATAGTTCAATTTACTCGGTTTTTTTGAATAATTTTACAGTTCATTTTTTTTCCTCATATGAAAATAAAATGATGTGAAATATGAAAAATTAATGAGGTGTTAATTTAGCATGAATAAGTAATACAAAAATAAAAACTCTATAAATACCGCGCATTTATTGCGCGGGATCTAAACTAGTTAAAGATAAAATGGGTACATTTATTATGTAAATAGGTACGAAATTACTATGTCACGATCAATAACAAAAGGGTTACAAAATACAAATAAAAGGGTATGAAAAATTGGTCTCTCAATAACTTATTGAAAGACCGTCTCTCTCAAGTTTTAGTGATATAAGATGGGATATAACCCGGAAAACCAAAAAACTCAAAGTTACAACATAAAATTTTCCAGTTAGGAAAATTGGTAGGAATATGTCTAATGCCTCGTATATAAATTGTTTTCAAATTAGTACCCAATAAAATAGACTTTAAATTTAATAAAAAAAAAATTAAAAACGGTTATCATGCTTTGTATGGAAGGTAGTGACACCAACCTTCCTTGTGCCTGTTGGCTGAGGTTTCATAGGATGACTTGTGAAGCAGTCACAGGTCAAGGGTTCAAGGGTTGGTATGAAATGGAGGGAGTATATATGACAAACATAATAGGTATTCTTAAATACCTTTCTTTTTTTTGGTTACTTGCCCCTATAACTTTGATATATTACTCCCTCCGATTCATTTGGTTCTTATTATTATTGGAATTCATTTCTATATAGTCAAGTAATCATATAACCCTTTGTCCGGGAAAATTCTTTAGTTTACATTTTATACAAAGACCAAAAAAAATATGAAACAAATGTATAAGTAATCTCATAATTTGTATTTTCTAATGCGCATGAGTTTCAGTATAATGACTGTGGGGTAAATTTGCAAGTTAAAAACGTGTTAATAGCAAACATAATTGAATTGACTTAGACACCTATAAAAGGAATATGTAGAGAATTGACTGGTGGAGTATAAATGGTACTCCCGACTCTACCAGCGAAGCAAGAAAAAAGGGACAATTGATATCCAAGATATGCTCACAAAAATACATCTTATTCTGTTCACAGAAAAATGGGAATTGAACCATTCTCACGATCTGAGATAAGACACTTTGTTTTCAACAAGACAACAAAATTTGATAAGAATAGTTGGGTTGTGACTTAATCTTAGACATGCACTCGTATACGAGAATCGTAGCATAGACTAAATAAAATAATCTAACACGTTAAAGAAGCTTGGTAAGAATCTGAGAATGATATGTAATTACAAGAATGAACATCGAGAGAGAAGAGGGTAATTAACTGCTTACAGTAACCAAGACTTGGTTGAGTTTGGAGGTGAGATGGGGTGTCTTACTTTGAGTCTCACCCGATACTCGTACTCCATATATAAAGACTAGTGAGAATGTGGGTCGGTATACCAGTAAGGCCTCTCTCCATTAGGTTTGCTGTTATCTTTTCACAGATGGCTCCCTTGGATCACCTGGTTTTAAGATGCTGTAACTTGGGACCATCTTTCGATGCTCATTCTTGTCAATGCTACAACTTGTTGCTTTTTTGCGTTCTTTGTTTTTGTAGGAGGAGCCGAGGAGAGGTTCCTGAATCATCATTTTCAGGTCAGCGGGAACTCTGCTCAGTCTCAGATTCCCTGCTGTTGCTACTGCTGTCTGAACTCAAACTTTGTTGCCCTTCGTTCGGGTAACAGGCTGATTTTGTGAAGAACTTTCTTTCTTCCTCAACTCCATTCGTACTACCTTTAGTGATAAATTATGACGTGCGACGGATTATTGAGGAGTACACACATAGGATGGGTCGTACAGGAAGAGCAGGAAAGACGGGTGTGGCTACCACCATTTTTTTAAATTAGATGAGATTATGGTATTCTATAATTTGAAACAGATGCTAATTCAAAACAATAGTCCTGTTCCACCTGAACATACACGGCACAAGGCTTCAAAATTTAAGCCTGGTAGCGTACCGGATAGATATCCGAAGCACTATGAGACTTTTTTGGCGACAAAGACGGTACTGGAGTCTTCATGTGCAAGTTTCTAACCCCAGGCAAGAGAAACTGTACCACTTCTGCCAAGATGTCTATATTATACTGTACTATACTTTATATGCGAATTGTTTCACCTGCAGGCTGCAGATCATTGCAAGATATGCGTGTATTTTTTGAATGTATTCATCTCTCACCCTTAAGATGGCTTTCCATGTGCATGAGGGATTTGAAGAGAGAAACAGAACACCTCTTCTGCCATATCGACTTATCGAGTCAGAATTTACATCATTACATGTATCTTCCGAAAACATTCAAGGAGTTAAGACCATGGGAGTGGTAACAGGTATTTGTACTATTGATCAAATAACTACATTATATTATATTATATATATAATTGCAAAATGTTAGATACAATTCATTTGCAAAAGTAAAATATCAAAGTGCAATCCACTTATATAGTTACTGAACAAGGAAGGGGAGACGGTATTGAAGATATTCTGGCTAAACGTCGACCGCCCAAGCCTGCGCATCACAAAATTAAATAGATGGTTCACAGGAGGATACATTGTCAGTTTTACTGTCGGACCATTCAACTTGGTCAGAGTCATCGTCAAAAAGCAAGAGGCAGGGGGCAACAAAACCATGTTCAGTGACTGTTGGTTGAGCATCTTGTGGAATATCATCAGTAGGCTTCTTCCAGCCTAAACATCTTTTATAAGCATTATCATAGGCTTCAACTGTCAACCCTGATGCCAGAAACAGTTCTATCTCGTTCACAAACCGCTCTGTCCTAGCTGTTATGAATGGTCTTGCAGCAGCACTCACCAAAACCCTGAATTCTTCTTGCTTCTGCTGCGGGTCTTGTACTGGGCACTTCAAATGGTGACTGAAAGATATTCATACCATTTCGTGAGTGGTCAGTACAAGATGATTGGGTAATACATGAAAGCTAACCATGAACCTTTAGACTTTAGTATGTAACTCTTATACTCCCTAGAAAGATTGATCACTTTCAATTTGGATCATTAGAAAGTATGCAAGGGGGATGATACATCAGCAAAATAGACCTCTACAAGGTAGAAATGTTGTTTTCCTATCTGACCATTTTCAGTTGGCTTTTTTTTAAACCAAGTCTAAAATGCAATAGTAGTGCACAGGCCACTAGCAAAGTGTCGCATGGTAAAGTCAATAAGGCGTGAGGGATGATACATCAGCATCAAACTGCCCTTCTAGTTCCTTTTACACAAAAAATTGCAATAAAACTCCCTCCATCCCAACATATATTTACGTTTTCTTTCAATTGATATCTATGTAAGCACACGCAAATCGGTCAAGGAGTGACACATTCATTCACCTCCACACAAAACTTTCTGAAAAGGAAACGTGAACTATTGGTTACTACAAACTAAACAGAAGACAAACTATGTGCAGAAAAGGAGGATTAACATTAGCCTAGTAAACATAAAATATGACGTTAAGTTATTTGGAAAGTAATCAATTGGAAATGTGATCAATATTTTTGGGATAGAGGGCGCAGTAGTTAGCAAGCATACAATGGATGTTTCATTTCTTAATTCTTATTCAGCCATATACTTATCACACGTTCTTGAAAAGATTTTTTAGAAGATTGATAAGGAGATTACCTTCTGGAGAATGACTCAATCACCCCAAGTATGTGATGCATAATTATTTCAACGTCTTCTTCCTACAAGCCACAATCCAGTGAGGGTCACTAAACTGCTACAAGCTAATATATACAGAAACGTATCCGAAGGTTGAAGAAAAGCAAGCGCACCTGCAATAATGCCTGTAGCTCTCTCCTCGTCCATACTTCAAGGTGTTTGTTGGGCAGAAGATACTTACGCATTTTCCAGTAATGCATCAACTTAAAAGCTTCCTCCAAAAGACCTGGCTCAGTGTAGTAGCACTGTAACCGATACTTGTGAGCCTTGGAAAAGAAGGTACTGCAAAAGCATTAAGTGGATAAAAGTTGAGAATTATAGAGTCAGGTCCATGATACATGTAAGTCTGTAGTTATATAAGCAAAATAGGAAAAAAAGATAGATATTTCTGAATACCTATTACCAGTATTTTGTTTAATGAAATGTTGTTGAAATGTATTCCCGTCATATCCATAGATGATCGAAAAGTTCTCAGTCTGTAAATTTTAAAAAATAAGAAGAAAAGTGACGTGGAATAATCAGAAGATGTGACCAACAATTTAGGGCACTTTTCATTCCAAAAAATAGTGTCTATGTTCCATTAGCAAAAATGTAAGATATCTACTGATTGAAAGGGTTTTAGGAGAACCCACCAAGTGCTTTTCAGACACACAATATGACATGCCTTTTATCATTGTTTAAACAATATGACCACTGAGAGGATTTCGAAGAATAAGGTAGGTGCAAAAAAAGGTAAACGAGTGCCATCACAAACACAAATTTTCCATATCCCATGAGACATATGCAAAAAGCCATATGCTTTGGGATACACACAACTAATGATATCAAAACAGCAAACCAGTGGTATACAGTTCACAAACTACGACATACTGTTTATCACCTAGCTGAAGCACACAACTGGAACTCATACTTAGTTGAATTACAGTCCACAGATATAAATATACTAGCTAGTCGTAAGTTAATACTCGAAGTTAAAATAAGTGCAAGTTAGACAACACATTCAACAAAGCTTTTAAACACAAGATTATAAAATCAGAAACAACAACTCGATGGTATCAACAACATGAAGCATACAGCAGGAAAATGCCACCAAAAGATAGCATAAAGATAGCTAGCTATGTGAACCAAGTTATAAACTACGATAGATCAAATACACCTGGACAAACAAATTCATATCCAAAGTAAGCAGAAAATAATAACAATTCATGTCAAAAATAATAACCCTTTCAAAGAATAAAGGGAGTAATAAAAGTCGTAAATAAGGACCTTGCATAAAGGGCATTTGATGGAGGAAGGCTGCTGAGAAGAAGATGACTTGCTAGAAACAATTTTGGTCCAACGTAAAATGCAATCATAGCAAAATTTATCTACAAAAAAAAAAACATATTTTGTCTACATAAGATTGAATCACTAGAACAATTAAGAATCACCTCCTGAATAGTGGCGAAGTCTGAATTTGTTGTAGTTAGGGTGCGAGCAGCTAATGCTAAAAAAGAAAAACTTTAAATTGTACGTTCTCCGTCTCAATCAATTGTTTACCTTTGATCATTAAAATATCTATCCTCACAATGAACATAAAAGGTAAACAAACGAGTGAGACGGAAAGAGTATAAATAATTGAAGAAAGTGAGAAGAGGGTAGTAGAGGTGACATACGGAAACAGTGATCCAAAAAAGATTCATGGGTGATGAATCCTAAACAGATGGGGCATGGGTTCGGATTTGGTTCTTGGCTATTTCTTTCACCTTGCTCCATCTTTCTTTCTCAATCAATACACAGATTATTGAATTCCCCAAATTTTTCCTGGAATTCCTTTTTTTTTTTTTTTTTTTTTTTGAAGAGGTTCCACTTTCCTATTTATAGTTGTGACCTGTGAGTTTGTGTCGTGCTTTTGGATTATTTAGGGATGAGTAAAACCGGATATTCAGTTCAGATTTTAAAAGATATTCAGTTTTAAAATTATGAATTTTGGGAATTTAAATTCGGTCTGAATAATTCGGATATCCAGAAATCCGGAATTCGAAAATATGGATATCTAGATTTCGGAAACAGGATCCGAATCGGTTTTATAATGCATAATAGAGTTCTTGTGTGTCTCGAAAATACAATAGCTTAAAGTTAGATTTCAAAAAAAAAAAAAAAAACTATGTCATAGCATTAAGCAAATGAATCATCTTGATTGAAAATCAACTAATATTTTTGGGGAAAATATTTATAAAATCAACTGAAACTACATCAAATAAAAATTATAAAATAAGAGAAAGAAATTACTTCATAAAGTGATGAATAATGATGAATGAGTTTATGATCCCAAAGGTTTTGTATTGCTAGGGTGAGGGGATCTTGTGTAACACTTCTAATATGTGTAAATTAACCAAGCTACTATTTAACGTCGACAAATTACTAAATAATGTCGACAATAAATAATGAACTTCCTAGTTTGTCCCTCACACTATCCTCCATTCCTCCCTCAATATATGCTCCAACTTTTGCATTTTTCAAAAACAAATTTATCGTCAACAACAATGAAATGAACTAATTATCTTAGTACTAATTAATGTATTACCCCAAACACTTCAATTGACAAACACTATCGATTTAATCGGCAAGCAAATCCGAAACTACCAAAATTCAACCGAAGAATGAAAGCAAAAGCAAACTCAAAAACAAAGCAAAAAAAAAGTAAAAACCAATTGCAATAAAAAAGGCAAATAGTGGGCAAAAAAACAATCTGAATTTAACGAAATCACTACTCTAAAATCAAACACACAATTATCTTCACATCCCAATCAGTTGCAAAATCTGAAGTCCTCAATCTACAAACACAACTAATTAGCCAAAACCCAAGTACAGATATAATCTGCGAAATTGCTATTGATGGCGACGGAGTTGGAGCGAGTCTGACGATAAGGTGGAAGATGCTGGTGATGGTGATGAAGGTGGACACGATTTTGACGAGATGGAATTGAATTTAAAAAAAAAGGAAAAAGGGTCGGACGTGGAACCACCACGTCCAACCCTAGGCCGGGGTGTTGAACCACCACGTCGGACCCTAGGTGTGGACGTGGAACCACCAGTCTGAGCCTAGGTCAGGACGTGGGTGAACCACGTTTGAACCAGGGTGGAGACGTGGTGGTTCCACGTCCGTGCCTAGGGCTGGATGCAATGGATCCACGACTGGTTCCAGATGGATAATTGGATGTTCGTGACTTGGTGGTCTTGTTTGAGTGGCGGATTGTTGTAGTCTTTGTTGGTCTCCCTTGTCATCTTTTTGATTGATTTTGTCAATTATTTTTCCCTTGTCCGGTAATTGCTGCCCAGAATTTTAGAAGTAGGCTTGCCTAATTTACTTAACACCACTTTGTTTGATTGATTGTTTTAATCCATTTAATTTTGTTATCAATTCTTATTGTTGGTTTCTAGTAGAGTAATTCGTTCAATTGTTTTGTTTCTAGATTAAGTTTAATGGTTTGTTTGTTTGACGATTATTTAACTCGTTAATTTGATTAATTTTGATTTGTTAGTTCTATTATTTTTGGTTCGTGTATTCTATTTATTCTCAAGAGATAGATTAGAGGGATGTTGAGTCAAATATGTGAGAGGGGCAAAGTTGGAAGTTCCTCACTAATTGACGATAATTAGTAAAGTGTCGACCGCTAAATAGCAGCACCCTAAATTAACCCCATGACTTTTACTTTAGGTGAAACTTACCTCCATTTTATTTATTTTGGTGATTTTGCTCATATTAAATATATATCTCTCTATTTTTCCTTTTTTCCATTTGGGTTTTCTCAAATTTGTTATGAATTTTGTTGTACGGCCGATGTTACCCCTACCCTACCACTTCCTTCTTAATATGCTCTACTGCTTCCTTTTTTCACCTACAAGCAGAGGCGTTTCTGGCGGGGTGAATAGGGTTTATCTGCACCCCTTTCCCGCAAAATAATTACAATATTCTTTAGTAAAGGAGCACATTAATTAGGTGGGTCTAGTGGTTATTAAGATTATTTCTTAGTTAGAGATAATGGGTTCTATCCTTGCATTGAACAATTTTTATTTAATGAATATTACCATACATTTTGTCCAATTAAACAAATTTTTTCTCATATAACCCCATATTTTCATAGTTAAAAAATTTTACGCACCCCCGTCCATCCAATTCTAAAATCGCCTCTGCCTACAAGTGTTACATCCCCACAATTATCACCACCATCACCACCTATGACGTCGCCCTCCCAACCCACTACACCACAACCGCCTCGATTCACCAGCACACACCACCAGACCATATGACCTGCACTAAGCGATCTTATGCACTTGCCGCACATCGATTTTTGTCGAATCTGACTTCTCCACCCAAGGTTTTCACTGATGGGGGATGGATATTTTTGGGTAGATTATGGGTTTTATGGGGTGAAGGTTGATGGTTGGTGTGGTTGGGTCGGTTTCAATGGGAATGGGCTGGTGGTAAGGATGGTCGGAGGCAAAGTATGGCAAACTGATTGGTGGTTGATTGTGATTTTGAATTAATCTTAAGTTTGCGGTGGTCGGTAGCAGGTGGTGACGATGGTGATGCGGTGGTCGGAGGGATGCGAGTAGTGGTGTGGTGATAATAAGAGGGTAAAATTGGGTTTTAACAAATTAGTAATAATTTATGTGGTTGTATAATATTGAGTAATTATATTAACTTAATTTTCATATTTTTATATTACAAAAAATTAATATTGTATTGAAATGCCTCATATGGCAAAGTTGTGGGGTTAATTTGCACTTATAGAAAGTGTTGGAGGTGAAATGCACATAGGAGTAAACCTTTGGGGGTCATTTGCTATTTTCCCCATTTTTTTGAGCTCTTATAACTTTTGATTTATATTTAAATTTTGCTCGTAATAAGTTCAAGTAAACACATTATAAAACTCAGGTTTTCGCCGCGGGTGCTCTCACGAAAAGGTAAATGGCTGGCCAAAGAGTTTGCTTCATTCCCATGGGGAAGGATCGAATCCCTGATCTCATAGTTAAGGGATGAGGTGAGCAACCATCACACAAAACCCATTTGGTTAGACTTGTGAGTTTGTGTTTGTGCTTTTGGATGATTACTAGTACTTATTAGGATTTGGGCGCTGTTTGGTAAACGTCATATTGACCAATTTTTGGCATATTCAATGGTTTTAGCATGTTTAACCAATCAATATGCTAATTTTAGTATTTGGTAAATAGCATATTGAAACAGCATATTTGAGGTCAATATGCTGTTTTACAATATGCTGCTTATCCCAGCATATTGGTTAGCATATTGTAAAATGGGAAATTTTTCTCCATTTTACAAAGAAAACTAACAATCTACTAATAATCTGCCAATTTCCAAACACTCAAATTAATTCTGCTAATTATAATATGCTAGTCAAACATTCTAATAAAATTTGTCATTTATAATCTGCTTTTGCAATCTGCTTATTCTGAAATTAATCCGATGTTTACCAAACAGGGCCTTGGAGGAAAGTAGGAAATGTATAAGAATAGAAAAAGTATATATTCTTACTCCAATGATCTCAACATAAAATTTACGTACCACTTACCTATTTTCTTAAATGTTAAAATTTATTAAAGTTGTATCAATATAAGTGTATTTTTTTCTAAGGATTATACTTAAAATAGCGCGAAAGTTTTTTTTAAAAAAAAACACGAAAAAAAATGGAACGATTTAAAAATAAAAGTCCCAACACTGCAACGTTGGAAACGTCTTACATCCTTAAATATGGATTACAATCTAAATACAATCGTTAAATAAAAAATTGGTTATAAACGACAAGAAAAAATTGTAAATACTTCCCCCGTTCCATTGAATTATTTACGTTTGCTTTTGGGGCACTATTTATAAGTGAGAAGAATGTTCAATATAACTTCTAATGTATAACATAAAAGATAGTCATGCGAGATCTTGTTTAAATTGTCTTACCGAGTGCATTATGAAAATAAATTTTTTATAATTTTTAATAATACTTCCTCCATTCAACTCCATTCTACCACTTTGCTTTTTCACATTTGTCAACGCGTGTTTTACGCGCTAAATTGTAATACCCGGATATTTTGGGACCCTGAAAAGAACCTTGTGATGCGTGACAGAACCTTAGACTAGACTAGAGATCACTCGGGAGTGACGTATGACTATAAAGTGGGCCGAGTATAACCTATACTAGACTTATTAGAGTTGTTATAATGTCCGCCAATAGAAGGGTCGTCTTAAAACTGTCATATCTTTAGATCTAGATATGATATTGATGTGATTCTAATTGGAGGTGATAGCTTGTTCTCTTACGATTTCAATGGTAGGTCACACGCTCAAAATGACCAAGAAACGAGTGAGATATAACTGTTTTACGAAAATTGGTCATTGCTAATAAATGCGTCGCACTAGAGCGAGTGAGGTTCACTCGAACGAGTGGACTCAGCACTCGATCGAGTGGCGCTGAATCAGAACATGGGATAAGGAAATCTTATCCCCTTATCCTCATTCATTCTATCTTCTTCTTTCTCACTCCAAATCCTCTCCCTTCTCTCTAAAACCCACATAAACCTCTTCCTCCATGGATCCAAGCTTGCTTTAAGGAATCTATCACCTTATTCTTCACCATCCACACTTGTAAGTCGATTTTCACTCATCCTTATTTTAGTCTTAACCCTAATCTTTAGGGGTTTTCACTTGGGTTAATTAGTTAGTTATTAGTATATGTAATAGGGGTAATTAGTGGGTAATAATAAGGGGTTTGTTTTGCATAATAGTGGAGGATGTATTGGTGATGGTATTACATGATTTGTATAGGATTATGACGGTCTTGCGACACGGAATCATATGGGATTCGAGTAGCTTATGAAGAATGCTAAAAGGTAGGTTTATCCTACTCAGTTTCTATATTTTTGTGTGCATATTTGTGTGTCTTTCATCATCATTTCGAGTATGAGTCGATTTGGATATCGTGTTGGTATTTGAGGAAGTTTTATCCATGATATGTTGAGATTGAGTTCGTGATGAGTCATATAATTGGTGTTGTATTGCATTTTTCATGTATGGTCATTGTCATGTTGTGTTGGAGATCATTGGTAGTGTTACTTGGCTATTGAGTAGACGTAAGATGGTTGAGAAACCGTCTTACGCTTAATTCGCCTCTTGGAGCTTCCCATTCCAAGAAGGATGTGCACATTAATGGCTTGAGTTACGGAGGGACTCGTGTGGTTGAGACACGACGTCTGGCAGAGTGTAACACTCCCATCTACCAAGGAGCCTTAACAAGACCTTCCCTAGCAGATAAGGATATTACTATCTCGGTTGCCCGAGGAACAGTAATATTCAAATGTCGATAAAAGAACAATTATATTAAATTACAAGTGATTAAACAAAATAAAAGATAAAACTCGTGACATCTATCACTATGTAAAACTATCTCTGCCATGAATTGTGGTAGACCCGTCCCTCCACGCTCCCAGCTATGATCCAGACATCAACTTGCTAAGACCGACTGCTCATCATAGTGGATCACGGCAGACACAACACAAGTAGACAACACAACAACACCACACAAGGTCAGTAACTGAAGGAACATACAAAAGCTAACACAACAAGACACAGTAACATACATACACCACCTCCTCTAATCACCCACACACAACTAACTGCCCGAAGGTCCAGTCCTGTCAGATTACCAATCACAACCAGTAATCCACGCTGCCAGTGGGAGACCGCAGCCGTTCCCACCTAGGCCCTGCTCATCTACTCCGAGCGATAACCCATGTTTCTTAATGTGCACATCTTCTTCTTTGGCGGGTTCCACAGAGGGCGAATCAAGGGCGTGAAGCTACTCCCGCAAGTGACTCCACTCAGCCGAGGGCGCACCTCGCGAACCAAAGACAAACAAACAACAACGACCAACTACAACTAATTCACAATACCAATCATAACACCAGACACAATGAAGCACTACAAACGACACACTAGACAACCAACAGTACTGAGTAGGAGAACCTACCTTTTGCCAATCGCAGCGATTCCACACACGACCATAAGACAACCAGCAACCACCATAACCACCTATAACAAATAGTATAACCATCTATTACTACTACCACAATCACAAACGAAACCAAGGAAGATGATGATGATGATGATGACAACATACCTATACATAGCATTCTGGCGACAAGACCGCTACCCGACTCAATCTTCCCATCCCCAAGGTGTATCCACTCTCAAAGGCTCCAACAAGATGAATCAAGGTGAAGGAGAAAGGATATGATGGCATCTAGGTTTAGGAGAAAAGGAAAAGAAATGATTTGGGTTTCACGATATCACGATTTATATTTCCCCGCTGAACTCCCGTTACTCGATCGAGCAAGAAACATACTCGATCGAGTGGCCTCTACTCGATCGAGTTACTAAGCTACTCGATGGAGTATCCCCCGCTAGATCGAGTTACCAGAAATCCAAAAGGTTATAACGTCACAGGGTTAGCTTGTAAGGTTTTCGAAGGTCTAGATAGGTATCTAAGGTCAGTCAACGACGGTCAATGGGTCTCTAAAAGGACGGGTATTACATTCTTTCCCCCTTAAAAAGAACTTCGTCTCCGAAGTTCAACTCATTCTCCCCCACGACACAAGGCATAAAGGAACTAAGGCAACTTACAACCATCCATTCCGACAAGGACAAGTACAACCGTTCGTGTATACCATCCCGTTATGAACGCCCACCAACCATCATCATCATCATCATCATCATCTACCTTAGCACACATCATTCAATAAGACTTCCTATCAAGTCATCAACATGCATTATACACGAGTATGAACCAACACAACCGTTACTTCCACTTACTAAACGGATTATGTCATTGTACGACTCCTTACCACATACACTAACTACCTGATACAACTATTCTGTTTACTCATCCAACACTTAACCATCAACAACAATTAATTACCAATCATCAAAACATTGTAAATTATCCACCACTTATACAACAAGCAAGTTTAACGTTCATTTTAAATCAACTCCACAACATTAACATTACTCCTTTAAATCATTTATATTACTCAACAATGTAACAATTCAATTACTTGACAGCTTGCTTAACAAAAGGCTAATAACTTTAAAATAAAATACAACAATACGATGAATTTTACCAACAATTACGCAAAAATAACTACTCAAAGTGTGATAAGATTGTCATAATTTGTTATTTTCCCATGCGACATTACTCTTCCCCTCTTAAAAGGAACTTCGTCTCCGAAGTTCACCTTCAAGACGAAGTATAACCATTGCACGAGATGATAAATTTTATTCAAAAGTGACATTACGGAATAATTATATTATGCATTGAGACTAAAATCTAATATGGTACTTCATTGACATCACATAGATAGGACTTTGGCATATTAAGAACATATGAAAAGTGGATAACACAATTGCTTAGGTGGGATATTCCGTCATCCGATTATTATACATGAACACCAAGAAACTCCTTCAATGTCATTACCTAAACATGTAACAAGAAACCATAACCACCATTTAACATGTTACTTCAAGCAATTCAATTAAGCATCCAAAAAGTGTGAAAGTACAGAAACCATACTGATATTGTATAAACTGTACTTGAAACATGACGATGCTATTACCAACAATAACAAAGGAACATATTATCAACAAGGTACACATGCATGACGACCATAAACAATTTAGAACTAAACAATCGGTATACAGGGGCACTCGATCGAGCTAAGGAGACTCTATCGAGTTGACGCTACTCGATCGAGTTTATCGGCTACTCGATCGAGTATGTCGAGTCCAGTAGGCATTTCCAAATCACATATGCAGTTACTCGATCGAGTAAGGGGCACTCGATCGAGTAACTACAGGTCTAGCTACTCAATCATACTCGTTTTCATACCAAGAAAACATAATCAACGTCGGAGTTTAATCTCTGACCTTATTCACCTGCATAATGAGTTTCAAAATCTAACCAAATACGACCTTATGGCCAAATACAAACCAAAGTATATCCAAGTGCCAACCAAACAAGTATCAACTAACTACAAATCCATGGACATGAATATAAAACAACAAGAAACAGTATCACTCCAAATGCGGCTCCTCCATCTCCTCATCTCCACGTCCTCCTCCGGATGTGCCTGCTCCAGTTGTGCCCTCGCCTGTGGTAGCTCCAGTCCCCAAGTTTGCTCCGACTCGCCATGGTGCCAAACAACCGAAAGGGTAACTCCTAGGCTCCCCCATGTAGTCGAATCCACGCCAAAGGAGTGGAATACCCCAATGCCATCTCCGACACCTCTCCACCACACTAGTTGGGCCGACACGGTCCCAATCTCCTGCACATATGCCATCTCGTGAAGGTTCCGGAGCGTCAACGTGGCAGATACTCTCTCTGTGAGCTTGCTCACCTACATCGTGGGGCTAAAGTACGAAGGGTAGTTGGGATACTGATACTGTGGAGGCACGGGTTGCACTGCCTGAGTCTCAACAACTCTCTCCCTTACCCGTCTAGGACATCTCCCCACTCTGGGCTGCTGATCCTCAGGTCTGGTCTAATCCCCCTTGGTTAGCTCAGGCATCACCTCCAAAAGACCATCATCGATGAGGTAGGTCTGCCGAGCAGGCGCCTCCTCATCGTCATCGGAGTCTGATGCAACCACCGCCGTCGTCAAAGGCTAAGTCACAGGAAGATGCTCGGGGTCGGGTAACCTCATCCAACTCATACCCCATACTCTCCAAGCCAACCCACCACCTTCCAAAGTCCTCAACCATTTCTGTCGATGAAGTAGTCTCGGTCCAAAGTAGGCACAGCTGAGGCCATAGGTGTAAGGGCCAAAGAGGCCTCAAAGGTAGTCAACCGCTCAGCTAACCATGTGGCAATGGAACCACAACTCAAGTACCGAGTCGAAGAGGTGGCCATCAAAGCTAGGCTAGCATAGACTATGGCCGGGGCACTAAAAGAAACTCTCTGGGCACAGGTATGGTTGAGATAGGCAACCAATAACATAACCTCATGTGAGTTCAGCTTACTCACATCCCTCCTATCATACAGCAGACAGGTCAAAGCTCGAAGGAAGATCTTCAAAGTGACATGTTGAACATCATTAATCAACATGTTACTCGAAGTAGGAGCGGCCTTACCAGTGAAACAAGGCATATAAATACTAGCCCCACACTCAATCGGGATGTCTCTAAGAGATCCCTTCTCAGGTCGAGCAAGGCCAAGGTGAGAAATAAACCGGTCCATAGACAAGACAAAAGTGGTGTTCATAAGACGAAACTGCACATTCTTAGCTGCCGCGTCATACAAAAAGGAGCTCATAAACTCTAGAGTCAAGAAGGGGTAAGAGTGCTTCCTAAGACGATACAAACCCGTCAAACCCAAGGTTTCAAAGGTATGCCTCACATCTGTCTCTATTTTAAGGTCCTCAAGGATGGTGGTATCTATACATCGAGTAGGTTTCATCCAGCGCTTTTGCAGCTCAATAAAAGCATCTCTTTGCTCAAAGCTAGCAAAGATAACGGTGGGGTACTCGAGAACAGGTGGAATAGTGGGTCCCTGACTCCCCTCCCCAACTTCGGGCTCAGAAGCCCTTCCCCTCTTACTAACCTAATGATGCACTACTATATATACCCCATTTGTAATAATCAAAAGGGGGGAGGATATTATCATATATCATAGGTTAGATTACATTAGATAGGAGGAAGCTCTCTTAGATTATGAATAGATTAGAATAAATTACTCTTCAATCTTTCCATAAATCACACATTAATCTTTCCTTAATTATTGTTCAAGTTTATTATTGGGTAATTGAAGACTATTGGGTTATTATTGGAGGATTGACAACTCTTCATCAATCAATCAAGTTCTCTTCTTTTATTCTTTGCTTTATTATTTGGATCATCTCAGGTTTGGTATAATCCCTTTACTCTTTACTCTTTATTGTTTATTTCCTTAAGCTCTTATTATGTTTATACTTGTTGTGATGATTGGCACCATTAATGACATGTTTTCCATGATAATGAGTGAGTAGTTTCTTAACTAGGATTAGTGGGTAATTAAGGGAGGTAAACATGGGGAATAATCATGCTTAATCCAATATGTTTTCATGATTGAAGAGTAATTTATTCTAATATACTCCTAATCTAAGAGAGCTTCCTCCTATCTAATGTAATCTAACCTATGATATATGATAATATCCTCCCCCTTTTGATTATTACAAATGGGGTATATATAGTAGTGCATCATTAGATTAAATAAGGCTAAATTAGTAATTAACAATTCTAAGTTCTAAGTAGGGAAATGCAAGTATCCTCGAGGAGATGAGCATATTGCTGAAGTTGCCACGGTCCGTTCGTGCAAAGGGGGAAGACGCTCGGATTCTGGGCAGGGGAGACGAGCGGCTCAACAGTCGGGATGCTCGGATTGTATGAGAGGGCGACGAGCATCTTCCTTCTGGGACGCTCGGACTATTCTTCAGAGTTCTTTGGTTCTTCCTTTCGCATACTTCTTATTCTTGCATTGTTGATCTTAGTTCTTGCCTCTCCTTCCATACTCGTTCAGCCAATATCGTCAATAACCTTCCAAATAAGCACGAGAAACGGGAATTTCCGCCTAATTGTCTTCTTTCCTACAAAACAAACATAATGCAATAGGAAAGCAAAAAAGAAGGCATTTGACGGATAAAATGGCTATGGAACGCTATAGTAATGCGCAAAATAAGCTAAATTAAGGGACTAAATATGCGCAAATATGAGTCACATCACTTACTCTGACGGGTCGCAGCAGCAGCTCTTGGCATCTGTTTCAACATATATTTAGGCACACAAACGGACACTTACTTGAACAAATGAACTTTTCAAGGTATACACATGGAGGAAGAAACAACAATGCAAAATAGTTTTCACAAAACAACCAACAATTGCATGAAAGACGGTCTTATGGCTTTCAAAATACAAAAATTGCAACAATAATCAGAAAAATTGGGATATTAATCCCTCAAAATAGCTTCACAATGCGGTAATTATCATAAAGATTTGGGCGAATTTCAATTTGGGGCACTTTTGGGGCGGAGTTTTAAGACAAAATTTTGGGTGAAACTAGTCAAAATCAACACCAAATATGATACCCACAACATACATTACTCAAATTTTCCCTTTTACATAGTCAAAAGACAAACAGAAATTCAATTTGCAACCCAAACCCTAGAATTTTCGGTCCACATATACTCCCATATTGGTTCGATTTTGCAACTTCTAGCATCAATAATCAACAACTAAAGCAATTCTACCAAAATACAACTATAAACAAAAATCCATGAGTATAAATCGAATTTTTCAGAAAAACTAACACTTTTAAATGCTTCTAATTGATTAAAAACAAATAAAAAGAGTAGCATTCTTACCTTGAATGATTTGCAAATGGGTGGAATGAATTAACAAGGAGAAAACAAGGAATTTAAGCACACACTTCACCAAGGTTTTTGAGAGAAAAGAGGATTTGGAAGAATTAGGGTTTGAGTGAAACGAAACAAGAAGAGGAATGAAATTGGGAAAGCATAAGAATCCCGATATAACACGGGTACTGTAGCACTTACTCGATCGAGTAACTCGGGTTCTCGATCGTTTCTCGATCGAGTGGCCTCTACTCGATCGAGTTGGAGCTACTCAATGGAGTTTCCGCTGGCAGTCCCAACGTTTTTGATCTAATAACCCCACAACTATATCGAGTAAGGTCTACTCGGTCGAGTAGGCACTCGTACTCGGTCGAATAAGGTTAGAAACGAGGTCAAAAGTTACCAGTTCGGTTAACGGTTCCTGCAAAACAACAACTCGTGTCAATTCCAAAGTATATTTGGAACTCGTCACTGATTATCTCATCCAATTACGATACACTAATACTAACTCAAATGTAACTCAATTACCTCATCCAGACTTTACACATATTACCTCATCCTATATCGATCAGTGTACAAAACAATTCAATTACAACTGGCTCCCTCTCACATGTACATACATACAATCAACACATTATTCTACGTTCACTTACGCATATGCAAATTCAATCGTTCAACATATGATTACACAACACTAAGCATTCATTTAGCAATCTAGTTACTACGTACTACTCGGGTTTGCTCAAAGTTTTAAACATATCACAAGAATTCGACAACAATATATCTCACATAACTAGGCCCATTCACAAGAGTACGCAACAACATTCATCCATTGCATTCCACTGTATTACATGCCAACCTATACTAACTAAAACGCATATAAAGATTGACAACAAATTATCACCATCATCTTAACAAGCTCTCGTATGTAACTATTAGCACATTCACCCTCTCTATTACATCCACACACACACACACACACACACACACACACACACACACACACACACACACACACACACACACACACACACACACACACACACACACACACACACACACACACACACACACACACACACACACACACACACACACACTTCCAATGACTCACAACCCTTCACGATTCATCATTACTATTTGCACGCACTAGACATTACCATAGACTCCATCACCGCTACATCTAATCTATATATCATACACAACTATGCCCGTAATTCCCGACTTGATATCCCTATACAAGGTGGCTGGTTTAAGCATATTGGAGCCATGATTTTAAAATGAGGGAGCCTTCTCACCCAAAATTAAGCATTTGCCGTGGTTCCCAACATACATACACCAGGTTTATTTTATTAGACTCACTACGTTCAGTGGTCTCATTAGTTACAGGTTCCAAAATCGTCGCTCTGATACCACTTTGTAACACCCTCATCTACGAAGGAGCCTTAACAAGACCTTCCCTAGTAGATAAGGACATTAACATCTCGGTTGCCCGAGGAACAGTAATAATCAAATGTCGATAAAAGAACAATTATATTAAATTACAAGTGATTAAACAAAGTAAAAGATACAACTCGTGACATCTATCACTATGTAAAACTATCTCTGTCATGACTCGTGGTAGACCCGTCCTTCCACGCTTCCAGCTATGATCCAGACATCAACCTGCTAAGACCCTGTTCACCATAGTGGATCACAGCAGACACAACACAAGTAGAAAACACAACAACACAAGGCCAGTAACTGAAGGAACATACAAAAGCTGACACAACAAGACACAATAACATACATACACCACCTCCTCCAATCACGCACACACATCTGACTGCCCGAAGGTCCAATCCTGTCAGATTACCAATCGCAACCAGTAATCCACGCCGCCAGTGGGGAATCGCAGCCGTTCCCACCTAAGCCACGCTCATCTATTCCGAGCGATAACCCATGTTCCTTAATGTGCACATCCCCTTCTGTGGCAGGTTCAACAGTGGTCGAATCAATAGAGTGAAACCACTCCCGCAAGTGACTTTACTTAGCCGAGGGTGCACCTCACGAACCAGAGACAAACAAACAACAATGACCAACTACAACCAATTCACAATACCAATAATAACACCAGACACAATCAAGCACTACAACCGACACACTAGACAACCAACAGTACTGAGTAGGAGAATTTACCTTTAGCCAACCGCAGCGATTCCACACGCGACCATAAGACAACCAGCAACCACCATAACCACCTATAAAAAACAGTATAACCATCTATTACTACTACCACAATCACAAACGAAACCTAGGAAGACGATGAAGATGATGACAACATACCTATACATAGCATTTCGGCGACAAGACCGCTACCCGACTCAAGCTTCCCATCCCCAAGGTGTATCCACTCTCAAAGGCTCCAACAAGATGAATCAAGGTGAAGGAGAAATGATATGACGACATCTAGGTTTAGGAGAAAAGGAAAAGAAATGATTTGGGTTTCACGATATTACGATTTATATTTCGCCGCTGAACTCCCGTTACTCAATCGAGTAAGCAACTTACTCGATCGAGTAGCCCCCGCTAAATCCAGTTACCAGAACTCCAAAAGGTTATAACGTCACAAGGTTAGCTTGTAAGGTTTCCGAAGGTCTAGATAGGTGTCTAAGGTCAGTCAACGAGGGTCAACGGGTCTCTAAAAGGACGGTATTACACAGGGGATCCGGTTGGCTTCCCGACCCAGTATGTCTGGGCGTCTCCCGGTACTAGTGTGGTTGTCCGTATGTATGGGCATGTCCCGGTACCGTGGTGGTTGTGGGTACGTCTGGGCATCTCCCGGTACCGGAGTGGTTGTTGTTTGATAGCGTCCCATTCATGTTTTAGTCATGTTGCATACTCACACACTTTGAGTTGAGTCACACTGTATTTATTTATTGAAACTGGCGTTTGTCTGTCTGTGTAATTGTCACCTATTTTCGGGGTGGCCTGTGTCGATCCATATGATATTTCCAATCATATGGGGAGCAGGTTAAGTACAGGTTTGCTTGTTAACGTGATCGGGATTCGGGCCGTGCGCTACGGACTTTGGAGTCGAGTACATAGTCACTAGGTAGATGACATAGTCATAGACGAGTTGTATTTCATTTATTCATTAGTTTAGGTTTGTAATAACTAAAATTGTTATTTATTTAATAAAGTTTCTTAATTGTAATTCCGATTTCACTGCGTCGGGAAATCGAGATGGTAACATCTCCCAATGACCTTGGCCGGGTAAGAAGGGGGTGTTACATAAATATCGTTAGTTACGTATTCGTAAAGATTATAAAAGATATATTTTTAATGTACTCGTAAAGACGAATCAAATAAGATCCCACATGAATATATTTTCATTTATGTATTGAGAAAAAAATTAAAATTAATTGTTTAGTTGTGAATAGTGTACAAAATAGAAAGTGGTAGAGTAGAGTTGAATGGAGAAAGTATGTAATTAAAGATATAAACAAAAGAAAACAAGCATTGGCATACGTGCATAAAGAAAACGTAAAATATCATATGGAACGGAGGAAGTAATAGACAAATGTAGTTTCCAATGTGAATATATGATCGATATCCAAATATTTTTGTTTTAATATACATATCTGATCCAAATATAACATTCAGATCGAATACATTTATGGTTAAAATATAAAAAATAATGTAAAACATCTAGTATTCTTACACTCTGTCATATATCGTAGAATATGCCACACGAAAAATATATGGAAGTTTAAAGTATTTTATTAGAATATAGTTCTTTACAAATATTGATAAATAAGAATTATCTGGCGTTAAGTCTAATACTTGAGAATAACCAAACATTTTCGGGCCTAATTTATAGGTTAGAGTAATTTAAGCGGGAAAATATTATCTTTACCTTTTATTTTAGGGGGTGTTTGGTTGGAGCTTTTGGAATGGATTAGAATGGATTCATCCATTCTACTGTTTGGTTGGAGGTTTTGAATTGGAGTTAAATATCTAATGGATACTAACTCCATTTCAATACAATGGAATCTCATACTCATCTATACTCTCAAGTTTAACTTCATTCCACCAAATCACTTCTATTATATTCATTTCAAGGTCGAACCAAACACCTATGACCAAGTATATGTTAGGTTCAAATACCCCTATTAGACTCAACTAATCATTTTATAAATTACTTATAATTTATATTTGCGTGGATCTAGTTACATGCATAACAAAAGAACAAAATATAAGGAGAAAATCATTTTTCTTACATACAATATGGTTCGAAATTAGGGCACAAACAAGGATACCTTCCTTATTTGTTCTTGAGCTTAAATGAATGGATAATCCTCCAATCTCAAATATAGAGATACTTCTTACAAATTACATCCGAGACTTTCCCTTAAACTAATATATTAATTAACTAGTTTAATATATTAGTAGCCCTTAAATGTATTCTAATAATATATATATATTACTACTCTAGTAATCTTGTATTATTATATTAGAATTTAGATGAACAACTTATGTGAGATCTAAAACCATTTTAGAGAAATAAAGAGAAGCATCTTAGAGAGAATATGAAGAAAAAATACATGAATGAAAATAATAGAGAACAATTTCTCTATATGAAAGAGGGGGAGCCGGTTTTGGGGGTTATAGAAAGCCAATGCATGGCCTTCACCTTTTTGCTTTTTTCTCTTTTCTAAATACATAGGTATGCAAGGCTATTATTTAGTTTATGATGATGTATTATTTATCAATTAAATAAAACATCCACTATCCTATAAACCCCTCTATATTTTGGTCCACATATAAAATGAACTTTCATTTTATTTTGTCAATTTGTCATTTGTCACACAATATGTCACATGTCACATGTAGCAAGTAGCATGTTATTAATTAATTTAATGCATATTTATCAAATAAATATCATTATAAATATATTAATTAAATTACATATAAAAAATTGTCTAATAATTCACAATTACATGGTATAAAATGGGACATGTTAATATAATTCACAACATTTTGTAATTATAATTAACCATTCATTTATATCTCAATTGTTTTATAAACAATATTGAATTTTACTAATAAAATCTTTTAATTACTAAAATAAATTTTATTTAATCAAATTACAATAAGATATAAATATTCTCACTCACAAATGAATTGTTCAAATTAAGGAATTGATTAACTTGTATCGATTTACAATTAATCAACCAGTCTATTAAGGGAATTGTCCTATATGTAATACTACGGTTTTCTAAGTCTGTGGGTACTCTATCGAGTGGGGTTTACTCTGTCGAGTAAGTATGTTTGGTATACGGAACAGTAGTCTGCCTGTAGGGTACTCGATCGAGTAGCCTTGGCACTCGATCGAGTACGTGACTTACTCGATCGAGTAAGTCGGGTTACGGGTTTTATTTGACGGGTTTTGTTAATAAGGCGGATTAATATATAATAAGTTTCGTCATCTTCTTTAAACACTTTTACAAAACCTAATTCACTGATTAAGAAAGATTTCAAGTTACGTTGCTTTGTTCTTCCGCTTTATTGGCAAATCCCAGAGCTGGAGGTGTCGGTTTCCATTGTTCTTTATACCGTTGTGATCCTTGCGTCAAGGGTAAGTTTTACATATCATTTTTACAGTAATTGGTTGATGTTTGTTAAACCCTAATTTGGGAATTGTGGGTTTTATGATTGTATTGTTATGTTAGTAATTGTATGAATGTGTGTATAGGAGGAGGGTTCGTAGAAGAGAGGTTTTGAGACAGCTGCTAGATCGTCTGATTCTGTGATTGCATTCCAGGTAGGATTTCCCTACTCGGTATTAATTACATGATGTGTGTGGTGGTTGTATTGTTATTATTGATTAATCATATTGCTGGTGTTTGTGACGATTATTGAGTAATATCGTTGATTGTTGTTATATCTGTCTGTGATCTTCGGGGTGCGCCCCTGGCTGAGTGGAGTCACTTACGGGAGTGGCTTCACGCCCTTGATTCGCCTTTTGTGGAACCCGCCACAGAAGGGATATGCACATTAATGAACATGGGTTTATCGCTCGATGGATATGAGCGGGGCTTAGGTGGGAACGGCTGCGGTCCCCCACTGGCGGGGTGGAGTATCTGTTGCGATGGGTACTCTGGTAGGACTACACACTTTAGTGTGTAGTCAGTTGTATGGAGATTGATTATGGAGTTTGGGGTTTGATGTGACGATTGAGCTGTTTGGCATTTACTTGTTTGTGATTTGTATCGTGTAATTAGTATTGACCTCGTTGTTTGTTTTGTAAAACTGTGGTGATCTATTCGGGGATGGTGAGCAGTTGTTGAGCAGGTTTGATACGTTGCATTTGGGCTAGCTGGGATGAGTCATCACTTGGCATTAGAAGAGTCTTCCGCTGTGTCAGACGATATTTGTAGTTGTTCAGTTTTGGCTAGTAGACAGTTTGGTTTTGAAATTGTACTTCATTTAACCGTTTTGGTTTGAGACATGTAATCACTTAAATTATATTTACTTTTAAAGTACGTTTCTTTATTTTTGTATGATATTCATTGCCTCGGGTAACCGAGATGGTGACGTTCCTATACCTGAGTGGTCCTGGTAAGGTACTTGGAGTATGGGGTGTCACAAAGTGGTATCAGAGAGACGATCCTGAAACATGTAACCAATGAATCTAATGAATATAGGGAGTCAAATTAAAATGAACCCGGGGTAGAAGTTGTAGGAGCTAATGCAAAGGCTTGGGAGACGTCCTAAAGCCGCGAACTCGCCTTGCAATTTTGAACCGGTCACATGGGGTACGTGTTGGGATCGTATGTGTTGTCTTCTGATCTGTGGTATCTATATAGTAGCATGTGGTGCGAATTGATGGATATATGAATGTGGAGGATTGGAGGTATGGAATAGAAGTGAAAGATATGTGATTTATATGTTGGCATAGATGAAGGCATGTTGTTTGCTTATAATGTGGCTTATTAGTGATATGAAGTAAACTATTATGTTGAGTATATAAAGAGTTGTGTTTACATATATGAATTGTTGTTGTTGTGTTAATAATATAAAGGTTGTATGTATAATGGGAAAAGAAAGACAAGCATGCGGGTAGTTATACGAGTCTGCATGACTCGATCGAGTAGGTGAGGTATTTGATCGAGTGGGTCTGACTCGATCGAGTGGGTCTGACTTGATCGAGTAGGTGGTTTAGTGTTTTCTGGGCAGAAACGTATTTTGGGTACTTGATCGAGTACATAGGGGCACTCGATCGAGTGGGGTCAGCTCGATCGAGTGGCTTGTCAGCTCGATCGAGTGTGTTTTTGAGCATAGGTCTGATCAGGTTCTGGAGTCGAGGCACTCGATCGAGTAGGTGTGGCACTCGATCGAGTGGCCTCAACTCGATCGAGTGGGTTTTGGTGCCCGATCGAGTGGGTCTTATACATTTCGTATGCGTGTTTTGGGTTATAGTATGAGTGTTTATGTTTACCTTTTCTTATATAGTTACAAGATGCCGCCAAAGAAAACCGCCTTGTATGCTAAAGCTGAGAGCATGAACATTGATGACATAGTAAAGATGTTGGAGCACCAAGATGCTCTTACGGAAGCGTTGAAGAGAGTGGGAAAGGATAAGGAGGTTTATCACTCCAAGATCAGCATCCATATAGCGAGGTTCAACCCGAAAGAGTATAAAGGAACTGGGGAGCCAATTCTTCTGGATAATTGGCACAGGGAGATGGAGAATATCCTGGAGTTGGTGCACTACCCGGATGAGTTTAAAGTGGAACAATCTGCATTCTACTTGAGGGAAGTGGCAGGCGAGTGGTGGGATAACGTCAAGGTGAGTGCTAGGGAGATGTATATGAAGCAGGGACTACCTGCAATACCTTGTGATGAGTTCAGGAGAGCCATGAGACGTGAGTTTGTGCCGGAACATGTGAGGAGTAAGCTGGGGGAGGAGTTCGATGAGTTTAAGATGGCATCTGATATGACGGTGGCTGAGTACTACCGTAAGTTTAATGAGAAGTCCAGATACGCTGAGGATATGGGGCTGAGTGAAGAGAACCTAGCTTTGAGGTTTTAGAAGGGGTTGACCCCCCAAGATTATGGAGAAGCTACCGGTGGGAGTCCTTACAGATGTTAAGGAAGTCTATGAGAGAGCTGATAAGTTGGTGGAGATGACCAGGGAAAGGGGTGCTGAGAAGAGGAAGGCTGAGAGCGAGGGTGGTGGTCAATCCAACTATAAGAAAGGTAACCACACTCAGGCGAGAGCATATTCATCTGGCTCGGGGTTTAGTGATGGGGCTTCATATGGGCGTGGCCGTGGGAGTGGTAGCAGTAGCTGGGGAATGACATGTTTTAACTGTGGCGGTGTGGGCCAAAAGAGACATGAGTGCACTAGTGCGGTGAGTGGGGGTTTCCAGTGGCCTTTACAGGGGAGCTTTTCACAGGGTCCTGCACAGAGTTATGCGAGCAACAGACTGGCTGGGTCATGGAACAACAGGGGAGGTCAGAACAACAACGGTGGGGATAATCGCAATGGCGGTAATTCTTATCAGAAACTAGCTACGAACACCAACAACAACTAGGGGTCGGGTGCTAAGCCGACTACCTCGGCCTAATCTTGTCCGGGGAGGTGGGCGGAAGACCGAAGAATAAGTCGTTTATGATGGAGAAGAAAGCAGCTCAGGACGACGCTCATGTTATCACTGGTACATTTCTTGTTAATGATGTTTATACCTTTGTTTTGTTTGATTCGGGGGCGTCATAGTCGTTTGTATCTTCGAGTCATGTTAAAAGTTTGGGTTTGAGTGAGTTTGAGTCTGTAAGAGAGGAAGTTTTTATACCTTCGGGTGAGTCTGTATCTTGTGGGAGGTTGTATAGAGGTGTATCCATGATAGTTGGGCAAGTTGATCTACCTGTAGACTTGCTAGAGTTTCCTTTAGACGGTTTTGAGATGATAGTAGGGATGGATTGGTTGGGAAAGTACAAAGCTAAGATAGATTGTCATCAAAAGAAAGTTTCTCTGAGAGGTCCTTAGGGGATTAGTGTGTCTTATCGTGGGTTTGTTGTCAAACCCAGAGTTAAGTTGATTGCAGCTGTGACCTTGAAGTCCTATCTGAGGAAGGGGTTCCCGTTGATCTTGTGCCATGTGAGGGATCACAGAGTGGAGAGTCCGACAGTTGAGTAGATACTAGTTGTGGGGGAGTTTCCAGATGTCTTTCCAGAGGAGATTCCGGGGTTGCCACCAAAGAGGGAGATAGATTTCAGTGTTGAGCTGAAACCGGGGACGGGGCCAATCTCTAAGGCACCGTACCGGATGGGTCCTAAGGAGTTGGAGGAGCTAAGTAAGCAGTTAGATGATTTGATTGAGAAGGGATACATTAGACCTAGTGTATCACCGTGGGGAGCACCAGTTCTGTTTGTGAAAAAGAAAGATGGGAGCCTGAGGTTGTGCATAGATTACAGGGAGCTGAACAGAGTGACGGTGAAGAACAAGTATCCTTTGCCAAGGATAGATGATTTTTTTGATCAGTTGAGTGGTGCAGCGGTCTTTTCTAAGATCGATTTGAGGTCGGGTTACCATCAGGTGAAGATTAGAGAGGAGGACATACCAAAGGTAGCATTCACGTCGAGGTATGGCCATTATGAGTATGTGGTGATGCCGTTTGGGTTATCTAATGCACCAGTTGTGTTTATGGATTTGATGAATCGAGTCTTCAGTCAGTTCTTGGACAAGTTTGTGGTGGTTTTCATAGATGACATCTTAGTCTTTTCTAAGACTAAGGAGGAGCATGAGGAACATCTGAGGATTGTGTTGCAGACTTTGAGGGAGCATGAATTGTATGCCAAGTTGTCCAAGTGTGAGTTCTGGTTGGAGGAAGTTGCTTTTATGGGGCATGTGATTTCAAACAAAAAGGTAGTTGTGGATCCTGCAAAGATTGAGGCAGTTACCAAGTGGGAAGCACCAAAGAATGTAGCTGATATCAGGAGTTTCTTGGGTTTAGTAGGATATTATCGACGGTTCGTGAAAAATTTCTCCAAGATTGCTAGGCCTATGATAGCTTTGATGAGGAAAGAGAACAGGTTTCGTTGGGATGGAAGTTTTGAGACGGCGTTCCAAATATTAAAGGAGCGTTTGACCACAGCTCAAATCTTAGCATTGCCTGAAGGAAGTGAGAACTTTGAGGTGTATACAGATGCTTCAAAGAATGGGTTGAGTTGTGTGTTGATGCAGAATGGGAAAGTGATTGTCTATGCTTCTAGGCAATTGAAGCCTTATGAAGAGAATTATCCTACACATGATCTGGAGTTGGGTGCAGTTGTGTTTGCTCTTAAGATTTGGAGACATTACCTATATGGGGCGACCTTTAAGGTATTTTCAGATCACAAGAGTCTCAAGTACATCTTCACTCAAAAGGAGTTGAACATGAGATAGAGGAGATGGATGGAGTTGATTGGCGATTATGACATGGATATTATCTATCATGAAGGAAAAACCAATGTAGTGGCAGATGCTTTGAGCAGGAAGAGTGCGCATTCTTTGTGCACATCCATATCTTTAATGAGATTGAGAGATGAGATTGGGAAGTTTGGGATACATATGATCCAGAAAGGGGATGCTATGGGAGATTTGACAGTGCAGCCTGATCTTTATGATGATATTCGCGGTAAACAGGTGTTGGATTCCAAGATTGTGGAGTGGAGAGCTGAAGTAGAGAAAGGGACAGTGTCTAGATTCTCTATTCATACAGATGGTAGTATGAGGTTCGATGGGAGGCGGCGTGTCCCTAATGATGAGGAGCTGGAAAAGATGATCATGACAGAGGCTCATTGCACACCATACTCGGTACATCCAGGTGGTGCCAAGCTATACAAGGATTTGAAGAAGACTTTCTGGTGGCCTAGGATGAAGAAAGAAACAGCTGAGTTTGTGGCTCGTTGTTTGACTTGTCAGAGAGTAAAGGGGGAGCAGCGACGACCACATGGTAAGATTCAGTCTCTTGAGGTACCTGAGTGGAAGTGGCAGTCCATTTCTATGGATTTTATCGTGGGTTTACCGAAGAGTCAACAGGGTAACAACATGATATAGGTTATAGTGGATCGACTGACCAAGTCAGCTCATTTTGTGCCAATGAAAGATACATGGACTAAGGCAAAATTAGCTTTGGCTTATCGGAAGAATGTGGTGAGATTTTATGGGGTGTCTAAAGATATAGTATCTGACAGAGATTCGAGATTTATCTCACGGTTTTGGAAAGAGTAGCAAGAGTCTTTGGGACCTACATTGAAGATGAGTACATGATTTCATCCTGCGACAGATGGTTAGACAGAGAGGACAATCAAGACTCTGGAGGATATGTTGCGAGCTTGTGTTATGGATTTTGGTGGTAGCTGGGAGTAGAGGTTGGATTTGATTGAGTTTTCCTACAACAACAACTATCACACCAGTATTGGCATGGCGCCATTTGAGGCTTTATATGGGAGGAGATGTAGGAGTCCGATTTGTTGGGACGATAGTGCTGAGGTAGTGGTTTTAGGACCAGAGATGGTTCATGAGATGGTGGAGCAGATTAAGCTGATCAGACAGAGGATGAGAGCGGCCCAGGATCGACAAAAGAGTTATGCTGATCTACATCGACGGGATATAGAGTTTTAGGTTGGGGATAAGGTTCTTTTGAAAGTGTCTCCTATGCGTGGGGTCATGAGATTTGGTAAAAAAGGGAAGTTGAGTAAGAAGTTCATAGGACCGTATGAGATCTTAGACCGTGTTGGAGAGGTTGCTTATCGGTTGGCTTTACCGTCTGCTTTGGATATGGTACATAATGTGTTTCATGTGTCTCAGTTGCGGAAGTATGTTAGTGATCCGTCACATGTGTTGGAGGTAGAGAACATAGAGCTGGATGAGTCCTTGTCTTATCTTGAGGTGCCTAAACAGATTCTTGACCGGAAGGTTAGGAAAACTAGACATGGTGAGACAGTGTTGCTTAAGGTTCTTTGGTCTAATGATGAGGTTGAGGAGGCTACATGGGAAGCGAAAGAGGCCATGAGAGAGCGCTACCTGTCTCTTTTTGATCAGGTATGTATGGTTATGGGGACGTAACCTTGTTTTTTTTAGGGGGGTAGGAGATGGTCGCTATGAGTTTTTACATGTTTTTATGTTGATTTTGATATAGTTAGTAGTTGCTTGAGTCGGGTTGAATTGGTTTGGTAAGTATGTTTTGTAGTTTTATGTTGAGTATTATTTTTGTTGTTGTGTCGGGAGAGTGTTAGTGTGTTTTTGTTTTGTTGTGGTTTGAACTTCATGGACGAAGTTCTTTTTAAGAAGGGAAGACTGTAATATTACGGTTTTATGAGTCTGTGAGTACTCTATCGAGTGGGGCTTACTCTGTCGAGTAAGTATGTTTGGTATACAAAACAGTAGTCTGCCTGTAGAGTACTCGATCGAGTAGCCTTGGCACTCGACCGAGTACGTGATTTACTCGATCGAGTAAGTCGGATTACGGGTGTTATTTGACAGGTTTTGTTAATAAGGCGGATTAATATATAATAAGTATTGTCATCTTCTTTAAACACTTTTACAAAACCTAATTCACTGATTAAGAGAGATTTCAAGTTACGTTGCTTTGTTCTTCCGCTTTATTTGCAAATCCCGGAGTTAGAGGTGTCGGTTTCCTTTGTTCTTTATACCGTTGTGATCCTTGCGTCAAGGGTAAGTTTTACATATCATTTTTATAGCAATTGGTTGATGTTGGTTAAATTCTAATTTGGGAATTGTGGGTTTTATGATTGTATTGTTATGTTAGTAATTGTATGAATGTGTGTATAGGAGGAGGGTTCGTAGAATAGAGGTTTTGAGACAGCTGCTAGATCGTCTGATTCTGTGATTGCATTCCAGGTAGGGTTTCCCTACTCGGTATTAATTACATGATGTCTGTAGTGGTTGTATTGTTATTGTTGATTTATCATATTGCTGGTGTTTGTGACGATTGTTGAGTAATATCGTTGATTGTTGTTGTATCTGTCTGTGATCTTCGGGGTGCGTCCCTGACTGAGTGGAGTCACTTACGGGAGTGGCTTCACGCCCTTGATTCGCCTTTTGTGGAACCCGCCACAGAAGGGATATGCGCATTAATGAACATGGGTTTATCGCTCGATGGAGATGAGCGGGGCTTAGGTGGGAACGGCTGCGGTCCCCCACTGGCGGGGTGGAGTATCTGTTGCGATGGGTACTCTAGCAGGACTACACACTTTAGTGTGTAGTCAGTTGTATGGAGATTGATTATGGAGTTTGGGGTTTGATGTGACGATTGAGCTGTTTGGCATTTACTTGTTTGTGATTTGTATCGTGTAATTAGTATTGACCTCGTTGTTTGTTTTGTAAAACTGTGGTGATCCATTCGGGGATGGTGAGCAGTTGTTGAGCAGGTTTGATACGTTGCATTTGGGCTAGCTGGGATGAGTCATCACTTGGCATTAGAAGAGTCTTCCGCTGTGTCAGACGATATTTGTAGTTGTTCAGTTTTGCCTAGTAGACAGTTTGGTTTTGGAATTGTACTTCATTTAACCATTTTGGTTTGAGACATGTATCACTTAAATTATATTTACTTTTAAAGTACGTTTCCTTATTGTCTTATGATATTCATTGCCTCGGGTAACCGAGATGGTGACGTTCCTATACCTGAGTGATCCTGGTAAGGTACTTGGAGTATGGGGGTGTCACATTATAGGTGTGATCTTAAGGGATCAACTAATCACCACCGTCAAACGACAGTAATGTCAAACTCTAGTTAGCTAATAATTACTGATTAATGTTGATCAGTTGACTATATAAATGAATCATCCCTTACGTATTCTTAATTTGAGATTTAAACATGTGATCGCACTATTGTTGAGGACACATACTCCAACAATCTCCCACTTGTCCGAGACAATTGTGCGTCACCAATTATCTTGTCCTATTACAATCTCTCACTCAATGCAAGGTGTCTTGCAGGTCGTACTTGTAATTGATCATATCTTGAGTGGTTTCCTCGATCTGGAGAGTAACTGTCTGACTGGAATTATCTACCGTAGATACCTTCCGAGCATGGCCACACATTTTCAGTTCACTACTCCTCGAGTGGCCCTGAGATTTCAAATAACCCTGACAAGGAGGTGGACAATTCCTATCACACTATTCCCTTCGTATAGCCACAGTTCATCATGATCCAAAATATACTCATTTAACTTCAGTTACGACAGTCGTAAAGTATAAATCAAAGTCATTCAGAAATTTGTGCCAAGTTGGGCGAATAGTCTCTTGTCAAAAGAATTGACTCATAAGAATACTATAGTAGCTCTTGCCACGACCAGACTTTAAGAATTTCCAAAACTCTATAACCGGTCACTGCGCGACAGAGTGTCTCATACAGTCTGCCTATGTGATCGACTAGTCATCCCATATGACTCTATGGTACTTGAACTTGCCATCAATCGCATCACACTCTAGTCACTTCGAGACGTCACCTCTATAAGCAACTAGGGGCCAATACTATGTTAATCCAGTTCACTTTAATAGGGTTCAACGTTGTCCTTACAACCTATTTGGATATAACAAAGTAATAAAAGAGTTTAATATAAAACTCAAACGATGAATGCATTATCACATATGTAAAATTTATACCATATCAATTAATACATAATCTATAATCCATACTTAATATTGTATATAACTATACATCTCAACACAATTGAAATGGCATGACTTATCATGCTTAGCCTATGAAAAAGCCTTGGTTAGCAAGTTTTAGCAACACTTTGCACTTTCCCTAACCTTACTATATACTATTTCCCATTCTAGTGTATAATCTTGTATTATAAGAACTTCTTTGAGTACGTGTTAAGATCCAATCTTGACATATGCTCTCTTGCCTTTGAATAGCTCCCACTGTTCTCACAGTGTGTAAGGATATGACCTTCGGTTATTGGAACGAACTACCATAGTTCCTCCAATTCATAAAACCGAATCCTAATATCATCCCTTCCTTCTTGCATATCTCATTATTATAAGTGTACTTAATTTCCGTTGTGTGTATCTAATTGTTCAACTGCCTAGGATGTTTCTAGCAGATATCCTCCTTAAATAATATAGCCAAGATGGTTCTCTAACCATTCTTATGTGTTTAGAATATGGTTTTTGTGTAACTCCTTGCACATAAATCCATCTCATTTCTAAATGCTTAGCTTCATATCTTTAGTACTTCCTGAGTATTACTAACTAATGAACTTTGTGGCTATATAGAGACTTCTCTCAAAGATTCAATTTATAACTTTTCGTCATACTCCAAGTATACGAAGTTTAAGAATGGTTATACATCTTTAGCGTAATGAATTAATCCCGCAGCAGAAGCATGTGGATTCAATTTCTACATGTTCAATACTTTTGAACTTGTCAAGATTCTTATTAACATAAGAATATTCATTCAACGCTAATATCCTTTTAGATCTATATTTATAGATCTGAATACCTTAAAGATGTATTATTTTTCTCCTATGTCTTCCATCATTCAAAATGATCAATATGTCCCTTATATATAAGACTAGTAACACCACATTACTCCCACTAAACTCCATGTATAAACATAACTACTCGACAATTCGAGAAACGTTTATCACATGACTGAAACATATAATTCAACTCCTTAACTTTTACTTAAGATTTCTTCTTAAGTTTCCATCCTACCTTAGGATAGTTGCGATTTTCAAAAATCTTGCAAGATGATTTTAAAATCCAACTGTCAAATAATATTATGAAATCCGAATTAATGAAGCGTTGCAATTGGTGTAAATCTCTTAGCACCAATCAACCAAATTATAGAAACATCTTTTATGTTTAGTTTGGACTATTGGGAGTTACAGGATTGTAACTTTAAAAAAGTGACATGAATCCTGTCAACTTAGGTTTCGAAGAAATAATCACTGATTTTGACCAAGAAGGAACATCTTCCCACGTCTTATTCTCAGTTCGTGGCTCTTTGAACATTTTCTCCCACTCTGTCTTTAAGAAATACTCTTCATTTCTTTAATAGACAGCATCACGAGCGACAAACCCTTTGTTCTCGTGATCATGTAGGAAGAGAGAGCACATGTTTACTATCGAAACAAGCTAAAATTTAAGTACCATGCCTAACCATATCTCATATGAAAAGTAGATGATTGCTTTAATCATGTTTTATTTTAGTGGAAAATTTAAATGCCAAACAAATTTTATATCAGAAACTACCTCCAACTATAATGTAAAGATTCAATCATATCGTAATGAAAGTGAACTTGTGATACCATATTACACTCTTTTTGGTGCAGATAAAAGTCATCACTTTATAGTTTCCCATTTTAACAAAGTACTAATACTTTGGTTTTATAATCTGTAGGTTTTGATACCTTTTAAACATTCATTGAACTTATTCAAAGAATTTCTCTTCTTACCTCATTAAGTGGATACCTAGTATCTACCGAGTTCGTTGATAAAAAAAGATGAAGAAGTAATAACCTTTTCTGATTGAAATTGTATTCGACCATACACTTCAAAGTGTAAATAAGGTGAATATCTTGCTCTATTCATAATCCTTTTCCAAGAAAAAGTCATGAATTAACTTGCTGTGAATACAAGATTCGCATATACCAAAAAATTCCCAATCAAATGGTTTGGGAGATTAGTCAAAACTAGTTTTTAAATATGATTTTCAATCGAGAATTGAGAAAGGATTGGGGTCACCAACTTGAGTCTTGTATATATGACATTTTATTTCTAGTTTGAATATAATTACCTTGATTTGTATGGTCTCACCATAAACTTAATCGTGGTATGTTAGGGCACAACGCTTGTTTTAATTGCATAATAGTGAAACCCCTTTGTTTTTATATAAAAACTTGAATTATATTCTTATTTAGAGTTAGTGTACATCATAACAATTATTGAGGTACATTTCTAAATACAAAACCAAAATGAGTACATTACAACATTCATATATTCATGGATGAAATGACAACTACTCTAACTCCATTCATGCAAATTTCTGAACTTATTCTTGCTAGTCGTCACACGATAATGCCAAAAATTATGATAAAAACATAAATTTGTATCAAATACTCATGATGTGGTAATTGGCAATAATGTAATGTCAATTTCATAGATATTCAAGAAGGAATATGTTGGAGTCACACGACCAACTTCCTGGATCTTTACTTATTTGGGGTTTGTATCTATTTTAGTGTCTTAACACCTTCTCTTTCGTGCCTAGTTCAGTCCTTAGCAATTAAAATAGGTACTTAGTTCTTATTGCTCCCACTGATTTCAAGAATTTCTACTTGATGAAGACTTATCTTCATATAAATTCCTAGTTAATCCTTCACAATGATGAACTCTATTGTGGTCTTTGGTTAATCAAAATTTCTAACAAATTAATTTACCGATTTAACATTGTCATGTTCTTAACAACTTAAGTGCTTGATGACAAGTGTTTAGGTTGAGTAATAAGACTTTTGAACCATGGATACATAGATGATATAATCAAAACATATTTTGACTAATCATTACCTCTAGTCATATTTCTTCACAAGAAATCATACATAGGTATGTTAGGAATTTTAAGATGCTAATCTTATATGACATAGGACAACTCCTATGGAGTTCTATGGAATTCCTATGGAGATAGTCCACAATCTATAATACGGTTCATTTTAAAAAGAGATTCTTTGTCGTTAGCAATAGTGGTTTAGCAGAGACTCGTGTTACAATCGAATGATATCGCATATGAGTAGGAGTAATGAAAGATGGGTATACAGATGGATAATGGACAGCTGACCCTAGAGGTTACTCCATCAGAAATGGCTATGAATGGCTTATGACTAAACAACCTAAGCAAGAATGGGTTCCTTTAGTTTGGAATAATTGGAACATACCCAAACATGCTTTTATTGTATGGATTATCATGCATAATGGTCTGAATGTAAAGGATAAGCTCTGCAAGATTGGTTACAGTACTGATGATAGATGCATCATATGTGACAATCACTTTGAAACATAGGATCACTTGTTTTTTAACTGCAATTACAGTCAACAAATCTTGAACCTGATGGAATTGTGGTGTGGATTTCCTATACTGGATAATAGTCACACGGGGACTGGTTTGCCTGCAAAGGTATGTCTGAAACAGAAAGTTCATTATATGGTTTGGACTACTTGCTACTACCAGATATGGATTTAGAGAAACAATACCAGAATTAACAATGTGCTGCTCAGGCCGAGCAAGGTCACTGAGTTAATTATTGTTGAAGTCCAGCAAAGGATCAGATTGAAAATTAAACATCCAGTGAAGAGTAATGATCAAGTATGGTTAGCCAAATGGGGAGTGCTATGAATATGTTTTGTTTAGTCACTTGGTTCTTTTAGGCCTTGTATGTTTGATTATTTTTGTTTGTATGAGTAATAGGCTTGTCTAGTACTCAAATTTCCTTTGTAATTATTTTTTAGCTTAATATATTTTCTCACATTTCACAAAAAAAAAAAATAGAACAATAAAAACAACAAAATAATGGGAAAAAACAACATTCATCGTAATAAATAAAACATTTAAGTATGTTTTAGCATTTATATAAGGAAAAATGGCAAACTACTACCTATAATGGTTAGTAATTTTCAAAATGATACATAATATACTTAATTTTTCAAAATACTACCTATATAGTTACAACTCTTCTCAAATTGCTACCAAATAAGCTAAACTAGATCATAATTGAGGTTAAATCATCAAAAAATCTAAAATTAATGTAGTATATTATCCATTTTGCCATCTTTACCCACTTAAACTCACCACCATCACCAAAGTCCCACCATGTTAGATCACCACCAATACCTCTACCACCTAACCATGCCATCGTTATCACCCCTAATTAGCCACGCCGCACATTCTAACAAGAGTAGATGTTGGGGTGTGGTGGGTGGATGTTGATAGTAGTGGTGGGTAGATGAATATTATGAAAAAAGAAAGATTGGAATGAGGGGTAGGATTATTAATAAGGGTATAATAGGGAAGATTATTTAGAATTGAATTAATAGAGGAGAAATTAATGAAAATCATCTTATAATGGTTAATTAAGACCTTATCCAGGTTATTAGGTATCAATTTGGGAAGAGTTGTAACTATATAGGTAGTATTTTGAAGAAAACATTATAATATGTAGTATTTTGAAAAATTTCAACTATAATGGGTAGTAATATGCAAATCAGCCTTTATATAATGACCTCCACCCAATTATACAAACCATTCTGAGACCCAAAATTCATATTAAATCTTGGATGTGAGCCAACGGGCCCTCTACACCTCTTGCTAATACAATCTTGGTGGGTTAACCCTTTTAACCGATTCTACAATTAGAACTCTCGGTCAATGAATTTACGTTAAGTTCATTTTTAGCTCGAACCTATTGGGACAACGGTCCCTCTAATACTTTCGTTGAGATCAACCAAATTTCAAAATGTAATAACATTTTATTACCCCACTTACCCAACGTCAATACAGAGCACCCCGAAAAATCGTATTGTACCCCTTATGAAATTGAGATTCATGGGTTCTTACTATTTGGTAAGGCTATGTCTCAATCTTAATAACATGAGAGGTCGAGCCAATTTATTATCTATCAAATTTAAGTGAACTAAATTTTCGAACTAACGATAATTATAATTGACATGGTCGAATACTCGATATAATATGCATGTGTTGTTTATGGCGATTTGGCAATGCATGTAACATATAAAGAATAAATGCAAAGCAATAAATAAATTTCCTAGTATGGCCTTCTTAAAATAGAAAATCTAATAATCTATTTACAAATTCGGAAACCAACTTCATTGGTCCCTTGAACTTCAAGTGGCACGCTTCCCAAGGACTCCGTCTTGATCGAAACGCCTTTCCGATTTGCACCGTCTTGAAGGAACTCCGGAATTACAAATAATAATAAAATTACATAGCATTTCTATTATACATTTGTAAAAAAATTGAATTTAGTAAAAATAAAAGTGATACGAGATCACATTAAATTATAACGGAATCAATATCCCCTTACATTACGGGAAATATTGATTAAAACTAAGGCCATACTAAGATAAAATTACATAATTCAAAATTACATAAATAAAATATGACTTAATCAATAAAAAATGCAGCATTATAATATATGTGATTAACATGCCAAATTAATGTGCCAAATCGCCCTATTTAAACCTTATATCGTATATAATCCGGTTTTCTGGAAATGCGTGATAATAACTTATTAAAATTACAAATCACTACTTAAATCAAATTTAAACCCAAGTTAATTATCATAACCTTATGAGGACTCAAAAATTAGTCTTCACTCAATTTTTGACAATAATTCAACTTGGTTTTCTATTATTGCATATTAAACTTCTCTTAATCATAACAATTATGAAATAATTCCCAATATATCATAAAAATTTGAAGAAATCAAATTTTTGTAAATACTGGAATATTATCAATATTCCATAAATCAATAAAATTTTGGCCACAAAATATTTATAATTTAATTCATTAATAAATCGTATAAAATATAACTTTTACCATTTAATTCCAAATTAAACATAACAATTATGGAAAAATCAAAACCAAAATTTTGAACTTTATTAAATAATTTTCAGAACCTGAAAATGGTAAAATTTAAACCAAAAATTTCGAATTTATTTTTATGACTAATAAAGTTGCCCTGTTATCGATTTTATCACATAAAAATCAATAAACATATCAAATAAATCAAAATTAATCATGCAATTTTAGATCTGATGTTCATATCATGTATACAACATTAGGGAAAATTTTCATGCCATAAAATTCATTTTAGCTATTTTTTCTAAAAATAGTCACTATTTATATCATTTTAACCGTTAAAATTATAAATCATGCATAATAAATCACATTTATCTCAAATTTTACATACAATCTGTAAAATATGCATGTGACATCATATAAACATTTTATAGCCTATTTCGAAGTATAACTATTTTTAGTCATTTAACCTCCATTTATACCATTTTTATCACATAAAAATTATAAAACATGCAATATTAATCACAATAATACGAAATTTTAGATACAATACATAAAATATGTATGTGAGGTCATACTTTAAAATCACGGCCACTAGTGAAGTTTAACTAGTTTTAGTAAATAAAAGTTCATTTTACTCATAAAAATGTAATTATTTCACTAAAAATCATTAAAATAAGAAATAATCATCCATAAATCATTAATATGACCTAAAAACATTTTAGAACCAGAGTATATAACATGCAAAATAATTTCGTGGCTTTATCACATAAATCACAAAATAACTAGTTTTAATTAAGTTACATTTAACTCGGAAAAACCAAACCGATTATGCATGCAACACAAAAGCTCTTGATGTCAATTGTTAGGTTCAAATACCCCTATTAGACTCATCTAATCATTTTATAAATTACTTATAATTAATATTTGTATGGATCTAGTTACATGCATAACAAAAGAACAAAATATAAGGAGAAAATCATTTTTCTTACATACAATATGGTTCAAAATTAGGGCACAAACAAGGACACCTTCCTTATTTGTTCTTGAGCTTAAATGAATGGATGATCTTCCAATCTCAAATATAGAGATACTCCTTACAAATTTCACCCAAGACTTTCCCTTAAACTAATATATTAATTAACTAGTTTAATATATTAGTAGCCCTTAAATGTATTCTAATAATAATATATATTACTACTCTAGTAATCTTGTATTGTTATATTAGAATTTAGATGAACAACTTATCTGAGATCTAAAACTATTTTCGAGAAATAAAGAGAAGCATCTTAGAGAGAATAACAGGAAAAAATACATGAATGCAAATAATAGAGAACAATTTCTCTATATGAAAGAGGGGGAGCCGGTTTTGGGGGTTATAGAAGGCCAATGCATGGCCTTCACCCTTTTGCTTTTTCTCTTTTCTAAATACATAGGTATGCAAGGCTATTATTTAGCTTATGAATCCTTATGATGATGTTTTATTTATCAATTAAATAAAACATTCACTATCATATAAACCCCTCTATATTTCAGCCCACATATAAAAAAAACTTCCATTTTATTTTGTCAATTTGTCATTTGTCACACAATATGTCACATGTAGCATGTAATGTGACACCCCGCGATAAAGCGGAAAATATAACTAATAAATTAAAGCAAAAATTTAGGATATTTTAAAAACTTTTTATTACAAGTTAAAGATCAACACGCGGGTGCCAAAATGAGATGAAACAAATACAACAATAGACAAACTTAGGTTATTACAACCCAAGTCTAGAAAGCGGGGAAAAGATATCCCACGAATAAACAAATAAAGGGTTTCTAAACAGCAAACTAAGGTCCAAGGGTTTAGTTCTCGCTAGCCCACACGTCTTCCCCACGTAAGCATCTGCACCACTTGTCATTCATGTAAACATGAACGCCACAGTCAGTGGGGAGTAACTCAAGGTTCTCCCAGCTACAATATGTCGAAACACAGAAAAATAAGAACATATTAGAACATCATGAATATAACTATTTGATGCAAGCACTCAGACATGAGACTAACATTCAAAACATGCGTAGTCAATCATAGATAAGGCATATGATACATCCAACTTTGAGAACCAAACAACATACAATACATGAAATGGGACTACTAACATCACATAATAAGCAAAGCATCTGGCTCAAAGGCTACCTTTAAAGCATGTCCGAGACACAAGTCCTTAAGTACCTTGGCTCAGCGGTTACCATTAAAACATGTCCAAGGCACGACCTCTAAAGTATCTGGCTCAGCGGTTACCTTTAAAACATGTCCAAATACTACAAACAAGTGCCCGACTCAGAGGTTACCTTTAAAACATGTCCGAGGCACAACACATAAAGTATCTGGCTCAGCGGTTACCTTTAAAACATGTCCAAATACTACAAACAAGTGCCCGACTCAGAGGTTACCTTTTTAAACATGTCTGAGGCACAATACATAAAGTATCTGGCTCAGCGGTTACCTTTAAAACATGTCCAAATACTACAAACAAGTACCCGACTCAGAGGTTACCTTTAAAACATGTCTGAGGTACAACAAACAAGTATCTGGCTCAGCGGTTACCTTTAAAACATGGCCAAATACAACAAACAAGTGCCCGACTCAGAGGTTACCTTTAAAACATGTCCGAGGCACAACAAACAAGTATCTGGCTCAGCGGTTACCTTTAAAACATGGTCAAATACAACAAACAAGTGCCCGACTCAGAGGTTACCTTTAAAACATGTCCGAGGCACAACAAACAAGTATCTGGCTCAGCGGTTACCTTTAAAACATGGCCAAATACAACAAACAAGTGTAACAAACAAGCACATAGAACGGGATTATTAATGTCACATTCATACTTATGGCTTGCATCTCACCATAAGTACGGATGGGAACATCAATCCCGACGACCTTATCGCAACTAGAGGGCCTATGGCTCACCTCTAGTATCCGATAGGACCGAGACTCAGGGACGGGATGACTAATGTCACATTCATACTTATGGCCTGCATCACCATAAGTACGGATGGGAACATCACTCCCGACGAATCATATCGCAACTAGAGGGCCTCTGGCTCACCCCTAGTATCCGATAGGACCAAGACTCAGGGACGGGATGATTAATGTCACATTCATACTTATGGCCTGCATCACCATAAGTACGGATGGGAACATCACTCCCGACGAATCATATCGCAACTAGAGGGCCTCTGGCTCACCCCTAGTAACCGATAGGATCAAGACACTCACAACCGAACAATACTAGACATTATCTAGAATACGACTCTTACCAGTACTTATAATAAATATCTCATACTTGTGTTATATTACTAAACATTCCATTTTATAATTTAACATGCCGGTTAAATACTATATAACAAGTGATAGTGGATAATGTACGTTATATGAAATATACGGGATAAAATGTGGCCAAGTCCAAGTGACTCATTTATGAGCCCAATAAACGAACTATAAGGAGTCTAACAATTAAATCACATTAAGCCCAACAAGCAAGATAGACGGGTCCAACTAAATTAACCAGGCAAATCCAACCACATTAATAAGATAAGCCCAAATACAAACATATGACAAGTCCAATTAACTTAACAAGTTAAGCCCAATGGAATAAATGTGTAAAAGAGCGATATTAACGAATTACGTTATATAAAATACGAGGAGGTTATTTATTCATGTTTTAAATAAACCAAACTAGCGCCAAAACAATTTATAAACATGACTCACGAGCTATTTTTGCAACCTCATACTCGACCTCACAACAAACCATACGCGGCCTCAACCCGTAACTAGCTAGGCTAGCCACGCCTCAGGCCTCGGCCGGCCATCGCTAGGTCTTTGCTAGGCCATAGCTAGCTCGCTAGGTCTTGCTAGGCCACGGCGCGGGCCGTCGCTAGGCCACAAAGAAAGGCCAACAAAGCGAGGCCACGGCCAGGCCATTGCCAAAGTGAAGGCACGCATCTCCATACACGAGACGGAAACGAAAACGGTGAAGCTACACGACCAACAAAACAGAGGCCAAACCGGCCCTTTCACGGTTCCAAACAGAGTCCCACAACCATCAATTCGACTCAAAATTTCAACGGAAACGAAAGCAAGGTTGAGACGGAAATGAACACACTTAAAAACGTGAAATACTCACACTCGATTTACCAGCAACAATACTCCAGAAATCAGAAAATGGTGGCCATAGCAACCCGCAAAAGACGCAGCATACAATCGAAATAAGGCATAGTCGGAATCCCTTAAGGGCATTAAGCTATGAAAACAGCCAAATTAACATGTAAAGTGCTTACTAAACTCATGTAATCCACCATACACAAACAAAAGAACATAAAGGCTCAATCTTTACGACCACAATAGTGAAAACCGAGTAAAAGGACGAAAATATCGACTCATTGTCGAGTAACGTATCACCGTTACCTTTAACTTCACGAATTTTCGAGTAAACGTCCAAAAGCATGAGCCTTTCTTCAGTCTTCAGCTTAAAAGAAGGAAAAACGAGTCGATTAAGACAAGAAACCGAGTTGTCATTTAAGACGGTATTTTCGAACTTCTACAAAATCAAGACTTTATTACCTTAGAAGAATGAGGAAGGAATGAGGAAGCTAATGGTACAAAAATCATGGAGTTTGGTTGAGAATTGGGAAAGAAATCTGGGTTTGAAGGGTCGATTAAAAATGGGTATAAGGAGCTCTGTTGGTTTTGGGTTGTTGTTGCGGGTCTTTCGCCTTTTCCAAATGAAGAAGAAGAAAATGAGGGGAAGCATGGGTGGGAGGTAGTAAAGCAACAACAATAATAATATAATAATAATAATAATATAATATATAATAATAATATATAATAATAATAATAATATATAAATATATATATACAAGAGATATTTAGAGGTAGGGTGTAGGAGGGTAGGTGAGCATGTTGTCGATTTCTGGTTGGTCCGGATTAAAGCAGTACAAAGTGAAATGTGACGGTCTATAGCTAGACAGAAAAGTGTCTCGAGTCTATATTAATTTAAGACGGAAACTAATATTATTTCTGTCACTATTATTATTGTCCGACCAAAAATATGTATACATCTATTCTTATATAAATTATGCCTCAAGAATATAATTTAAAAATACGTATTTTTATAAAAATGAGCTTTTATATAATACGTTTATAAAAATCGTGTTTGACATAATATTAATTAAATTGAATAGTTCAAAAATATATAATAAAGTGATTAAACGGTTTAATAAATTTTAAATGTCAAAATGGGAAATTTGCGGGTGTTACAATCACCCCACCTTTTAAAAAGTTTCGTCCTCAAAACTTGAAAGTTTGAAATGAAAGGTTATATAAAATAAAACTGGAACTTTGGAATCGGTAACCAAAACATTTAAAAGGTTACTTATCGTAAGAATTAAAATTCTTTCAAAAGTTTCAACTAAAATTTTCCGGCAGAACTCGATCGAAAGGTAATTCATTTGTATAAATCAAAATCAAAACACTTTCAAAAACATTAACGGAGAGTTTTCAAAAGTGTAAGTCTCATTCATGGAACGAAATTGCTCTTGTCGTGCACACAAGAAGGCTAACTTTCCAAGTCAAAGACAAATTTAAAACAAAAATCACTCGCCGACAAGCGTAGAACAAGTTATCAAACGTCTCCAATAACGAGTTCTAACATCCTGGTCAACGTTAAAAATTAAAAGAAAAGATAATCTACTCAAATTCTCTTTCGCAAAAGCCAAAATGGAGGTAAGGGTTTCACTTTTAAACTAAAAAGGGAGTCAAATTCCTGAAAATATAACATTAAACTTTCACCAAGAAATCATAAACAGATCAAAGTTAACCGAAATTGGATAAAATTTAAATTTCGGGTTTAGCAATTAAAATCATGATAATTAAATTTATATTCCAAGAACAAATATGGAATTTAATCAAATTTTCATTTTCAAATCTTTAAAATAGGTAAGGTTTTGCAAAAGTAACATCGACTTTTAACAACGAATAAAATGGTAGCTTGAAATATTTAGAAATTGTATGAAATGAAAAGCAATTTAGACAACATTAGTACAAAGTACGCTAAGAGAGTCCAAACTTAGCCAACAAAAAGAGCTATGATGAATTTTATAGGGTAAGAATTGAAGTCAAATTTACAAGGATATAAAAGATAGGGTTTTATAGGTTACCAACATCAAATTTAAAAGAGAAGTATGATGAAGCAAGGAAAAGAGGTATGAACGGTAACGCTTATGATCAGGGAAAAAGGGAAATTAGACAACAAGGAAACGCCAGGTACTCGAATCTCAAATAGTAACATCATCCAAATGGTTCTGAAAAATTCCTAACAACAAAACCTATAATCACAACACTCCCAAGGATTTCCTCAAAACACTCATGTTACTTCATCCTAATCTGTTCCCTGAAACAGGGTACTCCACTATAAGTGTCATCTCACCACTTCAAATCCTCAAACATCTACAAACAACTTCCACAAGATCAAGGTCAAGGTTTCCAACAAAGCTATACTCATATCCTACTAGTGTCAACCATACTATTATCCTTTCTAGCTACTAAAACAAGCGCTAGGACTTCCCAACAATGTAGCTTAGTCTCACTCTCATACCACACCTCAAGTAGTAATCAAGATCACTCACTTAGACCAACTAATAAACCCACAATTAGCATTTATCACATGGTAACATATACATTACCAAACCCTCATATCCAAAGCGACTATGAAAGCCAATCACAAACTCAACTTACTTACTCAACCCTACATCCTCAAATCCACCATTCAATTTCATCCATTCTAAGTCAAGTACTAAGTACTAGTATCTCAAGACACGTCTCACTATACTTCCCAAGCCTTTCAAATCCAAAACATAAACAACAAAGCCAAGTTCTATAACCTTAGTAACAAATGCAACTCACACTTAACACATAGAATCCACCAATAAAATGTACTCACTTAATCAAGGATCTAGGTATAAGAACCATCAAGTATGTCTCATCACACTACCTAAGTCTTTATAACATCACAACCTCTCAAAACCAGGGTTAAGGGCCAGATACAAACAATCTCCTCAAAAGACAGAGTACTATCAAAAGGCGTAAAAGGAGGATAAGCAAGGAACAAGGGCAAGTTAGGGGTACAAGAGTAGCTTTCAAGGTTAACAGAAGAGAGTTTAGAAGAAGGATAAGCACCAAGAGATGAAGAAATAAGCATCAAGAAGTAAGAGAATGAGGCAAGGTACACAAAGATGGAGGAATTAACTTCGAGGAAGAAGAAGCATTCTTCAAAAGTTGAACAAATCTTCAATTCCCGGCAATAGGCACCAAATCTTGATCTTCACGTTGGTAGGTTTACAGTCATGATCCAAGGGCACAACAGATATTAAATGACAATCAACAAATATGTTAGAACCTAACAAAGAGCAAACACACTACAGACTACCACCTTAGGTCCTTAAGTCTACCCATCTCTCATTCAATATTCAAGGTCAAGTTCACATTTAAATTTGGGGTACACTTGTGTGCGTCGGGAGCAACATAGGCTCTGATACCAACTATGACACCCCGCGATAAAGAGGAAAATATAACTAATAAATTAAAACAAAAATGTAGGATATTTTAAAAACTTTTTATTACTAGTTAAAGATCAACACGTGGGTGCCAAAATGAGATGAACAAATACAACAATAGACAAACTTAGGTTATTAAAACCCAAGTCTAGAAAGCGGGGAAAAGATATCCCACGAATAAACAAATAAAGGGTTTCTAAACTAGCAAACTAAGGTCCAAGGGTTTAGTTCTCGCTAGCCCACACGTCTTCCCCACGTAAGCATCTGCACCACCTGTCATTCATGTAAACATGAACGCCACAGCCAGTGGGGAGTAACTCAAGGTTCTCCCAGCCACAATATGTCAAAACACAGAAAAACAAGAACATATTAGAACATCATGAATATAACTATTTGATGCAAGCACTCAGACATGAGACTAACATTCAAAACATGCGTAGTCAATCATAGATAAGGCATATGATATATCCAACTTTGAGAACCAAACAACATACAATACATGAAATGGGACTACTAACATCCCATAATAAGCAAAGCATCCGGCTCAGAGGCTACCTTTAAAGCATGTCCGAGACACAAGTCCTTAAGTACCTTGGCTCAGCTGTTACTTTTAAAACATGTCCAAGGCACGACCTCTAAAGTATCTGGCTCAGCGGTTACCTTTAAAACATGTCCAAATACTACAAACAAGTGCCCGACTGAGAAGTTACCTTTAAAACATGTCTGAGGCACAACACATAAAGTATCTGGCTCAGCGGTTACCTTTAAAACATGTCCAAATACTGCAAACAAGTACCCGACTCAGAGGTTACCTTTAAAACATGTCCGAGGTACAACAAACAAGTATCGGGCTCAGCGGTTACCTTTAAAACATGGCCAAATACAACAAACAAGTGCCCGACTCAGAGGTTACATTTAAAACATGTCCGAGGCACAACAAACAAGTATCTGGCTCAGCGGTTACCTTTAAAACATGGCCAAATACAACAAACAAGTGCCCGACTCAGAGGTTACCTTTAAAATATGTCCGAGGTACAACAAACAAGTATCTGGCTCAGCGGTTACCTTTAAAACATGGCCAAATACAACAAACAAGTGTAACAAACAAGCACATAGAACAGGATTATTAATGTCACATTCATACTTATGGCTTGCATCTCACCATAAGTACGGATGGGAACATCAATCCCAACGACCTTATCGCAACTAGAGGGCCTATGGCTCACCCCTAGTATCCGATAGGACCGAGACTCAGGGACGGGATGACTAATGTCACATTCATACTTATGGCCTGCATCACCATAAGTACGGATGGGAACATCACTCCCGACGAATCATATCGCAACTAGAGGGCCTCTGGCTCACCCCTAGTATCCGATAGGACCAAGACTCAGGGACGGGATGATTAATGTCACATTCATACTTGTGGCCTGCATCACCATAAGTACGGATGGGAACATCACTCCCGACGAATCATATCGCAACTAGAGAGCCTCTGGCTCACCTTTAGTAACCGATAGGATCAAGACTCTCACAACCGAATAATACTAGACATTAACTAGAATACGACTCTTACCAGTACTTATAATAAATATCTCATACTTGTGTTATATTACTAAACATTCCATTTTATAATTTAACATATGCCGGTTAAATACTATATAACAAGTGATAGTGGATAATGTACGTTATATGAAATATACGGGATAAAATGTGACCAAGTCCAAGTGACTCATTTATGAGCCCAATAAACGAATTATAAGAAGTCTAACAATTAAATCACATTAAGCCCAACAAGCAAGATAGACGGGTCCAACTAAATTAACAAGGCAAATCCAACCACATTAATAAGATAAGCCCAAATACAAACATATGACAAGTCCAATTAACTTAACAAGTCAAGCCCAATTGAATAAATGTGTAAAAGAGCGATATTAACGAATTACGTTATATAAAATACGAGGAGGTTATTTAATCATATTTTAAATAAACCAAACTAGCGCCAAAACCATTTATAAACATGACTCACGAGCTATTTTGGCAACCTCATACTCGACCTCACAACAAACCACACGCGGCCTCAACCCGTAACTAGCTAGGCCACTGCCTAGGCCTCGGCCAGCTACTGCTAGGTTGCTGCTAGGCCACAGCTAGCTACTGCTAGGCTGCTGCCAGGCCACAACCAAGCTACAGCAGGCCACGGCAGGCCGCTGCTAGGCCACAGTAGGCCAACAGCAGGCCACGACCAGGCCATTGCCAAGGTGAAGGCACGCATCTCCATACACGAGACGGAAACGAAAACGGTGAAGCTACACGACCAACAAAACAGAGGCCAAACCAGGCCCTTTCACGGTTCCAAACAGAGTCCCACAACCATCAATTCGACTCAAAATTTCGACGGAAATGAAAGCAAGGTTGAGACGGGAATAAACACACTTAAAAACGTGAAATACTCACACCCGATTTACCAGCAACAATACTCCTGAAATCAGAAAAATGGTGGCCATAGTAACCCGCAAAAGACGCAGCATACAATCGAAATAAGGCATAGTCGGAATCCCTTAAGGACATTAAGCTATGAAAACAGCCAAATTAACATGTAAAGTGCTTACTAAACTCATGTAATCCACCATACACAAACAAAAGAACATAAAGGCTCAATCTTTACGACCACAATAGTGAAAACCGAGTAAAAGGACGAAAATATCGACTCATTGTCGAGTAACCTATCACTGTTACCTTTAACTTCACGAATTTCCGAGTAAACGTCCAAAAGCATGAGCCTTTCTTCAGTCTTCAGCTTAAAAGAAGGAAAAACGAGTCGATTAAGACAAGAAACCGAGTTGTCATTTCAGACGGTTCTTTTGAGCTTCTACAAAATCAAGACTTTATTACCTTAAAAGAATGAGGAAGGAATGAGGAAGCTAATGGTACAAAAATCATGGAGTTTGGTTGAGAGTTGGGAAAGAAATTTGGGTTTGAAGGGTCGATTAAAAATGGGTATAAGTAAGGAGCTCTGTTGGTTTTGGGTTGTTGCTGCGGGTCTTTCGCCTTTTCCAAATGAAGAATAAGAAAATGAGGATTACTCAGAACTTCAAAAAAAGATAAGGACCACCGCCAAACCTCTCTTAATAAAATCCCAATTAATTCCCACCAGAAAACCCAATTCACCTAATCTCGCCGGCGGCCTCACTGAACCACACAAGCCGCCGGTGAGAGCCTCCTTTAACCTTAGCCTCTAGCTTATCGTTTTCCTTATTTTTCGATTTTAAAAGGCTGATTTGGGTGGTCGATTGATGATTTGTGCGGTTGTTGTCTCAGTCTCTTTATCTCCGTCAACTATTGACTTCTCCGACTCTCAGCTATGTGTTTTTCTTGTCTAAGTTCCTTTTGTTGTGTGGTTTAATTTTTTTCTTAGTTTGTTTGCTGATATTTATCCCAATTAGGTCGGGATGTTCTGAATCTTCCTCTTAATCTTTTTTTCTCTCAATCTTTGTGCTGGGTTCAATTAGTTAGAGTTATAATCTCAGTAGATGGATTATCAATTTCTGCTTCTTAATCTTTGTGGTTTGTTTGTTGTGGATGATAATGGGGTCGATGATGATGACCTTACTAAGTTGGTTATGGAATTGGGGGTAGCATCCATTTCCAATGTCCATTTGGTGAAAGATAGGGGCAACTCTCTTTTCAGGGAAGGGAACTTTTTTCTGGCTGCTCGTCACTACATTCAAGCCATTAAACTCGTTTGTTTCCTAGGCCTTCCACCCGCGCATGACCAACCCGTAGCCACTTCCCTCTGCCTCTCCCTTGTCCTAAATTTAGCTATTTGTGAGTTGAAGTTGTCCCAGTATAATCAGGTTTGTTGTTACTGCTCTTTCGTCTTATCCTTTGATCCGATCAATGTTAAGGCCCTATATCGTAGGGGCCTGGCTTTTAAGCATTTGAATCTTCTCTCCGAGGCTATTGATGACTTTGAACATGCTGTAAAATTTGAACCGCAAAACAACGATGTTAATCGGGAACTCCTTTCTGTAGCTGGCTTCTTACTTTTAAATGTTAATGGGAAACGGATCGCTTTTCCTTTTAACCCTTTGTGCTCAGACAAGAAAGGTAAGAAACCTTTGCTAGCTGATACTATGACTGAGAAGTTTGCAATCTCTGTTGATTTGGACGTAGCGTCTTGTAGTAAAGTTCTTTTGGTTACGGATGCTGTTTCTCCTGTTTCTCCTGATGTTGCTGCAACTGATGCTCACATTATTATGGACTCCGAAAAAATGATTGCTGCTACTGGTTCTGACTTTATTATGGACTCTGAAACCCTTAACGAGGCTTATCCGGCTTTGGCAGTTAAGGACGATTGTAATCCCTCCACTACTTTTACCTCAAGGCCTGCAAATTACTCCTTCTCAAACAAAAAGCATCCTACTAATAATTTGCATTTGTCAGCCCAAGATTATGAGAATTTGTTACTCGGGAGGGATCTATCTTTTTTCCATCCAAGATCGTTGTCATCCTTGAGGGTTCGTCCTCTCACCTCTACAAATTCTATTTCGACGGGAACTCCCCATGAAGATATTTCAAGGGAAGCAGCAGTTCCCATTCCTTATCCTTTTCATGATGAGCACCACCACCTTTCGCATTTGGGGTCTACGAGTGTTGAGTTTGGTCATGAGGAGTCTGTTTCACATATTGCCAAAAAGAAGCAGTTTTCGTCTGATTCCTCTATGGTTAGCAAGGTATCCACGGTTCAGTTTCAATTTGTTGCAGTTAAAGAGAGCTCCAGCATGAAGTGTTGTCGCAAGGTGAAGCATTCCATTCGTCGGGGTTGATTGGTTAGATCTGCCGTTATCTTGGAGAAGAGATCATCGGTTTCTGTCAATACCTTACCTTTTTTTTTTTGCAGGTACACAGATAATGTTGTTGCAGTTAAAAGGTCAAAACGTAAGGAGGCCGACTTACTCCAGTTCGAGGACTATTATCATCCACCCTTTAAGAAATGTCGTATTTCAGTTTCAGTTAGTTTCGCTTGTAATTTTAATTCGGTTAGTTCAATGTCCACTAGTTTAGGGGTATCTAATTCCCCTATGTTTGTTTTGTAATTTGTTTTGCTGTATCGAATTTTATGTATGCTCCTTTTTTATAGTCTATATGAAATAGTACACGTTTGTCTAAAAAAAATGAGGGGAAGCAGGGGTGGGGACGTAGTAAAGCAACAACAACAACAATATAATAATAATAATAATATAATATATAATAATAATAATATATAATAATAATAATATATAAATATATAAATATATATATACAAGAGATATTTAGAGGTAGGGTGTAGGAGGGTAGGTGAGCATGTTGTCGATTTCTGGTTGGTCCGGATTAAAGCAGTACAAAGTGAAATGTGACGGTCTATAGCTAGACGGAAAAGTGTCTCGAGTCTATATTAATTTAAGACGGAAACTAATATTATTTCTGTCACTATTATTATTGTCCGACCAAAACTATGTATACATCTATTCTTATATAAATTATGCCTCAAGAATATAATTTAATAATACGTATTTTTATAAAAATGAGCTTTTATATAATACGTTTATAAAAATCGTGTTTGACATAAAATTAATTAAATTGAATAGTTCAAAAATATTAATAAAGTGATTAAACGGTTTAATAAATTTTAAATGTCAAAATGGAAAATTCGCGGGTGTTACATGTAATATGTTATTAATTAATTTAATGCATATTTATCAAATAAATATCATTATATATATATATATATATATATATATATATATATATATATATATATATATATATATATATATATATATATATATATATATATATATAGAGAGAGTGAAGTTCAAATGAGTCCACCTATATTTGTGAGTCCTTAAGTCCTAATCTAAACCATTGATCTTCTAAGATTGATGGTTGAGATATGAAGACTTTTTAAATGAAACTTTAGTGTTTTATAAGTGAAACTTTAATCTATTATTGTAACTTTAATTCTCTACGATTGAAACTTTAATCTTTTATGATCATTTTGTATATAAAATTTTAATTTATGTTATATAATGTAATTTTTATTATAAAAATTTAAATTTTTACTGATTTAAGAGTGAAACTTTAATGTTTTACGAGTAAAATTTTAATTCTTAAAAATGAAACTTTATTTTTTTTAGGTTATTTTTCAATATAAAAATTTGAAATTTTGTAATAATGAAATTCTGACTAAAATTTATTAAATTTTATTGATTTTAGAGTGAAACTTTAATGTTCAACGAGTGAAACTTTAATACTTAAAGGTGAAACTTTAGTTTTTCTAGGTTATTTTTCAATATAAAAATTTAAATTTATATAATAATGTATGTTACAAAATTTTATGTAATATCACTAATTTAAGATTGAAACTTTAATATTTCACGAGTAAAACTTTAATACTTAAATGTGAAACTTTAATTTTTTTTAAGTTATTTTCTAATATAAATTTTTTTTATGTATCACCGATTTATGAATTTAAGTAATTTTAGTCCTTTAAGTCCGTATTTAAAACTTTAAGTCCGTATTTAAAGTAATATTATAAATTTTTTGTAATTTCTCAAATTTACGATTGGAACTTTAATGATTACGAGTGAAACTTTAATGATATACGAGTGAAACTTTAATGGCATACGAGTGATTTTAATAGTTGAAGATGTAACTTTATTAAATATGATTTGTCTGGCTTTAATCCATCCACCGTTATTGTCACCGCCAAACACCACCAACACGAAAAAAAAAAAAAAAAAAAAAAAGGAAAGCGAGAGGCGGCAGAACCACTTCCGCGCCACCACTACCCTTACAAACCACCACCATAAGCACGCCAACAACACCACCAACTACCCCAAAACCACCACCGCCAACAACCACAACAACAACAACAACAACCGCTACCATTCAAAAAAATTCAGATCTGAGAATCTCACCAAAAAAAAAAGGAAAAAAAAGCGGAAAAACGGGATTTAAAAGAAGATAGGAAAACGCAAAGAGGGAGACAACGAGTGGTGGTGCGCGACTTTTGGTGGTGGCGGCAGATCTGAAGCAAAGGGAAGAGGAAAAAAAGAAGATGACGGCGGAGGAGAGGTTGTTGTGGCGGCTGGTGGTAGAGGCGGCAGAGAGAAGAATAGCGGCAGGGGCGGCAGATCTGAAAACGAAAGATAAGAGAATGAGAGGAGGATGGTGTTTTTATGGTGAGGCGGAGGAGGAAAGGCGGAGTCCGAGTGAGGCAGAAGAGGAGAGAGGTGAGGCGGCGGGAGGAAAGGCAGAGGACGGTGGTGGCGGTGCCGGCGGGAGAAGAGGCAGAAGGCGGTGGTTCATGTTTAGGGTTTAGAGAGAGATAGAGAGTGTTTAGAGAGGAAATGGAATGAGAGTTAGTGTGTGATTAGGGTTTGTTTGTTTTTATAGCTCATTTTTTTTTTTTAATCTTAGCCATTCATTTTTTTTGATCCAAAGGTCTAGAAGAGGACTCATGGACTCACCTAAGTAAGGTGGACTCATTTGATCTCAATTCTATATATATATATATATATATATATATATATATATATATATATATATATATATATATATATATATATATATATATATATATAGATTCGGGATCTGTGAGAACTAATGAGATAATGAGAACCATGAGAACCACCCACAGCCGTTGGATTTCAAGGAAATAAAGGGTTTGAGATTAAGTCAGCTAACTCATACCCCATAACCTTCATTTACCGTCATTTTACTCAATTCAATTCTCACTCTTCTTTCTTTATCCCTCTTCTATCTCAATCGCCATTTATGTGTGGCTATCATCACTTCCACATTCATCTACAACAATCGACCAAATTCTGTCGTGCTTTTGTCTTTTGTTTATTACTTTACTTTCATCTCGTTTTGCTTGCTTTACTCCTTAAAATTTAGGTAATTTCTCAATTTCCACTATATTCTTTAATATTCTTCAATTTTAATGATTTTTATGCTTGAAATTAGTTAATTAAAGTTGCATTCCCGATTTCTTCTGCTTTCTTTTGGTTTAGTTGCTTATTAATTTATTTAATTTACTTCGTTAATCTTAATCATTGATCTTTCATCATAATGTCTTGTGTTCCGTCTTGATGATGTATGATGTTAATGATATTAATGAAGACAACACAGGCTAATTGATGATGTAATGTTTGTCCTAAAAGAGACCATATAAACGTGTTATATCTACGATATCGTTCCTGTAAATAAATTAAAGCTCTATTGAGTATGATCTGGGAAAGGGACGGAGTATTCGAGTTTCGATATGTATCTAACCGTTGGCTCTGCTTTTGGTTGATAGAAGGTTTCGCTTATTACTTCTATTAGAATTGCTAGACCTTAAGTTATTCCTTATCTGAGATGGATAATAATTAATATTAGGAAACTCCATATTTGATACGAATAAAAATTTATATTAGCTCCTGACTTCCCCCTATTTCATATGCATTGTTATAATAGAAGTATTTTTGCTACTGCCCAATGTGAATCGTTTGGTTATAAGTTTCTTTGTTGTCTTGTTATCAGAAGGTATTATTACCTGTTGTTATTAGATTAATCTATTTTGAGGATTTGAAGCAATTGAATTGCTGAGGATGGGAGTTTGATGAGTTTCGTTGCTCGAACTTTGATGAGAATTATGAAATCGAGCAAGTAAATTAAGGGTATGGTGTAAAATGTACTAGAAGGTTAGAGCTCGATATGCAAATTATGAGCTTTGGTAGGCAACTGTTGAAATTGTGATCAATTTTGAGCGTAAATACTGGGAGTTTATGCCTTTACGGTGGAGGGATAAAGCTTTAGAGCTGAGAATGGGAAGAGTTTAATTTCAAAAGTTGTGAAGCTTTCTCAGGTGACTAGGCAAGGTGCTCACTTCATTCAGAAGAATTTAATTAGTGTATTTTATCATTTAATTTGTATATTTGTTTTAATGGATTTCAATGAGTATATATCAAAAATAAATATGCATTTCTAAATGTGTATTGTGTTGTTATTTTATGCACATATGAATATTTCTAGTGTACATATATGGGTATTTAGTGTACATGTGCTAGTAACAGTGTGTATTTATGAGCTTAAAAATAAATACGTATTTCTAAATGTCGTCTATATATATTGTTATTTTATGCACATATGGATGGTTCTAGTGCACATATATGGGTATTTAGTGCACATGTGCTAGTAAATAGTGTCTATATATGAGCTTAAAAATAAATATGCATTTCTAAATGTCGCGTGTATATGTTGTTATTTTATACACATACGAATGTTTCTAGTGTACATATATGGGTATTTAGCGTACATATGCTAGTAAACATTGTCTATTTATGAGCTTAAAAATTAATATGCAGTTCTGAATGTCGTGTATAGATGTTGTTATTTTATGCATCTATGAATGTTTCTAGTGCATATATATAGATATTTAGTGTACATGTGCTAGTAAATACCCCCCCAAATCCCACTTTTATTGTCCTACTTTTTTTTTTGGCAAAGATTTAACAAATAAGATAAAATTACTACTCTACCTCATTAATTAAGAACAAAATGGACAATACAAATTGATAGGGGGAGTGCTACCTAGTTAAAAACTTAGGGGTATTAGTGGTAGTTTATTAATTTATCATACTAAATTAAGTAAGGGACAATAAATGTAGAATAAATTTTAGAGAAAAGGGGGACAATAAAAATGGAATGGAAGTAGTAGTGTCTACATATGAGCTTTTAATAGTAATATATGATGGTCTAATATCTTTTTCAAATTGATATGGCACTTGCCTACGTAATCTATTGGGTGGCTTTGTGTTTTAACACTTTGGAGCAACTGGCGTTATGGTATGCTCGCTATTTCATCTTTGTTTAGCTTATATTAAAGGTTATTAGCTCAATGGTAGAGCTATGTGCAAATTTGCACAGAGATATGAGTTCGAGTCCCATATAGCCTATTAATTCGCAAATCCTATGATAGGAATGTGGCATGATGGTAATGCAGTACAGTTACGATTCAAGAGGCCATAATCATATTCAGGCAATGGCGCGCATACCATGATTAACAATGACAATGAGCCAGTGTAGTGATTACAAGTAAGACAATCATTTCAAAGACTAGCATATGAATCAAAACTATTATCTTACATGCCATACTAGAAATGTGATTACCAATACACTAATTTTCAATCTAAGTAAACGAAAGAATGGTATGTCATAGCCAATATGGGAGTCGAACCCACATCTTGTACATTGCACAATGCTCTACCATTTGAGCTAATTGGCTTTCGAAATAAGTAAAACGTAGATGTTCATAAGGTAAAAACAACAATGACATCATGACGATATTATAAACCAATAAGTTTGCTCACCACAATTTTAATAGTCGTTTCATATGTTGTAAAGGTCAAGCAGATGTCCTACATGTATATCGCAGGCCCGTATGGTCAGGTTGTCAATACTGGTCAAGGAGAATGAAAGAATTGAAAGGTCTTGAAAATAAGAGTAGCAATTGCCAATAAGGTTATTACCCGACCGGTTAAAAATAACTCCCCATAACTGTCATTAATTCTGAAATTCACTAAGCTAGAAAAATAATTCCTCAAAAATTTAGCTGTATAAAAAATTTGCTTTAAAGCTTCTAAATTTATTTGACACATTAAAATTAAGGGAATCTAAGTCGCTGGTTTATATTCTTCAAAATAAAAAAAAAAAGAAACACATGTTGTTATGTCTGAAAATAGGTTGCGAAATCAGAGAATTGAGATCTAAATAAACTCACAGGTCTAGAATCCACTAGCTTCATCTTTGAAAACTCAGTTATCCTCTCCATTGCATAATAGCAATTTATAGTCTCTGCAATTCCAACATGTCAACAAATCAACCGACATTTAAGTGTCTAGATTACAAATAGCAACTGTGTAAAACTAGGGGTCGTTCTTAAGTGAAATGTCATGGCCTCCGATCAATCATTTATACAACAACTTTCAACAGAAAACAATGATTATATGTAACTAATGTAATACTGACAGGCTAAGGATGACAGAGGCTTTAGATCTAACTTATGAATTCTCCCTACTCATTATTAGGGTGCATATCTTACTTTTGACCAAATTAGATGGAGCGAATATGGGTCTAACAGATTTTGTTTCCCATACATAACTTTATTAATAGTTCGCTCACAACACACCCCAAATAGAGTTTCAATCGATATTTCCAACAAAGAAGAAAGAGATCTACGTACTACTGTTTGGAGTGTGGACACACTAGTACCCACATGATTGTTAGTTCATCAATAAGCAATTGAGCCATCACATGGGAGACAAGAGTAACATTCTACTTGTTCACTATAGCTTGCAACATTCTCAAAACCTGGGAATGTAGTGAATGTGAGCTACTCCCTCCGTACATAGAAATATTCAGTAGATACACGAAAATAATCACTACATACATTAAAAAAAGTATTAATAACATTAACAAAGGAAAATGAGGCTGTACTTTCTTGAAGTCAGTTATGCAACAAATTCAAAAGAATTTTCATTATTCGGAGTAGGGGGTGTCATTAATGCTAAGAGCGGGTTTTATGCACATGTAGGCATCCCACTCGTCTCATGTGAACTCTTCACACTAAGTGGGTTTTATGCACAAAAAAGGAAGACTAGGTGCATAAAAATATTCAATAGATACACGAAATTAACCACTACATGCACGAAATTCTTGGAATATCATACCAATACTATATTTCACAAGTCCCCCTTTTCATTGGATTTGACAAACATAAATCAACTCGATAAATCCAAATATGATCTTACCACAATAATAACAACATTACTACTCTACTGCAAAGACTTTGTCAATGCCAAAGGCGGTGTAAGGTGCAGCCTTACCCTTGATATAAGGCAAAAAAAAATAGGTCCTTTCCCGATAACCTAAAGGAAACTTTGTTCGGATTGCACTGATTGACTACTACTTCATAGCAGAAGAATAATCCCAAAATCAGCAAGCAGTCGGAATCAATTTTAACTTTTGATTAAGATACCCTCAAAAATAATAAAATGATGGAGACGGAGTGAATAATATGTATGCAACAAATAATATATAATTGAATAAAATAAAGAAAAGAAACAGAATAGATGCAAAGCCATTATCAGAGAGTTTGACGGGAAAAAAGAATCAAAAGAAGTACGAAAAATACCAATCCATGTCAAAATCATATTAAGAAAAAAAGAGGACAAATAATTACAAACAATGATACAAAAAGCCTAATATACTGCTATTTCAGTCGAACTAATTTACTGATATTTCGGTCAAATTAATTCCAGATTGTACTGTTTATGAAAACCAATTTACTTCTATTCCAGTCAAACTAAATCAACATTGCATTAATTTAGGTTAAATCAAATCAATCATAGAAATTTTACATAAAATCATTGTGTTATTGTTATAACAGGAAAATAATATCTTCTAATTACGATATTGAATAAATTTAAACATAAAACTTCCCTTTGTGAATGGCGGTGAAAGAGGAGTATGACGTTAATCGATAACAGTAACGAAGGAGAAACAAGGTGGTCGCCGACGGAGAAGCTGAAGAAGCACGATGATCGAATGAGGAGAAAGGGAGAGAGGAGAGATGAGTGTAATGATAGAGACTGGATAGCGTCTAAAATTTTTTAATGACCCTGACAAATCTCAATCACTGAAATTGTGTTTGATCAAGCAGTCCTTCAACCTTTAGAGAGGTTCTCATGGTTCTCATTATGTTAGTGGTTCTCACCGGATCCTGACCATATATATATATATATATATATATATATATATATATATATATATATATATATATTAATTAAATTTCATATAACAAATTGTCTAGTAATTCACAATTACATGGTATAAAATGGGATATGTTAATATAATTCACAACATTTTGTAATTATAATTAACCATTCATTCATATCTCAATTGCTTCTTAAACAATAATGAATTTTAGTAATAAAATCTTTTAATTACTAAAATAAATCTTATTTAATCAAATTACAATAAGATATAAATATTCTCACTCACAATTGAATTGTTCAAATTTAAGGAATTGATTAACTTGTATCGATATACAATTAATCAACTAGTCTATTAAGGGAATTGTCCTATAGGTGTGACCTTAAGGGATCAACTGATCACCACCGTCAAACAACAGTAATGTCAAACTCTAGTTAGCCAATAATTACTGATTAATGTTGATCAGTTGACTATATAAATGAATCATCCCTTACGTATTCTTAATTTGAGATTTAAACATGTGATCGCACTATTGTTGAGGACACATACTCCAATAATATAGGATTTTAACTCCATACCTTTATGAAATCACAATCCATTCCAATACTTTGAACCAAACGACTCCTTAAAAGATTATGTGAATTAAGTAGGACAATTATTAGGTTTAAAAAAATGAGACCATTTTTGTGACATGAATCAAAATTGCAGACTACTTTTTAGAAGAAGCAACGCTTGATTTATTTTTAATTACTTGAGGAAAAAGCTAGTCTTGCTTGTGACGGACTAATTCCGTCACAAGCTTGTGACCTCTCATAAAAAGGGGAGAACTAGTTAGTACCTAGCTTAACTCAGCAATTCTAAATCTTCCTTCTCTCTAAAAAAATAAAACCCTAAATCCTCCCCCTTTGCTGCCGCCGTTCTCCTCCTTCCTCCCACCGCCACCCATCAACCCCCTACCATGTCGCCAGGGATGGAGTCTCTCAAGACCTTTCTCCGGCGACCCGTCTCCTCTCTTCCGATTAACCTTCCCCCCCTTTCTTACCCACACCCGGTTCTGGATCGTACGGGTTTGCCCGTTCCCCTCGGTCTGCGTGGTGTATGTGGGTTGTTCGGGTCTTATCGGACGAGTTTGTTGAGGTGGTGTGGCGGGGTGGTGCTTGGATCTGGCGGTGTTGTAGGTTGGTAGGGAGGCGGTGGCTTCCGTTTTTTTCCTGTGTTCCGCTTTGTTTCCTTTATGTTTTTGTTTAATTTCCGCTTTCGTTTTTGTTTCTTCTCTCTTTCTGAGGGCTCTGTCCCCGTCTCTCGGTGGTGTCCTTCTCTCAGTTTGAGAGCTTTCGTTTTCTGGTTCGTTTGCAGTTTTCTAATAAGTCAGCAGAAGAACAGCGTTGTTATAGATCGTTATATGGTTTTACATATTTTGTCTGATTCATGGCTACAATCAATCACGTCAGAAGAAATGGATACTCGTCAAGGAAGATTCGGAGACCCTCTTATGGATGAAAGCCTTTTGCGGCGAATCGATGATAGAGACTCTGTTGCAGTGTTTCATTCTTTGAACAAGAATTTCCTATGGTTGTAATCGATTTGTATCTGATTGAGCTTGACATATGTTGTAGATGTTGTATGACTTTTTATTAATGATAATGATCTTTTCTCAAAAAAAAAAAGGAGAGGGGACAAAGTGGGGCACCCTCATGTGCTTCCCACTCACCTCTCAATGGGCATTTTGTGAGAGGAAACGGTATCCCTTGTGACGGATATCGCCCGTCTTCAATGAGATTTTGTGTTGAGGAAAATGTTAGGTTGTTATTAAAAAGACTTGCCATTCATCGGTAGAGTTACGATCAATTTTGCGTGAGGATATACTTGAGGTGGCTATTTTCCGTGTAATAGCTCTTTAGATATCGGCGCTCGCCCCTTGTTTGCACCAAAAAAAACTAAGCAATCGTCGTTTTATTTAATGTCAAACTAGTATGAATCCCATGCATGGATAAGCGGTATTTATAGATCTTTTAGTTTATAATGTATTATATAAATTTAAAATTAACATATTATTAATTTTTCATATTTTAATATGAGGATAAAAAATTGAAATAGGAAACTAATCAAAATAATTGAGTAAAATCATAAAATGTGTATTTTAATGAATTTTTTTACCACAAAACTAATGATCAATTTATAAATTTTCTCAAATAATTTTAAAGATTTTTTTTGTCACGAAATCAATAATATCAGTTCATAATTTTTTTTATACAAATTACGTACTTGGTAAGATTTTTTAATAGAAACTAATAATATCAATTTATCGGTTTTTTATATAAAAATTCTAGATTTATACCAGTTTTTTTGTATTTTAATTAAAAGATTTAATTTACTTAGAAAAATATTATAATGATTAAAGATGATATCTTAATTAAAAGATAATTTAATAAAAATATAGTGTTGTTTCCTTATTTAGCCAGATTCCTTTTGTATGAAAAATTATTGAGAATTTTTATATTCTCTGAGGGTAATAGATTCGGGAGGTGAATAATTACTCTCATACCAAACATAAAAACCGCACCTTACGTATTACTCCCCTACCCCCCTCCCCCGTAATCCAAGCTAACTCTTAGGGCTTGCCTGGAATCCTTGAAATAATCACGGGAGAAATTTTATTTGGGTGATAATTAGTGGGGAAATTAATTACAAGGGTAATGAGTTCTTTGTTGATAGGTTTGGCATATAAGAGTCATTGTTGTTAAAATCGCGATCCGGATCGTACGATCCTACGATCCAAAAAGTGGAAAACAATTCAAATCGCCGTAGGATCGTTTTGATAGTAGGATCGGTACAAGATCGGTCAGGATCGCATAGGATCGCGTAGGATCAATGGTATGATCGTTCAGGATCGTAAAATGCTTATTTGTGTTCCAAATTTGTGAGTTGAATGTTCTTCTATACTTACAACTCTAAATTAAAGGTATATGTAATATGTTGATATGATATTAAGACTCTCATGTCATTAAATAAACTTTTAACATTATACTTCACAAATTATACCAAATTGTTCACATAAACTTGTTTATCCAAGCTATTTGTAGGATCGTATCCTTCGATTCGATCCTGCGATCCGATCCGATCCTACCACCCCTCTTCGATCCAAAGTAGGATCCCGATCTTGACAACATTGATAGGAGTAATGATTACCGAGCATATGTTTTACTCCTTAATCATTACCCAGGGGGAGGGTGAGTAATGTATTATCCCTTCATGAGGGTAATAGATTCGAGAGGTGAATAGTTACTCTCATACGAAACATGAAAAATGCACCTCATATATCACTCTCCTATTCATTCTCCCCCCCCTCTTTTACCCTCAATCCAAGCAAGCCCTTAGTAGTAAAAGGAGATTTTCCATCATCTTGACAAGTTTGACTGACCGTAATTCTTACCACGATTTTAAAACTGAAATTTTTTCTTTCCAGATCAAAGTTCTAGTAAAACCGGTCAATTTGGAAAAAAATCGTCGCTTTCAGAAATTTTGATCGCGAATTATGACCACTCAAAGGCATTTTTGTTAAAAACGAGATTACCATGTAAAAAATAAAAAAATACAAGGTTACAACGTAAAATATCCCTTATAGTTTATACTATATAATTACACATTCTGTCTACTTTACGCGATCTTCTTTAAAATGATATTTTCAACCATGGCAAATATGTTACTCCTAATTAACTGCATGATGTACCAGAGTTGAGGCAATGTAGGAACTTAAACGCGATAACATTACACCAAAAATTGCACTCTCATGGTTTGTGATTATAGCGTTTGTTGTTTACTAATTATACCTGCTCTATGTAACCTGGATTGTTCTAATATTACCAAAACACAAGAACTGAAATGCAATTATATACAAGCTTGAATTTGATTAGTTCCAACTCCGAGTAAAAGAAGAACAAAATCTGTAAAGTGAACTTAAAAGGGGTTAATTAATAGTCAGCTCTCCTGCTGCTGGTAAGATCACCAAGAAAATCATCAGCGTCTTTTTCCAGATTCAGATTTTTCAAGAGCTCAGAATACTGTGGATCAAAAGCGATGGCTAGGCGCAAATATTGGACAGCTTCATCTCTACGACCTTCGTTGAGCAGGACACTAAAAAACAATAAAAACACATGAAACAGCGGGCCAACATATCTTAACATTTATTCTTGAGCATAGGGGTGGGGGTCATAAGACCAACCCAATATATGAGGAGCACAAAATGATTTGGTTTGGTCTCACATTTCAGGTGAGACCGTCTCCCACACGACTGACTGTCCCGCTATTACCAAAGGAAACCTCAGACATACCTGGCATAAACTACTAATCCCTCGTAATAGCGGCCCTTAGCCGCTGGGTAATCTGGTTCTTTTATGTTTCTCACTCTTTCAAAGTGAACAAGTGCTTCTGCTACTTTGCCCTGATCACCACACAAGGAGCATTAAAACTTCAAATTAGGCCATACATGAAAAATACCATGAGAGGAGAAAAAAAAATACATTCACAAAGACAGACGGAATATTTAATTATGCAGTCATGACAATTAACAAGTTAAAATCGCTCCAACACCCACGCCCCCTCCTTTCCGTTTTAATTTATTGTTTGACTACTTATAGCAAAGAGAACATTGAAAGTACAATCATACAATAGTTGCACCTGTCGATAAAGTGCACCACCAGCTATAATGGATGCCTGAACGAGAAAATCAACTGCCTCAGCATCATAAGGTTCCTCAAGTAGACAGATCTATAGGAACACAAAAAATTAGTCAGGTAATTGGAATATATACATATATACATAAATCAGAATTGGACAAGATTTTTAAAATAAAAATTATGCCGAATGTGTAACACAAATTATAGGACAAACAAAGAATACAAGACCTTCGAAATAGCACATTCTGAATATTCAGAGGCTTCATTAAAGAGTCCTTTCGTTACCATTACATCACCCAGTATTGTCCAAGCTCTATAACAATCAGGGTCCTTTTCAACTGCCAGTCTATCTATCTAGTTAGTTCCGCCAAGCAGATAGACATATTGAGCCACTCAACCAGACCAATAAGAAAATATAGCTGCGAGTAAATGAACCTTAGCAAAAGAACTGCTTTCTCTGTTTTCCTTGTTGATAGGTAAGCCAATGAACGCTGTTGAAGTAGACAGTAATGAAAACACCCTAGTTACATCCGTTCATCATACACCAGAACTTTCCTCAAGAAAAATGGGTTAACATACAATTGATGTCCTTTTAATGAGGACAATCGGGGGTTTTTAATAACCTATACTTACATCAACCAGCTCTAGAGGAGATAAGTCGAAAGCAGAGACCGAGCCCTTTTTCATTGGTGCATCTATTATAGCATCTAACTCTTTCTCAGATTCTGTAGGTTCTTGCAAAGCTTGCTTGTTTACCAAACCCAACTTTTCGCGAATAGGGGGATGTTGGAGACACACTTGCTGCACAGCATATCAGAAAGCACAAGTTGTAAGCACAGGCACATAAACTATATCAGAAAAATAAAGCAGGTGTACGAGAATTACGCACAAACTCACCTGAATGAGGGTCAGAGAACTGTTTGTCACCCAATAGACAAGACTACCCTGCCAATATAATTAGATATATGTGAGTATAAGAATTAATATTTTAAAAGATAACCAAGCTTCAGGGTCAAAAAAGTTGAAACAAGTTAACAGCCAAATGAAATACATTCCCTTCATCCCATTAATACTGTCCCTCGTTGACTTATGCAGTCAACTTGACTGCTTTTTTTCTAACAGTAAACACTAGTTACAACTTTTCAAAAAAGATAATATGAAAATGGCTGTTTTGGTAAACGACAAATTCAACATTGTGCATGTACATATATTGGAGGTCAAAGTTGACCATCAATACCAAAAGGGGGCGTTATTAGAAGGTATGGTGTGTTAAACAAGAACATGCTTTCCAACTACTGTGACATCATGGGTACATAGCTACAGAATATTTAGCTTCGACCCTATCAACAGACTATCTGCAACCCCACTCGTGCAACCAAAGTAAAATTCTTATTCGTTTCACATGTGTAATCAAATTTGTGCCTTTTCCCGCTCTCAAGCTACAACATAAACATATTTATTTTTCTGCCCTCTCGAACTAAAAGATTAATCAAAAAATCAACTTAACTGAAGAAATACGTGATTACATGAAAACACGAGTTTATTGAACAATTAACAGCATCTTAATGACTAGTGGAACAGTGGAGGCAGGCAAACTGAGGTTTCATAACTCATGACAGGGAAATAAAACAATTAGTTTTAGTGTCCACTTCTGAAAAAGAAATTCTTTTAGACTTTTAGTGTCCGCTTAACCATAAAGTCATAAACATGGAGTAATCATCAGCAGAGACAGCTGAAACACTTGCCTGTGGTACATAAAATGCCCCAAACAAGAGAGGAACTGTAAGTAGTTCCAAATACTTCCTGTACCACTGCATCAGAAAAGCGTAAAAAAAAATGGTTAAATTGACAATTGGCTAATTATGATCATTCAGAATTGTGTTAAATGGGTCGATGAACATGTTGCACTGTCAAGTAGTTTTTATCTCCATGAAGAAAAAGTTGGAAGACCGAAGACAAACTCCTCATTCAACCCCCAAGACATTTTCTGCAACTCAAACAATGACAATAAATATACATCAGATCAGATACCAATAGAAAATTCACTTACTTTCGCTAAAAACTGAAGTAATCCTGTCTGTTTGTCAATTGAAGATCCTCTGAAAGAAATCTGCAAAAGCGATCACTTCCAAATGGTAAAATAAAAGAGCCAAAAATAAAAAAATAAAAATGATGTGACCTCGCAATCGAAAAAGAGTAGAGCTTCTTTCCCTTGAAAAAACAAACTAAAAAGCAAAGGCACACTGAAGATATAGGCTGGTAAGGTCAGCTGTTCTCTGCTGACCAGTCACAATACTAGGTTAGCATCTTAGGATGAAAGGGAAGGGGAGGAGGGGAGGGAAGGGAACAAGGTGGAGGAGAGAGGAGGGGAAGGGAGTAAGAGAGTTTCTCTTTGAATCTTACATTCGTTGGGGGATTTTAATTTGACTTTGGTGAGCAGGGAAAATATCAAGGCTCTTTGCTAACAAAACGAAATTGTATCTCTCCCTCTCCCTCCCTTTCAAATCCCTCCCTCTAAACAAGCCCTAAATTGCACAAGAGCCCACTGACAACATGGCTATGTGCTTTCTGCCTTTATGTCAATGTGACCGACCCTAAATATATACAATCAATGACTTAACACAAACCATTATATCCTAACACCATTTTACACCTCGGGGATGGACATAAATCAAGCGAAACACAATTCTTCTCTGTTGTTTTCACAACCATATGGGCAATCTATTGCAGCTAAGCAAATGATAAAGTGAGAAAACAAAACAAAAGTAGCCAACTAGATTTGTCCATGATGATTCACAAAAAGATTAAAAAAAACACTATCCTATTTTCTGGAGATACTTCTACATAGTCCCCAGACCATCTGAACCGAAAAGAACGATCAATTAAGATCTTTTAAGTTCGAGAAAGATGCCTTAACTGTTGAGCACCAAGGGCTTAAAAAGGGAGATTTATTGGGTACCTGGATGTTACAAAAATGCAAACCAGCAACAAGGAAAGGAAAAATGGAGCCTAGAACACCACTGGATGACTCAGACAGGTTTTGAAACCATAATGTACCGCCCTGCAAAGCATCAAAGTTTACATTTAAGATAATTAAGCACAAGAGGGCAACCAATTCACGGATATAGTGTAGTATAAGAAACTATGTAGGGAAAATATACTTTAGAATTCGTTGAAGCTAACTAAACATGACAGCCACAGAGGTATACTTCAACCAAATCGAATTTGACAAAACTTTCATGCTTCACATTGTCCACAATTAATGCAGGAAAATAAGAACAGATAAGGCAGTGTATTCAAGAGAAAAAACATGAAAATTATCAGATGTCAGTAGCACCTTACAGTGTCAAATCCTGGAAACTCATCCAATGACATTCTCCTGATACTAATCATCCACAAAATAAAGCAAGGGATCTGCAGAAAAATATCAAAACAGAAAATAAAAAATATTAAATAATTATCATTTGTGCGAATAAGCGCAAGCATAAAATTTTGCTACACACCTGAATTGTATGCGATGTAAGAAACCACAAAAATGAAGGGCATCCAATAGCTTTCCTTTCCCTCCGGAAAAGAGAGAACTGGTCCACAAAACGCTTTCCTGAGAAAGGTGGCGGCAATGGAGGAGGCACTTCAAATTTTCCGCATGACATTAAAGTGAAAATGTTGTAAGTTCATAAAGGTAAGGCATACAATAATCAGAGAATCCTTAATCTACATTCTTTTCTAGATAAGAAAAAAAAAACGTAAGCAAACCAAAAAGAAAACAAAGAGTGAGGGCAAGGTATCCTCGTAAGAGAGCTGATTACTAATTGTTCCAACTACAGTAAAATTGCAATAAAGAATCGCTAAAAGTCTAAAAGCCTCCAGTACTAACCAGAATAAATTGTTTAAAGATCATGTCACAAGGTTGATCCCAGAGAAAGTAGCTAAAGTCCCTTCCTCCCTATCAGACTATAAAAAACAGCCACAGCCACCAGAATGCAGAATAGATCCTAATGAAACCAAAATGTAAATAGGGGAAAAGTTGGATATGTGGCTGTGGATACCGCCCTCGTTCTAGACTGAAAACACTTAATAGGACTGCTAAATAGCATTCAATTCTGATAATTTGAAGACGTCAATGTCACTTCAGCAACCACCACAACTCAAGCATAAACTTTGATGGTCGACTAAACAAACGCTTGGGGCGTCCTAGTTTATTTGACTACCACAAAACGTTGCCCATAACAGAATTTTCCATGGGACAAGCATGTGAGTTTTAAACGAAGAATTCAAGTCTAGGTGAAACGAACAAGCTAAAGCGACCAATGAAGAATAAAATTATCATACATTTTGGAAATGCCTCGCCAATGTGTTTCAGCTTTTGAAGCTGCAAGATAAGCACTGGCAATAAAGTGACTCTTAACGCCACTGTTGATGACGCAATTACTATCCACCTGTACATTATAAAATGACAGCATCTCTCAGCAGCATAAAAATCTTGTTTCCCCCAAGTAACATCAAACTACTATCCGAAAGATCAAAATATTTATATTCCACTCAATATCTTAGGTAGCCTTATTTGGAATCCGTTTCTAAAATGGGCGATTTTCACTAATTATTTAACGGAATAGGTCGATTCCCAAAATAATTGTCGAAAATGGGTCCACGTAGGCTTGGAATTTACGAAGCTATGGTCAAGGGTCAAATCGCCACGGCGCTTGGCGACTTACTTCGAAGACATATTTCCGCGACTCCCCTCCCCTTCCCAGTTTCATAGCCCCAAATCAGGAAAAAAAAAAATTTAGGCCAAGTAGCCAGCCCCCATGGCTACTTTTGGCCAAATCGCCAGCCCCCATGGCTACTTGAATCTACTTGAATCTGAGACATACTCAGCTATTTCGTCAAAATTGGCCCAAACACTGCCCATTCAAGTCGCCGAGGTGCATGACGACTTTAGGCCAAGTCGCCAGCCCCCATGGCGATTTTATGCTCAATTATCATAACAGCAAAATTTAGGTTTGGTTGCAATTTGGGTATGGTCGCCAACCGAGATGGAGACTTAAATACAAACCTAGGTTCGGGTATGACGTGGACCCATTTTGGGTAATTAATTTCAAAGTCGACCCATTTCGTTCAATAATTAGTCAAAATCGCCCATTTTAGCAAAAAATTCCCTTATTTGTTACAAATAAGCCACTTCCAATAGGCAACACGCGCTATTTAAATTCGCGATTCGCTATATACATTTTGTAATGTCATCCTGTATTGTTCGTTCATAACTCTGCATATCATAATTGTCAACATAAAAGTAAACATATGCATATACATAGACAAATCATTTATATTCCGTCAGTATCCGAGGTTGCCTTTAGTCGTTATGAATACGCCACATCCAATACGCTAAACGCTCTTACGGAGTATTTCTTATATACTCCGTAAATCAAAGTAAGCGCCGTTCCAATTCGTAATTCGCAATTCGCTATGAACATACTGTAATGTTCATTCATAATTCTGCATATCATAATGGAGAAATACAATTCACTCTGGAATATCGTCACAAATTCAATAAATACAAATTCGATTGATCAAAATAACATAAAATCATAGTAATTAAAGTTAAGTAATCATTAAAAAGAAATGAATTACCAAGGAAGACCGGAAAGTTGATGATAACCGTCGAGCAAAGAGACAAGAGCGCAAACAGGAAAACTAGAAGAATCTAGAAGACCGTCATGAACGGCAGCGGAAACCTGAGAAGCTTCGAGAAAATCTAAGTTGTGAGGGTCGGACTCGGTGACTGAGTTGAACTCATGAGGGAAGAGTGAGTCAGGTGAGTGAGAAGAGAAGAATCGGAACGACGTCGTGGCAAGGGAAGGAGCAAAATGGTAGGTTGAAGGAGGACGGGAGATAGGATTGAGGAGAGAGAGCAGTTTGCGGTGGTGATATCGGCGAAAGAGGGCTGAGATTAGCCTTGGTGTTGCCATTGTCGCCGTCGTCAGAGATCAGAGGTGGGAGTTATGTTTGTTGGAACTTGAAGTCTCAAAAACATTTTGGCATAAAGTGAAATAACCACGTACGATACTCGATGCGAGTTGGATCAATTCGGATAACTTTGAACCAAATGACCCCTAAATTAATGTAACAAGGATCTTCTTCATTTCTTTTCTCTCCATTTCCTCTCACAAACCCATTTAATAATATTATCTCATCTATACTCTATTAACCCTTTATTTTTATGCATAAATCGTGAACCGTTTGATGTTGACGAGATACAATCTTGACCGTTAATAGGTAATGGCCTCTCCATTTCTTTTTAGGAAATGGAGAAAATTTTGGCTCAATGGCCAATCGAACACCCGGTATGAGTGATCTCAATAGTACTCGAAATTCGACTCAATTTGAATCGAACCAAAACTAAATCGAATTCAATAATAACTGAAAGTTACCCAAACCTGAATATTTCTGAATCGATAAGAACAGAACTGATAGACCTGAATTAAAAATAGTTATTTTCTCATAAAAATACCCATTTTATAGCCTTATAGGTGTTTTTTCATTACTTCATTATTCATTAATGGCAGTATGAATTATTATATTCAAATTGAAACGTAATATGTACATGTAAGCTAATTTTTTTTATCTTTAGCTTAAGAAAAGTATGACTCGAAACTCAACTGAACTAATATTGACCCGTCTCGGACCACACTCGACTCGAAATAACACAAATTGATTAAAGTGACTAACCGAAATGAACCTGATTGAAATCGAATTGAGATCAAAACTAAGGTCAAACCAATTTAGATCGAACTGATTTACTTCTATTTGAAACCGAACCGAATGATCCGTTTGCCAGGTCTTACTGTAGCTGCAGTGTAAACCACATGGACAGACACAAATTTGACAAACCCTGATAATAGACAAGGAATAATCTGAGGGAATGCAATGAACTTTTGGATTTTTATTAAAAAAAAAATAGTAAATGGTCTTGAAAAATCATGAAAATTGGTGATAATTTAGTTAAGATATCAAACTAAATGTGAGCCAAAATTCAGAATTTTACAAGCACTCTAGGTATTTTAAATAAAATGAAAACCAGACTGAAATAAGATGATTCTCAGTCAGTTTTCTCAGCAGAAATGAATGACTCTTTTTGTGATTAGAAACCATGATATAATTATCAAATTCACCCTCAAGCAAGCACAGAGGTTAAACTTAACAATTTGAGAGGATTAAGACTGAATTATTCAAGAAAGCACAAAATTAATTCAACCTCAACGAGATAATGCACTTAAAACAACTCAAGTAAGCACAGACCTGTCCTAAGTAACACCACAAATCCTTAATCAATACCTAAGTAAGCACAAGGTATTATTAAGTCTGACTTACAACTAAGACTCAACAAAATTGAAAAGATTTGTAAATTTTGAGAGAAATCTCAAGGTTTTTCATTATTCAAAGTCTGCCTTTCAACAACAACTCCAAGGTCCTTATATAGGCCTTGAAACTTAGGTTACAATTCGAAGGGCATTCATCCAAGGGCCAGGATTGCCTTTAGGATAAGTACAACTGAAAGAAAATATTTTACAAACTGAAATTCAAAAGTAAAAAAAGTAAAACAAGAGCTCTGGGTAAAAACAGACTGTGACTAAGGCAAAAGTAGTCTGTCTTTGGCTTGTTGTGTGCAGATTGATGTTGTATTTGGAGGCTTGCAGCATTACTCCCAATGTCAAGGTTAATTGTGAGGTTTCGTGCCTTGCATTCATTTAAAAGGCAAACTGGGCAAGAAAACTTTAAAGTAGCCTCACAATTGCCTCACCAAAAGAGGAAAGTATGCTTTTTGCTTTTTGGTTTGTTTTATTCAGTAGCATATGATTGGCTCTTGGCTTTGTTTCTTGGACTAAATCTTAGCACTGGCTGGAGTGTGGCTTGGTCTCAGTTCAGGACCCCTCAGCTGGCCATGGTGGCAGTTGATGGTTGGCTTGGAACTGATACTTCTGGCTTGGAAAGGATGGACTGATTAGGACTGTGGCTTGCGTAGGGTTGTTGGGATTGGTTAAGCTCTGATCATGGCTAGGCTGGTCTAGGGTCATCATGTGGCTCCTACTGCAAGTAGCACTTGTGACACTCCAAGATTTCTACGAAAAGAAAATGCAAACTTTGCAGCGAAAAAAAGCGATATTTTAAAAACTTTGATATTGAAAATCGCGGAGGCGGGTGTTGAGTTTTAATGTAAACTTTGATACCAACCAGAAAGTTGAGTTTTAATAAAGGTTTTATACAAAATACAACTTAGCAAGGTGAGTGGGATCTTAATCCCTAAATAAAACTCAACGGTAAAAACTATGTAAAATTCTAAACTACAATGGGGAAGGTCAATCGTTGTAAGTACAACGCTCGCTAGTTCACACGTCTTCACCCCTAAGAAGCAACACTATCACCTGTCATTCATGTAAACATGAACACCACAGTCAGTGGGGAGAAACTCAAGGTTCTCCTAGCCACATTATATCAAAATGAACATAACGAAGAACTCAAATAAGGCAAGGCATAATAAATACGGGACACGATTCACTTGAACAAATAAGCACGGGATCATTCTTGTTTGAATAATAAGAGAAAGCAAGATAGAATAGCAAATGAGCATATCATAGGCATATTTAAATAAGTGAAGTAAAGGAAAGAACATAGATACGGTTAGTTAACCACAAGCAATAATTCCAATGAAATGTGACATGTGCAACAATCCAAATTACACAAGACTAGTACTTAAATTGTGTGAGATAGATAAACAAGTAGTCAATCACCGCAATACATATAGTTGAAAACCATAGCCATTACTTTGGAAATCTTCTAACAAACATTGCACGGAACGTGGCTATTAACGTCACATGCGCACTCATGGCTTGCATCTCACCATAAGAACTGAAGAGTCTATCAACAGCCGAAATACTCAAAGGGGGGGGGGGGGGGGGGTGAATTGAGGATTTAAAAACTTAGCCAACTTTTTCGATTGTAAGTAATTAATTATTTAAAGTTTATTGATAAAACCTTAACTAATCAACTAGTTAAAATAAAGTGAAAATAAAAATGAAACAAACGAAATAGAAGAGAGACACACACGATTTTGAAGTGGTTAAGTTTCACAAATCGAAACCTACGTCCACTATTCTCGATTCTACGGATTACAAATTTACTAACCCAACTCATACAACTAACCCTAGTTGTAACTCAAGTGAGTATCGCTAAATACTCGAGTGACTAACTTACGCTAATAAGAAAGCATTTAATGATTCTACTAAAAGTTCACGTTAATGAACGAGTAAGAAATCAATTAAGCACTATTATCTTATAACGATAACGAAAGAACGAATGCACAAGTATAAGACACACGACCTTTTTCGAAAATAAGCAAAACGGTTTTCTTGCTTTTAAAACACGATTTTTGCTTTTGAAAATAAAGTCAAAATTATGCTCAAGGTCTTACTTTTGAATATAGCAAAGAGTAAAGTATTTATAGTAAAAGAGGAAGCATGACACTTGGTTTCATCAAAACCCTAGAGGCCGAAATAATAGGATATGTAAACAAATCATATCTCATTATTTCTATCCTTAAAATCTTAGGGGATAATAGAGAATGACTTAAAGATAATTTTATCAATTATTCTCTTAATATCTTTTCATTAAATTTTAAGATATGATAAGATTTTCCATAACAAAAATATCTTTATCATATATAACCATATCTTACCAAATATAAAAGATATGTTAAGATAATTCTAGAGAATAAAATCTTAACAATAATCAAATTATATTATTAGGTCTACACGAGAACCGCACGGCTCATAGGCCTCGTTTTTCGTGAAAATCCTAGTCTGATATTAGGTTAGATTTAGGGTTTAAGAGTACGTAGTATTAGAAACCCTAATTAGTAATATGACTCAACTCATAAGTTGATTCAACATAATTACTAATTATAAGCTTAAAACAAAACCACACTTAATATGAATAAGGGCTTCCTTATAAAATAAATACTTCTTGCTAAAACATTTAAAAGAGACGAAAACATTTTTCAGAAACATTTAAAAAAAAAAAAATAAAAAAAAATACCCTAATGACAGGCGATTATCAGGCGACACAAGAGACGATCATCCACCATCATTAGGGCTTGATTTTTCTTCAATATGGCTCGTAATTCTGCATCCAAATCTAAGACAAAACAATCTGCTAATAGTAAACGTACAAGTTCTCAAAAAAAAGTAAGACTGAGTCATAATGGAGGAGGAGTAAAGGGACCATCCGAGGAGGATGTGCAAAGAACCAAGCCTATGCATGAAGTCAATGGTGTTACTGGTCTCTACTTTGATGATGAAGAGGAGCCTGTTGCAAATACCAAATTTGTGACACAACGTGGTAAGAAATCTAATGCAAACTCACAAACTGATAATCAGACTGAAACAGAAAAAGGAATAGAGACATCTACAACCCTAGTGGAGCCTTCTCCTGTCATTCAAACACAGTTGGAGGAAGATATTTTGCAATTCACAGCAGATGATGTGCAAGAGGAGGTAGAGTATTGGAATCAGGCTGTTGTGTGCTTTGTTTTAGGGGCTAATCCACCATGGGAGGTGTTAGAAGGTTATATTCATAGAATATGGAATAAATATGGCATTGACAAGATTTCGTTCCTTCTTAATGGAATTTTTCTTGTCAGGTTTAAGACCTTGAATAGTAAGGAAGAAGTGCTTAAGGCTGGATATCACATGTTTGATAACAAACCTTTAGTGGTTAAACCTTGGCAAAGTGATGTTGACCTCCTTAAAGAGGAGGTAAAAGTAGTGCCAGCTTGGATTAAACTGTATGGTTTACCTCTAAAATTTTGGGGTAAGTGTATGCCAAAGATAGCTGCTTTGGTGGGACCTTATGTTAGGTCTGATCCAGCTACAGAGGCCAAAACCAGGTTGGGATATGCAAGGGTGATGGTTGAACTAAAATTTGGGCACAAGTTCCCTACTTGTGTTCAGTTTAAAGATGAGCATGGCAGTTTACTGAAGGTTAAGGTAGAATATGACTGGAAGCCTAGTATTTGTTTGAAATGTAAGGGCATAGGACATGAAACCAATGAGTGTAGGAAGTCTCAGCAAAAGAAACAAGCTATCCCTGTAGTCAGGAAAGAATGAAGACCTGTGCCTTAGGTAAAATCAAATTTATCTATGACTGAGTATCCTGTACTGTCCAGTCCAATTACTCCTGCTCCTAAACAGCAACAACTTGAGGACAAGGAGGAGAGTGACACTGAGGACATCATAGATCTGGATGAAATTGAGAGACAACAAGAAAGTGCAAGAAAAAATGGTGACCCTCCTAACTCAACTGTTTCTCATGAATAACATAGGGTTTTGGAATGTGCGGGGTCTTAATAGTGTAAATAAACAAAAAGTAGTTAAAAATTTTATGAATAATCATAGGCTTGGCCTATTTGGTTTGCTTGAGACTAAAATAAGTGGTGGAAATGTGGCAAATGTAACCCTTAATTTGTTTGATGGATGGTGTGTGACCACCAATAGTCACACTCATAAGGGTGGAAGGGTTTGGATGTTATGGAAGCCTCAACTTTTTGATGTACATGTTTTGACTTATAATCCCCAGTTTATTCATGCAAAGATCACTGTTAAAGTCACAGGGAAGAGTTTCTTTTTAACCTTGATTTATGCCTTCAATGATGGTAAGGATAGACTAGAGTTGTGGAGAAGTCTGAAGTATTTTGCTCATTCCTGCTCTGACCCTTGGGCTCTTGCTGGAGATTTCAATACAGTTTTGAATCCTGATGAGAGATTAGGTGGGCAGACTAAAGATGATGATATGGAAGCCTTTGTAGACTGTGTGACTGCTTGTGGGATGGTTGATATCCAGGCTACTGGTGCTTTCTTTACCTGAACAAATAAACAAGATGTTGAGCATAGAAAGTACAGTAGACTAGATAGATTTTTGGTTAATAATGAATGGTTAACTGATTTTCCTGATATGATTGGACACTTTCACCCTGAAGGGTTGTTTGATCATAATCCCTGTGTTATATCAAACAAACACCATGTGGCCACAAAGAATAGAAGTTTTAAGTATTTCAATATGTGGGGTGGTGCAGCTATTTTTCTTCCTAGGGTTAAGACTGTTTGGGATGAACACATTCAAGGCACTAGGATGTTCTGTATTGTCAAGAAATTGAAACAGTTAAAACCTGTCCTAAAGGAGATTAACAAAGAATGCTATGCAGATATAGAACTCAAAACTGGTGAAGCAGAGCAGGTTTTGACAGCTATTCAAAATCAAATTATTGATGATCCCAGGAATCATTTGCTTATCACTCAGGAAAGGGAAGCTCTGGAAAACCTCAGAAGCTTAACTAAGGCCAGAGACAGTTTTCTTAGTCAAAAGGCTAAATCTAAATGGCTTGAGGAGGGTGATGCAAACACTGCATATTTTCATGCTGCTATCAGGAAAAGATGCATGAGTAATACCATAATACAGATTGAGGATCAGCATGGGAGAGTTTGTTCTGAAACTCAAAGTATCCAGGATGCTTTTCTAGAGTATTATAATCACTTACTGGGCAGTAGGAAGATCACTGATAATGTCAGGTCTGCTGTTTTGGATTTTGGAAAATGTTGCAATGAGGAACATATTTCTATTTTAAACAAGCCAGTGCTATATGAGGAGGTCAAACAGGTTGTTTTTTCCATTCCTATTGATAAAGCCCCAGGTCCTGATGGCTACACAAATGGGTTCTTTAGGGATTCATGGGAGTTGATTGGCAATGATGTTGTGAAGGCTGTGCAGGATTTTTTTCACACTGGTCAGTTGCTCACTCAACTGAATGCAACTAACATCAGTCTAATTCCAAAATGTGAGAGACCAAAATCAGATAAGCAATTCAGACCTATTGCTTGTTGTAATGTTCTTTACAAGGTTATATCTAAACTCATTTGCAATAGATTAGCCCTGGTCCTTCTTGACATTATTCATGAAAGTCAAGGGGCATTTGTGCAAGGAAGGTCCATCATTGAGAATGTGTTGATTTGTCAGGATATTGTTCATCAGTACTCTAGAAAGAATGTCTCTCCCAGATGTTTGTTTAAAATTGATCTACAAAAGGCTTATGATACAGTTGAATGGGATTTTGTGAAGCAGCTACTTACAGGTCCGAAGTTCCCTAGTAAGTTTGTTGACCTACTTATGGCATGCATAACTACCACTTCCTATACTTTGGTGCTTAATGGGAATAATTTTGGCTATTTTAAGGGTGAAAGGGGTCTCAGGCAGGGTGATCCAGTGTCTCCACTCATCTTTACTATCTGTATGGATTACTTGACTAGGCTAATTGCATTTGCTACTAGTAGGTGGCCTTTTCACTATCATCCTATGTGCAAAGCTATTAAACTCACTCACCTTATGTTTGCGGATGACTTGTTGATGTTCTGCAAAGGAGATGCTCCTTCCATCATCCTCCTTATGAAGGCCTTCACTTCATTTTCTAATGCTTCAGGACTGCAGATGAATAACACTAAATCAGAAATTTTTTTCAATGGTATGAAGGAAGAGCTGCAAAAAGATATTTTATCAGTCACAGGTTTTCAAGAAGGAGAAATGCCCTTTAGATACTTGGGAGTTCCTATTCAGCCTGGCAAAATCTCTAAAAAGGATTGTAGTAGTCTTGGGGAGAAAATGGTGACAAGAATCAGGAGCCTTGGAGCTAAAAAGCTTTCCTATGCAGGTAGGGTTGTCCTCATCAACTCTGTTCTTAATACTCTCTATAACTATTGGGCTGCTATGTTTGTTATCCCCAAAGCTGCCATTAAAAGAGTTGAGGCTATATGTAGAAACTACCTATGGGATAGCTCTACTGAATATCACAGAGTCCCATTGGTTGGCTGGGATAGAGTAACTATGCCTAAAGCTGCAGGAGGATTAGGTATTAAGAAAGCCGATTCCTGGAATATAGCTTCGTTGGTAAACCGGTTAACCGGATTTACACGAAGTCCGATAGATTATGGATCAAATGGGTTGACAGTGTCTACCTCAAAGGGTCTTCCTGGCATGACTATACCCCAGCAAATGATTCTACTTGGACTTGGAAGAGTATTTGTAAGGTGAAGGAGAAGATTAAAGATGGATTCATTGATAATGTTTGGGCTCCTCACCAGAAAGGTTACACGATTGGTAATGGATATGATTGGCTTATGGGAAATCATACGAAACAACAATGGTCTACAATTGTTTGGAATAACTGGAATATTCCTAAAGCTTCGTTCATATCATGGCTCATTATGCAAGAAGGTATTAACATCAAGTCGAAACTCTATGCCTATGGTTTCTGTCAGGATGACAGGTGTATTTTGTGTGATACTCAGTCTGAAACAATTCCTCACCTGTTCACTGAGTGTGAGTTTAGCAGTAAAGTTCAAAAGTGTGTTAAGGATTGGATTGGTCGACCAATGCCTACCATAAATGAACTACTGACTACAAATCGAAATAATTTGAAATGGAAAGCACTAGCTATGATTTTGACGACTTACAGATATCTAATCTGGGCTCAACGGAATCATGCGAGGATTGAGCTAAATGTGTTGAGACCTCCAGTGGTTGTAGAGCGGATGAAGAAGATGGTTCAGCTGCAACTCCGACGGAGGTGTATGGGTAAGGATGGAATGAGTGAAATGGAAATCCGGAATTGTCTGGGTTTCTATTGATAGTTCGTTTTATCTGAGTTTGTTGTTGTTGTTTTGGTTCATTTTTGCATATGATCTTGATGTAATTGGGGAAGTCTTTTGATACATATATAATACATACTCACATTTCACCAAAAAAAAAAAAACATTTTAAAAATATTTTAGTCGTGTATTATATAAACTTGACATCTCAATGTTGTAGTAGAAGAGCTATAACATTGAGCTCTTATATAAGCAATGTTATAGCTGTGAGGTTATAACTTTACCAATCTAAGAAGTGCATTCTTACGTTACCATTACGAGATAATCACCTACGCTATTCTAATCTTCGTAGGAGATCTTTGAATGTAGGCTACTTCGTTATTCAAGCTTGATCAATCTTTAAATAAGCTTCATCTTCTCATGAATGCTTGAATAATTCTTCAATATCTTGAAATATCTTGAAATATCTTGAGGGGCTTGATCATAATATGTTCTTGTATACTTTCATCACAATTCTTTAATCTTTGCAAATAATGAGTCTAATCTGAAGGGACTAAACAAACAATTACGCGCAACGAGTATATAGAATGTAAAACACTCTTGACATCATCAAAACATAAACAAATATATCTATATGGTTCAACAAATTCCCCCTTTTTGATGATGGTAAGTCTCCTAAAATTGTGGCTAAGTATGTAGTTCCCCCTCAATATAATACCGTCATCTTTATAGATAAAGATTAACGTAAGATCAAATTATTGTATACAAGACCGAAACTTTAAGGACTTAAAGAGACAATTGGTCTTGACAAGTAGCAAGCTTAGGCAAATGCTTACCATGGTCATTCTTCCCCCTCTTGACATCATCGAAAAGATAAGACAAACATAAAATGATTAGAATAATATACGACGAGACAAGAGCTAAGAACGATTAAGAAAAATAGATAAATCGTAAATAGTCATAAGTACGTACGAAGTTATAGCAGCATACAAACAAAAAGAACATGTTTAAGCCTAATGGGCTGAATGAAATAACATGTTTAGAACTACCGGGCCAAGCCACAAGTAGTATGCCAAAATGGGCCGAATAGGAGACTAGTTTAGGAAAGCAAAATACACCATAAGAAACAAAATAAAGCTAGGCAATTAGAGGAAAGTCAAAAACAGGGGAGGGGCAAGTCGAAAAGAAAGATAGTTTGGAAGGTGGCGAATTTTTTGAGGATTAACACACTAAAAAAAAAAACACGGGAAACTAACGAAAAAACCGTCAGAAAGGCCTGTTTTCCGTCAGGAATACGCATTCCTGACGGAAAAACCGTCAGGAATAAAGCGTCACTACAATTGGTCACATAAAATAATTTCCTGACGGTTTTTCCGTCAGAAGGTAAATTCCTGACGGTTATTTCGTCAAAACTAGCATTTAGGGTGACGTAGCAAGTCAACCTGATGTTGACCATACTGACGGAAAAGCCGTCAGGAATTTGGCCTTCCTGACGGAAATTCCGTCAGTAAAGTCAACATAACTTTGACTTTCGTGACGGAAAGTCCGTCATAAAAGTCAATAATTCTGACGGATTTTCCGTCAGAAAAGTCAATATTTCTGACGGAATTTCCGTCACGAAAATTGACTTTTTTTTTTAAAAAAATAATTAAAAAAATTCTTCCAACCATATATCGTTCATATCAGCCAAGTCCAAAATATATACACACATTGATTTTTCATCAGGTTACAATCAAAAACTAAATCATTGCTACTACATGATCAATTTAAATCAAAGACATTCCAATAACATTATTGCTACTTGATCAAAAACTAGAAAACGCATCGCTACGACAAATTCACATGCAAATTCATTAGTATATTTGCTTGCGTAAATTGCAATCTGCTCCTCTGACATTCGTGGATACATGGATACCTGCTTGATACAGTTAACACCATCAGAATTGCAACATGCATACTCGTAATAAAGAAAAAAAGTACAGGGTCATGGTCGAGTATTTAAAAAAAATACCTGTGAGGGTTGTGACAGCTGACAAGGCATGGAATATTTCATTTTGTGTATTAAGGCTTGTATACACATAAAAATCTTTCGATTTCTGCATCCACATAGACAAAATGTGCAACTGTTTCCATGAGACGAGGTATCACATAAAACATGTGCCCTATTATAGGTTTCATGACAACAATACCAATTTAATTATTATTTATTGTCTAAAATTTATTGCTGCTGGGCATCTAGGCTTATACGATTTTCTTGCTTTTCATATATGCAGCAATATGAAAAAATAGTATATGACAGAGTTAGTTTGGTATGGAAACACTTGAAATGTTCTCTGTACATGTACCTGAAATGAGCCGAGCCATTTTTCTTCTTGCCATATATGGCTCACAATCACCCTTGTCACATTTGGAGCCATGGCACAAAAGAAATAAGGATCAACCGAGTCGCCTCCTGCAAACCAACATATAAATGGTCACTAAGTTGACAGCTTGTAAGCTTGCCTCGTATTGAATATACAACATAAATAGCTGAAAGTTTCACAAAAGAGTAAGAACGAGGACTAGTATAGTAGTGCATAACTAACACATTTTCCGCTTGCCCAAGTAGGCTGTTTCTAAAGACCCCTTAAAAAAATTGCATCACATAAATATGCTGCTTTACCACTAGTAACCTCATTGGACAACCATCGAGGATTGATCAAGTAAATGAGTCAGCACACAATACCACAATGATTACTTTATTGACTAGCCTCCATACGATCAAAATCATGCCATAAATTGAAACGTGAGGATGGATTAAATATCAGCATAAGAAAAACAACTTAACTACGATGAATTCATAGAGAAGCTCTTTCTTTCTTTTTGTGCTCAAAGAGGCACCTGACCACCTCTCCTGAAACAAACAGAAAGAAAAACTTGAATTCCACTTAACATGGGATTGAAATTTAATCATTTTGATGAATACATTTTAACTTGGAACAAGCAAGAAGTTTATGTTGAGCAAATGAAGGAAATACATAAATACTGCTTGATTTCTCAGGAAAAAAAAGACCATAAAGAAAATACAAACCCGTTTGCTCTATAGATGAAGACAATAAATTACTCCATATCAATAACCCACACATCTTGTGAAACATTCACATAAACGAAGTTTTCCACATCCCTATCTATCAGCTTCAAAATAATACTCCCTTCATTCAAATCAATTCTATACATTTGATTAAAATATAACTCTCATATATTTCATAAATGTATAGAAATGATTGGAATTGAGGGAGTATATTTTAAAAGGGATAGCAGAAAACATTGGGCTACATAAGCGAAAAAAGCTATTTAAAGCATTAATCCAACCTAACAAAAAAAAGAAAATAAGCAGGCTGCATCGACCTAGCTTTGATGTATTTCCTATGCATTTCCGAAAATGAAAATCTAACAAAAAGAGAAAATAATCAATTGGCATTGTTCAACACATACACAACCAAAAAAATGATTTAGGTTAAACAAAATCAACTTCTATAATTCAAAACTTAAATGTCTAACAAAATATACATAATTGAGCACTTTAAACACCATATGCAATCAGAATTTAATGGAGATAATTAACTCACAATCATTAAAACTACCTGAATATCGTACTTGACAACGAATGAATATTTGTAAGCAGTAGGATAATGATAATAATAATAACATAATTAAACTAAATAATCAAACAAAAATAAATCAAAATCACCTGAACATCATACTTCACAGCAAGGTTAGCAACGGAATTGCCTCGACAAATCCAATCAAAATCAGACAAATTTACTCAAAACATACAAAATACAGTAATTGAATTAAACATCATAGCTAAATAAAATCATTTAAAACTACCTGAACATCGTACTTAACAGCCAGGCTAGCAACATAATCAAGTAAATGAGTTGGGTTTGGAGTTAGGGTTTGTAGTTGATTTGGGGAAAGAGTGATAGGGAATAGTAGAGTGAAAAGACAAGCAAGGTAGTGACAGTGGACGTCAGTGGTGGTGGTCGACAGTAGTAGGAGGACGGCGGGGTGGCCGGAGAAGGAGGATTCGAAAAATAAGAAAATGAAGAAGGAAGGAGAAAAGGAGAAAGGGAAGTTACCAAAGAAGAAAAGGAAGAAAGGTTGCCAAAGGGAGGGAGCGATGTCGGTGGTGGTCGGCCGATGTGGTGACGCCGGTGAGATTGTCGAAGGGTGGGAGGGATTGTCGGGTTTTGGGGGTTAGGGTTTGGGACTGAGAGTAAGGGTGAAAATGATTTGGGGAATGAGAGGGTTAAACTTTTGGTGGGTTTATGTTGTTAGAACTTATGACGGATAGTCCGTCAAGGATTTGTGAAGTATCTTGATGGAAATTCCGTCACTAACCCGTCAAATTGAATTAGCGCCAATGCCATTGTTCAACGCGCTAAATTTGTTTGACGGATTCTGACGGAAATTCCGTCAGAAATCCTTTTCCGTCAGAATTCCGTCAGTTTTCCTTATTAACCGACGGTTTTTTTTCTCCGTCAGAATTGTCGTCACTATACCGGGATATTTTAGTAGTGACATAGTCGGGACGAGTACAGAATTCCAAAGAATCCAGACGATCAAAACAAATCCGCACAAGAGTAGCTTTGGCATTGAGACTCATCTCAAAGTTAAGGACTTTCAAAGACAAGGCCTTTGTTGCCTCTAAAGTGATTTCTTGATCCGCTTTCATAACTTTTGCGTCTTTCACCAAAGCACCCCCTTGACTAGTAAGAAAGGAAAGACGATCACCATGTTGAAAGACTTCCTCACGGATAGTTACTAATCCCCCTTCTAAACCCTCAAGCCTTTTATCGATGCCCTCCATCCAAGCACAAACCCGAGCATCATCCAACCCTCCAACTGAGGACCGTGACTGCCTAATACGAGACAAAACTGTGGTTTGCTCCTCTAATTTTGCCATAATAGACTCCATAAAAGCATCCAATTTTGCTTCCATAGCCGCCATCCCTACCTCATTGACACTCTTATCAATACCCTTCGAAAAGACCAACTCGGGTCCTTCAAAACCGAGACCAATCAATTTTATAACACGGTCACACATAGCGTCCTTAGCACTCACACCGTAGCTTTTTCGACTCACAACCCGCTTAATTTCTAACAACCTCGAAATCCACATACCGTAAGGGAGATCAATAGTAGTACAATGCTTCTCTTTAGTTACGGTAATGCTAGGTTGAACAATCCGATTAAACACAAGACTAGATAAATTCACTTTCCGACCTTCTAACCACAAATACAAGATAATAGGTTCATAGCCTGACACCTTGTCTCGTCCACCCTTTCTCGGAACAATGGTGTTCCATAAAAAGTTCAAAAGGAACTTTAGTTTGGCAGAGAGAGGACGAACCAAGATGTTGCTATTTTCGGAAGCAACCTCATCAAAATACCTCTTAATTATCAATTGTTGATCATCACCTACATTAGACCATTCTTGACTTGGGTTTATCTCGGTTCCATCATGAGGAACCTTGAAAGCAGAGCAAAAGTCGGCAATGGTGACGGTGATGTCGACACCATTAACGACTGCATGCAACACTCCCTCTTTAACTCTAACCGAAGCAAAGAACTGAGCAACCTCAATCGGGTAAGTAGGACCCGAGAACCGACTAACATAATTCCATCCTTGAAAATCAAGAAAATCCACAAAGAATTTTAAAGACGGAATTTGAGACAACCAAGATTTAGGATAATACCTTCCACCATGAATAGAGTATTGTAAAACCCAAGAAACCAAGATGCTTTCGCCCTTTGTCATGCGAACACGGTTTAAACCGGCTTTAGTGCTCTTTGAAGGCTCTCGAAACAGAGTCCTCGAAATCCCATCCCGAATAACAGCCTGGGGTTCATTATCTTCCTCAACATCTTCTGTGACAACCTTATTCTTCCCCTTATTTAACCGGCGCCTTTTTCCCTCGGATACCGACTCATCCCAATCATGAACCAAAGAGGAAGGTGATGATGGATGTTGGGTTGTTGGAGTGAATGTAGATGAATTAGGTTGATGGGATGTTGGTGGCCGTGGTTGATTGCATGGTCGTGGTTGGTGTTGGTTGCGGGTGGAGGAACGAGTGGTTGCATGTGGATGTGACATGGTTGAGAGATTTAATGATGATGATGGAGATGGTGTGTAAATTTGGTAAAGTAAAGTGAATGCAAGTTGTGATAATTGTACCAAGACACACGGTTTAAGGGGGGTAGATATAGGGTATAGGTGGGAATCTAGGGTAGGTTTAGGGAGTTTGTTGTTTACACAAATTAGGAAAATAGAGTATAAAAGATTTTGTATAGATATGACAATATTGATGCATAAGAAACATTGGACGAGATGTGGCATGAAGGAATTGTGGAAAAGATTTTTGATAGAATTTGGTAAATAAGAGATTTGATGTATCTTAAATTTGTTAAGAGAGTAAGTTTGTATACACCATAAATTCTTAAATACAGACAGAATATATACGATAAATAAATTTCTATAAAACGTAAATATTCATGTAATGACTTATACGGACACAGTCATACAATCTTACCTTATACTAATCAATCATTAAGAGATTAAATATTTATAGAAGCTTAGGTGCCACAAATTAAACCAATTTCCAACCGTAAAGTCTCAAAATGTCCTCTAGCTAAAGGTTTTGTCAAAATGTCTGCCCATTGTTTCTCAGTACTACAAAATTCGAGTTTTATATTCCTTTTTTCAACCTGGTCACGTATAAAACGGTCTATAATTTCAATGTGTTTAGTACGCGAGTGCTGCGCAGGGTTTTTGGAAATAATAATTGCACTCGTATTATCGCATAATATAGAAATACAACCTACGTCAGCACCATAATCACATAACTGTTGCTTAAGCTATAATAATTGAGTACATACCAGTCTTGCTGCAATATATTCGGCTTTTGCTGTTGAAAGGGCAACTGAATTCTGCTTCTTTGAACCCCGCGTGATAATTCAAGGTCCAACAAACGTGGCAACACATGACGTACTTTTTCTGTCTAGGGAGCATCCTGCGTAATCAGCATCTGAATATCAGACAAGATCGAAGTGACATTCTATAAGATACCATAGATAAAGTTTGGACGTGCCAACAAGATATCGTAAGATTTTTTTTCACGGTCGTCATATGCGATTCTTTGGGAGATGATTGATACCTCGCACAAACACATACACTGAACATGATATCTGATCTACTTGCAGTTAAATATAACAATGACTCAATCATTCCTCGGTAAGTTGTTTCATCAACTGACTTACCGTCTCTATCTAAAGTCAATTTCTTGTCTGCGACCATTGGAGTAGACATAGCATGGGAATTTTCCATTCTGAACTTCCTAATTAATTCCTTAATATATTTCTGTTGATGAATTTTGATGTCTTTCTCAGTTTGTTGAATTGGCAGACCTAGGAAGAATTTCAATTCTCCCATCATACTCATCTCAAATTCGAAAGTCATCAACTCTGAAAAATACTTGCACAGATTGCGGTTGGTTGATCTAAAAATAATATCGTCGACGTAGATTTGAACAACCAGAAGGTCAGAATCCTTGGATTTTAGGAATATGGTTTTATCCACAAATCCTCTCATAAATCCACTGTCAAGTAGAAATTTCGATAATCTGTCATACTAGGCCCTTGGTGCTTGCTTCAATCCATATAAGGCCTTGTTTAATTTAAAGACATGGTCTTTAAATTTGTTATCCTTAAATCCAGGAGGTTGTTCTACGAAGACTTCTTCTTGTAGATACCCATTTAGAAATGCTGTCTTGACATCCATTTGGAAGAGTTTCATTCCTTTATGAGTTGCAAATGCTATCAGAAGTCTAATAGCTTCAAGACGAGCAACGGGTGCAAAGGTCTCGTCATAATCTATTCCTTCTTATTGATTATAGCCTTGTACCACCAATCTTGCCTTATTTCGAACTATGACCCCAGCATCATCTAATTTATTTCTAAACACCCATCTAGTTCCAATTATAGATCGATCTTTGGGTCTAGGAACTAAGTGCCAAACTTTGTTTCGTTCGAATTGTTGAAGTTCTTCTTGCATAGCTATAATCCAATCTGATTCTGCGAAAGCTTCCTTAATTTTTGTTGGTTCGATTGTTGATAAGAACGAATAGAAGGAGCAGAAATTGTTCAAGGATCATCGCGTTTGAACACCCTTTTTAATATTACCAAGTATGCTTTCCATAGGGTGTGAACTCTTATATTTTCATTTTGTTGAAGTACTTTGTTCTTCAACATTTGAACTTGATCCAACTTCATTTAGCTAAGAGTTTAAGGATGTTCCCCCTGAATTCAATCCTGGTGTTGTAGTTGAGTCAGGTATAACTTCAGACTCATTACCTTGATTTGGATTCAATGTTATAGTAACATCATCTATAACATTGGGTTGAGAATCCTTATTTTGAGACAAAGTTATAGTATCATCAACTATAACTTTAGTTTTCTTCTTTTTGTCATTTGAAGAATGATCAAGCTCATCGTTTGCTCCTTCAATCTCATTATCCTCAGTTTCCAATTCTAGAGGATCATTTCTGGAAAGACGAAAATCAGGTTCATCCATGTCTTTGTGGACGCGGGCCCACGGAGGCGAAAAGCGAGCAAGCTTTTCTGTGCATTTGTGGAGTCGCCACCAATTTATTGTGGAAAATTGGAAACCGTTCGAATATCTCGTGTCATGTCAAAACACAAAGTAGTGACATAGACACCAATAACTCGTTACCCTTAACATTCTATGTCTAGAATGACTCTCGTGGATGCCAATGAACACGGGTGTTCACAGAGATCTGGAGTAAGGGGTGAGGGTACGTATTAGGAAGCTCTTTTGATCGAACACCTAATCTCGCCCGCCTCGATAGCGGCCTCTACTAATGATTAGGGAAGTTATCTATACTCGATATGTTGTCGATTTATATGCATGCAATGCAACATCCATTAGATTAATCCTAGCATGTGAAAAATAGACTAAGTCGGTGAACACGTAATTTAGCATACAATTAATGTCAAAGTAGAAATTTAAGTTGATTACATGTGAAAGCATACAAGCAATATAATAAAAGAAATACAATAAAAATACAATGAAGAAAATTACAATAATTACATCGGATTTAATTGATTTATGTCGAAAATACATTTAAAACGGATGATTTTAGAAAATAAAAAAAATAAATGAATAAACAAACAGATTATTAGTGATAATACGAGTAATAGTTAATTAAATACGTAATTAATAAACTAGGTCAAAGCAGAAACGGGAGTTCAGAGACAGAACTCAACCAGGAATAGGCGCAGCAGAGCTGCGTCCCTTGGAAGAGGCGCAGCAGTCACTGCGTCTGTTCCTGAGTTCAGTTCCGGCTGTGAAGCCAGAATTGCATCTCGTTAATATTCATTGGTAACTTTAATGCTTGATTATATTATTTGACTCGGATAGAAGTGATTTAATATGTTATTTACATGCGATTGAGTCGTAAAAACAATAAAACATGGAATGAATATAATTTGAACGAATTATTTACAAGATTAAAAGGTTAATTATGAGAATTAATAACACAAATTAAACTAAAACAAATTTATTAGGTTAAACAGGTTATTAATGACGAACTAATGATGGTGACGATGAATAACAGATGAAAATATATCAATGATGAATTCCAGAGACTCAATATTAATGAATCGAACCTCTAAAACTCGAATTGATTTTAATGACGAAAACTCGCAAATATGAATTATAAGGGATTTAAGTCGGGATTTTAATGATGAATTAATATTAATGAATTACATGTTAAAATTATCATACTCAAATTATTATGTTAATGAGCGATGAACAATCGAAAACAAAATAAAAACAATAGGACGAACAAAAGACGAAGGAAGAAGAAAGAAAGCAGGAACTGCGGCAGCCTCAGGAAGAGGTGCAGCAGGTGCTACGTCCCTTCGAAGTGGCGCAGCGGTTGCTTCATCCTTTCTCGACGTTTGTCTCCTGATAATCCGTAAAAAGGGTTTGAAAACAAGGTTTTACAAATCGGTTTTAAGCGTATTTTCGACATAAATCTTACAATGATGATTACAATAAATTAAGAACAATAATAAAAGAAGGATTTACACCCTCAGACTTATATGTTTGACGAAACGAGATTGACTAAGTTAACGTTTAGTGATGCTCGACTCGAATGTATGACGAAAGTGCCCTCTAAGAGGAAATTAAACAAAGTTGATTAAAGTTGATTAATATGGAGTTGGTCAAATTGGTCGGTCATGCAAAACGAGGCTGGTACTCAGAAGGATCCGAGCTTACTGGTCGAATGTTCAAGCACATAGACGCCAAAAAGTAAGAACGTGGTCTAGAATGCAAAGGGAGAAGAGAAGGGCGGACACTCGCGTGAGAAATATGTGAGACCGAAGGTCTCTATTTATACTAATCACACGACGAAAATTAGGGTTTCGGAGAAACTTTGGAAGTGAATCTCGAAAAGATACGAAAAATACGCAGAAAAGGACTGAGGAAGAGGCGCAGCAGGCACTGCGTCTCTTGGAAGAGTCGCAGCACCTGCTCCGTCTTTTCCTCAGTGGTTTCCTCCTGCGGAATAAAGATTTCCGTGTTTCTATTATGGAATAGCGGATTAATCTTGTTTCCTTAATATTTTATATAATAATTTCGGGATATATTTACTAAAGATTAAAAGATTGGAAAATATGGAATAGAAATATCCGGAACATTCCAGAACATTCTGACTCGGCATTTTAAACTGTTATTTGAAAATGAAGACGGTTTTTGACCCGGACTCCAAATGTACTCTAATTTTTGTCAAAACGACCGTAATGACACCTAGATGAGAACCATGAGGTAGACACAAGTATTTGAGCTATCACTTGTCGATAAACTTACGAATTGTCATAAATCATTCCGTATACCAAACATGCGGCCCAATCATCACCGGGTGGTTTGCGAGAGGTGCAGAAATGAGGTATCTACAGAGCCCCCACTTTGACTGAGGCTTGGACAAGGCGAAAGTCAAAGTATAGCCATCAGGTCAATCGAAGATTACAACCTGACGACTATGGCGACGCGAGGCGGCTCAAGGGGTCTGAGCCAAGGACCTGTCGTCGGGAACATTTTAAAGTCTGTCGACTATCGGGGAGGGTCGTTTAAAGTCCATTAGACTACGTAAGGAGGATCGCCAACCATAAGAAGAGACCATACCTGAAATTCCTTGAAACTCCTTACTCTGTCAGGCTCCAAGGGGAAACAAAATACGATATTGGAAGAGACAGCAGGACGTAGTCAGGAACTGCTGAGAGAAATATGCTTGGGTCGGCTTTCAAACAAACTTCGGAAGAACTTGGAGTCGATGTTGATCTCCACGTGTTGAGAGGGACGATTGCCTGTCCTTGTACTCTCGTTGGGGGAACATAATCGGGAACTGATCTCCATGTCTCGAGAAGGACGATTGGTTGTCCGTGTACTCTCGTTGGGTAACAGAATAAAGGTGTGTCGAAACACCCGTCAGAAAATATCCGCTCGTTGTGACAAGCAAGGTCTTGGTAAAAATATTGCGACAGTTCACAGTTGGCTTGGAAATACGGGTCCGGGCGAAGAATAAACATCAAATGGACCAAATATACGATATGTGGTGTCAAGGAAGAGGCGCACCAAAGATGGGCCCACAAATAACGAACTTATAACGAATCTTCAAAAATTAATTTGGAGGGAAACTGAGGAAGAGGCGCAGCAAGAGGTGCGTCTTTTGGAAGAGGCGCAGTACCTGCTTCGTCTTTTCCTGAGCGTGGCTTTTCTGAGTAAAAACTCGATGAAACACGGGATTCATTCATAATTCCGAAACATAAATTATCACAAAACTCTCTCAAATTCCAACCATTTCTTGCCAAAATTTGATCAAAAGCTTGCATTTGCCATGACTAATTGAGGTATGTGTATTATTTTTGCATTAATCTTCCGTATTTGATCAAATTGGACCGACAAATTAGGGTTCTCAATTCTAAAAATGTCGAAAATTTGGGGCTTTTCCCCCGAACGATTTTGCCTTGTAAAATTGACTTTATAAATGGCTAATTGGTAGTATAAGGATCATAACCATGCATTTGTTTCGAAGTTTCGTTGATCTTTGAGCATTTGAGCGAAATTGTGACGGTCTCACAGCTGAACCGTATATTGCTTCGAAAATAGCCTTAGGATTGCCCATTTGTGATGAAACTTGGTATTTGGAATCCCTGTATGATGGGTAAACTTTCTACCATTTCGGAATTTTGATTTGTGACAGCTTTTTCAGGACACTTTTCTAGGGCATAATCGCCGTTATAACGAAATGCTGTCGAAATTCCGACTCGAACCCATGACTAGGCTTCAACTTAGGCTTAACGTGACCCAAATTACCACATGAGCGGACGGGTTTGTTGGAAAATTGCCAAATATGGCGAGAAAAGAGCGATTTCGGAGCTTTGAAAACTCGAAAATCTCCTAACTAAGGCTTGTCGTCTTTTGACGCGGCCTAAATTTACTTTAATCTTACAGATGACGAGGCTTCTACATCAGGGAGAGATCCCATGGACGTGGATACTGCTCTTGACCCTTCTTATATGCTCGAGGAGGCGTTAGAGTAGGCTTTTACTGCTGCGGTGGCAGCTGCTGGGGACGAGGTCGTCGAGGAGGAGGCTGTTGAGGAGGAGGAGGCCCTGAGGCGGGCCAACATTGGATGAGGTGGTCGCCAGCTGAGGGGAGCACCAGAGTGGGCTGAGAGCTGGGACAGCAGGCACCTCATCTGGGCTGCAGAGGGTCACCTGTCCTACAGGACGGTGAAGAGCTTGGTAACTTGAACTCATCACTCTTTCATTTATGTTCTTTCATTTCTATTTGCTATTCCTTTTCTCTTTCATGCGAGCTAAAGATAGCTCTTTCTTCAAATCAAAATAGGAGGCCGGGAACATCAGATCGTTCTCAGGTTACACGGCGATGATGGGGTCCTACGAGAGGCTGTCATCAGAGGAGCGGGCCATCATCGAGTGGGGAGCGTTTGGTGCTTTGGTACAGGTTTGGAGGGCATCACGAGGAGGAAGATTCGGGCTAACCTTAGCCTGGTTCGAGCTTTGCTTGACCAGTTTTGGGACACGACCTCCACTTTTCACATGCCTTTTGGCGAGTTCGGGGTCACGTTGGAGGATTACGGCATGATTTCTGGCTTGCCGTGTGGGACTGCGGTGGTGGAGTAGCCGGAGACAGCCATGAGGGTGGACTCGGCTGAGGCTAGGATATTGATCGGCTGGAACCTGATGCCGTAGGCTGCAGCGGTACCCGGGTTGGTGCCTAATACCTATGTTCGGGATTATTTTGCCGGGAAGACTCCGACGTTGGTGGTGATTGATGGGAGGGAGATGGCTCCTCCTCCCTATACTGCCAAGCAGAGAGTCTGTTTATGGCTCTGGTGATTCTTGTCTTCGATCTACCTCGGAGACAAGGGAGAGAGGCTGTCGACGAAGCTTCTTCCCTTCCTTTCTGACTTGGGTGACCTAGGCCGTTGGGACTGGATCACTGCTGGATTTGCGGTCCTCATTCGCTACATGAGGGCCATGGTTCGTCCGGAGCTGATGGAGAAGGGGACTTCTCTTGCCACCGTTGGTCCTGGACTGTTGCTGGAGGTATGAACCTCCCTTTCATTTCATTTGATGCAAGATCATTTCTTTTTCTTATTGAATCACGAAAGATCGTTATTGATTATCTTGCTCTACAGGCGTGGGTGTACTCCTACTTTCCGAGCCTCGCGCCCAAGAGGACGGAGCCAGTGGAGAGAGCTTATCCTGTCGTGAGGGATTGGGTAATGTGTCGCACGAAGAGCCAGCGTTCCTTCCACGACGCCCGCCGACGGGACGTGAACGCTCTGCAGCTTGACGGCGTGAGTACCTTCGAGCCACCTGCAGTGTCAAACCCCAGGTCTGACACAAAAGACTTAATCTTTGCCTAGACAAGAGTTTCCTGAATTGTTCAGGAATGCAACAGACTTAAGAATATAATTAAAAATACCAAATGGCCTACTAAAATCAAGAAATTTGGCGACAAGCTAGTTAATTGATTAAACTAACTCTGAGTAAGATTCCAGGAATTTTGAGACACTCTAAGTATTTTTAGTTGAATAAATAAGACAGGATGACAGGAAGAACAAGACTGCTTGACACAGGAATGTTATTTGATGACTGAGAGGGAACCAAGGGATAAAATTATCAACTTAAATCCCACAGAATACTCACAGGGAGACAAGCTAATAATTTGGACAACTTAATATGGAAAATATCACAGTCTAGCACAGATAATAACCAACTCAAGTTAACAGCAAGACCATACAACCCACAGTCTGAGCACAGGATTGAATGAACCTTACCACAGACTTTGTTCAACACCTACAGTCTAAGCACAAGATGTTAACAGGCCTGACTCTTAACTACAGACTAAGCACAAGTTATAGAGATTTAAAATTGAGAGAAAACTCAGGTTAGTATTCATCAAAAATCTCCTCAATGCAGTTGGAGGAGAGGTCCTTATATAGGCCTTCCTCTTAGATATCTGGTACAAAGTTTAACCTAGTAATCTCATCCAAGGGCCAAGATTCGTTCTTAGGACATAATTAAAGTACTGGAAATATTTTACAATGATGACAAAATGATTTAAAAGAAACTGCAAGAAAACAACAGAAGTCCTGCACTGATAGTGACATGCTGCTTCCTAGGCTGCAGTGTTGCTTTGGCTGGGAGTGTAAGGACGAATGGGTGTAGTGGGGGGTCTTGACTTTGGCTTTGAGGTGGTATCTGAAATATGGAGAGACAAGCAAAAGTTTTTCAGCAACAACTCCTTCTTTGTTTAGCCAGAAATGGCAATTTACTTTATGCGTCCCTTTCAGCAGCTTGACTTTCAGTTGGATTTTCTCTTGGTTGCAGGGTGAATTTGGCCTGGCTCCTTAGGACTTTTCTGATCTTAGTTGGTCACGGTTTCAGCTGGCCAGGGTGGCAGCTGGTGGTTGAGCTTGTCTTGATACCCGAGACTTCCCAAGGCAGGCATGGCAGGGGTTGTTGACGAGGGTAGTATGATTGAAATTATCGCTGTTGTTGCCGATCGGTGTTGCCCTGATCCCTGGCTCCTGCTGCAGCCTCCCCTGGTTGAACAGGGCTTGTCCTCAAGCCTATAACCTCCTCATCATCTGAATCATAGTAAGGACTGAGATCTCCCACATTGAAAGTACCATGTACCCCATAATCACCTGGTAAATCCACCTTGTAGGCATTTGATCCAATCTTTTCAACAATTTCAAATGGGCCATCAGCTCTTGGCATTAACTTGTTCTTTCTCCTGGCTGGGAACCTTTCTTTCCTTAGATGAATCCAGACGCAGATCACCCGGCATGAATTCTTTCTTCCTTTGAGGGACCTTGGACTCGCTTCCTGTACCTTTCATTGGCTCTTTCAATTTGTTTCTTGACCGATTCATGAAGTTTTAGCATTTGTTCGGCTACGGCCTTAGCATCAAGGTTCATCTCCTCTCTTGGAACACTGGATAAATCTAAGGGCATGAGTGGATTAACCCCATAGACTATCTCAAATGGACTATGACCGTTCGGTGATGGTGCCCTGTTGAATGCAAACTCACTTATGACAGTTTCAAATCCCAATCTCTCAAGGACTTACTGACTATGCACCTCGGGATCCCGCCCAATGTTTTGTTGGTGACTTCGGTTTGCCCATCGATCCGGAGGTGGTGAGATGTACTTGAACAACAACTTTGTTTTCGAAGCCTCCACAGGGTTTTCCAAAAATAACTCATGAACTTGGTGTCCCTGTCAGACACTATGGTCTTTGGCACTCCATGTAACTTCACAATTTCCTATAAATAGAGCTCAGCAATAGTGGCAGCATCCCCAGTCTTCTTGCATGCCACAAAATGAGCCATCTTGCTGAATCTATCAACAACTACCATCACAGAATCCTTGCCCCTCTGAGTCCTGGGTAAGGCAACAATAAAATCCATGCTTACATCTTCCCATGGCTTATCAGGCACTGGTAGAGGAGTATAAGGACCAGCCTGGAACGAGCTTTTGGCCTGCTGACACACTGAACACCTCCTGAGAATAATCTGGACATCTCCCATCATCCTAGGCCAATAGAACTGATCCTGAAGGATGTCCAAGGTGATACGTGCCTAATGTATAGTCTTTTTAGCCTATTTCAGCACGTATTTCTATGCATTTCTATACTGTTTTTATGGTATTTTGCCCCGAATTGGCTACTTTGGTGTATTTTGTCCTTTTTGTAGGAATGATCGCGAAAGTAGTGGAACCATACTTCTTTTTGTCCTTTTGCATGCATTTAGAGGAGACGGGATTGTCCCAGAGTGAGATACTGCATTTGGAAGCGTCGCGGCACGCATTACGAGACACTTGGGTGAAGACGTGAGCTGAAATGAAGACATAGTCACTCGATCGAGGAGTTTACCAGTCGATCGAGTGGTTTCTACACCCCCTGTTGGTCGATCGAGAGGTTTCCCAGTCGATCGAGTAAGCTGCACCAAGACCAAGTCCTCGATCGAGTGACCAGTTGGTCGATCGAGTGACTTTTGCTGAGAAGTTGGTCGATCGAGTGGTTTAATCCACTCGATCGAGTGGTTTTCGTCATTATGGGCTTTTAATCAGTCCGTGTTTTGTTTTATCTCGCTAAACATTATTTCCTTTTGCTATTTAAGCACATTACTAGGTTAATGAGGATTATCTTTTCATCTATCAAACTCTTTACTGTAAACCTTGCTACGTTGCTTTGCTTTTCTCCACTGTTACTTATTTCGGGATTGTTTTCACTCGGATTTCGGGTTCTTTACGCCGGATTCGCTTGGATTGTAATTCCTTCTCTCCCCTTATTAATAATAATCATTTGGTTGCCTTAATCTCTTGTTGTGTTATTAATTCCTTTTTGCCCTAATTTATCTTTTATCGCAATTTATTGTTTATTCATTATGTTTTCTGCTGGAAATTTGTTTGCTGTTAGTTTAATCATCGATATGAGTAGCTAAACCCCTTTCATGTTGGGATTAGGGGATCTGCGGTAGAAATGTGACGATGTAGTAGATGAATTAGACGAATTGATTACGAGACTCTGTCACTATAGCAATTTAACTGTAATTTCTGACCTAGTTGAGTGCACGCTTCTAAGTCACCCTTTAATCTGGCTAAAATTAATCCTGGATCGAAAGATTGGACTAAATAGGCCTGCTATAAACAGTAGACTACCCTAATGAGGACGAAAGTTAAGTTAGTGGTATTTTAGGATAGAAAGTGGACCGAAAGGACCTTTTAACATCCGTCTCACATCTAGTTCGTCTGAATCATTTACAGCTGAGTCACAAGACTGCCGTAGTGAACCGAATTCCCGACATGTCTCTCTCTCCTTGATAGTTTAAATCGTTTTTCCTGCCTTTACTGCTCTTTACTTTAATTCTCTTTCCTTAAATCTCGTAGTTTAGAAACTAAAATTCAAACAAACCCATTTGTTACCATAGGATTAGAAATAGACAGTTATAATTACATTACCTCCCTGTGGATTCGATACTCGACTGCCTCTACTACATTTTAGTTGAGACCGTTAGGTTTTATCTTTGATAGGGTTGCGATAGCCGTGTCAAATTTTGGCGCCGTTGCCGGGGAGGCAATTGTTCAATTATTTAGCTGTTTTATTTTTAGTCCTTCTCAGTTTAAGGAACGCCGTTCCTTAGACTATTCTTATATTTTGTATGTAGTTTCTTCTTATGCGCAGATCACAGGGTGGTCCACTACTACCATTCGATCCCGAGATTGAAAGATCCTTGCACGTAAAGAGGAGACTATTTCAAGAGCAACAGTTAGAGGAAGAGCCTAGTTCTCGTTCTAGCTTTTACGAGAACGAACTGTTCGAGGACAATCCACCTTCTTCTCCAGTTTCACACTCATCAGTTGAAACCGTTATTTTTCCGGACTTTCCCGAAATGGCTGAAGAAGCAACCATTGCTAGTCACTCTGAGCCTACAGCTGCGAATCTCTATAAGGGATTTGTCTTGCCAGGGGAGGCAAGAAAATTCGAACCGAAACCTGCTTATATCAGCATGATCGAGAGAAATCAGTTTGGGGGAGCTGCAACTGAAGATGCAGCTCAGCATATGGAGACCTTTATTGATTACTGCTGCTCCATACCCCCTCCCACTGGCGTGACACCGGATCAGATAAAAGAGACCATGTTCATCTTCTCACTCCGCGATGCTGCAAGGGAGTGGTATAGGGATTTGGACCGAGTTTCTCACGGTATAACTGACTGGAATTCACTGGCTTTAGCGTTCTATAAGAAGTACTTTTCTGCATCGAGGACTATTGCCATTAGAGCTCAGATAACGAGCTTCAAACAAGGGCCTGACGAGAACTTTCACGAAGCATGGGTTCGATTTAAGAAGCTAATGCGTACCATACCGCACCATGGTTTCGAAAAATGGAGCTTGTGCAATCATTTCTATAATGGTCTGTATGACGATCAGAGGGCTATTTTGGATCTTTGCACCAATGGTCGATTTTTGAAAACTTGGGAGCAACCAAGGGGTGGAAGATCATAGATGATTTGGCCATCCATAAGGTTGAATATGGGAACTCGAGAGGAAATCAAAGAAGAGCTGCTGAATCTTCTTCGTTGCCGCACTTGAAGCTCTTACATCGTAAGGTTTGACAAGTATGAGCTAGGAGGAGCCTCCAAGGGAGGCATGTATCGAGTTAATCTTTTGTGATGACGGTCCTTTCGTCGTAGAAGATGCGGAGGAGAGGGACATGTCTCGAGATCATTGTCCCGATCCTTTTGAGCAATGCGCCGCCTTTCAACATTACGGGCAGAATAACACCTATTACGAACCGAATGTCCATCCCAATTTGAGGTGGAGCAATCAGAACGTGCTCAATCCTACTGCTCCTCCAACCCAGCAGCCGTACATTCCTCCGCACAAGAATCAACAGGGCTATCAGAAGCCTCCTTCTTTCAACCCTCCTAACCAAGGTGCATCATCTTCTAGTGGGGTAAGCGAAATGAGTGAGCTTAAGTCCATGATGCAAGCCATTACAAAGCAGCTTCATGCGAGTGATCAACAAAGAAGCTCAAGTGATCAACAGAGAGATGCGTCCATAAAGGCACTTGAAACTCAAGTTGCCCAATTGGCCGCGAATCAGTCCACAAGAAAGCAGGGTCAATTACCGACTCAAAATGAGAAGAATCCACACGAGACGGTAAACCTAATAGAATTGAGAAGAGGTCTTTCTTACGAGGGACCAGAAGTGAAGAAATCAAACCCTAGGGAAGCCATTACTGATGGTGAACAGTGTACTGTCGAGAAAAAGGGGCTCACGACAAAGGAACTACTCGATCGACTGAAGACTGGTGTTCGATCGAGTAGAATTGAGGATGATAGTGGTCGATCGAGTGATTTTTCCACTCGATCGAGTGAACAGGAGGAACAAACTGGTCGATCGAGTAGGATTCCTATTCGATCGAGTGAAGAAGATAATGAGATTGGTCGATCGAGTAGAAACTTTGCTCGATCGACTGCTGTTGAAGAAGAAACCGCTCGATCGACTGAAGAAGTTGATCGATCGAGTGGTATTGATGACGGGAAGCTTATACGAGAGCCTGCTAGTGCTCGTTTAAGTGAGATATCACCGGAAAGACCTCGTTCTAGAGGTAAGAAGCGTCCAAAGGATCTACCGAACTTGCGGAAGATACGTTGGAGGAGAGAAACAAGGGACTCGAGATACCAATCACGGTTCCCTTCCCGAGGCGGCTGCAGAATACCAAAGTTAATCAACAGTTTGGCAAATTTGTTGAACTTTTGAAGAGCATGGAAGTCTCCGTGCCGTTCACTGAATTGCTAACTAAGGTACCCTCTTATTTAAAGTTTATGAAATAAATTTTAGCACGTAAGAGGACTATTAATGATAATGAGACCGTAGCTTTGACTGAGGTGGGGTCAGCCCTATTTCAAAATAAGTTACCCCCTAAGCAATCAGACCCGGGTAGTTTTTCAATTCCGTGTCATATCGGTATGCAATTAATTGATAATGCGCTATGCGATTTAAGCGCTAGCGTAAGTGTCTTACCTTTGTCTCTGGCCAAGAGACTTGGTTTGACAAAACTGAGCTGCACCAACATGACTGTCCAGATGGCCGACCGTAGTTTATCACGGCCACTAGGTATAGTAGAAGACGTACCTGTTCAGATCGGGAAGTTCTTTGTTCCCGTTGATTTTGTCGTCTTAGATATCCCCGAAGATGCACACACCCCTATCATTTTAGGGAGACCATTTTTGTCTCTCGCCGTGCGGTAATAGACGTCGGGGAAAGACTTTGACCTTCCGGGTAGAGGATGAGGAGCGATTTTTCACGGTCCAAGTTCGGAGAGCTCCCATGCAAGCCCACCTTGCAATGCTCTTTCTTCTATTAGTCCTATTATTGACACTCCAGATGAAAATTTGGAGAATATTGTTGTTATTGCTAACCCTCCGCCTCATACCGAGAGCAAAAAGGAGGAAAGTTCGTCTTTTTCTTCTTTGCAGCAGTACAGGATGAAAGCAAGAAAGGAGCTGTCAATGGACGTTGTGCAACTGTTGTCAATCAAACTGGAACCAAGGATGCCAAAGAAGATGACAGAGGAGCGAGAACGAAGAAAGTTCGAACCTACGTGGATTGGAACTACATTCCTCCTACTGTTGCAAATAGTGATTCAAGCTCATGGAAATTAAAGAGGTCGGTCAGTATTGCTGAGGTGACGTCCTCCAGTCAGAAGCCCACGAAGGGGCTATTGAAATTTGATGAGAATTAAACGGGAAATGCCCCGTGTAACACATTGTAATAGATAATTGTTTGAATTTCTTTTGAATTTGTTTTATTGCGTTTTAATTAGGACAATTAGTTTTAGACAATTTTTAGCGTATACGTAAGACTATAGACTGTGTTTTTGCGTTTTTGGTATTTTGGGAAATTTTTCCACTTGTCTTATGCAGGTTTGGAGAAGTTTTACGCATTCCGAGGAAGAAAAGACGAAATTAAAAGGCTTACGCGAGAAAAAGTCCTTGATCGAGTACTTTTTGTACTCGATCGAGTGGAAAGTTGGTCGATCGAGCGTTGTATCCAGTCGATCGAGTAAAGCCAAAGGAGGAACTGGTCGATCGAGTGCGTTGTACTCGATCGAGCAACAGGGACATCAAAAATCCCTCGATCGAGTAGTTTAAAACCACTCGATCGAGTGGAAATGAATAGGACACGGGAGTTTTCTAACCTTAAACTCTTATTTTTTGTTCTCTAATTCATTTCATCCTCTATTTCCATCTAACCCTTCCCCCTAAATGCGATTTCAACTCCCCCAAATCCCCATTTTCTTGCTCAAAACACCAAATCCGTCACCTACATTTCATTGCTAGCATATTAATCTTCAAAAGCCCCTTGATTTCCCCTCTTTTTGTGTCCATTTTCGCGGTTTAAAAAGGGATTTAGGGTTTGCGGTTTTTCGACTGAAAAATCGTTTGTTTTTGCTTGATTCTTGAGGATTATTTGCATTTGTAGGTCGTATATCATCAAGTAAGTGTTCCTTCACCTTCTTTGCATTTTAATTTCGATTATCTTGAATTTTATAAGGTGCTAGAGAATTAGGGTTTCGAAAATCCCCTTTTAGTCGAAATTTTCGACTTGATTATGTTGTCTGGCCTTAATTAGCTTACTTGATGATCATGATCATAATTCCTCGCTGCTTAATACATGTTAATTCGATTTTCACATGATCTTTGTGATATGGGTTCAGGATAGTCGAATTTTTCGACTGTCACTTTGCTTTTTGCTGTTGAATTCTGTCTCGCTAGCATCTTGTTGCGGTTTTTACTTCTGATTGTTAACTGAAATCGCACTCCCATGTATGCTTAGCCATGCTTCACTGAGCCTTTGCAAAGAAACAGCGATTAGGGCTATTTAAGTCGAAAACTTTGATTTTCAGACGGTCTTTATGCTGGCATGATCTATCTCATTTCAATTGTTTCTTACATGCCACTGTTGCTCACTGTTTTCCCGTCCCCTATCGCCCTTACATGTTGTAATTCGAAAATTTTGAGGAATTGTTGGGTCTTGTTTGCTGTAGAAGCGAATTTTTTTAGACTGATAGGGCCTTTATGTGCTGTCACATGTTGGTTAACGTGTCGTTTTAACCACGGTTAGCAGCCGTTTTTCTTATCATGCCCTTTATCATGTTGCAGGATGGATACTAGTTCTTTACCTTCTACTAGCACCACCTCTAGTCCGTCCGTGAGCGAGTCAGTGGCCCCTGCTGTTGCCACTAGCTCTGCCTTAGTCACCACCGCGGCTTCAGCTGTTGTTTCTACCCTGCCAGGCCTCTCTCTATGCTGGAAAAAGGATTCACCCCTCGATTCCCGGCGCCTGGTATGGTGCCACCTAGGCCGAATCAGCAGGCTAGTCAGCTAGCCACTACTCCCAGCTCTTCTGGGGCTGTTGTTACGGGAGAGGGCACTCTCACCCCTTTACCAGGGATGCCCACGGTACGTTTTGCTTCCACGGATCACCGGACTCGGTTATCCGCTTTGCTTCGTTGTCCTCTCTCCTCCACCCGTTTCATTGCACGGACTGACCTAGAGACCTTAGGAATTTATGAGGAGGTCTGTAGTTTGTTGAACGGAACGGGTATGTCGGGTCTGATTACCATGCAGGAAGCTGCTATTCGTATCCCTACATACGAGTTTTTCAGCTCCTACTCTTTTGACACCGACTCTTACGATGCCAACCACTCTAGTCCTTGCATTCACTTCCGACTTCGCAATGAGTCGCACCATTGGACTTTGGCCAGGTTTGGGGAGGTTCTTGGCCTCGTTAGTGACGGCCCCATCGACCCACCTCGGGATCTCCTTCAGCCGCTTTGGGCTGCACTCTCTCACACTCCCTTCCCCGCACGGAAGGGAGCCCACGTACACTTACCTGCTCCCCGTTACTTCTTGCGACTGATAGGAGAGACCATCTTTGGGCGACCTGAGCCCAATAACATGACCAACACTGAGCTAGCGATTCTCGCGGGGTATCTCAACATTGACTACGGTACCCCGTTTGTTCTCAACATTGCCTATTTAGTAGCTCAGCATTGGAACGGAATTGGGACGAGGGTCAAGACTTCTGTTGTCTGCGGCGGGTTAGTGACTAGGATTGCCCGCCATCTCTACCCCACTAAGCCTGGACTTACTGCGCCTCAAAAGCAGGCTTACCTTGACTTGGCTGCCATGGCTGACTTCGCCTGGTTCCCAAAGGTGAAGGGCGCGAGGACGTGGAAGATTTGTGGTTCCACGTCTGTTACCTTGCCGTGCCCTACCCTTCCTCCACTTTTACCGCTCCCGCTCCGCCGAGGGAGCGAGGCCACCTCCACCCACTTACCACCTTACCTTCACCCCTACTTCTTCTTCTAGGAAGAGGAAGCGGGAGGCCGGAGAGTCATCTAGCCCTCAGGTTCAGACTCCGGCTCAGACTGGACCCACACAGACTCCTACGCCTCCACCTCCACTTACCCCTCCTCCTTCTGGTTCGGCCTTGCCGACCAATTTTGTTTGCCCTCCTGTTTTAGGGGCGCCCGAGGTCATGGACCAAGGGCGTCGTGATGCCTTGCTTCTGGATATGTGCAGGTACCTTACTGAGATGAGACGGGATATGGCCTTGGCTGTATTCCCGCTCTACGAGTTCCATATCCGAGCACGGCGACCGATTCCAGAGGGGTGGCCGCATCCCTCCTTCTACCGATACCCAGAGGGTGGGTACCCTCCACTCCCTTCTGACTCAGAGGACGAGGCGGAGGAGACACCGGTAGAACGAGAGGTGCGGTTGCGGGCTGAGCAGGCGGCACAGCAAGCTGCCCAAGAGGAGGCGAGGGATCCCCCGTTTACACCAGGTGCGGGGGATGAGGCTGGAGATGACGATTAGAGTTTCCCCTAGTTTGTTGCTGGTTTGGGGAAACCGTTTTGTTGAGTCGGAGTGCCAGGGAAATGGCAGCGACGACGACGAGTAGCTACTGGTCTACTCACTTCCCCAGTTTTCTGCTGGTTTGGGGAAGTTCGTGTTTTGTATGTTCTCTTACTCTTTTTATTTCGTCTCCTTTATTTTTATTTTGTTGGTTGTATATTCCCGTTCCCCATATTTCTGCTGGTGTATGCTGGAGGACAACGAGGGCGTTGTCCGTTTTGGTTTGGGGAGGGTATTGCATCCTTTTGAGTCTGCATCTGCATTTGTTTTGCATTCACGTTTAATTTTTCAGCTTGCATTGTTGTTTATTTTCAATAAAAAAAATCAAAAAATCCAAAAAAATTAGAAAATTTCAAAAATTCAAAAAATTTCACGTTTATTTTTGCATATAGGTTGAGTCGGAATGGTAGATTCCCGTGATGAAATTGCACTATAACTTGTCATTTTACTTGAGCCTTGCACCTTTATTGATAGTTATTAGCTTTGTCATACGCATAATCTATGAATTTCTGTTCAAATATAAGCTGACTGTTTAGACTTGACCTATAAATTGGCAAACTACTTAAAAATTCTGAGTCTTTAGAGCCATAACTGGTGCCATTCATGACCAATTCATTAGGAATTTTTGAGAGTAGTACTCCTTGCATAGCATGTTCATCTCATTTGCACATTTATGACATTCAATTTCTCGTCAAATGCACATATTCGGGTTTGTGGTTGGTGTCACATGCAGGGAGGGTCTTGCAAATTCCCCTTTCTTTATATCTTTCACCCATTTAGCTCCACATTAGCCAAAACTTGCCTTTTTGACCCATTAGCTACATTCCAAACTAAGCCTGCCTAGTCAAGCTAGTTAGTATGTTCTTTTGTGGTATGTTTTCCATTGCAGTTTGGTCCGTAATTCTTGTTTGGAGTTGGTGTTTGTATTAAGGAAGGAGGAAAGAAAGAAAAAAAATTGAAAAAGAAAAGAAAGAAAATGTGAAAAGAAAAGAAAAAAAGGAAAAAATGATGAAAAAACAGAAAAATAGAAAAAAAAGAGAGCTGGAAAGAAAAAAAAAAGGAAAGAAAAAAAAATTGTGAAAACAGTTGTGCCCTCTTGTCAGAGTTGAGAAGATGTTTGAAGACGTACAATTGAAAAGGGTCGTTTGTTTCAGTTAGTTATTTCAGACGGTGTTTAAAAAAGGGAAGTTTGTGACCGTCTGACTCCTCCGTTCTACCCCATTTTTTGAGGAGATTGTGCTTTGAGTCTAGTGAGTTTTGTGCCAAGTGAAGGGCACTTGTACTTAGTTTTTCAGTCAGTTGAGATCCGGATGGTTTTATTATGGTCCTGTTAGGAACTAGCTTGACGCTTTTACCTCCACATTTCCATAACATGTTTTGCCTTTTCCCACCTGAACCTCACTATTCCCATATTATTTGCAAACCCTCGGCTGTGACGGACATTATCGGTTGGAGTGTGTGCATTAGTACTTGAATTGCTTTTCATTTTTGTTGCATGCATGCTATGTAGGTCGCAGTTAGGTGAGTGACTGTCCCTTCTTCTCTCTTTTACATATAACATTTGCCCTTTGCTTCATGAGAGAAGAGTGACCACGTGAGAGTCCAGTTTTGTTGGTCTTGCAAGGTCGATAGGTCAGCTATATTTCTGAACAGCTTATAATTCGTTTGCGTATTGACTGCTTGGCTTCAACTGTTGATTTTTGTTGCATTAAATTGGTTCAAGTAGACAAGTTAAGCTAGCTCTGAGTTATCATTTCCGTTTCATTAGTTTAGTTTCGAGTTTACTCGAGGGCGAGTAAAGGTTTGGTTTGGGGAGATTTGATACGTGCCTAATGTATAGTCTTTTTAGCCTATTTCAGCACGTATTTCTATGCATTTCTATACTGTTTTTATGGTATTTTGCCCCGAATTGGCTACTTTGGTGTATTTTGTCCTTTTTGTAGGAATGATCGCGAAAGTAGTGGAACCATACTCCTTTTTGTCCTTTTGCATGCATTTAGAGGAGACGGGATTGTCCCAGAGTGAGATACTGCATTTGGAAGCGTCGCGGCACGCATTACGAGACACTTGGGTGAAGACGTGAGCTGAAATGAAGACATAGTCACTCGATCGAGGAGTTTACCAGTCGATCGAGTGGTTTCTACACCCCCTGTTGGTCGATTGAGAGGTTTCCCAGTCGATCGAGTAAGCTGCACCAAGACCAAGTCCTCGATCGAGTGACCAGTTGGTCGATCGAGTGACTTTTGCTGAGAAGTTGGTCGATCGAGTGGTTTAATCCACTCGATCGAGTGGTTTTCGTCATTATGGGCTTTTAATCAGTCCGTGTTTTGTTTTATCTCGCTAAACATTATTTCCTTTTGCTATTTAAGCACATTACTAGGTTAATGAGGATTATCTTTTCATCTGTCAAACTCTTTACTGTAAACCTTGCTACGTTGCTTTGCTTTTCTCCACTGTTACTTATTTCGGGATTGTTTTCACTCGGATTTCGGGTTCTTTACGCCGGATTCGCTTGGATTGTAATTCCTTCTCTCCCCTTATTAATAATAATCATTTGGTTGCCTTAATCTCTTGTTGTGTTATTAATTCCTTTTTGCCCTAATTTATCTTTTATCGTAATTTATTGTTTATTCATTATGTTTTCTGCTGGAAATTTGTTTGCTGTTAGTTTAATCATCGATATGAGTAGCTAAACCCCTTTCATGTTGGGATTAGGGGATCTGCGGTAGAAATGTGACGATGTAGTAGATGAATTAGACGAATTGATTACGAGACTCTGTCACTATAGCAATTTAACTGTAATTTCCGACCTAGTTGAGTGCACGCTTCTATGTCACCCTTTAATCTGGCTAAAATTAATCCTGGATCGAAAGATTGGACTAAATATGCCTGCTATAAACAGTAGACTACCCTAATGAGTACGAAAGTTAAGTTAGTGGTATTTTAGGATAGAAAGTGGACCGAAAGGACCTTTTAACATCCGTCTCACATCTAGTTCGTCTGAATCATTTACAGCTGAGTCACAAGACTGCCGTAGTGAACCGAATTCCCGACATGTCTCTCTCTCCTTGATAGTTTAAATCGTTTTTCCTGCCTTTACTGCTCTTTACTTTAATTCTCTTTCCTTTAAATCTCGTAGTTTAGAAACCAAAATTCAAACAAACCCATTTGTTACCATAGGATTAGAAATAGACAGTTATAATTACATTACCTCCCCGTGGATTAGATACTCGACTGCCTCTACTACATTTTAGTTGAGACCGTTAGGTTTTATCTTTGATAGGGTTGCGATAGCCGTGTCACAAGGTCTTTTGGACTCCAAAGTGACCTCCTAAGCCTCCTGAGTGAACTTCTCTTATTAGTAGATCCCTGTAAGATCCTCTAGGCACACACAGCTTGTTGCCCTGGAATAAGAACCCTTCCTGCAAGAGATACCTACTCCCTGGAACCCTTTGTCCTTCAGTCTGAGTTATCCATTCTTCAGAAAAATCAGGGTCTTCCTTGTACATCTCTTTCATAAATTCAAACCCAAGGACCTTGTTTCCCATGACTGATAGTAAGGTGTGTCTCCTTGACAAAGCATCTGCTACCACATTTTGTTTTCCCTCCTTGTACTTGCTGGAGAAAGTGAAGGATTGCAAGAACTCCACTCACTTAGCATGCCTGTGACTCACTTTGTGTTGACCATTGATATATTTCAGGGCCTCATGGTCTGAATGCAACACAAATGGTTTAGGCTTCAGGTAATGATTCCAATGCATCAGGGCTCTGATGATAGCATAAAACTCTTTGTCATAGGTAGAGTATTTCAGTTTAGCTCCATTTAGCTTCTCATTGAAATAAGCTACTGGTTTCTGAGCCTGAATTAAAACTGCTCCAATGCCAACTCCACTGGCATCACATTCTACTTCAAACAGCTGATCAAAATATGGCAGCTTCAGGATAGGGGTTTCACACATCAACTTCTTAATTCTTTCAAAGGACCGTTGAGCATTGTCAGTCCATTGAAACTCTCCCTTCTTCATGCACTCAGTGATTGGTGCTACAACTGAGCTGAAGTTTTTAATGAATCTTCTGTAAAAGGAAGCCAATCCATGGAATCCCCTAACTTCTGTGATTGTTTTAGGGACTGGCCAGGATTGGATTCGAGATTTTTTCCTGGTCTCTTGATATACCCCTTCCAGAGACAATGTATCCTAGAAAGGTCACCTCTTCAACCATGAAGGTGCACTTTTCCAGCTTGCCAAACAGTTTCTGCTCCCTGAGAATCTTGAAAATCACTTCAAGATGCCCGAGATGTTCTCTCTCGTTGTTCTGTACACCAGTATGTCATCAAAATATACTACAGCAAACTGGCCTAAGCATGGCCTCAACACTTCAGTCATCAACCTCATGAAAGTGGTGGGTGCATTTGAGAGGCCAAATGGCATCACAAGCCACTCATATAACCCATGCTTTGTTTTGAAGACAGTCTTCCATTCATCTCCCTCCCCGATTCTCACCGATGGTATCCTTGCTCGAGATCAATCTTGGAAAAAATTCGGCACCACTCGGCTCATCAAGCATGTCATCCAGCCTTGGAATTGGGAATCTATACTTGACAGTAATATTGTTGATGGCTCTCTTTGTCAAGTACACATTCTCCATGTTCCATCTTTCTTAGGAACAAGCAATGCAGGGACTGCACAAGGAATTAGAGACTCCCTGACAAAGCCCTTGCTCATAAGCTCCTCAATTTGGTGTTGTAACTCCTTGGTGGCTGCTGGATCACTCCTGTAAGCAGGTCTATTAGGCAGTACAACACCTGGTACAAGATGAATATGGTGCTCAATTCCCCTCAAGGGTGGCAGTCCACTAGGTAGTTCTTTTGGAAAGACATCCCTGAACTTATGGATCAAAGGTTCAATTTCTACAGGCAACTCTGAACCTTCTCTTTCAATCACTTCCTTGGACAGTAGGATGAACACAGGTTGTTCTTGTTTCATTTCCTGAATCATGGCGACCTCGAGATAAGAACAAGACACCACCGATCTCTTCTGGCATGTTTGGGCTCCCATAGTTTCTTTGATTTGGTGGTAAGGGGGTCAGGGTGACCTTCTTACCTTCATGCTTGAAGCTGTAAAAATTCTCCTTTCCCTGGTGAGTTGTATTCCTGTCAAATTCCCATGGCCTCCCTAACAGCAGGTGGCAAGCATCCATGGGCACAACATCACACAGTACCTCATCCTTGTATACCTTTCCAATAGAGAATGGGACCAGGCATTGTTTGTCAACCTTAACCTCTACTCCCTTGTTTAACCATCTGAGTTTGTAAGGATTTGGGTGATCCTGGGTCACCAGATTTAGCTTGTTGACCATGGTGATGGAGGCCACATTGGTACAGCTCCCTCCATCTATGATCAAGTTACAAACCCTTCCCTGAACTGTGCATCTACTCCTGAAGATCAGGGATCTCTGGTCAGCTTCTAAGGGTGCTTGTTGTGAATGCATCACTCTCCATAAGACCAAGTTGTGCCCTGTGTCAGGGTGAGATACAACCTGATCTTGGCCTGATTCCTCCTCAGCTTCCATTTCCTCCAACACTAGGCTCTCATCCTCCTCATACTCAACCAATTCTTCCCTTTCCCACTCTTCTACTTCCATTGCTGTCAGTGCCCTCTTAGAAGGACAATCCTTCCTGAAATGGCCATATCCCTGACATTGAAAGCACTTGATCTTTCCTCAGTCACTGGTGGGTTGGTTTTCTGGTTCATGGGGGCTTTCCCTTTGTCTAGTGTAGGTGGTGCAGTTGGTTTGGGTGTACTACCAATCCTGACTCCAGTAAAAGGCCTGAATGAAGGTCTAGTGGTAGTTTTAGGCACTGCAGGCTTAGCCTTTCCCATTTTTTCAACTCTTAAAGACAGGTTAACCACATCATCATAAGACCACAGGGGTTGCATCCTAACCTTTGTAGCAATATTCTTATCAAGACCCTCCAGAAACCTAGCAATCCTTTGCTCAGGTTTTTCATTAATCTCACATTGCAAGGTCAACTGCTCAAACTCCCTCAGGTAGGTCTCAACTGGTCTCTCATCTTGCCTAAGTTTGGACAGTTTAATAAAGAGATCTTGAGTGTAATCCTTAGTGACAAATTTACCCAACATCTTTTTCTTAAGCTTAGACCAAGACCTAAGTGGTTCTTTTCCTTCCCTAATCCTTTGGTGTTTCAGGTTGTCATACCAAAGAGAAGCATATCCCTTTAGTTTCAAGACAGCAACTTTAAAGGCCTTAACATCAGTGTAACCTTTATACTCAAAAATTTTCTCAACATCCCTAATCCATTATAACAAATCATCAGGATTTAGGCTACCAGAAAATTCAGGGATTTCTACCTTTAAATGCTTGTCTGTGTGCTCAGGAACCTCCTCTTGTGTTCTGATACTTTCCTTAGACTCTGACTCATAACCAGGTGGTGGTTGTCCTCTCCCTGCTCCCATAAAGAAGCCTCTGCCTCTACCTCTTCCTCTTGGAGGGGGTTGTCCCCTGGGATCATGGTTTGGAAACCTTTCCATCACCACATGAACAACATTGAGTAGTGTGTCCACATTTCCTGCAAGAGTTTCTATTCTGGTCTCAATACCAGCAAGTCTCTCTTCACTCATGGTTGTTTTTGTGTTTTTGTTGTAGGTAGGGATAATGAACTCACAGTTTCTCTCAACCCAAGACTAACACAAAGGTGGAATTGTGTTAAACCTTGATCTGATTACCAATTTTCAGTGTCAAACCCCAGGTCTGACACAAAAGACTTAATCTTTGCCTAGACAAGAGTTTCCTGAATTGTTCAGGAATGCAACAGACTTAAGAATATAATTAAAAATACCAAATGGCCTACTAAAATCAAGAAATTTGGCGACAAGCTAGTTAATTGATTAAACTAACTCTGAGTAAGATTCCAGGAATTTTGAGACACTCTAAGTATTTTTAGTTGAATAAATAAGACAGGCTGACAGGAAGAACAAGACTGCTTGACACAGGAATGTTATTTGATGACTGAGAGGGAACCAAGGGATAAAATTATCAACTTAAATCCCACAGAATACTCACAGGGAGACAAGCTAATAATTTGGACAACTTAATATGGAAATTATCACAGTCTAGCACAGATAATAACCAACTCAAGTTAACAACAAGACCATACAACCCACAGTCTGAGCACAGGATTGAATGAGCCTTACCACAGACTTTGTTCAACACCTACAGTCTAAGCACAAGATGTTAACAGGCCTGACTCTTAACTACAGACTAAGCACAAGTTATAGAGATTTAAAATTGAGAGAAAACTCAGGTTTAATATTCATCAAAAAGCTCCTCAATGCAGTTGGAGGAGAGGTCCTTATATAGGCCTTCCTCTTGGAGATCTGGTACAAAGTTTAACCTAGTAATCTCATCCAAGGGCCAGGATTCGTTCTTAGGACATAATTAAAGTACTAGAAATATTTTACAATGATGACAAAATGATTTAAAAGAAACTGCAAGAAAACAACGAAGTCCCGCACCGATAGTGACATCGCTTCCTAGGTGCAGTGTTGCTTTTTTGGGAGTGTAAGGACGAATGGGTGTAGTGGGGGTCTTGACTTTGGCTTTGAGGTGGTATCTGAAATATGGAGAGACAAGCAAAAGTTTTTCAAAGAACAGACTCCTTCTTTGTTTAGCCAGAAATGGCAATTTACTTTATGCTTTATGTCCCTTTCAGCAGCTTGACTTTCAGTTGGATTTTCTCTTGATTGTAGGGTGAATTTGGCCTGGCTCCTTAGGAATTTTCTGATCTTAGTTGGTCAAGGTTTCAGCTGGCCAGGGTGGCAGCTGGTGGTTGAGCTTCTGCTGATACCTGAGACTTCCCAAGCCAGGCATGGCAGGGGTTGTTGACAGGGTAGTATGATTGGAATTACTGCCTGTTGCCTGATCAGTGTTGCCCTGATCCCTGGCTCCTGCTGCACCACCTTTCTTTGTTTGCTTTTTCATTGCTTTCTTTTAGAAACGATCATAAGAATGACCTCTTGTTTACTTTTCATAGTGGGTGCCCAGGCCATGGGAGGACTACGCTGGCGCTCCTCCTTTTGTGGCTGAGGTCCTTCGACCTAGGAGCTCGAGCCAGTTGCTTTTGAGGACGTCGATGGGTCCTGTGTGGTACTTGGGCGAGCGTTTAGCTCGTCAGTGCTCCCGAGATGTCTTGACGGTTCCCATCGACCCTCCTTGGACGATGTTCAGGGAGCCTTCCGATGCTGAGAGGGAGGCTGACTTGGCTGACGTCGGTGGCGACGCCCTCCTTCTTCCTGGCGAGGACTACTCGGTGTTCCTTTATGGGAGGTTAGCGTACTGGCCAGTCGTGGTAAGTGTTTTACTCTTCTTTTGATTAACTTGAAAATACGATTAATGATCATCGATTAATGGAAACCATTTGACCTTGCAGGAGGTCGAGGTGGCAGGCATCGAGCCCCCAGAGTACCCCGAGATCCTTGAGTACACTGATGCGACGGGGATGACGACGATCTCCGAGCTGCGCGACTTTGGCGTGGCGGTGACAGATGCTGGCCTGGACGACTGGCAGCATCTGATTCGGAGGGTAAGTTCCCTAATTTGTATAATTTCGTGTAAGAACACATTTGTTTGAATTTGTCCAATCATTAATTTATTGAAATGCAGGTTGCGCCATCCCGGTTCGTGGCTTTGTGGAGGGTAGCCAACCGGCTGCGGGCTACTGCCATCGAGGCACTTGTTGGCGGTCGAGGACGTCAGGTATAAACCTTCCGTTTATTTCATTTTTGAATTTTCGAATTTCCTTTATTGCTTGAAATGATTGACATGAGCCAATTTTTGCGTTTGCAGGGGAGTGCGATCTGGAGCGGGAGCTAGCCCAGTCTCGGGAGGAGGCAGCTCGCCTGCTGAGGGAGCTAGAGGTCCGCGACACCGAGATCGCTGCTCTCGAGGCGAGAGTTATTGAGCTAGGCGGCGACCAACAGTAGTCTGTTTGTTGTTTTTTTTTGTCTTTGGCTGTACTTTATACATTTTGTACATTTTTTAGGACCTTCATTTTGGACTTTCGGACTTTGTTTCGGTCTCGAGCCCCCAGTTTGGTGTACATATTCCCTTTTTGATCGTATATATGATGGCCTGAGTGGGCTTTGCTGCTGGGTTGCTTTGTTTGTGCCTGCAGGTTAGTTTTGAACAGGTTTGGTAGATGACGGTTTATGTCGTCATGCTGTCGAAATTTACACAGAAATTCACATAAAATATACATTTGTACACATGGCCTAAATTAGCGCAAGGCAACGACAAGAAAGTGCAAAAAATTTACTGCAAATGACCGGACGGTAGGGAGGGTTATCCCCTAAAAAAAGAGAAAATAGAAACATATAAGTTTGAAATGTAATATGGAATGGGAGTGAAATGATTCCCTAAAAAAGAAAATTTAAAAAGGAATGTATAAGTTTGAAAATGAATATTTAAATTGGTGAAATGATTCCCCCAAAAAAGAAAATTAAAAAGAAATGGGTAAGTGTGCTGGAATGACGAAAATGTCGATATTGCCTCGAAATGCGTGCCCGTGGAATTAGGAAACATGGTAATTTGACAGATTTACCAAAATAATAACCCGTATGAATAGAAAATTATTCTTTGAGGAATTAGGAAAGATCCAACGCGAAAAATCACAGGAAAGAAGGCTGAGGAAAAGGCGCAGCAGGAGCTGCGTCCCTTTGAAGAGGCGCAGCAAGTGCTGCGCCTGTTCCCCAGTGTGTCTGTCCTGACAGATTTTAGGAAACAACTTTTAGTATAAATATAGACGTCGATGAGGGTTTTATTCTCATAATTCTTCCGTCTTTCTTTCGTCTTATTACATAAAATCTCTCTAATTAAGCATACATCATGAATACTCTTGAAATCCGTCTCAAAGAGTGGACAAATGAATTCTCTAATGTGGAGAAACACGACATGGGTGCTTATAATTTTGGATCAATGTTGAGCTTGAAGTTGATCAAGGTTATCAAACCGTTCCTGGATGCTTGTCTTGAGTATTGGGACCCGAATTATCACGTATTTGCCTTTCCTAGAGGCGATATCTGCCCATTTCCTGAAGAAATTGTTGCGATCGGTGGTTGGGACCCAGAACATTTGCCTGCTATACCCTCTACTTCCCAAGGATATAAGAACAAGTTCAGAGATTTGCTTAGGTTGACACGAGCTGAGGTGGACCATCTTGTGACCTCGAAAGGAGTGCGAATGTTGGATTTCATCGATCGATTCATCAATAGGGCAGACCCCACTATCTCTTATGTTGCAAGGCAAAGGGCATTCGGGTTTTGCCTACTGCACGTATATGTCCTTCAAGGGCATGTTGATGAGGATTTGAGAGGTGATCCTCGCTATTTGAGCTTAATTGAGCAAATGGAGCTACGCAAGAGCCCAGCTTGCCTGTGTTTAGGAGAGATCCTGTTGGGGTTAGATAACAGGAAAGCCAACCGCGACCTTCCTTATTTAGGAAGTCCCATCATCTTACAGGTAAAAGAACAGAACTTTTTTTTTCTTCTCTTTTTTTTGATTCATTTCTAATGCCTGCTTTTGGTAGGTTTGGCTTATGGAGCGTCTGTGATTGATCGAGCCCCCAGTTAATGTTCTTGCTTATCATAGTCGCTCAATTGCGATGAGGACTAGGCTCTACATGGTGGACTTCACTCGAGTCTGCAACTATTGGGAGAACAAACTGAAGAGTGATGATGGTCCCCTGATTAGATGGATCGTACCATGGTGGCATCTTAAATATGTCATTGGAGTATCGTCCTTGGATCCTACCCGATCAATGCGCATTCCTGGCTTGGATTTTATGATATGCATCTTCCCGGAGAGGTTGATGAGGCAGGTTGGATTGAAGCAGACGATTCCGAACCTTGATACTGTCCCGCAGACGGCTATGGCGCTTACCACTGAGAGCCGAAGAGAACGGGCCATCAAATGGGCTCAAAGAAACGTGTGGTTCATGAATTCTTCTGTTAGCGCTCTATGGGTGTCGGATTCCTACTTGCGGTGGAGGAAAGCTACTACTCCGGAGGAGCGCGAGAGATTGAGGAAGCGCGAGCTTGTTGAATACAAGGTTCGTGATGTAGAAAAGGAGAAAGAGAAACATCTGACTAAGGGAGAGGAAGAAGCCGGGTTTCGAGTTGTTCATCCTTCGAAGAAACCGAAGACTTCTCCTGCCGCGGAAAAGGTGGTTGATAAGAACGACAAAGCTAGACCACGAGAGAGACCGTTGGTGATTAGGTCTGAGGTGGCGCAGGAGCGCCCGACTCGAGGTCGAGACAGGAAATTTGATAAAAATGACAAAGGCAAAGGGAAAATGGAAGAATAGCCTAAGTCTTTATTATTATTTATTATTATTATTATTATTATTATTATTATTATTATTATTATTATTATTATTATTATTATTATTGTAATAAAATGGTGGGGTTTTTAGAATCTTAGCCTATCTTTTTTTTAGCCTTATTTATATTATGTAGCGTATTATTATTATTAAAATAAATGAAATAAAAAAGGTTAATTGGTTATGAAACCGTTGTGATTTTCTATTATTATTCTTGTCGAATTCCAAAATGCATATACAAATGTCCTTCTATTTACATTTAAAATAATGGGTTGTATCCTGTAAAGGATTGCCTACGTATTAATTTAAAAAATGAATGAACAAACCCTTGCGCGTAGTTCAAATAAATGTAAAAGAATAATTGTTCTAAGCAAGAGCTTGTAATGAACTAGAAAATAAGCATGAGCTTTTTACTTACTCCTAAAGTGCAATTCAATTTATTTGATGATATGAGGATGACAAATTGTCAAAATGCAAGAGCAAGGTGACATTAGCTTTCATTTTAGCTTGGCAAGGGGCCGTTTAATTCGTGCGACACGTGGGATTACGCGAGGCGCGTTTTTGTTCCTATTCTAGGCATAGTAACGTTTCAATTGGTCGAGGTTTATCGGGTTGGAAAATTCATTCCCATCTAAGTCTGTTATTCTAACTGCACCCCCTGGAAGTATGGACTTGACTAGAAATGGTCCGGCCCAGTTGGGTTTGAATTTTCCCCGTGGATCGACAGGTAAAAGAGCTCTAACTGACTTGAGGACCAAGTCTCCTTCTTTGATGTTCCGTGGCTTAACCCTTTTGTTAAAGGCTCGTTTGATACGCGCCTAATATGTTTGCACATTATATAATGCGTGCAATCTACGTTCATCCAGGAGGATGAGTTCTTCATATCTATCCCTCTTTCAATCGGCTTCTGGGATTTGACTTTCGAGTAAAATACGGAAGGATGGTATTTCGAGCTCGACTGGTTGTACAGCTTCCATGCCGTAGGTCAAATAGAAAGGGGTAGCCCCAGTGGGCGTCCTTACATATGTGCAGTATCCCCATAAAGCAAAAGGTATCTTGCTTGGCCAATATCGATAGTTGTCAATCATTTTCTTGAGGATCATGACAACGTTCTTGTTTGCCGCCTCTACCACGCCATTAAGTTGTGGTTTATATGGCGAGGAATGGTGATGTTTGATTTTGTACTTGGCTAGCAATTGCTTAGTCTCAGCCTGGAAATGTGACCCATTGTCACTAATGATCTCATGTGGGCAACCGTATCGACAGATGATATTGGTTTGTATGAACTTTGCCACATTTTTGGCTGTAAGACTAGTGTAGGAAGCTGCTTCTACCCACTTGGTGAAATAATCGATTACCACCAGGATGAAACAGTGACCTCCTATTCCAGCTGGAGTGATCTTTCCGATGATGTCAATTCCCCCAGCAGAAAATGGCCAAGGAGATGTCATGGTATAGAGCAATGAAGGAGGGACATGTTGCACATTCCCGAAGATTTGGCAATTGTGGCAATATCTGACATATTTGATGCAATCGGATTCCATTATGGTCCAATAATACCCCAAACGTGTGACTTTCTTTGCCATCACGGGTCCACTCATGTGAGGGCCACATTCTCCATCATGAACTTCTTCCAGCACTTTCCGTGCCTGTGAATGATCAAGGCAACGTAAGATTACACCAAGAGGTGTTCTTTTGTATAACTCTCCTTGCATGAGGACGTATTGGGAAGCTAGTAAGCGTATAGCGCGTTGTCCCCTTTTGTTCATATCCGGTGGATATGTGCCGTTGAGTTTGAAGTTCAGGATTGCTTGGAACCAAGGTTCTTCTGTGATTTCTTCTTCATCTGTGATTTGGTGGACATAAGCTAGTTCTGACCGTCGTTCGATGCATAAAGGCATTTCTACCATGTTATCCGGCATATTAATCAAAGATGCGAGTTTTGCAAGAACATCTGCAAATTGATTCTCTTCTCGAGGTAGATGTAGGTATGTTACTTGATCGAAGAATTGGGCAACTTGATCTATTCTGGCTTGATAAGGTGCTAGGCTCTCGCTCCGAATTTTCCAAGATCCCGTAATTTGGTTGATGATCAAAGATGAATCTCCATGTACACGAAGATTTTTGATACCTAAACCTACTGTCGCTTGTAGTCCAATGAGGCAAGCTTCATATTCTGTCGCGTTATTTATCACCTCGAAGTCGAGTTTGACAGATATTGGTGTATGCTCGCCTTCAGGAGAAATGAGCAACACTCCTATTCCAAATCCTCTTAAGTTCGATGCCCCATCAAAGTAAAGGTCCCAGGAGTCTACATCGGTTTGGAGTATATCCTCATCCGGAAACGACCAGGTGTCTATCGTTTGTGCATCATTGATGGGATTCTCTGCGAAGAACTCGGCAACGGCGTGCCCTTTTATAACTTTCAGAGGTACATACTTGAGATCGAACTCTGAGAGCATCAAAGTCCATCTTGCTAGGTGTCCATTAAGAACGGGTTTCTCGAAGAGGTATTTGACAGGATCCATTTTGGAGTATACTTTGATAGAGTAGCTAAGCATATAATGGCGTAGCTTCTTTGTTGCCCACACAAGAGCGAGGCATGTCTTCTCGAGTGGTGTGTATTTGCACTCGTACTCCAAGAACTTATTACTAAGGTAGTAGATAGCTCTTTCTTGTTTTCCTACGGTTTGGGCTAGCATGGCGCCCATGGCTGTTTCAGTTACTGTGAGATATAAACCAAGAGGTTGATCTCGTTGAGGTGGCATGAGCACTGGTGGCTTGGCTAATATCTCCTTTATTCGGTCGAATGCCTTCTGACAGTCATCATCCCACATGGCGTGATCTGTTTTCTTTAGCCTTTTGAAGATAGGTTCACAGATCATGGTGAGTTTCGATATGAATCGACTTATGTATTGCACCTTACCTAGGAATCCTCTAACTTCTTTCTCTGTTTGAGGTTGCGTCATTTCGATTAGAGACTTGATCTTGGAAGGGTCTATTTCTATCCCTCGTTGGCTAATAACGTATCCCAGGAGTTTACCAGACGTTACCCCTAATGTGCATTTCTGAGGATTGAGCCTCATGTTGTACTTTCGTAATCTGGAGAAGAATTTGCGAAGGTTCGCAATGTGCCCCTCTCTATCCTTGGACTTAACAATCATATCATCTACGTATACCTCAACTTCTTTATGCATCATGTCATGTAATAACGTAGTTGCGGTGCGTTGATATGTAGCTCTGGCATTGATTAACCCAAACGGCATAACCGTGTAGCAATATGTGCCCCATTGAGTGATGAAGGCGGTCTTATGCATATCTTATACGGCCATCTTGATTTGGTTATATCCTGCGTATCTATCCATGAAGGATAATAGCGCGTGATCTGCTGTGTTATCCACCAATATGTCGATGTGTGGTAGAGGAAAGTCATCCTTAGGACTTGCTTTGTTTAGGTCTCCGAAATCAACACAAACCCGGATTCTCCCATCCTTTTTGGGTACGGGTACTATGTTAGTTACCCAGTCTGAGTACTCGGAAACTTTGATGAACCCGACTTTAAATTGCTTATCGAGTTCTTCTTTGATCTTAAGAGCCCATTCTGTCCTCATTCGATGAAGCTTCTGTTTTACTGGTTTGAAACCTGGTTTAATCGGGATTCTATGCTTTGCAATGTCCCTGTCGATCCCCGCATGTCTTTGTAGGACCAAGCAAAAACGTCTTTGAACACATGTAGGAGGTCTATGAAACTGGCCCTTTCGGTAGAGCTCAAGGTCGTCCCTATCCTAAGTTCTTGGGGTTCTAGTTCGGTTCCTACATTGATGGGTTCAATGTTTTCTATTACTGGTCCCCTTTCCCCCTCTTGTAGTATTTCTTTGGCTATGTAGGGAGGTATTTCGATCGAGTCTGGGTCTGGGTCATCCTCATTATCATCGTAAACAGAATTGCATTCAGAATAACACGAAGAGTAAGCAGAACCTGATTTATTCATATTAAAATTTGAGAAAAGTTGAAACAAAGAAGCCATCTGTTCTGTAGTCAGTGGCGGTAACGGTACAGTCGTTGGGACATTTCCCGAACTACTGTTACTACTTGAAACTAAGCTAGGAGAAACAAGGGGAATGGGAGTGACGATAGGAGGAGACTCTCTAGGGACTTCTCTAGACTCCGACTCTGACTCCGACTCCGACTTTGACTTGAATTCATCGTCTTCTGGTTCTCCTTTGAACATCTGTCCTTGTCCAGTGGTGAGCTTGAAGAGTCTTCCTTGGTTGTTCGTCCACTTGATCGACTTTCTCCATCCTTTATGCTGATTTGAATTGGTTTCGGTGCCCAGTGTGGCAATGATCTCATCTATTATGCTTTCGGCGCTTTTGATTAAGGGAAGATCTTGGAGGTAGACATCTTCCTCGCTATCTGTCCATATCCCATTGATTACCTCTGCTTTTGGGGAGATGAGATGTGAGCAATCTAAGGTAGATTCGTCACTAGTAATCATCAGAATTCCAAGAGGATTCTGAGTATTGTTAGGCTTGCCTCCAGGTGGTATTGGTAGGCGACCGTCTTCAATCATGTCTTGAAGTACATGTTTTAGCTTGTAGCATTTTTCTGTATCATGCCCCTTACCTCTATGATATTCGCAGTACGAATTCTCGTCCCAGAACTTGGATTTCTTTTCTGGTTCAGGTGTAGGGCCTATGGGTTGAAGCTTACCATGTTTCATCAATCTCTTTTAGAGCATTGGAGTATGTATCCCCAATATTTGTGAACTTTCTTGGTGGGGTACTCTTCTTAGATGGCTCGAGAAGGTTAACTTCATCAGTCTTGCTAGTAGAGCCGTAAGAACGACTTGTTGAGCCTTGATATCCACGACCTACCTTTTTGGACAAGAGCCCTTTACGGATGTCATCTTCGATCCTTGTTCCTAGTATAGTTAAGTCTTTGAAAGTCTTAATGTTTTGGTATCTCAAATGACTTGCATAGATGGGCTTTAAATTGTCCACGAATTTCTCCACGAGGGTAGCTTCATCTGGACGTTCAACAAGTTGAGTACTAGTCTTCCTCCACCTACTTAGGAAGTCGGTGAAACCTTCTTTGTCATTTTGGGTAAGAACCTCTAAAGTGCGCATATTGACTTGGATTTCTGCATTATCCGCATATTTCTTAGCAAACTCAATTGCGGTATCGTCCCAGGTAGCAATCTTCTTGTGCTCTAGATAATAGAACCATTGTATCGGGATGGTATCAAGAGATGAAGGAAAGATCCTTAAGAACATATCGGGTTTAATGCCTTTGATAGACATGTAATCCTTGAAAGCACGGATATGGTTCAAAGGGTTTTCATGCCCCTTGAATTTAGGGATATCCGTCATGTTGAAGTTGGTTGGCAATTTGGAACTCACGGCTTCATATTTGCGATTATTCTCTCTATAGATATCGTCTCCTTTGAGATACATCAATTGTTCCTCCAAATATTGGAGTCGTTTCTCAGCTGCAGTCATACCTATGGGAGGGTTAACCTCATGTGCTCCCCTAAAAGGATTTTCATCCCCGAAGTTATTCAGAAACTCATCAGACACTTCACTTTCTCGAGGAGGCAACCTCATTTCCACAGCAACTATTCGGCCTTCGATTGTGTCGAGGCGATCATACACTTGGTCTTGGGTGACTTGGAGACGAGTTAGCACGGCTAGGATTTGATCATTACCATTCAGGGGTTTGCTGTTGTTCACGTCGCTTGTATCAGGCATCTTGGAAACTGAACAATAGATCGACGACGAATCAAAACATGATCGGCCATTCTAGCACACTTACTAAAAAAAAACACTTTGACTTGTGGAGTGGGAGTGTGCCACTTGAGTTAAGTGAGTTTTTTGAAGAAATGACAAAGCTTGAAAATGTTGGTCCTAGTCAACTGTAGTGTTGTTGTAGGAGTGGACTCGAAGTGAGATTTTGAAATGGGCTTTGAGGCCCGAATTTTGACTTGACAATTGGACAGAGTTTTGACTGGTTTTGCAATAATATTGGGCCTATTTTCGAAAATTTTTACATTTTTAAAGAGATTTTAATTTTTAAAAAAATCGTCATGGTTTTGTTTAGAAATGGTGATCACATATGGTACAAGCATTTATACAGGCATTATAACGGGATGCTAAGTGCATTTTAAAGGGTTTTGGCTTAAATGGTGGGTTGCCATACCGAACAATCAAACCCGGGGTCTGTGGAGAGGCTTGTACCAAGCAAGAGTAAGGCCGATTCCTAGTCCATTTCCTCGAGTAGTGAAAGTCCTTGATACAAACAAGAGTAAGTACCATGGTATGGATGACGTCAATCGCTATCCATCCTTAGGCCCAAATAAGAAATTGGACCATCTAGACGGGACGATAGGTCGAATGGGTTGGGTTGGGTTGGGCCTAGGAAGGCCGAATAAACGATCTAGGAAGACCGAGTTATGAAAACCAACAACTGTCTTGTACAAACTATTCCCTAACCTGGTTCAAGTTTCATCCTTGGCTACACGTGAGTGTATTCTCCCCAGCGGAGTCGCCAAACTGTGGACGCGGGCCCACGGAGGCGAAAAGCGAGCAAGCTTTTCTGTGCATTTGTGGAGTCGCCACCAATTTATTGTAGAAAATTGGAAACCGTTCGAATACCTCGTGTCATGTCAAGACACAAAGAAGTGACATAGACACCAAGAACTCGTTACCCTTAGCATTCTATGTCTAGAATGACTCTCGTGGATGCCAATGAACACGGGTGTTCACAGAGATCCGGAGTAAGGGGTGAGAGTACGTATTAGGAAGCTCTTTTGATCGAACACCTAATCCCGCCCGCCTCGATAGCGGCCCCTACTAATGATTAGGGAAGTTATCTATACTCGATATGTTGTCGATTTATATGCATGCAATGCAACATCCATTATATTAATCCTAGCATGTGAAAGTTAGACTAAGTCGGTGAACACGTAATTTAGCATACAATTAATGTCAAAGTAGAAATTTAAGTTGATTACATGTGAAAGCATACAAGCAATATAATAAAAGAAATACAATAAAAATACAATGAAGAAAATTACAATAATTACATTGAATTTAATTGATTATGTCGAAAATACATTTAAAACGGATGATTTTAGAAAAGAAAAAATAAATGAATAAACGAACAGATTATTAGTGATAATACGAGTAATAGTTAATTAAATACGTAATTAATAAACTAGGTCAAAGCAGAAATGGGAGTTGAGATACAGAACTCAACTAGGAACAGGCGCAGCAGAGCTGCGTCCCTTGGAAGAGGCGCAACAGTCGCTGCGTCTGTTCCTGAGCTCAGTTCTGGCTGTGAAGCCGGAATTGCATCTCGTTAATATTCATTGCTAAATTTAATGCTTGATTATATTATTTGACTCGGATAGAAGTGATTTAATATGTTATTTACATGCGATTGAGTCGTAAAAACAATAAAACATGGAATGAAACTAATTAGAACGAATTATTTACAAGACTAAAAGGTTAATTATGAGAATTAATAACACAAATTAAACTAAAATAAATTAATTAGGTTAAACAGGTTATTAATGACGAACTAATGATGGCGACGATGAATAACAGATGAAAATATATCAATGATGAATTCCAGAGACTCAATATTAATGAATCGAACCTCTAAAACTCGAATTGATTTTAATGACGAAAACCCGCAAATATGAATTATAAGGGATTTAAGTCGGGATTTTAATGATGAATTAATATTAATGAATTACATGTTAAAATTATCATACTCAAATTATTATGTTAATGAACGATGAACAATCGAAAACAAAATAAAAACAATAGGACGAACAAAAGACGAAGGAAGAAGAAAGCAGAAACTGCGGCAGCCTCAGGAAGAGGCGCATCAGGTGCTGCGTCCCTTCGAAGAGGCGCAGCAGTTGCTGCGTCCTTTCTCGACGTTTGTCTCCTGATAATCCGTAAAAAGGGTTTGAAAACAAGGTTTTACAAATCGGTTTTAAGCGTATTTTCGACATAAATCTTACAATGATGATTACAATAAATAAAGAACAATAATAAAAGAAGGATTTACACCCTCAGACTTATATGTTTGACGAAACGAGATTGACTAAGTTAACGTTTAGTGATGCTCGACTCGAATGTATGACGAAAGTGCCCTCTAAGAGGAAATTAAACAAAGTTGATTAAGTTGATTAATGTGGAGTTGGTCAAATTGGTCGGTCATGCAAAACGAGGCTGGTACTCAGAAGGATCCGAGCTTACGTGTAATACTCCGTATTTTTAATAATAATTTATAAGAATAATTTATATAATTTAATAATTGATTAAATGACATTTCTAATAATAATTACAATAAGACGTTAATTAAATAATAAATTAGGCATCCATGTCGGGAATTAGGTTTAGCTAATATTTTGCATTGGGCCGTATGCCGTTGATAGTTGGGCCGAATTTTATGGTTCATCAAGTATGGGTGTGATCGGGATTTGTATCGTGAATTAATAATAATATAATATGGAAATAATAATATATATAGGTAATAATAATTATATTAATAATAATAATAAAGTTATGGCAATAATAAATTAGTAAAGATAGTAGGAGGAAATTCTATTTATGGTAGGATTAACATATGTAATAATAATAATAATATAATGATAATTATAATAATGGTAATTTCTATACTAATTAAAATAAGGTAATTTATATAGTTTCCTAATTGATCTCGCATTCTCTATAATCCTACCCTATAAATACCCTATTAAGTCTGAGAATTAAATCACAAATTAAGAGGAGGAGCTTTTGGTGACGGAATTAGCAAGCGGTAATTAATAGGTAACAACTTTTAATTGTTGGGGCTGGTGTCCTCTACAGTTAGTGCAAGGACATATAAATCTCTAAAAGGATCAAAGGGTATACTTTTGTATTATTATCAGTTGATCCACGTTTATCAATAACGGTTGGCTTGCTAGATAAGTTTGACGTTATTGTCATACAGATGGCGGTGATCAACTGGTCCCTAAAAGTCACACCTATAGGATACGTTTGAGAGATGTGACGGTATGAAAATACAGTCATGTTGATGCCAAAGTTGACTAAGCAGTTAGTCGGAGTTATTGACTAATAAATTAGTCAAACGCGATGTTGAGATAATTATTTAATACGGATTAAATAATAATGGCTAAGGCGAATTAAGCAGTTAATTCGTAAATTAAATATAAACGATTATATTTAATTAATGTATATTGAATATAATTATACAATATTGTCATTGTCGGACAAGTATTAATATATCGACTGAGTCATGTTACTAGTTGATATTTTTAATAACCGATAACCGAAGACGATTTATAATAAAATCGCGTCATATACATTTAGTGAATTTCGAGTCGGACCACGAGTTAAATGAGGAGAAAATGAAAAGCCCATTTCCCCCCCCTATGCTCACGGTTTGCCGAGTGAGGAACAAAAGGAGAGCTCCTCTCCTTTTGTGACCTAATCAATTCATTTTGCAAAAATTATTAGGGTTTTGGAGAACATTTCCTCTCAAAACCTAAATCTCACATCTAGCAAAAACTCACAACAATTCTCTCAATATTGCAAGGCAATTAGAGAATACATTCTAGCACAAGGGCATAGTCTCAGACGGTCTTGGGTGCAACGATTAGGAGGAAATCTCTGTTGATTTCTGTTCTTAGGCCGCATCTCAAAGGACCAGAGGTTAATTCTTATGCTTTATCGTTTTCTCTTGTTATTTTGTTTTATGACGATAATCACATGTCAAATTTTGCGTTATAGTCCTAAAATTTAAGGGTTTTATACGTATATTACCCCTCAAGTGGTATCAGAGCGAGGCCACGTAAATTTTTCTTTGTGATTTTCATCAAACGAAATTGAATCGATATTTTTTTTTGCATAAAAAAACGTGCGGCTGGTTTGTTTTTTTTTTACACGGCTGATTTTTTTTGTGCATTGGAAAACGTGCCATGTGACGATCTTTTGTTTTTCAATTTGTTCTTTGCATATTATTTTTGTAATCGATATTCATTACAATATGTTAAGATCATGTCAATTGTAGTTTTGTTTTCATACGAATTATGTTCAAATTGCAATTGAATTTTAACAAATCGATTTTGTCTTGGTTTGTGAGGGCTCACGGTTATGAGCTGCTTGATATTTTTTTTTTGTTTGTCATACTGTTCACGGTTCTGCCGTGAAAGAAAAGAAGAAAAAAAAAAAAAATTTTTTTTTAGGGTTGCTCTCGGTCAAGCCGTGGGAAGAAGGAAATTTTTTTTTGTTTTGTTCCTTTTTGCTGCTCTCGGCATTTGCAGCTAAAATAAAAAAAAAAAAATTTCGGTTTTTTGGCCATGTTTTATGCATAATACGGATTTTATGCATTCGCTTGATAGTGAAACGGTTCACTCACGTACCATTTAGTTATTTTAAAGCGATTTAAAGTAACGGATTATAATGAATTAAAATTAAGTTGACTAAAGCGGTTTTGTCACGTAATTTTAATAATCATTGGTGGTTTGGATAAATTTAACATAATTACGGAATTATGTCACGAATAAATTTTATTTTAGTTGATGCATTTTATTTATCGTTATTTTTTTGAATGTTTTGAATGCTTTTATTACGTATTTATTTATTTTACAAACGGTTGTAACTTAGTGTGGCCTTAGTAGAACGTGTTGCCGTAATGATGGAACACGGTCTTGGTTGTATTTTGAGATCTCGTATCTCCATTTTGTTTTTTTCCTTGTAATTACAGTTTTTATTTAGAATGTAAATAGGTTTATATTTTGTAAATTTTAATTGTAATTTTGAGAAGACCAAAGATGGAGATCGGATGCTCCTCATTTGCATGGACAAATATGGAACATCAAGACAAGCTTCTCGGGTCCAACGGTGGATTCCAAAGTTGTATTATGTTCTTTTTACTAGGATAGACCACACTAGGACTTTTTATTTACGTTTTGCATTCTTTTATTTTTTTTTTATCGTAACGATAGATTGCATCATTTTCCGCCTAAAAACCAAACCACCTAATATTTGCATGAAAACTGACTCATATAGAGGTCACGCGTTAGTTTTCTATGACATTCTTATGTCACACGATCATTATAAGCCATCACCTAAATTAATTCATTCACGCAATGCTAGTTTTTCGTTCACTTAAAATGAATTAAAACTAAGTTGATGGGATCTTCCTCGTATAAACAAAAATTGAGAACAGTCTTTATAGGTCAAACTCCAATGAATCCCTTCTTCGTCGGTAGGCATAATATGACCCCTTCTACGTCGGGTAAGTTGGAACTGATTGACCTATTTTATCTCAACACTATGGTCACTCGTACGATCCTGTGATTATGGTGGACTATAGATAGGATTTACGGAAATCTATCGACCAGGAGTTCTTACGGAAGAACTAGCTAAACAGTTGGCTTATCAATTTACGGAAATTGAGTCTTGGGATCACTTGTATTATTCTTGAGGGAGATCAATTATGCAAGTGCAATGAGTCTACACGTTAAAATGTATTTTAAAATAGACTTAAATCACCTCGATGAGTTGCTTATTTTGTTTTGTTTTTCTTCCTTTTTCAGTGTAGAACACGATCCTTTAAACTGCTAATAACAAAATGGCTGGTCCTACTAACGACCCAATGCCAAGTGCCACATTGGACCGTGAGTCCTGGCTTCGGATCTTCATGAATCAGATGAATCAGTCTACTCGACTGAAGAATGATGGATCAAACTTCGCGGAATGGGAGGCGACATTACGGAATGCTGCCATTTCTGACAGGAAGCTCAAATATCTGATTGAGCCCATCCCGCCAAGCCCAGTGTTGGGGTTAGTGTCCTTAACAGTTAGTGCAAGGACTTATAAACCTCTAAAAGGATCAAAGGGTATACTTTGTATTATAATCAGTTGATCCACGTTTATCAATAACGGTTGGCTTGCTAGATAAGTTTGACGTTATTGTCATACAGATGGCGGTGATCAACTGGTCCCTAAAAGTCACACCTATAGGATACGTCTTGAGTGATGTGACGGTATGAAAATACAGTCATATAGATGCCAAATTTGACTAACCAGTTAGTCTGAATTATTTGACTAATAATTAGTCAAAAATGTGATGTTGAGATATCATATTTAATACGGATTAAATATCATGAGCTAAAGGCGAATTAACCAGTTAATTCGTAAAATTAAATATAAGCGTTTTATATTTAATTAAATGTGTATTGAATATAATTATACAATACTGTTTTGTCGGACATGCATTAAGAATTCAACTGACCCGTGTTATTAGTTGATGCCTTAATTTCCGATAACCGATAACAGTTTATAATGAAACCGCGTCATATACACTTAGCGAATTATGGACCGGACCACGAATTTAAGTGAAGAGAAAATGAAAAGCCCATATGGGCTCCCTCTCCACGGTTTGGCCGAATTGGTGAGACCATAAGGAGAGCTTTCTCCTTTCACTGAAAACCTAATTCATTCTTGAAAAATAATTAGGGTTTTTGGGAATTGTGCCTCCTAAATTCCGGATCTCTCATCCAACACAAATTCACCAAAACTAATCCCCTCGATATTGCAAGTCAATTAGGGGATTGTTCTCTAGCACAAGGGCATTACTCGGACTTCTTGGGTGCATCGTTTAGGAGGAGATTTGCTTTAATCTCTCATTGCCTTATTGCACTAGGACCGAAGGTTATTCCTACAATCTTTGTCGTTTCTTTATGTTTATCGTTTTATGACCATATTCACATGTAATTTTGCGTTATAATCCTTAATTCGAAGGGTAGTATACGGATATTAACCTACAAGTGGTATCAGAGCGAGGCCACGCAAATTTTTATATGTGTTTTTCATTAAACGATTTTGAAATCGATGAATTTTGGTAAAAAAAAAATGGCTCGGCTGATTTTTTTTGTCTCGGCATTTTTACTTTGCTGCGTTTTTTTTTTGGGGAACCGTGTCCATGTACACGGTTTTGGTTGAGGTTTTCGCATTGTTTTCGTTTTTTGATCTTTGCATATTGCTTTGTAATCGATATTCATCGCTATATGTTAAAGATCGGTTAAAATGATTGCATAAAATTTCGTGTGGCACAAATTTTTTGTCTCGAAAAATCATGAAAACCGTGTGGCCTTTACATGTTTCACGGCCTGTTTTTCTTGTTTTTGCATTGTTTTGCGTGCCACACACTTTTGTTAGATCGTTCGATCTCTTGTTTTGTGTTGTTCTTAGCGAATTGTTGTTTTAATCGATAATTACAACAAGATGTGAAGAACATGTCAATTGTACTTTTGTTTTGATCCGGATTAGAATAAATTGCAATTGAGGTTTTACAAATCGTTTTGTTGTTTGATCACTTGTTTGATCACGTTTTAGCCGTGTAAAATTTTTTTTTTGGCTTTTAGAACCTCTCGGCATTTCTGCCGGTTTTAATAAAAAAAAAATTTTTTTTTTATGGCCCCTGGTACTGTTCACGTGAACAGTACAGAAGAAAAATTTTTCTGTTTTTTTTCTTTCGGCCTTTTTTAATGCATAAAACGGTTTTTTTTATGCTCTCGCTTGATTAGTGAAACGGTTCACCCACGTAAAATAAAGTTACATTAACATGATTTATTGTAACGGATTATCTCGGATTAAAATTAACTTGGCTGAAGCGGTTTTGTCATGTAATTTTAATTATCTTTGGTGGTTTGGATAAAAATTAAACATAATTACGGAATTATGTCACGAATAATTTTATTTTTAGTTGATGCATTTTATTTATCGTCATAGTTTATTTTGAATGTTTTTGAATGCCTTTTAATTACGTATTTAATTATTTTGCAAACGGTTGTAACTTAGTGTGGCCTTAGTAGAACGTGTTACCGTAATGATGGAACACGGTCTTGGTTGTATTTTGAGATCTCGTATCTCCATTTTATTTCTTTTAATTACAAGTTTTTATTTAGAATGTAAATAGGTTTATATTTGTAAATTTTAAATTGTAATTTTTGAGAAGACTAAAGTTGGAGACCGGATGCTCACTCCCGCTACATGGATCAAGATGGAACATCAAGACAAGCTTCTCGGGTCCAACGGTGGATTCCAAAGTTGTTTTATGTTTTTCTTTACTAGGATAGGCCACACTAGGAATTTTATTTACGTATCGCATTCAATTTATTTATTTTATTGTAACGATAGCTTGCATCATATTCCGCCTAAAACCAAACCACCTAATTATTGCATGAAAACTGACACATATAGAGGTCACGAGTTAGTTTTCATTGACATTCGTATGTCACACGATCATGCTAAGCCATCACCTAAATTGATTCATTCACGCAGACGCTAGTTTTTCGTTCACTTAAAATGAATTATAATTAAGTTGATGGGATCTTCCTCGTATAAACCAAAATTGAGAACGGTCTTTATGGGTCAAACTCCAAGGACTCCCTTCTTCGTCGGTAGGCATACTATGACCCCTTCTACGTTGGGTAAATTGGAACCGATTGACTTATTTTATCTCAACACTATGGTCACTCGTACGATCCTGTGACTATGGTGGACTATAGATAGGATTTACGGAAATCTATCGACCAAGAGTTCTTAGGGAAGAATTAGCTAAACAGTTGGCTTATCGGTTTACGTAAATTGAGTCTTGGGATCACTTGTATCATTCTTGAGGGAGATCAATTATGCAAGTGGGAGAGTCTACATGTTTAAAATGAATTTTAAAATAGACTTAAATCACCTCGATGAGTTGCTTATTTCGTTTTGTTTTTCTTTCTTTTTCAAAGTGTAGATCACGTTTTTAAACTCGCTAAACAACAAATGGTGGTTCAAGTGATAACCCAATGCCAAGTGCCACATTGGACCGTGAGTCCTGGCTTCGGATCTTCATGAATCGGATGAATCGTCTACTCGGATCAAGAATGATGGATCCAACTTCGCTGACCGGGAGGCGGCATTACGGAATCTTGCCGCGCCGACGGAAGCTCAAATATCTATTAGAGCCACTCCCGGCAAACCCAGGTCCCACGGCTAGAGTCTTTGAAATCACCAAGTTTAATGATTTCGTATGGAAGCGGGTGCGATTAAAAACGTACTCATTTTTGCAATGGAATCCAATTTGCGGAAACGCTTCATAGCCCATGGTGCAAACAAGATTTTCACCACGCTCACTAAGGAATTCTCGAAAGCACCGAGAATCGTGACCTATGAGCATACCACTCGCTTCTTTGATGCGAGACTCCAGAAGGGCCAACCGGTTAGCCCACACATTCTCAGCATGATTGAGAATGTCGAGAAACCGGAGACCTTTAATCGTAACATCGGCGAGAATATTGTTATCGACCGTATTCTTCACTCACTCCACGATGGTTATTCGCAATTCAGAGCGAATTACTATATGAATGATTTGAAGAAAACTCCCCATGAATTGCACTCCCTCCTCGTACAGACCGAGAAGGACATGAAGTTCAGTGGGAGCTCGAAACAGGATGTTCTCGTTGTGTCAAACAAAGGGAAAGGTAAGGGCAAAGCTCCGCAAACCTAACAAAGAGGCAAGGCGAAGTTCAAGAAGTCGGGTCCTGGTAAGAGTGGGCCTGGTGAGTCGAGCAACTCATCGTGCACGACAAAGAGCAAGAGTGAAAACATGGAATGCCATCATTGCCACAAGACTGGGCATTGGAGACGCACATGTCCTGTTTATCATGAGGACTTAAAGGCAGGTCGTGTTAAACCTGTTGGTATGTCTTCTCTCTCTTCTACTTTTATTCATATGATTGAGATTAACCACGCAAGTTACGGAACTTGGGTACTTGATACTTGTTGTGGTTCTCATCTGTGTAATCATGTGCGGGGGCTCAAACATCGAACCCCTCGAAAGGGTGAGGTGGACTGCGTGTTGGGAATGGAGCAAGAGTAGCCTGCCATCTCCAAGGGGACATATGTGATCCAGCTTCCTAGCGGATTCGAGTTGTCATTATATGACTGTTATTATGTTCCTAGTCTTTTGAAAAACATTATTTCGGTTTCGCACTTGATAAACTTGGTTTTTCATTTGTAATAGAAAATAATTCTTGCATTTTCTCATTACACGATATGATTTACTGACAAGGCGAGTCTCCATGAACGGAATTTATGTTTTAGATCGACCACGGAAATATTACACGTAATGAATAAAAAGTTAAAGGTTGGTGACAAAGATCAAACGTATCTATGGCACTGCCGTATGGGACACATCAATGAGAAACGCGTAAAACAGCTCATTAAACATGGAGCTATCTCGGCCTTTGATTTTCAATCATTTGGCACGTGTGAATCATGTCTCATCGGCAAGATGACTCGTATTTCCTTCAAAGGTGTTGGAATGCGCGCTGCTGACCTATTAGGACTCATACACACGGATGTATGTGGTCCTATGTCAATCACCGCACGAGAAGGCTATAGGTATTTCATCACTTTCACGGACGATTTGAGTAGATATGGCTATGTCTACTTAATGAAGCACAAAAGTGAATCCTTTGAGAAATTCAAGGAATACCGGAATAGGGTACAGAACCTATTGGGTAGAAAGATAAAAAACACTGCGTTCGGATCGTGGTGGCGAGTATCTTTCTCACGAGTTTGATCAACACCTAAAGGATTGTGGGATTGCCCTACTAGATTAACTCCACCTGGAACACCTCAATTGAATGGTGTGTCCGAACGGAGAAATCGAACACTACTTGATATGGTTCGATCCATGATGAGTCACACGGTTTTACCCGATTCATTATGGGGTTATGCTCTTTTGTCAGCCGCTCTAATACTTAACCGAAGTCCGTCTAAAGTGTTGACAAGACTCCATATGAACTATGGAAGGGAACGGTCCCTAACTTGTCCTTTATACGGGTTTGGGGCTGCGAGGCTTATGTCAAGTGGAGACTTGAAGATAAGCTCGGCCCGCGATCGGTCAAGACATACTTTATAGGTTATCCTAAAGGATCACGTGGTCATTACTTCTATTCGCCAACCGAACAACGTGTTTTTGTTGCGGCTAGTGCGACATTCTTAGAGAAGGAATTTCTCGAGAATGCAAAGAGTGATAGAACCTTCGACTTGTCGGAGATTCCAGAACCAAATACCGAGCAACTATTGGAGGAACCTATTCCTTCAATCCCGGCTGCGGTTAACATTCCCGAGGAACCTAGGAGGTCGGGAAGAGTCTCTATTCCTCCGGACAGATACATTGGTATGGTCGAGGAACATGACATAGATGACGTTCTACTCCTTACGAGTAGTGAACCCGCAACCTATAAAGGTGCCGTGACCGATTCGACTCGAAACTATGGCTTGAGGCCATGAAATCCGAGATGGACTCTATGTATGAGAACAACGTATGGGATCTTGTTGACTTACCTCTAAGGTTCGTCCCCTTCAATGCAAATGGCTTTACAAGATAAAGCATTCTGTGGAAGGTCAACAAGATATCTACAAAGCACGACTAGTTGCAAAAGGTTTCACCCAAGTGCCAGGTTTGCACTACGATGAGATTTTTGCACCCGTAGTCATGTTGCGTTCCATCCGGATTATCTTAGCGATAGCCGCTTTTCATGACTATGAAATTTGGCAAATGGACGTAAAAACCGCCTTCTTAAACGGCTTTTTGGAGGAAGAGTTGTACATGGTACAACCCGAAGGTTTTATCGATCCCGCACATCCTAAGAAAGTGTGCAAGCTTAAGCGTTCCATTTATGGACTTAAGCAAGCATCAAGGAGTTGGAATCATCGCTTCGACCAAGTGATAAAAGAAAATGGATTCACTCGATCGGTCGAGGAACCATGTTTATATATCAAGTCGAGTGGGAGCAAGATTGTCTTCCTAATATTGTATGTTGACGACATACTCCGGATTGGGAATGACATACCTCTCTTAACTTCGGTGAAAGTATGGTTGAAAAACCATTTCCGGATGAAAGATCTGGGAGAGGCACAAAGAATTCTAGGCATCCGTATCTATCGAGATAGATCACGACGGATGCTATCTCTCGATCGGGAGTCTTACATAGACAAAGTCCTAGAGAGATTCAGCATGACTAACTCCAAGAAGGGGTTCCTTCCTATGTCTCCAGGGGTGCATTTGAGCAAGTCTCGGCACAGAGACACCGGAAGAGAAAGAGCGCATGTCACGGATACCTTATGCTTCGGCAATAGGATCTATCATGTATGCCATGATATGCACACGTCCCGACGTGGCATATGCATTGAGTATGACAAGTCGATTCCAACAAAGCATCCGGTGAATCACATTGGTTGGTGTCAAGAACATTCTTAAGTACCTACGGAGGACTAAAGATTGGGCATTGACTTATGGAGGCGAACAAAAGCTATGCGCAAGACGATTTACGCAGATGCTAGCTTCCAAACGGATCGTGATGACTCGAAATCTCATCTGGATTCGTTTTTACTCTTAATGGCGGCGCAGCGATCAGTGGAAGAGTTCGAAACAAACTGTTACAGCAGATTCTACGACTGAGTCCGAGTACTATGCCGCGTCTGAAGCTACAAAGGAAGCGATATGGATGCGTCAATTCTTACATGGGCTATCTGTAGTGCCTAGTTCGAATGACCCGATCACCATCTATTGCGACAATAGTGGTGCCATCTTCCAAGCTAAGGAGCCAAAGTCTAGCAACAAGTCTAGACATGTACAACGGAAAGCTCATCTAATCCGGGATTACGTGGAGCAAAAAAGATGAGTGATAGAAAAGATTGCTACGAGATGACAACATAGCAGATCCTCTCACTAAAGCATTACGACAAGATAAGCATGAAGGGCACGTTAATTCCATGGGAATTAAACGTGTTCCTAAGTTGTAGTACTCTTTTATGGATTAGATTCATTCGCTTTTGTACTCTATACGACCTCATCGTTTTGATAATATATATATATTTTGTTTTTCATGTGGATTTGTACGACAAATTTTGAACACCACAAAGTGAACTGCAAAAACATTATATTCTTTTAGTCCTTGATTGCCCACATGAGCTGATAACTCTGGCAATTATTTTGTGACGTTGGTTGATGGTGGGTTCAACTAGCCATAAGTCAACAGTTGTTCGACCAATCACAGAGGCGATTTATACGGATATTTCGTAGGACACAATTGTGACATCGACGTGGAGTCCTAAATGTTTTATAACATTCGTTGTCCGGTCGTGGATAGGACTTCCATGGTGATCCTAAGAGTCGATTCTTTTAACTATCGATTGTCTCTTGAGACCAAGGCGATTTTGGGTGACTTTGGTTTCTTTCTCACGGTCATCCGTAACAGGGGGCCAAGTAGATTTTTTTGGGTCATTTCATTTCATGCGTGCTTAGATCGGAAGGAGTCGAGTTGAAGGAAATATTCAGCCTTTATCGGGTACTCGATATTTCTCAGGGCCACTCGAGGAGTCAGAATCGAAATGCATGGCCATGCTCGGATCTGATTCGTTTTATCGTTAAGTTACTCTCTAGTCGGGGAAACCACTCTAGATACGGATCGATTGTAAAATACGACCTTTGCGGATCCAGATCGCAAATTGTTTTACATTGAGTGGGAGAAATTTTAAATGAATATGAGAATCGGTTATCGCACATACACTTGTTCGGACAAGTGGGAGTTTGTTGGAGCCTGTGTCCTCCAGTTAGTGCGGATAACGTCATTGCACATACACTTGTACGGACAAGTGGGAGCTTGTTGGGGTTAGTGTCCTTAACAGTTAGTGCAAGGACTTATAAACCTCTAAAAGGATCAAAGGGTATACTTTGTATTATAATCAGTTGATCCACGTTTATCAATAACGGTTGGCTTGCTAGATAAGTTTGACGTTATTGTCATACAGATGGCGGTGATCAACTGGTCCCTAAAAGTCACACCTATAGGATACGTCTTGAGTGATGTGACGGTATGAAAATACAGTCATATAGATGCCAAATTTGACTAACCAGTTAGTCTGAATTATTTGACTAATAATTAGTCAAAAATGTGATGTTGAGATATCATATTTAATACGGATTAAATATCATGAGCTAAAGGCGAATTAACCAGTTAATTCGTAAAATTAAATATAAGCGTTTTATATTTAATTAAATGTGTATTGAATATAATTATACAATACTGTTTTGTCGGACATGCATTAAGAATTCAACTGACCCGTGTTATTAGTTGATGCCTTAATTTCCGATAACCGATAACAGTTTATAATGAAACCGCGTCATATACACTTAGCGAATTATGGACCGGACCACGAATTTAAGTGAAGAGAAAATGAAAAGCCCATATGGGCTCCCTCTCCACGGTTTGGCCGAATTGGTGAGACCATAAGGAGAGCTTTCTCCTTTCACTGAAAACCTAATTCATTCTTGAAAAATAATTAGGGTTTTTGGGAATTGTGCCTCCTAAATTCCGGATCTCTCATCCAACACAAATTCACCAAAACTAATCCCCTCGATATTGCAAGTCAATTAGGGGATTGTTCTCTAGCACAAGGGCATTACTCGGACTTCTTGGGTGCATCGTTTAGGAGGAGATTTGCTTTAATCTCTCATTGCCTTATTGCACTAGGACCGAAGGTTATTCCTACAATCTTTGTCGTTTCTTTATGTTTATCGTTTTATGACCATATTCACATGTAATTTTGCGTTATAATCCTTAATTCGAAGGGTAGTATACGGATATTAACCTACACCCAGGTCCCACGGCTGGAGCTAACGAGATCGCCAAGTATAGCGATTTCGTCATGGAAGCGGGTGCAATTAAAAACGTACTCATTTTTGCAATGGAACCCAATTTGCAGAAACGCTTCATAGCCCAAGGTGCAAACAAGATTTTCACCACACTCACTAGGGAATTCTCGAAAGCACCGAGAATCGTGACCTATGAGCTTACCACTCGCTTCTTTGAGGCGAAACTCCAGAAGGGCCAACCGGTTAGCCCACACATTCTCAGCATGATTGAGAATGTCGAGAAACTGGAGACGCTTGATTGTAAAATCAGCGAGAACATTGTGATTGACCGCATACTTCATTCACTCCACGATGGTTTTGCGCTCTTTAGAGCCAATTACTATATGAATGATTTGAAGAAAAGTCCTCACGCACTACACTCCCTTCTCGTACAGACCGAGAAGGACATGAAGTTTAGTGGGAGCCTTAAACAAGATGTTCTCGTTGTGTCCAACAAGGGCAAGGGTAAGGGCAAAGCTCAGCGGACCTAGCAAAGAGGTAAGGCGAAGTTTAAGAAGTCGGGTTCGAGGTAAGAGTGGGCCTGGTGAGTCGAGCAACTCATCGGGCGCGACAAAGAGCAAGACCGATAACATGGAATGCCATCATTGCCACAAGACTGGGCATTGGAGGCGTACATGTCCTGTTTATCATGAGGACATAAAAGCAGGTCGCGTTAAACCTGTTGGTATGTCTTCTTCTTCTTCTTCTACTTTTATTCATATGATTGAGATTAACCACGCAAGTTACGGAACTTGGGTACTAGATACGGGTTGTGGTTCTCATCTGTGTAATCATGTGCGGGGGCTCCGAAACATCGAACCCCTCGTAAAGGGTGAGGTGGACTGCGTGTCGGGAATGGAGCACGAGTGGCTGCCGTCTCGAGGGGAACATACGTGATCCGCTTCCTAGCGGATTTGAGTTATTTTTATATAATCGCTATTATGTACCAGTCTTTCTAAAAACATTATTTCGGTTTCGCACTTGACAAACTTGGTTTTTCATTTGTAATAGAAAATAATACTTGCATTTTCTCATTACACGATATGATTTCTGCAAGGCGTCTCCATGAACGGAATTTATGTTTTAGATCGACCACCGAAATATTGCACGTAATGAATAAAAAGTTAAAGGTAGGTGACAAAGATCAAACGTATCTATGGCACTGCCGTATGGGACACATTAATGAGAAACGCGAAAAAACGGCTCATAAAGAATGGAGCTATCTCGGCCTTTGATTTTCAATCATTTGGCACGTGTGAATCATGTCTCATCGGTAAGATGACTCGAATTTCCTTCAAAGGTGTTGGAATGCGCGCTGCGGACCTATTAGGACTCATACATACGGATGTGTGTGGACCTATGTCAATCACCGCACGAGAAGGCTATAGGTATTTCATCACTTTCACGGACGATTTAAGTAGATATGGCTATGTCTACTTAATGAAGCACAAAAGTGAATCCTTTGAGAAATTCAAAGAATACCGAGAATAGGGTATGAGAACCTCTCGGGAAGAAAGATTAAAACACGCGCTCGAGGCACCGTGGTGGCGAGTATCTTTCTCACGAGTTTGATCAACACCTCAAAGACGGTGGGATTGCCTTACGATTAACTCCACCGGAACACCTCGGTTGAATGGTGTGTCCGAACGGAGAAATCGAACACTACTTGATATGGTTCGATCCATGATGAGTCACACCGTGTTGCCTGACTCATTGTGGGGTTATGCTCTTTTGTCAGCTGCTCTAATACTTAACCGAAGTCCGTCTAAAGCTGTTGACAAGACTCCATATGAACTATGGAAGGGAACGGTCCCCAACTTGTCCTTTATACGGGTTTGGGGCTGCGAGGCTTATGTCAAGTGGAGACACGAGGATAAGCTCGGCCCGCGATCGGTCAAGACATACTTTATAGGTTATCCTAAAGGAACGCTTGGTCATTACTTTTATTCGCCAACCGAACAACGTGTATTTGTTGCGGCTAGTGCGACATTCTTAGAGAAGGAATTTCTCGAGAATGCAAAGAGTGATAGAACCTTCGAACTGTCGGAGATTCCAGAACCAAATACCGAGCAACCATTGGAGGAACCGGTTCCTTCAATCCCGGCTGCGGTTAATATTCCTGAGGAACCTAGGAGGTCGGGAAGAGTCTCTATTCCTCCGGACAGATACATTGGTATGGTCGAGGAACATGACATAGATGACATTCTACTCTTAACGAGTAGTGAACCCGCAACCTATAAAGGTGCCATGACTAGTTCTGACTCAAAGCTATGGCTTGAGGCCATGCAATCCGAGATGGACTCCATGTATGAGAACAACGTATGGGATCTTGTTGACTTACCTGCTAAGGTTCGTCCCCTTCAATGCAAATGGCTTTACAAGATAAAGCATTCTGTGGAAGGTCAACAAGATATCTATAAAGCACGACTAGTTGCTAAAGGTTTCACCCAAGTGCCAGGTTTGCACTACGATGAAATTTTTGCACCCGTAGTCATGCTGCGTTCCATTCGGATTATCTTAGCGATTGCCGCTTTTCATGACTATGAAATTTGGCAGATGGATGTGAAAACCGCCTTCTTAAACGGTTATTTGGAGGAAGAGTTGTACATGGTACAACCCGAAGGTTTCATCGATCCGCAACATCCTAAGAAAGTGTGCAAGCTTAAGCGCTCCATTTATGGACTTAAGCAAGCTTCTAGGAGTTGGAATCATCGTTTCGACCAAGTGATAAAAGAAAATGGATTCACTCGATCGGTCGAGGAACCATGTCTCTATATCAAGTCGAGTGGGAGCAAGATTGTCTTTCTAATATTGTATGTTGATGACATACTCCTGATTGGGAATGACATACCTCTCTTAACTGCGGTAAAAGTATGGTTGAAGAACCATTTCGGAGGAAAGATCCGGGTGAGGCACAAAGAATTTTGGGCATCCGTATCTATCGAGATAGATCACGTCGGATGTTATCTCTCGTCGGGAGTCTTACATAGACAAGATACTAGAGAGATTCAAAGCATGACTAACTCCAAAAAGGGGTTTCTTCCTATGGCTCCAGGGGTGCATTTGAGCAAGTCTCAGGCACCAGAGACACCGGAAGAGAAAGAGCGCATGACACGGATTCCTTATGCCTCGGCTATAGGGTCAATCATGTATGCCATGATATGCACACGTCCGGACGTGGCATATGCATTGAGTATGACAAGTCGATTCCAACAAAGATCCGGTGAATCACATTGGATGGTGTCAAGAACATTCTTAAGTACCTACGGAGGACTAAAGCTTGGGCATTGACTTATGGAGGCAAACAAAAGCTATGCGCAACCGATTCTGCAGATGCTAGCTTCCAAACGGATCGAGATGACTCAAAATCTCGGTCCTGGATTCGTTTTTACTCTTAATGGCTGCAGATCAGTGGAAGAGTTCCAAACAAAGTGTTACAAACAGATTCTACGATCGAGTCCGAGTACTATGCCGCGTCTCGAAGCTACAAAGGAAGCGATATGGATGCGTCAATTCTTACATGGACTATCTGTAGTGCCTAGTTCGAATGTCCCGATCACCATCTATTGCGACAATAGAGGTGCCATCTTCCAAGCTAAGGAGCCTAAGTCTAGCAACAAGTCTAGACACGTACAACGGAAAGCTCATCTAATCCGAGATTACGTGGAGCAAAAGGAAGTAGTGATAGAAAAGATTGCTACAGATGATAATATAGAAGATCCTCTCACTAAACCATTACGACAAGATAAGCATGAAGGGCATGTTAATTCCATGGGAATTAAACGTGTTCCTGAGTTGTAGTACTCTTTTATGGATTAGATTCATTCTCTTTTGTACTCTATACGACATCATCGTTTTGATATTTATATATATTTTGTTTTTCATGTGGAATTGTACGACAATTTTGAACACCACAAAGTGAACTGAACAAACATTATATTTTTGGTCCTTAATTGCCCACATGAGCTGATAACTCTGGCAATTATTTTGTGACGTTGGTTGATGGTGGGTTCAACGAGCCATAAGTCAACCTGTTGACTGACCAATCACAGAGGCGATTTATACGGATATCTCGTAGGACACAATTGTGACATCGAAGTGGAGTCCTAAATGTTTTATAACATTCGGTGCCAGGTCGTGGATAGGACCTCCATGGTGATCCTAAGAGTCGATTCTTTTGACTATCGACTGTCTCTTGAGACTAAGGCAGATTTTGGGTGAATTTGGTTTCTTTCTCAAGGTCATCCGTGTGGGGCCAAGTAGATTTTTTCTCGGGTCATTTCATGTCGTGCTTAGATCGGAAGGAGTCGAGTTGAAGGAAATATTCAGCCTTTATCGGGTACTCGATATTTCTCAGGGCCACTCGAGGAGTCAGAATCGAAATGCATGGCCATGCTCGAATACGATTCGTTTTATCAGTTGAGTTACTCTCTAGTCGGGGAAACCACTCTTGATACAGATCGATTGTAAAATACGACCTTTACGGATCCGGATCTGCAAATTGTTTTACATTGAGTGGGAGAAATTTTAAATGGATATGAGAATCGGTTATCGCACATACACTTGTACGGACAAGTGGGAGTTTGTTGGAGGTGATGTCCTCCAGTTAGTGCGGATAACGTCATTGCACGTACACTTGTACGGACAAGTGGGAGCTTGTTGGGGCTGGTGTCCTCTACAGTTAGTGCAAGGACATATAAATCTCTAAAAGGATCAAAGGGCATACTTTTGTATTATTATCAGTTGGCCCACGGAGGCGAAAAGCGAGCAAGATTTTCTGTGCATTTGTGGAGTCGCCACCAATTTATTGTGGAAAATTGGAAACCGTTCGAATACCTCGTGTCATGTCAAGACACAAAGAAGTGACATAGACACCAAGAACTCGTTACCCTTAGCATTCTATGTCTAGAATGACTCTCGTGGATGCTAATGAACACGGGTGTTCACAGAGATCCGGAGTAAGGGGTGAGAGTACGTATTAGGAAGCTCTTTTGATCGAACACCTAATCCCGCCCGCCTCGATAGCGGCCCCTACTAATGATTAGGGAAGTTATCTATACTCGATATGTTGTCGATTTATATGCATGCAATGCAACATCCATTAGATTAATCCTAGCATGTGAAAGTTAGACTAAGTCGGTGAACACGTAATTTAGCATACAATTAATGTCAAAGTAGAAATTTAAGTTGATTACATGTGAAAGCATACAAGCAATATAATAAAAGAAATACAATAAAAATACAATGAAGAAAATTACAATAATTACATCGAATTTAATTGATTATGTCGAAAATACATTTAAAACGGATGATTTTAGAAAAGAAAAAATAAATGAATAAACGAACAGATTATTAGTGATAATACGAGTAATAGTTAATTAAATACGTAATTAATAAACTAGGTCAAAGCAGAAATGGGAGTTCAGATACAGAACTCAACTAGAAACAGGCGCAGCAGAGCTGCGTCCCTTGGAAGAGGCGCAGCAGTCGCTGCGTCTGTTCCTGAGCTCAGTTCTGGCTGTGAAGCCGGAATTGCATCTCGTTAATATTCATTGCTAAATTTAATGCTTGATTATATTATTTGACTCGGATAGAAGTGATTTAATATGTTATTTACATGCGATTGAGTCGTAAAAACAATAAAACATGGAATGAAACTAATTAGAACGAATTATTTACAAGACTAAAAGGTTAATTATGAGAATTAATAACACAAATTAAACTAAAATAAATTAATTAGGTTAAACAGGTTATTAATGACGAACTAATGATGGTGACGATGAATAACAGATGAAAATATATCAATGATGAATTCCAGAGACTCAATATTAATGAATCGAACCTCTAAAACTCGAATTGATTTTAATGACGAAAACCCGCAAATATGAATTATAAGGGATTTAAGTCGGGATTTTAATGATGAATTAATATTAATGAATTACATGTTAAAATTATCATACTCAAATTATTATGTTAATGAACGATGAACAATCGAAAACAAAATAAAAACAATAGGACGAACAAAAGACGAAGGAAGAAGAAGCAGAAACTGCGGCAGCCTCAGGAAGAGGCGCAGCAGGTGCTGCGTCCCTTCGAAGAGGCGCAGCAGTTGCTGCGTCCTTTCTCGACGTTTGTCTCCTGATAATCCGTAAAAAGGGTTTGAAAACAAGGTTTTACAAATCGGTTTTAAGCGTATTTTCGACATAAATCTTACAATGATGATTACAATAAATAAAGAACAATAATAAAAGAAGGATTTACACCCTCAGACTTATATGTTTGACGAAACGAGATTGACTAAGTTAACGTTTAGTGATGCTCGACTCGAATGTATGACGAAAGTGCCCTCTAAGAGGAAATTAAACAAAGTTGATTAAGTTGATTAATGTGGAGTTGGTCAAATTGGTCGGTCATGCAAAACGAGGCTGGTACTCAGAAGGATCCGAGCTTACGTGTAATACTCCGTATTTTTAATAATAATTTATAAGAATAATTTATATAATTTAATAATTGATTAAATGACATTTCTAATAATAATTACAATAAGACGTTAATTAAATAATAAATTAGGCATCCATGTCGGGAATTAGGTTTAGCTAATATTTTGCATTGGGCCGTATGCCGTTGATAGTTGGGCCGAATTTTATGGTTCATCAAGTATGGGTGTGATCGGGATTTGTATCGGGAATTAATAATAATATAATATGGAAATAATAATATATATAGGTAATAATAATTATATTAATAATAATAATAAAGTTATGGCAATAATAAATTAGTAAAGACAGTAGGAGGAAATTCTATTTATGGTAGGATTAACATATGTAATAATAATAATAATAATATAATGATAATTATAATAATGGTAATTTCTATACTAATTAAAATAAGGTAATTTATATAGTTTCCTAATTGATCTCGCATTCTCTATAATCCTACCCTATAAATACCCTATTAAGTCTGAGAATTAAATCACAAATTAAGAGGAGGATCTTTTGGTGACGGAATTAGCAAGCGGTAATTAATAGGTAACAACTTTTAATCTCGTTTTATTTTCTTATACAGCTGAATGTGAGACGATCTTAAGACACTTAGAAACTGACCCAAACCTTGACGGAATCAGATCAAACTTTGGGAAGTGGTACGTGGGATTGCAAGGGTTGGAATGGGTGTGGTGGTGGTGTCAGGGAAGGCCTAGGGTGGCGGTGGTAGGCGCCTGAAAGTGACTGGTCAGAGGGGTTGTGGTTTAGGTCGTGGGTGGTTTTAGGGAGTAATTGAACCCTTTAATAGTCAAGACTTAACCTGGGTAAGGTGGGGTTGTGACGGGGGTAGTTAGTCGACCATGTTGGTGGTGTTGGCGTGGCGGCAGGTGGTGGTTTTTGCGAGTGGTGGCCGGAAATCGCAAGAACAGGGGGTTTTGACGCAGCTGTTTTAAGACGAGCGTCGTGGCCGCGTTTCTGACCGTGAGTGAGGATAGGGGGTACCATTAGAACCGTCGTAGACCAAGGGTGACAATGGTCTTGGCCGTTGGGTGTGGTAGTGGCTGTAGTGGTCGTGGTGGTTGGTTTTATACACGGTGGAGGGTTGGTAATGGCGAGTAGAGAGGGTGGTTAGGGCGTGTGTTTGAGGGCTGCTCGTGGTGGTTTGGGTGGTGGTTTTGGGTCCTGGTGTTCATCGTGGTGTGGGCTAGGAGGTGGCAGGTTTGGTCGGGGCTGATGGTGGTCAAGGAAGTCGTGAAAGACGGGTTTAGGAAGGGTAGTGAACAACGGTTTCGACGGCATTTGTGTTTATGGAGTTCTCACGGGAAATTGGGGGATGTTGTACGTGGGTTGGGTTTTATTTATTTGAGTCGGGTTTTTATTTGGGTGTTGACTCGGGTTTTGGGAAGTCGAATTTTTAATATAATGACTCCTTATTAGTTGTATAATAATTATTTTATAACTAAGAAAATAATTAGTTTGGGTTGTTTTAAGACTGAATTTAATTAACGGTTTGAGACGGGTTTTTAATGGGTACTTTACGTAGTAAATGAATTATCGTAATTAATGATTAATTAGTAAGTAGTTATACGCGAATTAATTAAAGTAATTAAACTATAATTACCTTTATTACTAAAAGAATCGAATAATTAATAATTAAATTATATTATTATATATTTAGGTGACGGTTTTGTGAGAAGCTATTTTATTGGATTGCGTGATTGGAGTGCTTCCTCTCGAGGTAGGATAACTACTCAACTCGTCTTATCTTTGTTAGTTTGTGGAATTTATAAAGTTATTGTGAAATTGGTTGGATTAATGGATGTGGATTATATATCGTTGGATTGTTTATTGTTTGATCATTTATATGGGAATTCCGTTTGCATTGGATACCTCAGCTCGTGTCTAAGATGATTTCTTTATAATTGGCATGGCGTATAAGTGAACACCTCAACTTCGGTTGGGATGGTGAATACCTCAACTTCGGTTGGGATGGTGAATACTTCAACTTCGGTTGGAATGATGAATACCCCGGGCCAGGGATTGGCGGGATGAATGGGTGTTTCGGGTGATGAGCTCAATTGTGTTTGCAGTATATATCATATCATTTCACTTTGACTTGTTGTTGGTTATTCCTACTCAACCTCGTGGTTGACAGTGTATTCGTGAACACCTACGGTGAACCGTTTTATGGGGAGCAGATTCGACAGGTACTAAAGATTAGCTGACTCGGGAGCATTGGGATGAGAGCTTGACTTGGACCATAGTTGAAGTCTAGATCACATAGAACAATTATATCACTTTATTTATTTCTGCTGCGAGTTGTAAATGTTTTTATATTAAGTTTTAGTTGGTTAAGTTGTAATAAACATGTAATTTTTAAGTTTTAATTTAAAGTACTTTGGTGAGTCGGACTTTGTTATTCACTACCTCGGGAAACCGAGATGGTAGCGCTCTCATTTACTTGGGAATGTCTAGCTAAAGGCTCCCGAATAAATGGGGGTGTTACATTACGTGGTCGAATGTTCAAGCACGTAGACGCCAAAAAGTAAGAACGTGGTCTAGAATGCAAAGAGAGAAGAGGAGGGCGGACACTCGCGTGAGAAATATGTTAGACCGAAGGTCTCTACTTATACTAATCGCACGACGGAAATTAGGGTTTCGGAGAAACTTTGGAAGTGAATCTCGAAAAGATACGAAAAATACGCATAAAAGGATTGAGGAACAGGCGCAGCAGGCACTGCGTCTCTTGGAAGAGGCGCAGCACCTGCTGCGTCTTTTCCTCAGTGGTTTCCTCCTGCGGAAGAAAGATTTCCGTGTTTCTATTATGGAATAGCGGATTAATCTTGTTTCTTTAATATTTTATATAATAATTTCGGGATATATTTTACCAAATATTAAAAGATTGGAATATATGGAATAGAAATATCCGGAACATTCTGACTCGGCATTTTAAACTGTTATTAGAAAATGAAGACGGTTTTTGACCCGGACTCCAAATGTACTCTAATTACTGTCAAAACGACCGTAATGACACCTAGATGACAACCATGAGGTAGACACAAGTATTTGAGCTATCACTTGACGATAAACTTACGAACTGTCATAAATCATTCCGTATACCAAACATGCGGCCCAATCATCACCGGGTGGTTTGCGGGAGGTGCAGAAATGAGGTATCTACAGTCTTCTTCCTCATCTTGTAATCGAACACGTTATCTTCATCAAAAATAACATGAATACTTTCTTCAATACAAAGTGCTCTTTTATTGAAGACCTTATAAGCCTTGCTATGATCTGAGTAACCTATAAAGATAGCCTCATCACTTATGGGGTCGAACTTAACCTATTCCTACCATTGTTATGAACAAAACACTTACTCCCAAAATAACGAAGATAAGAGATATTAGGTTTACGACCTCTTAGAAGTTCATAAGGGGTTTTCTTTAGGATAAGTCTTATCATAGAACGATTATGAATATAACATGAAGTACTAATGACTTCAGCCCAAAAATTACGAGGTAGACCACTACACAAAAGCATTATATGAGCCATATCCTCTAGTGTTCTATTCACACGTTCAACCACACCGTTTTGTTGAGGAGTTTGTGGTGCAGAAAAGTTATGTCCGATACCATTAACTCTACAATATTCTATAAAGGCTTGATTATTAAATTCGGTGCCATGATCCATACGAATAGAAACAAGGTTAGTCTTATATTTATTTTAAACTAGTTTCAAAAGACAAACAAATTCATCAAAAGTCTCATCTTTTGAGTGAAGAAAGATAGGCCATACATACCTTGAGTAGTCATCTACGAGGACAAAGACATACCTGGATCCTCCTCTAATCCTTACCTTCATGGGATCACACAAGTCCATGTGTATCAACTCCAAGGATTGATTCGTGCTTACCACTCTTTTAGGTTTGAACGATGATCTCACATGTTTGCATCGAGCACAAGTGTCACACATCTTCTCTTGATCGAACTTGATTTTAGGTAGTCCTTTAACCAAGTCCCATCTCTTGAGTTTATTCAAAATAGGTGAACTAATGTGACCAAAGCGTTTGTGCCACAAACAAGGATCATCAAGTGTAACTTTCATACACGAAAAAGAGTTAGTAGGCACAACATTTAAATCTACCATATACACATTTCTTTTTCTATGACTTTCAAGAATAATACTACTTGTACCTTCAATTATAATGCGACAAACATCTGTATGAAAAACAACCTTGTTACCTTTGTCGCATAGTTGAGATATGCTAAGTAGATTATGCTTGAGACCATCCACTAAATAAATATCACTGATTGCGTGTGATTTAGAAATTCCAATTTTGCCCACACCAATAACTTTACTCTTCTTGTTGTCCCCAAAAGTCACCTTTCCTCCATTGAAATGTTTGAGTGAAAGAAATAAAAACTCATCTCCAGTCATGTGTCTTGAGCATCCACTGTCAAGATACCATTGATTGTTTTTTTTCACCATTACCCGCAAAAGGATTAGATATAATTTTTAGGTACCCAAGCTAAGTTGGGTCCTTTACGGTTAGTTACTCTATATACCATATCCTTTCGTACCGAAACTTGTCTAACAATTGTATTTCTAAACTTTGGGTAGTTTTGTCTAGGAGGAGTTCTAGGTCTAGGGGATTCCCTGGGTCTCACATATCTGGTCTCCTTGTGTTTAGGTCTACTTTGTGTAGGTTGACAAGGAGTTTGTGAAGTGCTAGGTTTTTTGGTGTAATCAAAAGCCATGTCGTAGAACCAACGAAAGTTATTATTCCTCTCTTTGTTAGGTTCATCTATGGGGGATTCATCATCCTCGACTATTGTGTCAACCGTCTTAACAAATTCGGTATTTTTTCGTATATCATGTACACGTTTGACACAATTTTCTTGGATGTGACCCGTATGACCACAATAATTGCAAATTAGATATTCTGGAAGATCAACATATTTTCTTTTTCTGAAATCATAATCAGAAGGTGTTGATTTGCATTTAGAGTGATCTCTACGGCTGTAGCACTCATGTCCTAAACCCATCTTCATATTATTGTTAGATTGTTCGGTTAAGAAGTTTATGACTTTTGTGCTACCTTCCCATTTATCGTGGACTTTCCTTGTGTGTAGGAGTAAGTCCTTTAGGGTTTTAATTTCCTCAAGACATTTCATGTGATCTACGTCATTATCCTTCTTGAAATTGTCACAAAGTCTTGGAACCTTTTGTTAAGAATAAATAGAACATCCGAATGATGTTTCTTAACATTGATCATGTCAGTTTTAGCTTCCTTCAATTCCTTTGTGAGAGAATCTATTTCTTTCTTTTGATCTAAAATCACGGCTTCATTAGATGTGACTTTAGACTCTAAAAGTTCTTTGGCTTTTCTAAGTTATAAAGTTATAGCTTCATTAGCTACAAATTTGGCTTGAAGGTGCTTGATATTAAGCTTTAGATCCGAGGTTATAGCTTCATTAGCTATAACTTTAGACTCTAGTTCCTTCTTCTCAGCATTAGCAGTATCTAATGTTGTGGCTTTATCTGCCGTAACTTTAGATTTTAGCTTCTTAGCTTTTGCCTTTAGAATATGATTCTCCAAGCAATATCAAGAATCTGTTCTTTTAGTTCCTTTAGTTCCATATCATGTTCATGACATTTGTCGAGGGATTCCTCAAAGAATTCAATTAAGATATTTTTGGATAGTTTCTTAACACGCTTTTTGAGTTCAAGATAACTAACCTCATCATCGTCATCTTCATCTGATTCTCCTAGAAAGCAGTTGATGAGTCATAATTATATACATATTTATGCCTCCCCTTAATTGCTTTTGATACGGTTTTCGTGCTAGTTTATATCATTTACATGCCTTTTATGTTAGAATATTGATACTTCTGCCTTTTGATGTTTAATGCAGGAATGATGCATTTGAGGAACAAAGGAATGAAATGGGCATCGCGGAGTGAGCATGAAGGGATACACGAAGCATGGCACGAGAATCCATAAGAATGAAGGAAGAGAAGTTAAGAGGAAAACACGAAGAAAAGAGCTTCTTATTACAAGTGCCTACTTTGAAGAGCCATATCTCAAGTTATACAACATATTTTCAAGTTATTCCAATTGGAGGTGAAAGCTTATCCTCTTAGCTTTCCAACGCCGCAAAAATCGCTTGTTTCTGACAAGTAACGAAGAAATGGCGGCCGTTTGAAGTTCAGTGCGCGAAGCAGGAAATTGGTGCCTCGATCGAGTCAACCTTGGCTCGATCGAGGAACTTAATGCTCGATCGAGTCACCCTTGGCTCGATCGAGGAACCTTCCAATTTTATAATTCCCGCAACTTTCCTTAAGTCGGTTATGTATTGGTATAAATACCAAAACTCGTACCCTAGGTTATTTTATGCTTTATTTTCAGTAGGTTTAATATAGCTACCTTAGAAAACTCTCTAAAATACTTAGTTTAGTTTATTTATTGTTCTTACTTCCGGATCTAGCTATTTACGGTATTGTTCTTAATCTTTCCTTTATTATTAGTCATTTATTTCATTGTTCATCTTTTATGCTTGCAATCATGTTTCTTATTAATGTTATTGTTGTTCTTCTTTCTATTATGCGTAGCTAAATCTCTTATCTAGGGTGAAAGGGGATCTAGGTTGTTAGAAAAGGGATTATTATGAATTGATTGTTAAATTGCTCTTAATTGTTGTTTGATTATCGTATTACTTCCAATTAGTTAATTACTGATCAGAATTGATTAATTAGTCTTGCATAAACTAGGATTATCACCGACCGGGTTAAGACTAGTATAGGCCACGATAATTGAATAGAGATAGTTTAATGATAGCGACCGCATGTTAAATTAGATCTAAAAGAAATATTGAATCGACCGATCATATGACTTTCAACAATATACATTGCTCAAACAATGAATTAAATTCTACCCTTTGACGACGACCTAGTGAACCCGATCCCTAGACCTTTTAATATTATTGTTATTCATCTTTTATTTACTTGCAATTAGTTGATTAACATACAAACAATCAAACCCCTAAAATTGGTTACCTTAAGACGGAATTAAATATAAACAAACTAGATAATCACCGCCTCCCTGTGGATTCGACCCTGACTTACCGCTGGCTATTTTGTTAGTACTAAGCTAGGATTTATTTTGATTAAGGCAAACGACTGAAATAACCTTATCAGCAGTAATTTGAGTGAGAATCCGTGCTATTGTCGCTGTCAGAGATTAGGTCAATACTAACGCTGCTGACAAAGATTTGCTACTTCGTCATCTTCAGATCCTTCATCATCTTCTGATTCAAGATCTCCCAAACACGAAGCCATCATTACTTGCTTGAACTCCTTCTTTGTCTTTTCACGTTTTGTCTTGTCTTTAATTTTCTCCCATGTGGGACAATCCTTGATCATATGATAAAATTCTCCACATTTAAAGCAACCTCTGTTGGAAAATGATGATTTAGACTCTGTTGCTTTCTTATTGAAAGACTTGTTGTTTTTAGTAGAAGATTTTGCTTGCTTGTTTCGAAAGATTCTATTTTTAAAACGACAAGCAAACAATAAGGTGTCATCCTCTATGTCGGAGCTGACATCCTCACTTTTCAAAGCCATGTTTTTACCTCTACTCGGTTCTGCTTCATCAGTATTTAGAGTGAGTTCAAGGGCCATGAGGGCACCAATGAGTTCTTGATTGGATAAGTTCGTAAGATCTCTCGATTCCTCTATTGCAGTAACCTTGGCGCGCCACTTTTTAGTTAGGCTCCTAAGAACCTTTCTTGCAATGTCCTCGATGTCGAATTTTCTTCCTAGGTTTTTCAATTCGTTTATGATGCTTGAAAAACGTGCAGACATACTATCCAAGGACTCATTTGGCTCCATACTGAATAGCTCATATTTCTGTATTCACAGATCTATGCGGTGCTTCCTAACAATGGAAGTACCTTCATAAGCTAGTTCAACGCCGTCCCATATTTCCTTGGCCGTTGAGCAAGAAAAGAAGCGATCGAATTCTGTAGTAGTCATGCCATTCTGCAACAGGCTTATTACTTTAGAATTCTTTTCGGCCTTCTTGTAGTTAGCCTCGACATAATCCTCTTCCTTTTTCTCGTAGGTAGTGCCTTCAGTGGATGCAACCAAAATTTTATGCGGTCCGTTTTGGATAATCCTCCAGCACTCCCAATCATGACCCTTCACATAGTGAGTCATCATGTTCTTCTATAAATCATAATTCTTCCCATCAAAGACGGGACACTTAAGGTATTTGGAATCCATTTATCACGTGATAGTCAGCGGAATATAAAAGGGTAAAATAAATAAAGATATACAGATCAACCTCTTTGCGGTTAGGCAATCAAGAGCACGAGGCTCTGATACCAATTGAAGAGTCATTCAATAGTCGAAATACTCAAGAGGGGGGGGGGGGGGGGGGGGGGGTGAATTGAGGATTTAAAAACTTAGCCAACTTTTTCGATTGTAAGTAATTAATTATTTAAAATTTATTGATTAAACTTTAACTAATCAACGAATTAAAGTAAAGTGCAAATAAAAACGAAACAAATGAAAGAGAAGAGAGACACACACGATTTTGAAGTGGTTCAGTTTCACAAATCGAAACCTACGTCCACTATTCTCGATTAATAAAATTAGTACCTTTCTACGGATTACAAATTTACTAACCCAACTCGTACAACTAACCCTAGTTGTAACTCAAGTGAGTATCGCAAAATAATTGAGTAACTAACTTATGTTAATAAGAAAGCACTAATGATTCTACTAAAAATTCACGTTAATGAACGAGTAAGAAATCAATTAAGCACTATTGTCTTATAATGATAACGAAAGAACGAATGCACAAGTATAAGACACACGACCTTTTTCGAAAATAAACAAAACGATTTTCTTGCTTTTAAAACACGATTTTTGCTTTTGAAAATAAAGTCAAAATTATGCTCAAGGTCTTACCTTTGAATGTAACAAAGAGTAAAGTATTTATAGTAAAAGAGGAAGCATGGCACTTGGTTTCATCGAAACCCTAGAGGTCAAAATAATAGGATATGTAAACAAATCATATCTCATTATTTCTATCCTTAAAATCTTAGGGGATAATAGAGAATGACTAAAAGATAATTTTATCAATTATTCTCTTAATATTTTTTCCTTAAATTTTAAGATATGATAAGATTTTCCATAACAAAAATATCTTTATCATATATAACCATATCTTACCAAATATAAAAGATATGTTAAGATAATTATAGAGAATAAAATCTTAACAATAATCAATTATATTATTAGGTCAACACGAGAACCACACGGCTCATAAGCCTCGTTTTTCGTGAAAACCCTAGTCTGAAATTAGTTTAGATTTAGGGTTTACGAGTATGTAGTATTAGAAACCCTAATTAGTAATATGACTCAACTCATAAGTTGATTCAACATAATTACTAATTATAAGCTTAAAATAAAACCACACTTAATATGAATAAGGGCTTCCTTATAAAATAAATACTTCTTGCTAAAACATTTAAAAGAGACAAAAACATTTTTCAGAAACAATTTAAAAACATTTTAGTCGTGTATTATATAAACATGACATCTCAATGTTATAGTAGAAGAGCTATAACATTGAGCTCTTATATAAGCAATGTTATAGCAGTGAGGCTATAACTTTACCAATCTAAGAAGTGCATTCTTACGTTACCATTACGAGATAATCACCTACGCTATTCTAATCTTCTTAGGACATCTTTGAATGTAGGCTACTTCGTTATTCAAGCTTGATCAATCTTTAAATGAACTTCATCTTCTCATGAATGCTTGAATAATTCTTCATATCTTGAAATATCTCGAGGGCTTGATCATAATATGTTCTTATATACTTTCATCACAATTCTTTAATTTTTGCAAATAATAAGTCTAATCTGAAGGGACTAAACAAACAATTACGTGCAACGAGTATATAGAATGTAAAGCATTCTTGACATAATCAAAATATAAACATATAAATCTATATGGTTCAACAAGAACGGATGAAAGCAACAATCTCGGCGATCATATCGCAACTAGAAGGCTTGCATATCACCTCTAGTGTCCGATAGGACCAAGACTCTTACATTCAACCGCATAAGACGTAAACTCTCGTGTAAAAAGACATATGCGAATGACCCTAACCAAGCAAGACATTTAATTCTCTAAGACTCAATTCCTCCTGGTAAGACGACGATAATATATACGGTTATAGTCTAAATCTGGCCAGACACTCGGGAGGAACTTTATCCGATTCGACAAGCGATACACGTTTCGCATCCAAGACTCAATCGACAGAACGGAAGTTGAGTACCCCGAATTCGGCAGAACGGCACGAAAGAGGAGGAAAAAGCATGAGTTAACCAACACTTGGCAGAACGGCACAAGTAAGGCATAAAGATAAGTTAAGCAAGAAGGCATAACATTATGGCATTTTCACAAGAATACGACTCATTACAAGTAGTTACTTAAAATAAATCACTCATACTTGAAATATGATGAAAACATGAAAAGGAGCAAGTAATAACCCATAAGTGAAATATACTATACCATTTCATTCTTGTATAGCATGAATAAATACTATGTGTCATATAGACATGTTACTTAAGCAGTTAAGCATAGTATAAACAAACGATAGCAAATGAGTTAAGTAATGCGAAACACTTGGCAAAATGTAAACAAACCAAAACCAAACCACATTTAAGCTTAACAACCAAAACCGTGGTGGGGGAGGGGGAGAGGGAGGTTGATGACCATGCTGGTGTTGGTGGGAGGAAGTAGAAGGGGGCAGTGAGGAGGAGGGGGGTTCTATGGCGGCAGTGACAGAGATAAGTGGGGAGATGGGCTGTGAGGGGAGGAGTGTGGCAGCTGTGAATGACTTACGTGATGATTCTGGAGCAACGTGCTTTGCTCCTTGGTTGTTGACAGTGGAGAAAGGACCTCGGACGTGGATGAGGTTGGCAAGGGATACGATCGAGAGGAATCATGATGGGGCGATATGTAAGATTGGAAAAAGAAGCCGAGAAGATGATGCAGGGGTCAAGGTCCGCAAGAAGTTTAAACACGTTACAGACGGGGAAGTCTTAATATCTGAGGCGGAGGTTGAGGGCACTCAACTCCGCTGGGCCCAATGAATCTCCTAAGTCTCAATTGTCAGGGCTTGGGCAACCCCGACGCTGTAAATAATCTGCGTGCTTTGGTACGTAAGGAATCCCTGGCCATGCTCTTTTTATGTGAGACTAAACTGTGTGGTCATGAAATGCGGAGAGTGAGGGAGAAGCTGGATGGGTACTTTGGTATTGAGGTTGATTGTATGGGGAGAGCCGATGGTCTAGCTTTTATGTGGAAAAAGGAGCTAGATTGTACTCTTATGACGGCATCGGTTCACCATATTGATTTGCTGGTGGGGGAGGACGATAGGGAGTGGCGTGTCACAGGATTTTATAGATGGCATGCGGTTTCAGACAGACATTTATCTTGGGAGTTGCTACGACTGCTTAGCGGGCAATCGAGCCTATAGTGGCTATGTATGTGAGACTACAATGAGGTACTATTTTCGACTGAGATGAATGGTGGGAGTAGACCACAGTGGCAGATGAACAATTTTCGAGCAGCTGTGGATGATTGTGGCCTAACTGATATTGGGTGGGAGGGATACCAGTTCACTTGGGACAATGGTCAAGCAGGTGAAGCGAATAGACAAAGTATGATAGATAGAGCTATGTGTACGAGCTCGTGGTTGGATCTTTTCCCGTATGCAAAACTTATTCACTTAACTCGGGAATGGTCCGATCATGCGCCAATCAAATTGCTTTTGGATAGGCGTGCTGCGGTGGTGGAGGTTAAACGTGGGTTTAAATTTGAGCAAATGTGGATTGGGGAGGAGGAGTGCGAAGAGGCGATAAGGCGAGGTGCCAATAAGGGTCAAGGGGAGCTGGGCGCGGCTCTTAATGCGTGTGCGAGAGAATTTGTGGACGCGGGCCCATGGGGGCGCTTGTGGGGAGAGAACAAGCGTTTGCATTTGTGGAGTCGCCACCAATTTATTGTGGAAAATTGGAAACCGTTCGAATACCTCGTGCCATGTCAAGACACAAAGTAGTGACATGAACACCAAGAACTCGTTACCCTTAGCATTCTATGTCTAGAATGACTCTCGTGGATGCCAATGAATACGGATGTTCACAGAGATCTAGAGTAAGGGGTGAGGGTACGTATTTGGAAGCTCTTTTGATCGAACACCTAATCCCGCCCACCTCGATAGCGGCATCTACTAATGATTAGGGAAGTTATCTATACTCGATATATTGTCGATTATATGCATGCAATGCAACATCCATTAAACTAATCCTAACATTTGAAGAATTAGACTAAGTCGGTAAACATGTAATTTAATCATACAATTGGGTCAAAGTTGGGATTTAAGTTTAATTACATGTGAAGGCATACAATAAAATATGATACATGGAATACAATAAATACAATAATGAAAATTACAATAATTACATCGGATTTAATTGATTTATGTCGAAAATACATCTAAAACGGATAATTTGGAAAGAGGATAAATAAATAAATTAACGAACAAGAATTAAGGTGATAATACGAGTAATAGTTAATTAATACGTAATTAATAAACTAGGTCAAGGCAAAACGGGGGTTCAGGGACAAAAATCAGCCAGGAACAGGCGCAGCAGAGCTGCGTCCCTTGGAAGAGGCGCAGCAGTCGCTGCGTCTGTTCCTTGGCTCAGTTCTGGCTGTGAAGCCGGAATTGCAAGTCGTTAATACTCGTTGGTGATTTTAATGATCGATTAATAATATTTAACTCGGATTAAAGTGATTTACAGATTATTTACATGTGATTAATGGTCATGAAAGCAATAAACATGGATGAAACGGAATTGGAACTAATTATTACAAGATTAATAAGGTTAATTAACAAATTAAAAAATAAACAAATTAATTAGGTTAAATATGATGGATTAATGATAAACTAATGATGAATATGATGATAAACAGGTGAGAGTATATCAACGACGAATATTGATGAATCGAATTTCTACAACCCAGTTTGACTTTAATGACGAAAACCCGCAAACATTGGTTATTTGAGATTTAAGTCGGGAATTTAATGATAAATTATATGTTAATGATGATGAATAATATGCTACATGTCAAATTATTATGTTCAGATTGTTATATTAAAGAAACAAAGAACAAATGAAAATAAAAGAAAAACAAACGAATTAACGAAAGACGAAGGAAGAAGAAAGGAAGCAGGAACTGCGGCAGCCTCACGAAGAGGCGCAGCAGGTACTGCGTCCCTTCGAAGAGGCGCAGCAGTTGCTGCGTCCTTTCTCGATGGTTATCCTCTGATAATCCGTAAAAAGGGTTTTAAACAAGGTTTTAGAAATCGGTTTTAACTGTATTTTCGACATAAATCTTACAATATGATTACAATAAATAAATAACAATGAATAAAAGAGAGAGTTACACCCTCAGACTTACATATTTGACGAAACGAGATGAACTAAGTTAACGATTAGTGATGCTAGACTCGAATGTAGACGAAAGTGCCCTCGTAAGAGGAATTAAAACAGATTGATTAAAGTTGATTATGGTGGAGTTGGTCAAATTGGTTGGTGATGCAAAACGAGGCTGGTACTCATAAAGATCCGAGCTTACGTGGTCGAATGTTCAAGCACGTAGACGCCAAAAAGTAAGAACGTGGTCTAGAATGCAAATGGAGAAGAGAAGGGAGGACACTCGCGTGAGAAATATGTGAGACCGAAGGTCTCTGTTTATACTAATCACGCGTAGGAAGTAGGGTTTTCGGAGAGACTTTGGAAGTGAATCTCGAAAAGATATGAAAAGATACGAAAAATACGCAGAAAAGGACTTGGGAAGAGGCGCAGCAAGCACTGCGTCTCTTGGAAGAGGCGCAACACCTGCTGCGTCCTTTCCCAAGTGGTTTCCTCCTGCGGAATAAAGATTTCCGTGTTTAGTTAATGGAATAACGGAATGATTTTTTTTTCCTTAATATTTTGTGTGAATATTACAGGAAATTGTTTACCAAAGACTAAAAGATTTATAAAATATGGAATAGAAATATCCGGAACATTCCAGAACATTCCGACTCGGCATTTTAATGGTTATCAGAAAATGAAGACGGTTTTAGGCCCGGACTCCAAATGTACTCTAATTACCGCTAAAACGACCGTATCGGCACGTAGATGACAATTAAGAGGTAGATATAAATGTTTGAGCGATCACTTGACGATAAACTTACGAATTGTCACAAATCGTTCCGCGTACCAAACATGCGGCCCAATCATCACCGGGTGGTTTGCGGGAGGTGCAGAAATGAGGTATCTACAGAGCCCCCAATTTGACTGAGGCTTGGAAAAGGCAAAAGTCAAAGTATAGCCATCAGGTCAATCGAAGATTACAACCTGACGACTATGGCGACGCGAGGCGGCTCAAGGGGTCTGAGCTAAGGATCTGTCGTCGGGAACATTTTAGAGTCTGCCGACTATCGGGGAGGGTCGTTTAAAGTCCATTAGACTACGGAAGAAGTCTCGCCAGCCATAAGAAGAGACCATACCTGAAATTCTTTGAAACTGTAGGGTAAACAAAACGCGATATTGGGAGAAGACAGCAGGATACAGTCTGGAACTGCTGGGAGAAATCTGCTTGTGTTCAGCTTCAAACAAATTTCGGAAGGACTTGGGGTCGATGTTGATCTCCATGTCTCGAGAGGGAGTGACTGTCGGTCGTGAACTCTCGCTGGGGGAACTTAATCGGGAACTGATCTCCATGTCTCGAGATGGAAAGTCTATCCGTGTACTCTCGCTGGGGGAACAGAATAAAGTTGTGTCGAAACACCTGTCAAAGAAGGAATGCTCGTTGTGACAAGCTAGGTCTTGGATAAAAAAGCGATAATTTGTTGTTGCCTTGGAAGATGTGGATCCGGGTGAAGAACATACGTCAAACGGATCAAATATGCGATATAGCATCAAGGAAGAGGCGCACCAAAGATGGGCCCACAAAATAACGAACTCATAACGAATTTTTGAAAATTCGTATGAAGGGAAGCTGAGGAAGAGGCGCAATAAGAGCTGCGTCCTTTGGAAGAGGCGCAACACCAGCTGCATCTATTCCTGGGCGTGGCAATTCTGCGCAAATACCCGATGAAACAGGGGTTTCATTTCATTATTTCGAAACATAAAATCTCAATTACTCTCTCAAATTCCAACCATTTCCGTCAAAATTTGATCCAAAAGCTTGCATTTGCCATGACTAATCGAGGTATGTGTATCAATCTTGCATTTATCTTCCGTATTTGATCAAATGGGATCGACAAAATTAGGGTTTTCGACCCTCATTAGTCGAAAATTTGGGGCTTTTCTTCCAAATGATTTTGCCTTGCAAAATTGACTTTGTAAATGGCTAATTGGTAATATAAGGATCATAACCATGTATTTGTTTTGAATGTTCGTTGAGTTTTGAGCATTTGAGCGAAATTGAGACGGTTTCACAGCTAAACCGTAAATTGCTTCGAAAATAGCCTTAGGATTGCCCATTTGCGACGAAACTTGATATTTGGAATCCTTGTGTGATGGGTAAACTTCCTACCATCTCGGAATTTTGGTTTGTGATGGCTTTTTCAGGACACTTTCTAGGGCATAATCGCCGTTATAACGAAATGCTGCCGAAATTCCGACTCGAACCCATGACTAGGCTTTAACTTAGGCTTGACTTGACCCAAATTACCACATGAGCGGACGGGTTGTGGGAAATTTGCCAAAGATGGCGAGAGAAGAGCGATTTCGGAGTTCCGAAAACTTGAAAATCCCCTAATCAAGGCTTGTCGTCACTTGACGCGGCCTAAATTTACTTTAATTCTGCAGGTGACGAGGCTTCTACGTCTGGGAGGGATCCCATGGACGTGGACACTGCTGTTGACCCTTCTCAGGTGCTTGAGGAGGCGTTGGAGGAGGCTTTCACCGCTGCGGTGACGGCTGCTGAGGACGAGGTTCGGGAGGAGGAGGTTGCTGAGGAGGAGGAGGCCCCGAGACGGGCCAACGTTGGACAAGGTGGTCGTCAGCTGAGGGGAGCACCTGCGTGGGCTGAGTCTTGGGACAGTAGACACCTGCTTTGGGCTGCGGAGGGTCATCTGTCCTACAGGACGGTGAAGAGCTTGGTAAATAGAATTCATCACTCTTCATTCATTTCATTTCTGTTTGTCATTCCTTTTCTTCTTCATTTGAGCTAAAGATAGCTTTTGTTTCAAATCAACATAGGAGGCCGGGAACATCAGGTCGTTCTCGGGCTACACAACGGCGATGGGGTGCTACGAGAGGCTGTCGGCTGAGGAGCGAGCCATGATCGAGCGTGGAGCGTTCGACGCCTTGGTGCAGGCTTGGAGGGATATTGCGAGAAGGAAGCTCCGGGCTAACCTCAGTCCCGTCCGAGCTTTCTTGGACCGGTTTTGGGACACGACCTCCACGTTTCACATGCCTTTTGGTGAGGTGGGGGTCACGTTGGAGGACTACGGCATGATTTCTTGTCTGCCGTGTGGGGCTGAGGCGGTGGAGTGGCCGGAGACGGCCATGAGGGTTGACTCGGCGGAGGTTAGGAGGTTGATCGGCTGGAACTTGGCGCCGAAGGCGGCTGCGGTACCTGGCTTGGTGCCTGGTTCTTACGTGCGGGACTACTTCGCGGGGAAGACCCCGGCGTTGGTGGTGATCGAGGGGAGGGAGACGGCTCCTCCTCCCTACACTGCAGAGCAGAGAGTCCGCTTATGGCTCTGGTGGTTCTTGTCTTCGATTTACCTCGGAGACAAGGGAGAGAGGCTTTCGACGAAGCTTCTTTCCTTTCTTTCTGACTTGAGCTCCCTAGGCCGTTGGGACTGGGTCACTGCTGGTTTTGCGGTCCTCACCCGCTTCATGAGGGCCATGGTTCGTCCGGAGTTGATGGAGAAGGGGACTTCTCCTGCTGCTGTCGGCCCGAGACTGCTGTTGGAGGTATGAACCTTCACTTTATTTCACGTAAGATCATTTCCTTTTCTTATCGAACCACGAAAGATCGTTGTTGATTGTCTTGATTTACAGGCGTGGGTGTACTCCTACTTTTCGGGCCTCGCACCCAAGAGGACGGAGCCGGTGGAGAAGGCCTATCCCGTTGTGAGGGATTGGGTGATGTGCCGCACGAGGAGTCGGCGTTCCTTCCACGACGTCTGTCGGCGGGAGGTGAACGCTCTTCAGCTGGACGGCGTGAGTATTTCACCTTACATTTGTCTATCTTACTTTCTCTTTTACTTTTAGATCTGATCATATGAATGACCCTTCGTTTGCTTTTCTAGTGGGTGCCTAGGCCTTAGGAGGAGTACACTGGCGCTCCTCCTTTTGTGGCCGAGGTCCTTCGACCTAGGAGCTCGAGCCGGCTGCTGTTGAGGACGTCGATGGGTCCTGTGTGGTACTTGGGTGAGCGCTTGGCTCGACAATGCTTTCGGGACGTCTTGACGGTTCCCATCGATCCTCCTCGGACGATGTTTAGGGAGCCTTCTGAGGCTGAGAGGGAGGCTGACTAGGCTGGCGTCGGTGGCGACGCCCTCCTCCTTCCCGGTGAGGACTACTCGGTGTTCGTCTACGGGTGGTTGGCATACTGGCCGGTTGTGGTAAGTGCTTTTCCCTCTTTCATTTTTGATTGTTTGAGCATATGATGAAAGATCATCGGTTAACGGAAGTCATCTGATCTTGCAGGTGGTCGAGGCGGCGGGCATCGAGCCCCCAGAGTACCCCGAGACCCTTGAGTACACCGACACGACGGGGATGACGACGATCTCCGAGCTATGTGACTTTGACGTGGCTGTAACACCCCCATACTCTAAGTGACTTACCAGGACCACCCAGGTATAATGATGTTACCATCTCGGTTCCCCGAGGCAATGATAATCATAAGACAATAACGAAACAACATTTAAATAGTATAAGTTTAGTGAATAAGATACAATCCAAAACCAAATACCAAAATACGGTTACATGTTCTCAAAACCACCTGTCTACTCAACTAAATGAAATGTCTAATAAACTACTCATCCTACAGCGGAAGACTCTATCATCTGAAGGTGGCACATCCCAGCTATCCCATGTAACTCGACTCATACCTGCTCAACAACTGGCCACCATCCCCGAATAGATCACCACAGTTTTTAAAACAATAAACGGGGTCAGTACTAATCACACAATTTATATAATCCAACAACACAATCAACACAGCTCAAGCATCACAGATATACTTCGAACTCCATTCCCAACTCCACAGTACTGACTACACACTAAAGTGTGTTGCCCTGCCAGAGTACCCATCGCAACAGGTCACTCCACGCCACCAGTGGGGGATCGCAGCCATTCCCACCTAGTCCCCGCTCATCTCCGTCGAGCGATAAACCCAAATCCATTAATGTGCACATCCCTTCTGTGGTGGGTTCCACAGAAGGCGAATAATGGGCGTGAAGCCACTCCCGCAAGTGACTCCACTCAGCCAGGGACGCGCCCCAAAGAACACAGACAGATACAAACAATCACAACTACTAAACAACAATCAAACCAACAACCATCGCAATACTCGTATGACAACAAACAACAAACACAAATCACCACCAACACATTATGGGACTAATACTGAGTAGGGAAACCCTACCTGGAAAGCAACACAGTCAGACGATCTCAACAGCTGTTATCAAAAGGCCTCTTCTACGAATCCTCCTCCTAACATACAATCATACAATTACTACCAATCAAGAAACACAACAAAACCCCCAAATCCCCAAATTAGGGTTTAACTAACTTTAATGAAATACTATAAAAACAGTACGTAGATCTTACCCTCGACGCAAGGATCACAAAGGTGTAAAGAAAGGTGAATTCCGACATTCCATGCTCCAGGATTTGCGAATAATGCGATTGATGCGAAGAACGTAGATTGTTTTCTCTTTTGAAAGTAATTAGGTTTGTCAAAGTGTGTTAAGAAAGTGACGGAAGTGTTTATATATTAAATCGCATTATTAACAAAACCCGACAAATCATCCCCCCGTAAACCAGCTACTCGATCGAGTAACTGACATACTCGATCGAGTGCCGCCTACTCGATCGAGTATCAAGGCTACTCGATCGAGTACCCAACAGGCCAGAAACTGTTTTAAATCGTAAAACACCCTTACTCGATAGAGTAAGGCCCACTCGATAGAGTACCCAGAGACTCATAAAACCGTAGTATTACAGTCTTCCCTCCTTAAAAAGAACTTCGTCCCCGAAGTTCAAACCATAACAAAACAAAGACACACTACTACACTCGCGACACAACAACCAAAACAAAACTCAACATAAAAAAACATGCTACTAACCAACTCAACCCGACTCAAACCATTACTAACCATACCGACACAACACCAAAAAGATGTAAAAACTCTTAAAAACTCTTTGCGATCATCTCCTACCCCCCTAAAAGAAACAAGGTTACGTCCCCGTAACCATACATACCTGATCAAAAAGGAAAGGGTAACGCTCTCTCATGGCCTCCTCTGCCTCCCATGTAGCTTCCTCAGACTCGTCGTTAGACCAAAGGATCTTAAGCAAAACTGTCTCACCACTCCTAGTCTTCCTAACCTTCCGGTCAAGAATCTGCTTAGGCACCTCAAGATATGACAAGGACTCATCTAACTCTAAGCTATCTGCCTCTAACACATGTGACGGATCACTCACATACTTCCGCAGCTGAGATACATGAAATACACTATGCACCCTCTCTAACGCAGCTGGTAAAGCCAGACGATATGCAACCTCTCCAACCCGCTCTAAGATCTCATAAGGCCCTATGAACTTCTGACTCAGCTTGCCTTTCTTCCCAAATCTCATAACCCCACGCATAGGAGACACTTTCAGAAGAACCTTATCCCTAACCTGAAACTCTATATCCCGGCGATGTAGATCTGCATAACTCTTTTGCCTATTCTGAGCCGCTCTCATCCTTTCCCTGATCATCTTAATCTGCTCAACCATCTCATGTACCATCTCTGGTCCTAGAACCACTGCCTCAGCGCTTTCGTCCCAACAAATCGGGTTCCTACATCTCCTCCCATATAAGGCCTCAAACGGTGCCATACCAATACTAGTGTGATAGCTGTTGTTGTAAGAAAACTCTATCAAATCCAACCTCTGTTCCCAGCTACCACCAAAGTCCATCACACAAGCTCGTAACATATCCTCAAGAGTCTTGATCGTTCTCTCAGTCTGACCGTCTGTCGCAGGATGAAATGTTGTACTCATCTTCAAAGTTGTTCCCAAAGATTCCTGCAACTCTTTCCAAAACCTTGAGATAAATCTCGCATTTCTGTCAGATACTATGTCCTTAGGGACTCCATGTAACTGATGCGATCCCGCTTAGTGTTCACAAATTAAGATGTGGTCGTTGGTCACGGTCGAATCAAAACACAATTTATAACTTAACAAGCAACTCTACAATTAGTAAAGAGGCAAGTAAAGGTCGGATCCCAAGAGACGGGAGTTGAAATGAGATTTCTATTGTAACTAGTGGTGTCTAAGGGGTGTCACAAATTGGGTTGATGTAGAAGGTTACTAAACTAGAATAACAATGAAAATAAATAAGCAAGATGAATTAAAGGGGTGTAAACAATTGATTAAAGGCACTAGGGTGTCATGGGATCATAGGAGAATCATGGGATATGATCATACAAACATGTTCTCAAATTATAAGCAAGCAATTATTGTTGTGATGGATTGAGTTGGGTTATATCTTACAATCCTAGGAAAGTTTGGGTCCCGGAGCCGAATCGATTAGATTGTACAACACCTACAAGTCGACTTAATCTTCCCTACTCAACAACATGCATGGTCTAATGAGACTCGAGTTGGGTTATGTCTTACAAGTCTCATTGAAAAGATAGGAGATGATAGTAAATGCAAGGATTCATAGGCTTAGCATTTCATCAAATATGACATGTGCATGAGTTGAGATCAAAACAAGCAAGCAAATAAAACATGAAAGCATATTAATTTAAGCATGAATCATTCCCCATGTTGGTTTCCCCTAATCACCCATTAACCCTAGCTAAGAGACTACTCACTCATTATCATGTTGATCATGCTAGCAAGGTTGTCAATCATACCAACAATATGAAACATGATGAATAAATGAAAGTAATTAACAATAATTAAAAAGGGATTAAGAGATTATACCTACTAATGATTCCAATAATAAAGCAAGAATAATAGAAGTACTTGAATGCTAGATTGAGAGGTTGTCAATCTCCAATAATAACCCAAATAATCTTCAATTACCCAAAATAAAGGATGAACAAAAGAGAGATTGAAGAACTAAAACTTGGATTAAAACTTGATTAATACTTGATTACAATATTGAAGAGAGATTTGATTGATATTAACTACTCTAATTATTGATAAGAAGAACATACTCCTCTAATTAGACTAATGGGGTATTTATAGTGAAAATTAGGGAGGATGCATTAGGGTTAACTAAGGGCTAAACTAGTAATTACACTTTTTAAGTTGAGCAAGGAGGACCCGGTATTTTCTGAGAGAAGGGCTTCTCTTTTCGTAGCTTGAAGAAGACAATCCATGCTGTGAAGAAATCCGGGCGGAATAAGGTCGGGACGGACGGATTTGGGCGGTGGAATCCGAGCGGATTCTGGGGAATCCGGACGGATTGTTGAGGGGGAATCCGAGCGGATTCAGGCATGGGACGCTCGGATTGTGCAAGGGCTGGACGGGCGGATTGTTGACAATCCGCTCGGTTTGTCAGTCAGCATAGTAACTTCTTCTTTTCTTCCCTTTTCTTCATAAATTCCTTGGGGATTTCCTTGGGGGACTCAAGGATCTTTCCTCAACATTGCTCTTCTACTATGATATGTACAAAGGCCTTCTAATATTGTCTCCCCTTGATGCTTGGTCATTGAATTCGATTAATTTAGTCTCGTTTTGCCATGAAAATGCAAGATTCTTACTCCTTTCCTACCAAGGGATCAAAATCTCAAAGAATATGCAAAACAAAGAACTAAAGATAAGAAATGACCCAAATAAGCACTAAAAAGCATGGAAACAAGGCTAATTCGGGGGCTAAATATGCGCCAATTATGGTCACATCAGTAACTTTAGCACATTCTTCCGATAAGCCATAGCTAATTGTGCCTTAGTCAATGTATCTTTCATTGGCACAAAGTGAGCTGACTTGGTTAGTCGATCCACTATTACCCATATCATATTGTTACCCTGTTGACTCTTTGGCAAACCCACGATAAAATCCATAGAAATGGATTCCCACTTCCACTCAGGTACCTCTAAAGACTGAATCTTACCTTGTGGTCGTCGTTGTTCCCCTTTAACTCTCTGGCATGTCAAACAACGGGCCACAAACTCAGCTGTTTCTTTCTTCATCCCAGGCCACCAGAACGTGTTCTTTAAATCCTTGTATAGCTTGTCACCACCTGGATGTACTGAATATGGTGTACAATGTGCCTCTGTCATGATTGTCTTTTTCAGCTCCTTATCATTAGGGACACACCACCTACCATCAAACCTCAGACTACCATCTGAATGAATAGAGAATCGAGACACTGTCCCTTTCTCTACTCCAGCTCTCCACTCAACTACCTTAGGATCCAACGCTTGTTTACTGACACGTCTGTCGCGTACCTGTCAAAAATAACCAACTGGTTCTAAATAATATAGCTAGGGAAGTCGGGTCGAATCCACAGAGAGGTAGAAATTCTCGGCTGAATTCAAGTTCGTCTAAGTAACCAATTTGGGGGTTTATAAAATGTGATTTCTAAACTAAGAGAATAAGGAAAAGAGAAATAAAAGGAAGGAATTTAACAGATAAAGGAGAATAGCTAAGACAAACGGTTCACCATAATCATCTGGTCGAGTAATCTAGGTCCCAGGTCAATGCAGTACGGTCTAAGGGGTAGCGAACGTCACCTTTCGGTCCTTAATTCACCCTAAAGTGTAAACAGTTTAACTTTCGCCCTCGCTGCAATACTCTATTGTTCGCTACTAGTCTGCCTCTTCCAACCTTTCGGTCCAGGTCAAGGTCCACTAAGAATAAGGGTCTAATTGCGTCGACTCAATTAGGCAATTACAATTAAATGTAGCATTTAAACAATAAAGACGGTACCAACATTAACCTAGTAAATCGATTACTCTCCCTTCATATTATGGATCCCCTATAGTCTTAGCATAGGAAATTAGCTACTCATAATCGTCGGACTAACAATTACAATAACCAAATAATTTAACTAAGCATGATGAATAAACTATTAAGAGACTGATTGAACAATTATAAAGCAAAGAGAAAAAGGATTTAAAAGCAGTAAATACGATTAAGAAATAAACTAGATTGATAATACCGAATCCGAGTAACAAATGTAGAGAATAGAAATCCAAAGAATAGTGACAGAAGTAGCAGTCGAAAATGTACGTAGTCAAGAGATGGGAGTAACGTGATGTTCTCCTCAGTCTTATACTGAAAAATCGTCTTAAACCTAATCTATGGACTAATTACAAAAGCCCATAAAAGATTAGGCGGAAATAAACTAAAAGCACACGAAAACCCCTCGATCGAGTAGAAAGATTACTCGATCGAACGCAAATCACTCGATCGAGCTAGAACAACCTCTCGATCGAGCACTGCTTGCAGAACTTCCTCGATCGACTCCTTTAAACTGGTCGATCGACCAATCTTGAGTGTGTAGAGCATTCGATCGAGCAGTAGACCACTCGATCGAGCTATATAGGCATGTTAGGACCTGAATTGCTTTCCAAACTCAGCTCATACGTCTTCCAATTGTTAGATTTCCAAGCTCCAGCTCCTTCTTTCCATGAATGCGTGCAATTGGGACAGTTAAGGCTCGATTTAGCTCCTCTTTGGTCAATTCCTGCAAATTACAATAAACGGACCAAAGTAGAATATTCGGGGGCATTTGTAGCCAGATGCTACATAAAAAGCATAGAAATACGTGCTGAAATAGGCTAAAAAGACTATACATTAGGCACGTATCAAATCTCCCCAAACCAAACCTTTGCTTGTCCCCAAGCAAATATGAATGCAACTAAGGGTGAACAATGGAACGGGACCAACGCATCAGCTACAAATCATCCACTAGAACCAGTTTAATGCAACAAAATGACAAAATGGCAACTGAAAAGTGCAAACGAGTTAAATTAATGTTTCAAGCTTATTGAACCGTCGACCTTGCAAGACTCAAAGATGTCGGACTCTCACGGGTCGCTCGTCACTCAAAAACAGGCACAGGTGAGTATAAACGTGAAAGATAGGAAAGAATCAGACACTCACCTAACTCGACTTATAAGAACATGCATGCAGTTAACATGAATAAAGTCTCTACAACCGTACATATGCATTCCAACCATACTAATGACCAAGACACGTGCCGAGGGCTTACATTTGGGTTAGTGAGGTAATGGGTAAGAAGGGGCTAAAATGAATTTGGATATGTGGGGTTAATAGCCAGGCTAGCAACAACGGATCCAAATATAGACTGCATCCCAACTTCGTACTTATAACAGCAAGATAAAACGGTGCAAAATTATGCACTAAACTCACAAAACACCAAAAATCGTCAACTCCCCATAAAATATAAATAAGGCATGGGAGTGTGAAACATTGTGCAATTCTCATTCTTTTTTTTTTTTTTTTTTTTCATTTCGAATTTTTTCTGTCTTTTTTTTTTTCTTCGCACTTTTCGTTCTCTTTTTTTTTCAATTCAACATTTTTTTTTCTTTCTTTCCCTTCAATCTTTCCACCATCTTCTGAAATCAGATAAAATAACCATATTGCAATAAAACATTCCAAGAACTACTCGTTACTAGCTCAGCTAGGGTAGGAAGTATTATAGAAAGTAGTTGATAGGACAAAAAGGCAATTTGGCTATGTGAGGCTCATGGGTAGAATGAAATAAGGGGGACTGCCTCTCCTAACACGTGTCACCATCCACAGACCGAATGCATACAGGTACTAAGAAGACTAGACTCATGCTTATGCAAATTGATGTTACATGTCTTAAAGAGAGTACTACTCACATCCTAAATGAAACCGGTCATGAATGTCACCAGTTTAATAAGCTCTAACCTCAGAATGTAATGTAGCTTGCCGACATAGTGAATCAAGTCTATTCGTTCAGATAAGAGAGAAACAAAAACTCGTAGATTATGCACATAATCAAGCCAATTAAATGTCAAGAAAATGCAGGGCTCAAGTAAGGGTTCAAAGTAGCGTCAATGTTCAAACGTTCCGACTCAAATTAAACATGAAATTTTTGAAATTCTTTGAAATTTTTGAAACAAACAACAATGCATGCGGAAATAATAAATATGGAAGCAGAAATGCGAGAAATGATGCAGACACGGATATGGATGCAAACCTCCCCAAACCAAACCGTACAATGTCCTCATTGTACTAAAAATAGGGAAAGAAATGCAAACTGAAAGGAAAAAGAGAGGCGGAGTCGGAAAACTTACAAAATGTCATAAGGAGGGACCTCCCCAAACCGACCATGAACATGGGAGGTCAAGAAAAGTCAAGCAGTAGCTCCATAGACGTAAAACAGCAGCTGGAAGTCGAAACTACTCGATCGAGCAGTTGCTACAGCTCGATCGAGTGAACCGGTGTATTGGAAGAGCTCGATCGAGTGAATAATCACTCGATCGAGTAAGCACGGGTTTGGATCTGGTCGATCGAGGACAGTATCCCTCGATCGAGTAACAGTTGCATCAGAAAGTGCTCGATCGAACGCAAAATCATTCGATCGAGTACTTTAACCTGCAAAAGACGCATTAAAAGCAAGGAAAATACAGAGGGGGTTTATAAACAGCGTCTAAAGTTCGACGTAAAGCTAAAGAAAAACAAATAGTTCAACAAAAGTACAAATAAAACTGTCCGGGCTGCCTCCCGGAGAGCGGTGGTTTAAGAGGTCCCGCACGACCTTTCTGGTATCAAGTAACTGGCGCGTCGAGCTCGTCGAAGCGCAAGACTTCAACGCGGTTGTCCGCTTCACTCGCCTCATGGTAATGCTTCACGTATTGGCCATTCACCTTGAATCTATGACCCTCGGAATCTTCAAGCTCCACGGATCCAAATTTGGTAACAGCTGTCACCGTGTATGGACCACTCCACCTGGACTTGACTTGCCAGGAAATAGTCTCAATAGGGCATTAAACAAAGAACACCTTTCGCCCCACATGAAACTCCCGAGGTAGGATTCTCTTGTCATGCCATCTCTTTGTCTTTTCCTTGTAAATGCGCGAGTCATGTCATAGGCATTAAGCCTAAACTCCTCTAATTCATCTAGCTGCAAAAGACGATTCTGACCACACAATTTAGGATCATAATTAAGCTCACGGATTGCCCACCAGGCCTTACATTCCAGCTCAACAGGTAAGTGACACGATTTCCCATAAACTAACCTATAAGGTGATGCACCAATTGGTGTCTTAAAGGCAGTTCTATAAGCCCATAATGTGTCATCTAGCTTAAGACTCCAGTCTTTCCGTGATTTAGAGACTACCTTAGACAAGATCTCTTTCAGCTCACGATTAGAGACCTCTACCTGACCACTAGTTTGGGGATGATACCCCAAACCACGCCGGTGTTGGACACCAACTCTAGACAGTATGGAGGTGAGTTTCTTTTCCTTAAAATGCATCCCGCCATCACTAATGACGACCCTAGGGACACCAAAATAGGGGAATATGATCTTTTTGAACATCTTTATCACGGTCTTACCATCACAATGAGGTGAAGCAATTGCCTCAACCCATTTTGACACATAGTCTACAGCTACTAAGATGTACTGTTACCTTTTTCGGACGGAACGGTCCTTGGAAATCAATGCCCCAGACATCGAAAACCTCAACCTCTAGGATGCCGTTTTGTGGCATCTCATGTCTCTTCGAAATGTTCCCTGATCGTTGGCAAGCATCACAAGCTGAAACAAAAGACTTGGCGTCAGCAAACAAAGAGGGCCAGTAAAAACCAGACTGAAGTACCTTAGCCACGGTGCGCGATGGACCGTGGTGACCACCATATGAAGAGGAGTGACAGCCTTCCAGGACTATTTTGGTCTCCCACTGCGGAATACACCGTCTGTAGAGACCGTCTGCACATTCCTTAAACAAGTAAGGATCATCCCAGAAGTACTGCTTAGCGTTATATAGAAAACGCTTCTTTTGCTGATGAGAAAGGTCGGCGCGACTTGCCACTGACAACGAAGATAGCTATATCTGCATACCAAGGTTCTTGGTCAACAATAGACGATATAACAGCAATTAAAGTATCGTCAGGAAAAGAATCATCAATAGGTAGAGAATCTTCCCCTTCTTGTCGCATCAGTCGCGACAAGTGATCAGCTACAACGTTCTCAGCTCCTTTCTTGTCCTTAATCTGCAAATCAAACTCCTGAAGGAGGAGTATCCATCTCAGTAGCCGTGGTTTTGCCTCCTTCTTAGCAAGGAGGTGCCTCAAAGCTGCATGGTCAGTAAAAACAGTGACTTCTGACCCAACTAAATAAGTACGAAACTTCTCTAAGGCATAAACTACGACTAATGGCTCCTTCTCAGTGGTAGTGTACTTCACTTGAGCCTCATCCAGAGTTCGGCTCGCATAGTAAATAGCATTCAAGGCTTTGTCTTTCCTCTGCCCTAGCACCGCTCCTAGTGCATAGTCACTCGCGTCACACATGATCTCAAACGGCAAGTCCCAGTTGGGAGGCTGTATGATCGGCGCGGAGACTAAGGCCTGCTTTAACCTGTTAAAAGCAGAAAGACAAGCATCAGTAAACACAAAAGGGGCATCCTTAAGCAACATCTGTGTAAGTGGTTTAGCAATTTTGGAGAAATCCTTGATAAACCGGCGATAAAAACCGGCGTGACCAAGGAAGCTCCTCACCCCATTAACATTAACAGGAGGTGGTAATTGCTGAATCACTTCCACCTTTGCTTTGTCAACTTCTATTCCCCTATCAGAAACCAAGTGCCCTAAGACAACTCCCTCGTTGACCATAAAGTGGCACTTCTCCCAATTCAGCACAAGGTTAACCTCAATACAGCGCTGCAACACTTTCTCAAGGTTAGACAGACAGTTAGAAAAATCACTTCCGTATACACTGAAATCGTCCATAAAAACTTCCATGATAGACTCAATATACTCTGAAAATATCCCATCATACACCTTTGGAAGGTGGCAGGGGCATTGCACAAACCAAAAGGCATTCTGCGATACGCAAAAACGCCCTTAGGACAGGTAAATGTAGTCTTAGCCTCGATCGTGCGGGTGGATAGGGATCCGAAAGAACCCCGAATACCCGTCTAAATAGCGAGAAAAATTTATGAGAAGCTAACCTTTCTACCATTTGATCAATAAAAGGAAGGGGAAAGTGATCTTTCTTGGTGGCGGCATTTAGCATGTCTCGTAGTCTATGCACATCCGCCAACCGTTACTACTCGAGTAGGTATTAATTCATTCTTCTCATTCTTAACTACAGTTGTCCCTCCTTTCTTCGGGACTACTACTCATCGGGCTTACCCATCTAGAATTACCTACGGAATAAATAATACCGCATCCAGCAGCCTTCATTACCTCGGCCATCACAACATCCTCGCATCTTCCCGGTTCAAACCCGACGCCGACCCCTGTCTCGCAAGGTTTGTGATCCTCCTCCACTCTATCCCGTGCATACAAATATCGGGACTAATCCCCGTGATATCATCCAGTGAATAGCCCATTGCTTTCCTGTTTTTCTTAAGTACAGCTAACAAAGAGGTTAGCTGATCATCACTAAGCTTGGCACTAACGATGACAGGATATTGCTCTGTATCGTCTAGAAAAGCATATTTAAGATGAGGTGGGAGAGGCTTACGTTCCGGTACCTTTACCTCAATGGAGCAAAGAGTGCTGATCATTTGTTCCACCCGCTCCCGTCATGCTCATCCAAATCATCAACAAGCAAATCCAACGCAGCGTCATCGTCCCTCGGGTTATCTGCACACTCATCAAAAAGCATGAGAGCTTCCAGTGGGTCCTTCATAAAAGAACCCGACCAGAAGTCATAAATAGACTCATCAATGGTATCGACCGAATAACAAGTGTCCTCTATCATTGGGTGGGCTAAAGTACTGGGCAAACTAAATGTGATAGCGTCATCCCCATCGCAAGAGTCGACGCCCTTGTCGACATCAATAACGGCCCCGGTGTACAAAGGAATGGTCTTCCTAAGATAATTTGGGTCGGGTGTCCTCGGCTATATCCAAAACAATGAAATCTACTGGGATGTAAAGCTTGCCTATTTTCACAGGCACATCCTCCAGGACACCTAAGGGTCTTCTAACAGATCTATCGGCCATCTGTAGGGTAATGTTAGTCACCTTGAAATGACTCATCTTCAATTTCTTGCAGACAGGAAGGGGCATGACACTAACACTGGCACCTAAATCGCAAAGGGCCTTATCAATAACCATATGGCCTATGACACAAGTAATAGAAAAGCTGCCCGGATCTTTCATTTTTGGAGGGGCTTTATTCAACAGTAAATTACTAGACTCTTCCATAAATGAAATTGTCTCAAATTCGCTCAAATTTCTCTTACGCGTCACAATATCTTTCATAAACTTAGCGTAAGTGGGTACATGAGTAACAAGTTCAGAAAAAGGGACAGTTACCTGAAGGTTCTTCACGATGTCCACAAATTTACCGTACTGCTGCTCGATCCTTGCGTCCTTCAGACGACTCGGGAAGGGTACCCTGGTAGTGATGAGCGGTCCCGCAACCTTTCCTTTACCCTTATCAATGCGTGACGTCTCCACAGCAGGGGAAGATGACACGGTGGCGGTATTAGATACTGAATTAGGATTTCCGCCACTTAACGCACTGGATCGAGTACTTTGATCGCTCGATCGACCATGTTCTTCCCTCGATCAAGTGATTTCTTCAGCCGAGTTGCTCGATCGAGTAGTACTATCGCTCGATCGACCAACTTGGAATTCTACGCTTCTCGATCGACCGCCATTGTCACTCGATCGAGTAACTGGATGATTAGAACCGCTCGATCGAGTAGATGAGTTGCTCGATCGAGTGGTTACTGCACACGCAGCAAGTATTTCCTGCAAAAACTCGTCTAGATCATCATCTGAGTCATCATTAGCTGCCAAAACCTCGTCTTCTTCATGAGGAGGGCCATTTTGAAAGTTCATTGCACTGACTGGATCACAAATTGGAAGATACTTGGCTTGATCTGTCGCGTGTGTCAACTACGCGACTTGTTCTTTCAATTCCGATATAACCGTTTCAGATTGCTGTGACATCTTTGACATACTCATCATAATGGATTTCAACTCAACAATTTCTTCTCTTGCAGAGGGAGAGACCGGTTGTGGTACTGGCGTAGAAAGGGTAGAAACGCTCTTTATCTCTTCATATAGCTGGGAGAAAGGAACTCCCTGCTTGTACTTCTTATATGCGAGGGCGCGCTCTACACCTGCCGTGCATTCGTAAAGATCGTGCCCTTCCTCGCCACATCTACCACATGGCTCTGTATGCTCTGTAATCGTAGGCATATTGTCAAGCAACTTTCGAAGCAACAGCTAATCTGCAAAACTGATCAAAACTTTGCAGAAAATGAGATCAGCCTCAAGGAATAAATTCCTTGAGACAAAAGACAAACTTAATTAAAGCAACAAAATTGCGCCACCTCCCCGGCAACGGCGCCAAAATTTGACACGTCTGTCGCGTACCTGTCAAAAATAACCAACTGGTTCTAACTAATATAGCTAGGGAAGTCGGATCGAATCCACATAGAGGTAGAAATTGTCGGCTGAATTTAAGTTCGTCTAAGTAACCAATTTGGGGGTTTATAAAATGTGATTTCTAAACTAAGAGAATAAGGAAAAGAGAAATAAAAGGAAGGAATTTAACAGATAAAGGAGAATAGCTAAGACAAACGGTTCACCATAATCATCTAGTCGAGTAATCTAGGTCCCAGGTCAATGCAGTACGGTCTAAGGGGTAGCGAACGTCACCTTTCGGTCCTTAATTCACCCTAAAGTGTAAACAGTTTAACTTTCGCCCTCGCTGCAATACTCTATTGTTCGCTACTAGTCTGCCTCTTCCAACCTTTCGGTCCAGGTCAAGGTCCACTAAGAATAAGGGTCTAATTGCGTCGACTCAATTAGGCAATTACAATTAAATGTAGCATTTAAACAACAAAGACGGTACCAACATTAACTTAGTAAATCGATTACTCTCCCTTCATATTATGGATCCCCTATAGTCTTAGCATAGGAAATTAGCTACTCATAATCGTCGGACTAACAATTACAATAACCAAATAATTTAACTAAGCATGATGAATAAACTATTAAGAGACTGATTGAACAATTATAAAGCAAAGAGAAAAAGGATTTAAAAGCAGTAAATACGATTAAGAAATAAACTAGATTGATAATACCGAATCCGAGTAACAAATGTAGAGAATAGAAATCCAAAGAATAGTGACAGAAGTAGCAGTCGAAAATGTACGTAGTCAAGAGATGGGAGTAACGTGATGTTCTCCTCGGTCTTATCTTGAAAAATCGTCTTAAACCTAATCTATGGACTAATTACAAAAGCCCATAAAAGATTAGGCGGAAATAAACTAAAAGCACACGAAAACCCCTCGATCGAGTAGAAAGATTACTCGATCGAACGCAAATCACTCGATCGAGCTAGAACAACCTCTCGATCGAGCACGCTGCATGAGAACTTCCTCGATCGACTCCTTTAAACTGGTCGATCGACCAATCTTGAGTGTGTAGAGCATTCGATCGAGCGAAGAGACCACTCGATCGAGCTATATAGGCATGTTAGGACTGGAATTGCTTTCCAAACTCAGCTCATACGTCTTCCAATTGTTAGATTTCCAAGCTCCAGCTCCTTCTTTCCATGAATGCGTGTAATTGGGACAGTTAAGGCTCGATTTAGCTCCTCTTTGGTCAATTCCTGCAAATTACAATAAACGGACCAAAGTAGAATATTCGGGGCATTTGTAGCCGATCTTTGCATAAAAAGCATAGAAATACGTCTTTGAAATAGGCTAAAAAGACTATACATTAGGCACGTATCAAATCTCCCCAAACCAAACCTTTGCTTGTCCCCAAGCAAATATGAATGCAACTAAGGGTGAACAATGGAACGGGACCAACGCATCAGCTACAAATCATCCACTAGAACCAGTTTAATGCAACAAAATGACAAAATGGCAACTGAAAAGTGCAAACGAGTTAAATTAATGTTTCAAGCTTATTGAACCGTCGACCTTGCAAGACTCAAAGATGTCGGACTCTCACGGGTCGCTCGTCACTCAAAAAACAGGCACAGGTGAGTATAACGTGAAAGATAGGAAAGAATCGGACACTCACCTAACTCGACCTATAAGAACATGCATGCAAGTTAACATGAATAAAGTCTCTACAACCGTACATATGCATTCCAACCATACTAATGACCAAGACACGTGCCGAGGGCTTACATTTGGGTTAGTGAGGTAATGGGTAAGAAGGGGCTAAAATGAATTTGGATATGTGGGGTTAATAGCCAGGCTAGCAACAACGGATCCAAATATAGACTGCATCCCAACTTCGTACTTATAACAGCAAGATAAAACGGTGCAAAATTATGCACTAAACTCACAAAACACCAAAAATCGTCAACTCCCCATAAAATATAAATAAGGCATGGGAGTGTGAAACATTGTGCAATTCTCATTCTTTTTTTTTTTTTTTTTTTTTTTTTTTTTTCATTTCGAATTTTTTTCTGTCTTTTTTTTTTCTTCGCACTTTTCGTTCTCTTTTTTTTCAATTCAACATTTTTTCTTTCTTTCCCTTCAATCTTTCCACCATCTTCTGAAATCAGATAAAATAACCATATTGCAATAAAACATTCCAAGAACTACTCGTTACTAACTCAGCTAGGGTAGGAAGTATTATAGAAAGTAGTTGATAGGACAAAAAGGCAATTTGGCTATGTGAGGCTCATGGGTAGAATGAAATAAGGGGGACTGCCTCTCCTAACACGTGTCACCATCCACAGACCGAATGCATATAGGTACTAAGAAGACTAGACTCATGCTTATGCAAATTGATGTTACATGTCTTAAAGAGAGTACTACTCACATCCTAAATGAAACCGGTCATGAATGTCACCAGTTTAATAAGCTCTAACCTCAGAATGTAATGTAGCTTGCCGACATAGTGAATCAAGTCTATTCGTTCAGATAAGAGAGAAACAAAAACTCGTAGATTATGCACATAATCAAGCCAATTAAATGTCAAGAAAATGCAGGGTTCAAGTAAGGGTTCAAAGTAGCGTCAATGTTCAAACGTTCCGACTCAAATTAAACATGAAATTTTTGAAATTCTTTGAAATTTTTGTAACAAACAACAATGCATGCGGAAATAAGAAATATGGAAGCAGAAATGCGAGAAATGATGCAGACACGGATATGGATGCAAACCTCCCCAAACCAAACCGTACAATGTCCTCATTGTACTAAAAATAGGGAAAGAAATGCAAACTGAAAGGAAAAAGAGAGGCGGAGTCGGAAAACTTACAAAATGTCATAAGGAGGGACCTCCCCAAACCGACCATGAACATGGGAGGTCAAGAAAAGTCAAGCAGTAGCTCCATAGACGTAAAAAAAGAAGCTGGAAGTCGAAACTACTCGATCGAGCAGTTGCTACAGCTCGATCGAGTGAACCGGTGTATTGGAAGAGCTCGATCGAGTGAATAATCACTCGATCGAGTAAGCACGGGTTTGGATCTAGTCGATCGAGGACAGTATCCCTCGATCGAGTAACAGTTGCATCAGAAAGTGCTCGATCGAACGCAAAATCATTCGATCGAGTACTTTAACCTGCAAAAGACGCATTAAAAGCAAGGAAAATACAGAGGGGGTTCATAAACAGCGTCTAAAGTTCGACGTAAAGCTAAAGAAAAACAAATAGTTCAACAAAAGTACAAATAAAACTGTCCGGGCTGCCTCCCGGAGAGCGCTGGTTTAAGAGGTCCCGCACGACCTTTCTGGTATCAAGTAACTGGCGCGTCGAGCTCGTTGAAGCGCAAGACTTCAACGCGGTTGTCCGCTTCACTCGCCTCATGGTAATGCTTCACGTATTGGCCATTCACCTTGAATCTATGACCCTCGGAATCTTCAAACTCCACGGATCCAAATTTGGTAACAGCTGTCACCGTGTATGGACCACTCCACCTGGACTTCAGCTTGCCAGGAAATAGTCTCAACCGGGCATTAAAGAACACCTTCCGCCCCACATGAAACTCCCGAGGTAGGATTCTCTTGTCATGCCATCTCTTCGTCTTTTCCTTGTAAATGCGCGAGTTATCATAGGCATTAAGCCTAAACTCCTCTAATTCATCTAGCTGCAAAAGACGATTCTGACCACACAATTTAGGATCATAATTAAGCTCACGGATTGCCCACCAGGCCTTACATTCCAGCTCAACAGGTAAGTGACACGATTTCCCATAAACTAACCTATAAGGTGATGCACCAATTGGTGTCTTAAAGGCAGTTCTATAAGCCCATAATGTGTCATCTAGCTTAAGACTCCAGTCTCTCCGTGATTTAGAGACTACCTTAGACAAGATCTCTTTCAGCTCACGATTAGAGACCTCTACCTGACCACTAGTTTGGGGATGATACCCCAAACTAGGGGTGTCAACGAGCCGAGCCGAGCTCGAGCTTACCTATGATCGAGCTCGGCTCATATTTTAAAAGTCGAGTTCGAGCCCGAGTTCGAGCTCCTGAAATCAAGGCTTGGGATCGGCTCATATAATATTTTACGAGCCCGAACCCGAGCCCGAGCTTTGTTTGCGTACTATTTTTCCGAGCATTATTTTAATTATAACCTAATTTTTATTTAAAAATTCAAATTCAAACGAGATTATTATTTATTGTTAGCTTATAATAACAATTATTATGTAATTTTATCTTATAAATTAATATTCTAATTTATTTATTTTAAAATTGATACAAATTAAGTAAATATATTGAAAAACATTAAGTAAATTTAAAAATAACGAGCTCCCGAGCCGAGCCTTAGTGTGCTCAAGCTCGGCTCGGTTTGGGCTCGGCTTAGTTCGAGCCCGAGCTCGAGCTCAGTTTGACCGATTTCGAGCCGAGCTTTGACCGAGCCGATCCCGAGGGCTTGTCGAGCAGGCTCAGTTCATTTACAGCCCTACCCCAAACCACGCCGGTGTTGGACACCAACTCTAGACAGTATGGAGGTGAGTTTCTTTTCCTTAAAATGCATCCCCCCATCACTAATGACGACCCTAGGGACACCAAAACGGGGGAATATGATCTTTTTGAACATCTTTATCACGGTCATACCATCACAATGAGGTGAAGCAATTGCCTCAACCCATTTTGACACATAGTCTACAGCTACTAAGATGTACCTGTTACCTTTACTGGACGGGAACGGTCCTTGGAAATCAATGCCCCAGACATCGAAAACCTCAACCTCTAGGATGCCGTTTTGTGGCATCTCA